>NC_080657.1:1125000-1862500 GCF_027579445.1 Ammospiza nelsoni | reverse complement strand
TCCACACAAAACTGAAATTCTCAGCTCCACACAAAATATAAAACTAAAATTTTCAACTCCACATAAAACACAAAACTAAAATTCTCAGCTCCACATAAAACATAAAACTAAAATTCTCAGCTCCACACAAAACTGAAATTCTCAGCTCCACACAAAACTGAAATTCTCAGCTCCACACAAAATATAAAACTAAAATTTTCAACTCCACATAAAACACAAAACTAAAATTCTCAGCTCCACATAAAACATAAAACTAAAATTCTCAGCTCCACATAAAACTCAAATTCTCAGCTCCACATAAAACTCAAATTCTCCGCTCCACATAAAACTAAAATTCTCAGCTCCACACAAAATATAAAGCTAAAATTTTCAACTCCACATAAAACACAAAACTAAAATTCTCAGCTCCACACTAAACTAAAATTCTCAGCTCCACACCAAACATAAAACTAAAATTCTCAGCTCCACACAAAACTGCCCCAAGAATTTCCAGACATTCCCAGCAGGCCTCAGGACATTTTTCTCCTCAGAGCTGCCACTCCAGGTTTTACATCTGAAGCCATAAATGAATTTTTCCAAGCTGTCCAGGGCAGCAGCCACACACAGAGCTGGTCACTGATTTCTCCTGCAGCACCACAGGAGGGTTTGGAGGGGGCAGAAAAGTTCCTGGACAAGTAAGATGATTTTTAATGATCATTTTTAAATTATTACAGAGCATTTTTGAAGGTTCCCTGGTTTGGAAGGAGATAAAAACTCCTCCAGTGCCACCCCTGCCATGGGCAAGGACATTTTCCACTGTCCCAGGCCTGGCCTGGGATAATTCCAGCCACAGCTTTTCTGGGAAATCCATCCCAGCCCCTCAAAATGAAGAATTTCTTCCCAAAATCCAACCTAAATTTGTCACTTCAAAGCCATTAATCTTCTGAAGCAGCTCTGGTTAAAAGACAACATTGCAGGTGGAAAACGGAAACATTTTAATCTTTATTTTCAGAAGATCCTCAAAAAATATATAAATAAATAAAATAAAATCAACCTTTCCTCCCTGAGCTGGGCCCTCCCACATCAAGCAAACCAAAACTAAAAGCTGCTGGAATTAAAACATTTTTTGAAGAGGAAACACCAAGCTGGGATTTATTCGAGGGGACAGAGACCTGTCTGCAGCAGATGCCATTGGTGTGGTGTCACCCAGGGTGGCACAGGGACACCAGGGTGGCACTGAGGGCTCAGCACGGGGTTTTTAATAAAAACCCCATCACCCAGAACCCAGGAGAGGTTTGTGGGGTGCTGCCCTGAACCCCGAGCTCTGGGGGAGCTCAGAACTGAAATCCAGCATTGGGGGAAGAATTTAAATGGAGCAGGGACCTGAGAGCCAGGTGAGACCCCAAACACCCCAAAGTGACACCCCAAAACCGGGCTCTTACAGCTCTCACATCCCAGAGCCGGGGGGCTGCAGCGCTGACACCCCAAAACCTGGGGTATCTCACCCTGGCACCCCAAAACCCGGGGTATTTCACCCTGGCATCCCCAAACTTGGGCTCTTACAGCCCTAACACCCCCAAATCCAGGCACTGCAGCCCTGACACCCCAAAACCTGGGTATTTCACCCTGGCACCCCCAAACTTGGGCTCTTACAGCCCTGACACCCAAACCTGGGTTATCTCACCCTTACACCCCCAAATCCAGGGTAACTCACACTGGCACCTCCAAACCTGGGTAATGCAGCCCTGGCATCCCCAAACTCGGGGTATCTCACCCTGGCACCCCCAAACTCGGGGTATTGCTACCTGGTACCCCCAAAACCAGGGCACTGTAGCCCTGGCACCATCAAACCCGGGCTGTTTCACCCTGGCACCCCCAAACTCGGGGTATCTCACCACAAACCCGGGGTATCTCACCCTGGCACCCCCAAACTCGGGGTATTCCTACCTGGTACCTCCAAACCTGGGTAATGCAGCCCTGGCGACCCCAAACCCGGGCTATCCCACCCTGGCACCCCAAACCCGGGGTACCCCACCCCAAACCCGGGCTATCCCACCCTGGCACCCCAAACCCGGGGTACCCCACCCCAAACCCGGGCTATCCCACCCTGGCACCCCAAACCCGGGGTACCCCACCCCAAACCCGGGCTATCCCACCCTGGCACCCCAAACCCGGGGTACCCCACCCCAAACCCGGGCTATCCCACCCCGGCTCCCCCCGCAGCTCCCGCCCCACCCCGGAGCTCCCCAAAGGCGCTGCCCGAAGCGGCCACAACCCCCGGGCCGCCTTCACCGGGAGTCCCCAGAGACGCCCCCGGCCCCCGGAGCGGCCCCGGGATGACTCAGCGGCCGCGCCGGCCCCGCCGCCCTCAGCCCCGGCAGCGCCCGGGACGCCGGTGAGAGGCGAGGGCGGCGGCAGCGCGGTGCTGACGGGCTGTGCGCGCTTCCCGACCTCGGGGCGGCTTCTCCGGCTCCACCCTAACCCCTCGGCCGTGCCCGGAGCTCCCCGGGCCGCGCCCGCCCCTCGGGGCCCTCACCCATCGCGGCGGCTGCGGCGGCGGCTCCGGGGCTGGCGGCGGCGGCCAAAATATGGCGGCGGCGGGCGGGGCGCGGGCTGGACGGCGGCCGCGAGGGCCCAAAGCTGTGAGCGCGGAGCGGGCGGCTGTGGTTCTAGGGCGCCCCCAGCGAGCGGGAGGGGAACTGCAGGGGCTGTCGCGTCCTGTCACCCGTGTCCCCTCACTCGTGTCCTGTCACCCGTGTCCCCTCACTCGTGTCCCCTCACTCGTGTCCTGTCATCTCTGTCCTGTCACCCGTGTCCCCTCACTCGTCTCCCCTCACTCGTGTCCTGTCACCCGTGTCCCCTCACTCGTGTCCTGTCATCTCTGTCCTGTCACCCGTGTCCCCTCATTCGGGTTCTGTCACCTCTGTCCTGCCACTTGTGTCCTGTCATTTGTGCCCTGTCACTCATGTCTTGTCATTCGCATTCTGTCACTTCTCTCCTGTCACTCGTGTCCCCTCACTCGGGTTCTACCCCCTCTATCCTGTCACTCATGTTCCTTCCCTCGTTTCCCCTCTGTCCTGTCACTCGTGTCCCCTCACACGGGTTCAGTCACTTCTGTCCTGTCACTCGTGTTCCCTCTCATGTCCCCTCTGCCCTGTCACTCGTGTCCCGTTCCCTTGCCTGCAGGAAGGAGGAGCTGCTGCAGCCCAGCACTGCCCCGGGCAGATCCCTGAGGGTTTTATGGGGTCACTCAGAGCCCCGAAAATTGGGGGGCAGAGTTTGAGGACTGACTGGTTTTATGGGGTCATTCGAAGCACTGAAAAGTGAAGGACAGAGTTTGAGGACTGGGTAGATTTATGGGGTCACTCAGAGCCCTGAAAACTGGGGGACAAAGTTTGAGGACTGGCTTGTTTTATGGGGCCACTCAGAGTTCTGAAAAGTAGGGACAGAATTTGAGGACTGGCTGGTTTTATGGGGTCACTCAGAGCCCTGAAAAGTAAAGGACAGAGTTTGAGGACCGGGTGGATTTATGGGGTCACTCAGATCCTGAGGAGCCTGGGGCAGTGGGGATTTCTTTCCCTCTCCTGAGGGAAATGGGAGGAAAGGAAAATTTGTGTCATCCCCACCCCGGAGGAAATGAGAACACGGCAGAGACTCTGAGAACTCCTTTAATCGCTGTTAACTGCAAGTCTGTAAAAGGTTTGGAGAAAGTCTTTGTTACAAAACTACCAGCAGCTGTTAGAATTGTTCCTGGTTTGTCACCCCAGCTAGAAAAGGCTCAGGGAGATGTGGAATAGTTCAAGAACAGAGAGAATATTGCACAACCAACCCCACGGTTAATTCCACTAAAAGAAGGAAAGAAAGTGACACAGATGCTGCAGCCTCGAGCTCTGCTGTGGGATCAGCTGGGGATGTCCCCATTGATGTCCCCTGCGTCCGCTGCCCTCCACAATCCCAGCCAGGACAAGGAGAGGCTCTGCTGGACCCAGGGCTGTGGCAGGACAGGGATGCTCCCACCTAAAGAAGGAAAAGCCAACCCCAAAACCCCAACTCTTCCAAGTGCACCTCGTTTGGTGCTGTCCAAAGGCAGCAGGAAAACCCCAGGACAAAGACAGAAAGTGTCACCCCAGCACCCCAAAGGCCAGGGAGGGCTCTGTCCCCTTGGGATAACTGTGCAGGAGCAACATCCCCTCTTGTGACATGAAACTGCCCCAAAAAGGAGCTGTGGGGCTGAAGGAGTGAAGCAAACAGTGCCAGGGCTTGAGTGAAGGAACCCAAAGCTCGTGGTGGCTGCAGGGCTGGCACAGGTGGGACAGGGCTCAGATGGGGACACACAACAGGGACACCCCAGTTTGGGAGCCTCTGTCCCCCCAGGCTGGCCAGGCTGAGATTGAGGTGCTCTTTGGGCCAGGATGGACCTTTGCAAGGGCTGTAGTGGCCACCAACACTGGGGTTCTGTCCCCAACTGACCCAAATTACTGCCAGCCCAAACCAGTGCCACCAACATTGGGGTTCTGTCCCCAACTGACCCAAACCAGTGCCACCAACACTGGGGTTCTGTCCCCAACTGACCCAAATTACTGCCAGCCCAAACCAGTGCCACCAACATTGGGGTTCTGTCCCAAATGGACCCAAACCAGTGCCACCAACATTGGGGTTCTGTCCCCAGCTGACCCAAACCAGTGCCACCATCACAGAGGTTCTGTCCCAGTTGACCCAAACCAGTGCCACCATCACAGAGGTTCTGTCCCAAACTGACCCAAACCAGTGCCACCATGTTCTGTCCCCACCTGATTCAAACCAGTGCTACCAACACTGGGGTTCTGTCCCAAATGGACCCAAACCAGTGCCACCATCACAGGGGTTCTGTCCCAAACCAGTGCCACCATCACAGGGGTTCTGTCCCAAACCAGTGCCACCATCACAGGGGTTCTGTCCCCACCTGATCCAAAGCACTGCCAGCCCAGCAGCAAGAGCGAGCCATGAGGATTTTCCTTGGAGAATTTAACTAGAAAGACACAAAACCCAGAGCAGGAAGGTGCTGCAGCTGCAAAGTGGGGGAGAGCAGCAGGCCTTGGCTCTTGGAGGAACTGCTGGAAATGGGAATTTCCATGAGAAAAAGCTTCCAAGACAAAAAGCCAGGCAGAAGCTGAGGGTTTGGCAGGGGTTTGGCTCCTTCCAAGGTCAAAGCCACGAGCCAAGTGCTTTTTGTGCAGCACCTGCAGCCCTCAGGCCCTCCCTGGGTGGGAATTGCAGAGCAGTGAGCAGAGCAGGCACAGCCACGTCCAGGAGCCTCTCAGGTGAGGGTTCCACGTGCACACACGAGCAGGGAAGGAGCCAGCTGGCAGCCTGGCAGCACCCAGCACACCTGGCAGGGCTCTGAGTGCCCAGCTGGCCCCAGGACCCCTCACTCTGCCTCCTCAGGGTCACTTTTGGCTTGGCCAGTCTCTAGGACCTATGGAGAAGTCGGGCTCCTGTGTGCCAGTGACCTCCTGCTTCCTCCTCCTGGAGCTGCAGGGGCCACTGGAGCTGCCCCCAGGTTTCTGCAGGAATGGGAACTCCTCCAGGCTGGGGGTGCAGCCCCAGCACAGTCACACACAAAGGAACAGCTGGTCCAAGTCTGAGTTCACACTGGATGGTGGAAATGAGCCTGTGACACACACTGCAAGCAGCTGCTTTATTCCCAGTCTTCCCACTCTTCATCTTCCAGCTGCAAACAAGAGGAAATCCATTTCTGAGCTGGTTTCAACTGTTTGTGTCTGTAAATCAACAGATTTCCCCCTGGGAAAGCTGCACACTCACCCCACCAGCCCCTCTCTGCACCCTGAGTGTCACCATGGTATTTTCTGAAAAATCCTCTTTGCCCACGAGTTTCTCCTGGGAGGCTGAGATGCCTCAGAGAGGAATGAAAACAAAAATTATCTGATTGCTGCTCCTGTGTTTTGCTGCTTTGGAATGTGGCTTGGACATTGTTTACCAACAGGTGAATGTCTGATTGGTTCTATGTGAATTGTTTTTTTAATTAATGACCAATCACCATCAGCTGTGTCAGACTCTGAGTCAGTCAGAGGATTTTATTATTCATTCTTGTGAAACCTTCTGATTTATCCTTTCTCTTCCTTTAGTATAGTTTTAGTGTAGCATTCATAATAATAAATGTAATATAATGACTATAATATAATAAATATAATAAATATAATATAATATAATAAATATAATATAATTAATATGATATAATAGATAAAAATAAATATAATATATTACTTTATATAATATCATATATTATATTATATTATATTATATTATATTATATTATATTATATTATATTATATTATATTATATTAATTACACGATATTAGTAAAAGAAATATAATAACTAAAAATGAAAATAAATAAAATAAGTATTGATATAATGTATATCATAAATACAATATAATAAATATAATATGGTATAGTATAGTGAAATATAGTGTAATACAATGTAAAATAATGTAATATAATGTAAAATATGATATATATAATATAATATAATATAATATAATATAATATAATATAATATAATATAATATAATATAATATAATATAATATAATATAATATATCAGCCTTCTGAGAACTTGGAGTCAGATTCTCATCTCTCACCTCGTCCTGGGCACCCTCACAAACCCCACCCCCTGAGGGGCTGGTGATGCTTTGGGGGCAGTTTTTGTGCCCTGACTCACCTCCCCAGACATTTCCACCCTGGACAGTGCCAGCTGCACCTCCTCCTCCGTCATGTCCAGATCAAAGTCCTTTTCCCAGTCCTCGCTGATGTCCGTGCTGGAGCCTGCAAGCACAAATGTCCCCACTGAGCCACCAGAGCTGGCCCCAAAGCCTGGAATTCCCAGGGCTCAGAGCCACCACATTCCCAGGAACACAGATGGGAGGGGATCCTGCTCCCCTCACAGCCACGGGGAGAGGTGGATGCTGAAAGAATTTCTCCTCTGGCCTGGGAGAACAGGGACGTGTCAGGTTCCAGCCACACAGAAAATGACAGGAGGGACTTTGATATGGGGGCTGCCATTGTGCCAGCAGGGATGACAGGCGGAGGGGAGGAATCACCACATGCCCTCCGCAGAGCACAGCCTCTCCTGGCAGCCCAGGACCAAAGGGCTGCTCTGCTCTGTCACAGACACATTTTATGGAAAAACCTTTCCTTGGGATTTTTCCTCCTGAGAAGCTGTGAGGCCTCAGGAACAAAATGCAAACGACGATTATCTGCTGCTGTGGAATGCAACAGGGGCATCTGGGATTGGCCCATGTTAATTGTTTCTAATTAATGGCCAATCACAGTCAGCTGGCTCAGACTCTCTGAGCCACAAACCTTTGTTATCATTCCTTCTTTTTCTATCCTTAGCCAGCCTCCTGATGAAATCCTTTCTTTTGTTCTTTTCGTATAGTTTTGGAGAAAGTCATTGTTACAAAACTACTAGCTGTTAGAATTGTTAATATAATATATATAATAATAATATATAATATATATCAAATATATATATATTATAATATATATTATATATATAATAATGATATATAAAATATATATTATAGATAACATATTCTATTATATATAATATATAAAATAATATATAATATATACCAATATATAATACATTTCAAATATATATAATTATATATTAATACATAATAATAAATATTTTCCTATATAATCTATTTTATATATAATATATAATATTATATATTAATTGATATATTAATATATGTTATGTAGTATTCACGATATATTATATGTAATAATATATCATGAGTACTATATATTAATATAATATAATATAATATAATATAATATAATATAATGTTATATTGTATTACATTATATACTACAATATATAATATACATAATAATGTATATTATATATTTATTAATTATATTAATATATACAATTATATATAATATATATTTCATATATATTATATAAATTAATATATTAATATATTGTATATTATTCATTATATATAGTATATTATAATAATTGTAAATTATATAATAATGTATCATTAATAATATATAATATATAATATATAATATATAATATATAATATATAATATATAATATATAATATATATTTTTATATTATATATCTTAAACATTATAAATATAATATAATCCATAAATATAAAATATATAATATAATATAATATAATATAATATAATATAATATAATATAATATAATATAATATAATATAATATAATATAATATAATATATATAATAAAACAATAAATCAAGCCTTCTAAAACATGGAGTCAGATCCCCATCTCTTCCCTCAGACCCCTGTGAACACTCACACACTGCTCAGCCAGCAGATCATTGATTTATTTCCCTTTCCTTTCCTCTCCTCTCCCCCAGCACCACAAACGCAGAGCTGTCCCCAGGACCCCTCCCAGCTTTCCCAGCCCCACACGAACCTTTCTGGCCGTTGTTGGAGGGGGTGGATTTGCCGCTGTCCGAGTTGAGCTCGAAGACTCTCAGGTCTGTGGGTCCCTCCTCCCTCGGGGTCTCTGTCCTGCCCTGCCCTTTGCTCTCCGTCTCTCTGGGCTCCGTTCCAGCTGCCAGCTCCGAGGATGCTGCTGAAGGCTGGCCAGGTGCACAAGGCTGAGCAGCCTCTGGGGGCTTTGGCAGCGAGCTCTGCTCCTCCAAGGTGGCCTCCACCAGCCTCTGGCAGAGCTCTGGGGCTGCAGCTGCAGTCTGTAGCTGGGCGGCAGGCACAGGGGCAGGGTTTGCAATCTGAGTCACAAGGGACACGCTGTCGCTGCTCTCCGAGGGGCTCTGCTCCCCTGGCACCTGCTCTGGGGGCAGCACAGCCCAGCTCTGCCCACAGGGAGCCTTGGGGGCAGCAGCCTGGCGTCCCTCTGGGCTGGGTGCTTTCTGTGCTGCTCCTGGAAATGTGATGTTTGCACAAGGCAGGGGGGACATCCCCAAGAACTCCTCTGTAGGGAGGCAGAAGAGAAGTGAGAGATGTTTCAGCAAGGGCAGCAGCAGCTGGGCTGGGAGCTGGATTGCAGAGAATCACAGAATGTCCTGAGCTGGATCTCACAGAACCACAGCTGAATTTCACAGAATCACAGAATGTCCTGAGCTGGATCTCACAGAATGTCCTGAGCTGGATCTCACAGAATGTCCTGAGCTGGATCTCACAGAATGCCCTGAGCTGGATTTCACAGAACCACAGAATGTCCTGAGCTGCATTTCACAGAATGTCCTGAGCTGGATCTCACAGAATCACAGAATGCCCTGAGCTGGATCTCACAAAATCACAGAATGTCCTGAGCTGGGAGGGACCCACAGGGATCACCCAGTGCAACCCCTGGCCCTGCACAGACACCCCAAAAATCCCACCCTGGGCATCCCTGAGAACCTTGTCCTGGAGCTGTGCCAGCTTTGGGGCTGTGCCCATTCCCTGGGGAGCCTGGCACCCTCAGGGGGAAGAACATTTCCTGATTTCCAACCTCAAAAACCCTGACACAGCTCCAGAAATTCCCTCAGATCCCACCACTGCTCACAGAGCAGAGATCTCTGTGATTTGTGGCAGTGAGGAGGAGCCACCACCCCGTGAAAGCCCCAAAACCTGTCCCACCTTCATCCTCCTCCCAGCCTGGCTCCTCTTGCTGCATGCTCTGCTCTGCTCGCTGCTTCAGAGCCTCCCTCCGGGCTTCATCCTGCAGGAATCCAACACAGCAGCTGCTCACATGCCCAGTCCCCTTCCTCCCCCAGCCATTTCACCATCACTGACCCCAAGGCTCAGCCCAGATCTGTTTGCCCAGGAAAAGCCCCCCAGGGACCCCCCCAGACCCACCTGCTCCAGGCAATGCAGTTTGTAGAAGTAGCGCTGCCAGAACTCCAGGTGGGAAACAGCCACAGGGACCTGGGAAAGGGATCAGGGAAAGGGATGAACCCCTCAGAGGGAGAGCTGTGCCCTCAGAGGGAGAGCTGTGCCCTCAGAGGGAGAGCTGTGCCCATCAGAGGGAGAGCTGTGCCCATCAGAGGGAGAGCTGTGCCCTCAGAGGGAGAGCTGTGCCCATCAGAGGGAGAGCTGTGCCCATCAGAGGGAGAGCTGTGCCCTCAGAGAGAGAGCTGGGCCCTCAAAAGGGGAGCTGTGCCCCACAGAGGGAGAGCTGTGCCCCTCAGAGAGAGAGCTGTGCCCCTCAGAGGGAGAGCTGTGCCCCTCAGAGAGAGAGCTGTGCCCCTCAGAGAGAGAGCTGTGCCCCTCAGAGAGAGAGCCGTGCCCTTAGAGGGAGAGCTGTGCCCCTCAGAGAGAGAGCTGTGCCCCTCAGAGAGAGAGCTGTGCCCCTCAGAGGGAGAGCTGTGCCCCTCAGAAGGGGAGCTGTGCCCCTCAGAGGGAGAGTTGTGCCCCTCAGAGGGAGAGCTGTGCCCTCAGGAGAGCTGTGCCCCTCAGAGGGAGAGCTATGCCCCTCAGAGGGAGAGCTGTGCCCCTCAGAAGGAGAGCTGTGCCCTCAGAGGGAGAGCTGTGCCCCTCAGAAGGAGAGCTGGGCCCTCAGAGGGAGAGCTGTGCCCCTCAGAAGGGGAGCTGTGCCCCTCAGAGGGAGAGTTGTGCCCCTCAGAGGGAGAGCTGTGCCCTCAGGAGAGCTGTGCCCCTCAGAGGGAGAGCTGTGCCCCTCAGAGGGAGAGCTGTGCCCCTCAGAGGGAGAGCTGTGCCCCTCAGAAGGGGAGCTGTGCCCTCAGAGGGAGAGCTGTGCCCCTCAGAAGGGGAGCTGTGCCCTCAGAGGGAGAGCTGTGCCCCTCTC
This sequence comes from Ammospiza nelsoni, assembly GCF_027579445.1. Classification (NCBI taxonomy): domain Eukaryota; kingdom Metazoa; phylum Chordata; class Aves; order Passeriformes; family Passerellidae; genus Ammospiza; species Ammospiza nelsoni. The sequence goes on along the minus strand of NC_080657.1, from coordinate 1,851,717 downwards.
TCCTCCCAAAGCAGCTCCCATTTTATTCCATCCGTAATTTTTCCATAGTTTCCACCCCAGCCACAGGGCACAAAGAGCTCAGGGCTTTCCTGCAGCATTCCCCAGGTCAGGAATTGCCATTTTGGGGCCTCACCATTTTGGTGTAGAGTGCCCTGATGGAAGGGCTGGTGGCCAGCAGCTCTGCAATCTCCCCTTTCTTCTCCTCCAGGCTGAACTGAGCCAGCCAGGCCTCGAGCAGCTCAGCAGGGCCTGTGTGGGACAAGCACAGGGACAAGAACCCTTCAGTTTGGGGAGGTTTCACTGGGGCACAGGAGGAGGGAGACACAGGGCTCAGAAATGCTCTGCCAGCTCAAGGCCCAATTTAAATTGGGTTAGGAAATTCAGACTAAGCTGGCCCTTGAGGTAAGAGCCAGATCTGCTCTTCTACAGCCAAGCCCTGCTGGCCAAAGGTTTCAGGGAACTCCAGCTGGCCCCCAAATCCCCTAGAGAAGCAGCCCGGACCCCCTGAACCCCCCAAGGGCAGCCCCTGAACCCCCCCAGGGGCAGCATCCTGGTCCCCAAACCCCCCAAGGGCAGCACCCTGGCACCCAAACCCCCTTGGGGAGCACCCTGGACCCCCTGAACCCCCCAAGGGCAGCCCCTGAACCCCCCCAAGGGCAGCATCCTGGTCCCCCTGAACCCCTCTGGACCCCCTGAACTCCCCAAGAGCAGCACCCTGGACCCCCAAACCCCCTTGGGGAGCCCCCTGGACGCCCTACGGCAGCACCCTGGACCCCCAAACCCCCTTGGGGAGCACCTGGACCCCCTGAACCCCCTAGAGCAGCACCATAGACCCCATGAACCAAGGGGAGCACCCTGGACCCCCTGAACCCACCAGGGCAAGCAGCCTGGACCCCCTGAGCCCCCCAAGGGCAGCACCCTGGACCCCAAACCCCTTTGGGGAACACCCTGGAGCCCCTGAACCCCCCTAGGGCAGCAACTTGGAGCCCCTGAACCCCTAAGGGAGACCCCAAACCCCCTTGGGGAGCACCCTGGACACCCTGAACCCCCCTAGGGCAGCCCTTGAATCCCCCCAAGGCAGCACCCTGGAGCCCCTGAACCCCCCTGGACACCCTGAGCCCCCCTAGGGGAGCCCCTGACCCCCCCATACCATCGGGCTCGTTGCAGTAGGTGGCTGGGTCGGACTGGAGGCTGTAGAGACGAGCCTGGAGGGGACACACAGGGACAGCTGTGAGGGCAGGGACAGCAGCAGGGCCAGGGGACAGGCTCAGGGTGCCACACTGACCTTGGCACTGTCGTAGGGCTCGGTGGTGCCCGAGGGCGTTGCCATCAGGGTGATAACGTCACAGTCTATGGTCTTGTCCGGAGAGGGAGCGAAGGTGTCCGAGATGACCCCCAAAAAGTCAGACAGGCCCTTCCTCACCTTCTCTGTGGCACCTGAGCCCTCTGCCCTCTGCAGGGGAAGAGGCAGCACAGGGTCAGGGACACCCCAGGGTTCCTGGGAATCCTTAAGGAAGCAGGACCTGACCCCTCAGGAAGGGGGAGGCGGGGGACACCTGAGGGGAGCTGAGCTGAGGCTTTGTGGGGGAAGCAGAGCGGGTTTGGGGCTTTGTGGGGGAAGCACAGCCAAGTTTGGGGCTTTGTGGGGGAAGCAGAGCCAAGTTTGGGGCTTTGTGGGGGAAGCAGAGCGGGTTTGGAGCTTTGTGGGGGAAGCAGAGCCAAGTTTGGGGCTTTGTGGGGGAAGCAGAGCCAAATTTGGGGCTTTGTGGGGGAAGCAGAGCGGGTTTGGGGCTTTGTGGGGGAAGCACAGCCGGGTTTGGGGCTGCTGGTGTGGGGTGGGGCTGTCCCAGTAGCAGCTGGGCAGGGCTGAGGGTCACAGCTCATGTGGAGTCTGTGTCACCTTACACTGACACTGCCAGTGTTCCCCCTATAGTGACACTGCCTGTGTCACCCCTACAGTGACATTGCCAGTGTCCTCCTACAGTGTCCCCTTGCGTTGACACTGCCACTGTCCCCCTACAGTGACACTGACAGTGTCCCCCCTACACTGACACTGCCAATGTCCCCCTACAGTGACACTGACAGTGTCAACTTACAGTGACACTGCCTGTGTCCTCCCACAGTGACACTGCCAGTGTCCCCCTACATTGTCCCCCTACAGTGACACTGCCAATGTCCCCTTACAGTGAGACTGCCAGTGTCCCCCTACAGTGACACTGCCACTGTCCCCCCTACATTGTCCCCCTACAGTGACACTGCCAGTGTTCCCCTACAGTGGTGTCCCCCTACAGTGTCCCACTACAGTGACACCACCCATGTCCCCCTACAGTGACACTGCCAGTGTCCCCCTACATTGTCCCCCTACAGTGACACTGCCAGTGTCCCCCTGCTCAGCACAGTGGCCAGGGAATCACGAGGGAGTGACAGCACAAGGGGAGTGACTTTAATCTGCAGGAAATGGGCTTGGATGGGATATCGGGCAGGAATCCTCCCTGTGAGGGCACTGGGATGGAATCCCCAGAGAAGCTGTGGCTGTGCCATGCCTGGAACGATGCCAGGCGGGGTTTGGAGCAGCCTGGGAGGGTGGCAGGTGTCCCTGGCGTGGCAGGGGTGGCACTGGGTGCCCGTACTCACTGCCAGCCTGTCCTTGACCACGCTGGCCGTGGCGGCGATGGTGCAGGCCGTGTCGTGCTGCACCACCTGTGTGAACTCAGCCAGGTCCCTCTTCATGAACTCCAAAGCCTCTGTGGACTGCAAGCACACAGCACATGGATTCTGCAGGGTTTTGCTTCCCCAGCAAAGCTGGGATTGCTCCCAGCACGTTACAAAAATTCAGGTGGGAGAGTTTGGCCCAGATGAACCCTCACCCCAACCTGGGCAATGCATAAAACCAGAATAACCTGACCAACAACAGCACCTGCTCTGCCCAAAACACATTCCAGGAGGCTCTGAAGCCAAGAGCAGGAAAAACACAGGCTGGGAGAAGCCTGGCTTTAGGTTTTGTGTGTAATTAACACAGGCAGTGCTGTCACAGCAGGAAGTTCCACACCACAGAGCCACGCTGGAAGCACAACCCCCTGCTCAGGGGGTGATCTCCACATCACAGAGCCCAGCGTGACCCAGGGTTTGTTTGACCCCCTACAAATCCATCCCAAATCCGCTTCGGGGGGACCCTCCCGGGATGGGAGGAGCTCCGGGGCCGCCCCGCAGGCCCCGCCCTCCCGCTCCCGAGGCTCCCGGTGGCTCCCGGAGGTTCCCGGTGGTTCTCACCGGTTCTCACCTTCTCCTTGACGGCCTGGTAGCTCTGCTGGAGCCAGCTCCGCCACCAGCCGCCATCCTCCCTGCGAGGGACAGGCACGGCGTCAGCACAGCCCACACACAGAGCCCGAACCCAGAGCCAGACCCCGAACCAGGATCCCGCACCGAGCTCCCAAATCCCATGTCCTGACCCCAGATTCAGATTCTATATTTCGATCCCAACCCCATACATGGAGCCCAGAGCACAGATCCCAATCCCAATCCCAGCTTCAGACCCCGATCCCAGATCCCAAACCCAGATCCAGATCCCGATTCCAACCCCAAATTCAGACCCCAAACCCAAGTTCGGACCACAGCCCCAGATTCCAACCCCAAACCCAGATTCAGATCCCAGATCCCGACTCCAACCCCAAATTCAGACCCCAAACCCAGATTCTATCCCCAGACCCCGATCCCGGATCACAGCCCCAGACCCAGATCCACACCCCGACCCCAGATCCACATCCCAAGCCCAAATTCCAACCCCAGATTCTATCCCCATACCCCAACCCCAGATTCCAACACCAGACCCCGATCCAGACCCCAGATCTCGACTCCAAACCCAGATTCAGACCCCAACCCCAGACCCCAACCCCAAATTCCAATCCTCGATTCCAACCCCAGAGCCCAACCCCAAGTTCCATCCCCCGATTCCATCCCAGACCCCGGTTCCAGCTCCCACCCCCCAAACCGCAGCCCCGGCCCGGCCCCGCTGTCCGGTCCCGTCTCGCCGCCCCCCTGCCCACGGGGTCCCTGTCCCGTTCCGTTCCCGTTCCGTTCCCGTTCCTGTCCCGTTCCCGTCCCGGTCCCGCCGCCCCCCGGCCGAGCGCCGCTCACCCCTCCGCCATCTTGGCGGTGTGACGTCACCAATATTTACCGACCCCTCACCCCGCGGGCCCCGCCCCGGAGCCGGGCCCCTCTGACGTCACTTCCTGCCCCGCCCCGGGGGCGCGGCCCGGGTACGGTGGCCGGGCGGGACCGGGAGCGGGACCGGGAGCGGAGCCGGGCGGAGGTGAGTGATGGGCACCGAGCGCTGCCCGAGGCGGGCGGGACGCCTTCCGGGGCACCCCGGTACCGGGCAGGGCGGTGCTGACAGCAGAGAGGGCTCCCGGTACCGGGCGGGACGTGCCGGGCGATGCCGCCACCGGGAGGTCGGTGCTTGGGGCGGCGGGGGATGCCGGCACCCGGCAGGGTGGCACTAGGGGATGCCGGTGCTGGGAAGGACGGTCCTTGGTGTCCCGGGACATCCGGTGGGTATCGGGCAGGACGGACCCCCGGTACCGGGCGGGACGGTTCATGGCGGGGTTCGGGATCCCCGGTACCGGGCAGGATGGTCCTTGGAGCAGTGAGGGATCCCGGTACCGAGCAGGATGGTGATGGCGCGGTGGGCTATCCCGGTACCGTGGCGTTCTGGGGGATGCCGGTACCGGGCAGGACGGACCTCGGTGAGATGCGGGACTGCCGGTACCGAGCAGAGCGGAGACGCGGCACCGGGCGGGAAGGGGCGTAGAACCCCCGGTACCGGGCGGGACGGTCCTTGGCGGTGTCTCTGCCTGTCCCGGTGTCCCCGGAGCGCTGGGAAAGGGTGGCAGTGGCGATGTCCCCCGGGGTCCCGGTGTCCCCCTGTCCCGCTGTCCCCTCCGTCCCGGTGTCCCCGCAGCGCTGGGAGGGGGTGGCAGTGGAGGTATCCCCACTGTCCCGCTGTCCCCTCTGTCCCCCTGTCCCCCTGTCCCGGTGCTGACTCTCCTCTGTCCCTGCCCAGTCATGGTGGTGGCGATGTCCCTCCTGTCCCGCTGTCCCCCCTGTCCCTGCACTGACCCTCTCTCTGTCCCCACAGCCATGGAGCTGCCAATGTTCCCCCTGTCCCCCTGTCCCACTGTCCCTGTCCCTTCACTGACCCCCTCTGTCCCCACAGCCATGGTGGTGCCGATGTCCCCTCATCCCGCTGTCCCTGTCCCTTCACTGACCCCATCTCTGTCCCACTGTCCCTGTCTCTTCACTGACCCCTCTCTGTCCCCACAGCCATGGAGGTGCCAATGTTCCCCTGTCCCACTGTCCCCTGTCCCTTCACTGACCCCCTCTGTCCCCACAGCCATGGAGGTGCCAATGTCCCCTCATCCTGCTGTCCCTGTCCCTTCACTGACCCTTCACTGTCCCACTGTCCCCTGTCCCTTCACTGACCCCATCTCTGTCCCACTGTCCCCTGTCCCTTCACTGACCCCTCTCTGTCCCCACAGCCATGGAGGTGCCAATGTTCCCCCTGTCCCACTGTCCCGCTGTCCCCTGTCCCTTCACTGACCCCATCTCTGTCCCACTGTCCCCTGTCCCTTCACTGACCCCATCTCTGTCCCACTGTCCCCTGTCCCTTCACTGACCCCTCTCTGTCCCCACAGCCATGGAGGTGCCGATGTCCCCTCATCCCGCTGTCCCTGTCCCTTCACTGACCCCTCTCTGTCCCCACAGCCATGGAGGTCCAGTCCTACTACACCAAGCTGCTGGGGGAGTTGAACGAGCAGCGCAAGCGCGACTTCTTCTGCGACTGCAGCATCATCGTGGAGGGCAGGATCTTCAAAGCCCACAAGAACATCCTGTTCGCCAACAGCGGCTACTTCCGAGCGCTGCTCATCCACTACATCCAGGACAGCGGGCGCCACAGCACGGCCTCGCTGGACATCGTCACCTCCGAGGCTTTCTCCGTCATCCTGGACTTCCTCTACTCGGGCAAGCTGGATCTGTGCGGGGACAACGTCATCGAGGTGATGTCCGCGGCCAGCTACCTGCAGATGACCGACGTGGTCAACTTCTGCAAGAGCTACATCAGGTCCTCGCTGGACATCTGCAGGAAGATGGAGAGGGAGGCCGTGGTGTTCTACCAGGCCGACAGCGGCAGCTCGGCCAGGGAGGGCCCCTCTGCTGGCTCCAAGGCTGCTGTCCCCGCGTCCTCCGTGCAGGAGAAGGTTCTGGAATGCCAGAGGGACCCTCCCTGCGGGGAGTGCAGTGGCTGTCACCCCTTGGAGGCGGCGGCCAGGGACCCTCAGAGCAGCGTTTCCCCCGATGGCTGCAGGAGGGTGGAGCCCAAGGTGGAGTTTGAGGCCGAGCCGGCGGCGGCGGCGGCGCTGGAGCCCATGGAAGAGGGGCAGCCCCTGGAGCTGGCCTGCAATAACCTGCACATGAAGCAGTTCCTGGAGGCTCTGCTGCGCAACAGCTCGGCCCCGAGGAAGGAGGACGTGGTGCATCACTTGGTGCGGGGATTTGAGGGTAGGGCTGAGGAGGCTGGAGTGCCCGTGAGCTCCATGGTGGACATTCACAGCGACTGGTATGGTGAGGACACAGGTGAGAGGACTCAGGGGTGCGGGGCAGGAGGGAACAGCTTTGTTGGGCTCCTTTTGTTACTCTTGTCCAAGAATATTTTGCTGAATTTTTGGCACGCTGAAATAAACTCTCGTTGTGCACTTTGAAAGCAGCTCTACTTGTTTGTTTGGTGCAGCCCGTGGCAGGTGAGTATTGCTGACAGCTCTGCAGCTCCCAAATCACCCCAGACTCCACTTGGAGTGATTATTCTTTCATAAACAAACTCACTGGGATCTCGTTGAATGTTTTTAAAGAGGATTTTTCCCTCCTGATGGTCACAGAGCAATCCAACAGGAGGGGTCTGCTGCAGGACCTGCTGTTCCCATCCCATCCCAGCTCCTGCCACTGCTGCTCTGTTTGCAACTTCAGAGGGCAGAAATCAGCTTTATCCAACACTGAGGGAATCCTGTGAGTCCTTTAGGAGCACTGAAAGCTTTGAATTCTGTGGTATGGCATAAAAATGAGGATTTTTTCACTTTCCAGCTGCCCCAGCACCAGCTGGGATATCTCAGAAATATTTCCTGGCAGCACTCTCAGGAAAACCATGCCCATGTGCATTTCTCCTGATGTGGACAATAAAGATTTGGGCATTTTATCTGGTTTTTCATAAGTGCCTTGTCCAAACAGCTTTGTGAGGACAGGAGGTGGCTCTGCCACACTGTGAGTGCCACAGGTGCTGAGGATGTGACAAATGCCACAGGGCTGGCACTGACTGTAGCCAGCAAATTTATTTTCCTGTCATCTGCAGCTCAAGCTGCCTGTGTGACTTTAAAGCCAATAAAAAGTGACAAATCCTCTCAAGCAGGGCACTGATAAAATCACAACTGCAGGTTTACTCTCAGAGCAGGGCTGTCACCACTCACGCTGGTGCCTTTTGATGTGTGCCAAGGCAAGAACATCCAACACACAAATTTCACTTCTCTTTTTCCTCTCTCAACATCTCCAGGCTGTTCATGAGTCATTAAAAGGGAAATGCTCCCAGGGTTTGATAGGGAACATCAGGAGTCCTGCCAGTGTAGCAGAAATGTTAGTGAGAGATGGGGTTTGAGTAGGAGTGAGGGAAAAGAAACCAAACCTTCCTTTCCTTCTGTTTCTGTGCTAAAACAGGACCTTGGAGCAGTGAGGAGAGTGGGAGTTTCTCAGCTTTCAGTGCTGCTGCTGCCTCAGCTTCTTGACAAGGCACCAGAAATGAGAAACACAAACTCCTGGTAAAAGAATGGTGCACTCAGGTTAAGAGATGAGATAAATTTCACGTTTTTTCAAGTTTCTACCTCTGTTCCAGTCATCCTTCAGAGCAGAAAGAGGGAAAACTGGCACTATAGAGCCCTGGAAGCAAGGCAGGATTAAGAACTGGGTTTAAATGAAGCTCTGAATGCCCAGCAGGGATTTGCAATCCCTTGGGAAGCTCCAAGACTCTCACTCACATCATTAATACCAGACACACCTTTTTTGATAGTGGGTTGGATGAACCTTAATGCAAAGGATGCTCTGCAGCCTCACCTGCTTGAGACACAAAACATTTCCCTGAATCAGGGCCTGGAACAGGGAAAATTAATCCTTTGGCACAACATCTCCACTTTTCTGCTGGAAGGGAAGCTGGTGCTGAAAAACTTGGCAATGCCCACCTGTCTGCAAAATGAGATCTTCAAATTTAATTCTGTTCTTGCACCTGACTCCATAAATTGTGTATTACTTGTGGTTTGGTTTTTGGAACGGTAAAATATTGTCAGGAAATATATTGGAGTCCTTCACCTCGTTATTCCCAACAGGAAGGGAGTAGAAACAGAGTCATATTTTCATATATAAATATGAAAGAACGTGGCCAAAATGTGCTATTTCTGCCTGCAGTTTGTGTTAAAGGTTTTAGTTTTTGATGCTGTTTAATGCTAAGAGTAAGATATTTATGGATTTTTATACCTAAATATGAAAGAACATGGCCAGAATACGCTATTCCTGCCTGCAGGTTTGTGTTAAAGGTTTTAGTTTCTGATGCTAATGGTTTAATAATTTTTAAAGAAAGGAATAGCCAAAATTTGCTATTCCTGCCTGCAGGTTTGTGTTAAATGTTTTAGTTTCTGATGCTAACGGTTTAATAATTTTTAAAGAAAGGAATAGCCAAAATTTGCTATTCCTGCCTGCAGGTTTGTGTTAAAGGTTTTAGTTTCTGATGCTAACGGTTTAATAATTTTAAAAAAAGCAAGTGGCTGAGAAGGAGCAGAGACACCACTTGACTAGAAGCAGATTATTGGTGCTTCCTAAATGAAAATGAATGTTTTGCTGTGTTGAACACCAGACAGGCTGCTTTTCCAGGGCACTGCAGCTGCCTGAATTCTGCAAGGGCACAGCCAAGGAACCCCCAGGCGAGGGAAGATGCAGCTCCCGCCCGAGCCTTGCAGCGAGCAGCACCAGGAGCCCTGGCAGCAGCCCTGGCAGAGGGTGCCCGAGCTCACAGGCTGTGTTCTGTCCCCAAGGTGACGTGCTGGTGGTGCCCATCAAGCTGCACAAGTGCCCCTTCTGCCCCTACACGGCCAAGCAGAAGGGGATCCTGAAGCGACACATCCGCTCGCACACCGGGGAGCGGCCGTACCCCTGCGAGACCTGCGGCAAGCGCTTCACCCGCCAGGAGCACCTGCGCAGCCACGCGCTCAGCGTGAGTCACCCGCACAGCCCGCTCGCCTGCGGGGGCACGGGGGTCACGGGGGGTCACGGGGGGTCACGGGGGGTCACGGCCTCTGCGGGCTGCCTCGGGTTTTAGCTTTTCAGGGTCTTCAGTGGGTGGCTCTGGGGATCGTGTTAGGGGATGGTTGTTGTTATTGCAAGGTGGCCGCAAAGCTGGGAAGTGATTGGCATCTGACTCCAGGGAATGCTGAACACTGGCCTTGTTAAAACTATATTATGTGACATCACAGCTACATTAAAGAGAGATACTAGACTAGACTAGACTAGGCTAGACTAGGCTACACTATAGACTATACCATTCTATTCTATTGTATACTACACTATATACCATACCATACCATACCATACCATACCATACTATACTATACTATACTATACTATACTATACTATACTATAACTATAACTATAACTATACTATACCATTACTATACTATTACCATACAATACCATACTATAGTATTCTATTACTATTTTATTACTATACTATACTGTACTGTACTATACTACACTACACTACACTATATTATACTATAACTATACTATACTATTACCACACTATTACTACACTATACCATACTATAGTGTTCTATTACTATTTTATTACTACACTGTACTATACTATACTGTACTACACTACGCTACACTCTATACTATTACTATTACTATTACTATACCATACTATAGCATTCTATTACTATTTTATTACTATACTATACTATACTGTACTGTACTATACTATACTACACTACACTATATTATACTATAACTATACTATACTATTACTACACTATTACTACACTATACCATATTATAGCATTCTATTACTATTTTATTACTACACTATACTATACTCTACTACACTACGCTACACTACGCTACACTCTATACCATTACTATTACTATTACTATTACTATACCATACTATAGTATTCTATTACTATTTTATTACTATACTATACTACACTACACTACACTATGCTACACTATATACTATACCATACTATTCTAATCTATACTATGCTAGATACTATTCTATACTATACTATTCTATTCTATACCATACTATTACTATACTATTTTATACTATACTATATTGTACTGTTCTATACGATGCTACACTATACTACACTACACTACACTATATACTATACCATTCCATTCTATACTATTCTATGCTATAGTACACTATGCTATGCTATTTTATATTATTCTATTCTATTCTATACTACAATATATACCATACTATTCTATACTATAGTACACTATGCTATATTATTCTATACTATAGTGTACTGTACAATATTATACTATACTATACACTATGTTATACTATTTTATACTATGCTATTACTATTTTATACTATACTATTCTGTTCTATACCATACTGTACCATACTATTCTGTTCTATACTATAGTATTCTATACTATGCTACACTATACCATACTACACTATGCCAGATACTATTCTATACTACACTGTATCATACTTACTACAGAAAAACTTGTGGCTGTCTGCTGACAGTCAGGACACAGCTCTGAGTGACTGGCCAAGGAAACAAAACAATCCTCAGCAGAATGCAATTACCAAATTCCTTCAGGTAAATAATCTTCCAGCACATTCCACATGTGCACAAGCACAGGAGAAGCAAATGAGATAAGAATTGATTGGATTATTCTTTTCTCTGCTTTTCTCTGTTCAGAGGGCATGTGGATACCACAGATGGTGAGCTCTCTGCACAGAGTAGGAGACAAAACAATTCCTGCTCCAGCTGGGGACCAAGGACAAATGATCCAAATCTCAGCCCAAGAGCACAAACAACATGGGCTGAAGAAGGATGGAGCTGTAATTGAATAATTAACTTGAATATGCAAATAGACCAGAACTTATGAAAATGTGAGATCTCATGACCAAGCTCTCTTTTGCTTCCATCCTGGAGCATCCAGGCAGAGCCAGGACTGTGGCCAAGGTTCTGCCAGGGTCTGGCTGTTTCCCTGTTGTGGCAATCTCTCCAAAGCCTCAAATTGCCTTTTTCCCCCAAATTTGCTGTTTTCCATGCAGGTCCATCGCTCCAACAAGCCCATCATCTGCAAGGGCTGCAGGAGGACCTTCACCAACAGCCTGTCCCTGGGGCATTTTATTTTCCTAATCTGTTAGGTTAGATTTTGGGAAGGAATTCTGCAGGGTGGTGAAGGTGTGGATTCCCCATTGCTGGAATTGTCCCAAGCCAGGTTGGAGGGGACTTGGAGCAACCTGGAATTGCTGAAGGTGTCCCTGGGCTGGACAAGCTCTAAGTCCCTTCCAACCCAAACCATTCCATGATTGCTACACTTGGGTAGCCCAGATCTTTGTGGGCAGAATAACGATGGCGATTCCACTCCCCTCCAGCTGAAGTGTGGCTGTTTCTCTGTTGTGGCAATCTCTCCAAAGCCTCAAATTGCCTTTTCCCCCCAAATTTGCTGTTTGCCATGCAGGTCCATCGCTCCAACAAGCCCATCATCTGCAAGGGCTGCAGGAGGACCTTCACCAACAGCCTGTCGCAGGGGCTGCGGCGCTTCGGGCTCTGTGACAGCTGCACCTGTGTCACCACCACCCACGAGGACTCCCTGCCCATCAACCTCAGCCTGGTGGAAACAGCCTCAGAAGGGCAGGAAAAAGGAGATGCTGACAATGATTGGCCCATCTATGTGGAGTCTGGGGAGGAAAATGACCCAGCTGAGGATGATGATGGCGATGACAAGCAGGAAATCCACCGCAGTTTGTCAGACAGAGAGACTTTGATGTAGCAGTGAGAGGAGAGGGGGAGCACTCAGAGGTTCCCTGGCAGTGTCTGTGACAGAAAACTCCACATTTGCTCAATCAGTGACACTGTGCTGGTTTTTATTATTCTGGGTTTTAATTCAATTGTGAGGAGAATTGGATTTTTTGATACTTTTTAAGTTTTCAGTGCTGTGCACCAGAAATCTGTGAAGAATCTTCATCTGGGGCTCACAGAGGTTGGACTTGAGCAGTTTCTCTGCCTGCTGGTTTTGGGTTTGCAGGTGGAACACCTCTGGGTTGTTTTGGGGACAGGTTTTTTCAAATAATGAGTCCTGGTCCTTAATCCCTGATCTGAAAGGGACGCCACCTTTCCTCTGAAGATGACATAAAATGTGGTTTACATCTCTTACCTTGGGACTTTTCCAAGCTAATCTGTGATCTTCTATCTTAGGACAGTGTTATCTAAGTGATGAACCATAAATGTTTGCTGAGACTGGGTTTGACCTGGAAACCAGGGCAGAAAAACCATGATAACAAAAAAAACCCCAACAAAAATATGCTGCTGCTGAAAGGATAGACAGGAAGAATCAATCTCTTTACATAATTAATTGCAATAATTTATAGGTCAAGCTTTTCTTTCTGAATTTTTACTGCATCTTCCTCTCCTGAGAGCTCAGGCCGTAGATCTTCAGCTGTGTCTTTAATGTCACTCAGAATTCAGTAGTCTTGGCTTCAATATTAAACACAAAAATGGTGTTTTAGTGGCCAGGACCAAGAGAAAACCCCAAATTCTTTTCAGCTTTTTACAATAGGAGTTAAAAGCTGTCAGGCAGATTCCTTGGGAATTCTGACTGTGGCACTTTGAATAACCAGACCCACACCTGGTGCAGCTGAGGAGCAGTGAAATATCTGAGCTGTGATATAAAAGAGCTCTGAATGCCCTTTTGGAATCATTTTCTTCCTCTTTTCCTGTAACTTCTTTTCAAATTCGGGTATCCTCTCATGATTTATGTTTGGTGATTTTATCCAATATTTATTTTCTTAAAAAACCTCCACTGTGGACCTCCTGTTTCTTTGCTGGGGCAGCTAAAACTTTACAAAGGAGGTGAGATTTTGTCACCTTTCCAGCAGCAAGTTTTTTAGAGCTATCAAAACTCAGGCTGGGGAGCTTTAGAAGAAAACCCAGCACCACCAGAAAGCCTGTTTGCTTTGGGGTGACCTCCTGTTCCCTGACAAAGGGACAAAACTGAAATATACTGTGAAATAAGACTGTTAATGCCTCTTCACTCTGCTGTTCCCAAGTGTTTCACGAAAAGGCAAATTTGATGAGTCTTTTTGGCTGGAGCAGGATTTTTTAGACAGATTTGGCTGACAAAGAGTGAGCAGTTCCTCCCACTTGGTGCTGTTTCCTGAGGGTTTTTTGGTGTAAAGATTTTTCCACTTGGCAAACCTAAAAAACCCCAGAGCCTTCTGATTTAACCAGGGTTTGTTCTGCATACCTCGTGCTTTTCTTGTACACGTTGAAAAAGAACTATTCAGCTCCTCCCTCTGCTTCACCCAGCAGTGAAACTGCCCCATTATCATGTCAGATTTATTTGTGAGAGGTGATCCTGCTCTCACAAGTGCAGCCAAGGGTTCCTTGCCACACCAGGTAGGATGAGGAAAGAAGAAATAAAGTTTTTTTTAAAGAATTCACTTTATTGGTGGCTGCTGCAAAGAGCAGAAGGTGAAGAGACTTCTTCTGGAGTGGTGTGCTCCAAGTTCTTGATGATGTGCTGGATTTATTTTCTGTCCCTTAATTTGGGTGATTTTCAGTCATCCCTGTTCCAGAACAGCTGGAAATTGGAGTTAGTATGAGCTGGAGCACAGGACAAGACCTTTACAGAATTCCCTGCTCCAGAGCCCCTGGTTTAATCAATCTGAATTAAGGGACATTGAAGGGACAGCTCATGGAGGTGCCACTTTTGGAGCTCCTCTGAAATCCTGCTGTGCTTTTGGCTCCTTGGTGCTCTTGAGCAAAATGTGGGGCTTGTAAATCTCGCTGGAATGTTTGGAAAAGCACCTTCCAGCCTCCCAGGGCTTGTCTTTTGGACTGCTGGTGAGTCCACCCAAAACCACGGGGTGATAAAGGAGGGACTTTCTGCCTTGAGAGCCATGGGTAAATCTGATTTTTTTTGGGAGACTCGCTGATGGAAGTGTGGCAGGAATGTAAATAGGGATCAAATGAATATTGAGAATCGTGAAGATTCCACCTCACTGTAAATATTGGTAGAGGCCACAAGAGCTGGAGTATCAGCTCAGGTCTTGTAAATCTTGCTGGAATGTTTGGAAAAGCACCTTCCAGCCTCCCAGGGCTTGTCTTTTGGACTGCTGGATTTTTGCTGAGTCCACCCAAAACCACGGGGCGATAAAGGTGATAAAGGAGGGACTTTCTGCCTTGAGAGCCATGGGTAAATCTGATTTTTTTTGGGGGAAACTCGCTGATGGAAGTGGGGCAGGAATGTAAATAGGGATCAAATGAATATTGAGAATCGTGAAGATTCCACCTCGCTGTAAATATTGGTAGAAGTCACAAGAGCTGGAGTATCAGCTGAGCTGCCTCTGGCTCGTGCTCCACGAGGTTGGGAAGCTCCTGGTGTGGCTGAACTCTGCTGACTGAGCCTGGGGAGACCTTGGAGCAGGGAAAATGAACCCTTTGGGAGCTGCAGGAGTGGCTGCAGAGACTTTTCCCTTCCCCCTTAGAGATTGTCCTTGTGTGTTCGTGCCTAGAGAATGGAGCTGTCAGGGGCCGGGTGGGCGGGGGGAGGATTTTCCACAGGGAAATTTCCACCAAACTCGGTGGTTCCTGTTCAATTGTCATTTTGTGCTGCTTTGTTTTGTTTTCTGTGGAGTCTTTTCAGCCTTTGGGTGTAGAAGAGGATGGAGTTTATTTATCCACATGCTTGTGACCGGGGTGTTCATGTAAATCCGTTTTCTTGTGCTTTTCCACTTCGTTTTCTGGATGTTTTTTCCTGAAATCTTCCATTTGTAGATCCAGCCTCTACAAACTTTGAGAAAATGATGTTGGCTGTTTAGAAAAAAACCTTCCTGTGGTGCTTGATGAAGAATCAAAAATCATATTTTTAGGGGAGCTATTTCTAATAGAATCTCTTTCTCAAAGGTTTTTAAAGGCCGTGAAGATGACATATCTTAAAACTTAGCTGGTTGTACTTGACTTTGTTTAGAAATACACATTTTCATGTATTTTTGCACAGAAATGCACTGTATTTCACTGAAGGAATACACGCTGCACTGGTGTTTGTAGTGCATTTAACCTCTTGGTGCAAAGCCCTTGTAAATCTTCCAGATGTGGTCGTTGAATTTCCTGATGTTTTGTAAGACAGTTTCATAACCCAAGTCCTTTAGTCCAGTAATGATGACAAATTCTTATAAACTGACCCTTATTTGTGGAAGTGACTGAACTATATTTGTGGATCTTGGAGCATTCTGGAGTTTTTTGATTGTCTAGAAAATAAAACTCTCTGAGAGGGTTGCTTTGATTTTTTTTTTACCCTTTAAATGTTGACTGAGTAAACCTGAGAGTGTCTAGATTGAGGCTCACGTTTCAATTTCTGGCATTAAAATTAAATATTTAATGTTTCCATTTCATTAATTTGGTTTAAAAATCAACATATAAATTTTTGGGGACAGCTAGATTGCAAGAAAAATCAGGTTTTTTGGAAGGAAAGGACTAAAAGGATTCTGTTCACTTGAACCCCAGCCAAGTGAGATTTTTAGATAATATTTTATTTTATTAATTTTTTAAACAGTCTTTGTAGTTTTATGTTAATTCAACTTTTGAAACTTCTCATTTTTCTTGCTGGGAAGCAGACACTGATCCCAGCTAGGAGGAGATGCATGTGGGGAGGACAACACCCCAATTATCCTTTCCAGAAAATTTTAAATTATATTGAATATTTGACAAAAAATCTCGCTGCAAGTAGACATTTTTACCTATTTTTTTTTTTTTCATGAAAGATGTGAGATGCTGAAGAACTCAGAGGGATGAGGGTGGTGATCTCCACCCTTGGTGAAAAGGATTTTTTTTGTGGGGGAAGGAAGAGGAGAGCGGAGGTCAGAGAAGTTGGGAATGATTTGGGGAGGAGAATTGTTTGGGTCCAGCCCTAAGCCATCAAGGTGAGCTGAATGCAAATGTGGGACATTTGGGTGTTCCAGAAACTGGGTAAGATACGAGCTTAACGAGGGTTTAATTGTTTAATTGATTTGGGGTTCCACCAAATCTCAGGTTTTTCCTAAACTGGGCGTTGCTGCCAGAGGGAAAATTCCTCCCTGGACTGGGGGTTTAGGGCAGGACATTCTGATTTCCTGCTCATTTGAAAAAGGAAGAGATCCCCTGGTAATCCATGGGTTTGTACCCAAGACTTGGATTTGTGCTGGAACACAAAGGTGGAGCTCAAACCCTGGGTGATTCAACTCTCCTGGTTTGGTCCTTGGCAAAGCTGAGGACAGGAACGATGATGCAAATGAATAAAACCCAAATGCAAGCTGGCAGTGATCACATGGAAATTGTAATCTCATTCCTAATTAATTTCTAGGCTTTGAACAGTTCCTTAAGTTGTTCTAGTATAGGCTCTGGAGTTTTCCTTGGTAAAAAACATCCCTGCATAATTAAAGTTAGAAGATGCACCATCACTGAAGGCTGGGATTGATGAGGAATATTTATTTTGAGGAGAACAGAAATATTTTAATTGGTGCCACTGTTCATTAAACTATTATAATATATTACATGATACCGTTATATATTATTATTGTTAATCCTATTTAGTTACCAAACCCAAAGAGAAATGTATGTTAATTTTTCTATGAGCAAGAAAAATGTAATTTTTTAGTGTGAAGAGCAAACTCTTTGCACTCTGGCTGCGAGGAGCAGCTCCTTCACCTCCTTCACACAGCTGCCAAGCACATTCCCTCTGGATAAACTCTCCAAACAACAGCTCAAGTGGAACTTTCTCAGCTGAAATTAGCTCTAAAATTTAGAAACACGACCTAAAAAAAATCCTCTCTGATGTCTGGGATTGTTTGGGATGCATTACTGTGCACAACAGGATGAAATCAGCCCCATGGATGAGAAAAGCAAAGTTTGTTCTGTGGATCCAAAGCACTTGTAGCATCTGTAAAAATTCTAATTAAGCTACTCCAGATAGCACTGAAATTTCCCCCCATATTTTTTAAATTCTCCTGGCAGAAGGAGAACCCTCAAGCTCCTGTTGACATTGACACAAAGCTCACAGACAGGAGTGAAAGCACCACCCAGGCAAGTCAAACAGAACAAATACCTCCAGATAATTCTTTTCCAAGGGAAGCTTTCAGCTGATAAAATAGTTTTTTCTACATTTCTGCCCAAATTATGTAGAATGTTGAGCAACAAGGTGTCCCTGCCCATGGTCTTTCAGGTCCTTTCCAGCCCAAACCATCCTGGGATTCTGTGGTTCCATGTTAAATTAAAAAAGCTGCTACTTACTTGGCTTGACAGGCAAAAATAAGCTTTAAAGAAATTAATCCAAATGGTATTAAAACCTGATACTACAAATAAATATTCTGGTTTATATATTAAACAATCTGATGGTTTAGTTGATTAAATTGTTTATTTCTCAGTGGTAAGAGCTGTGAGAAGCTGGGGTGAATTCCAGTTGTTCCATGTTCAAGAATGTTTAATTTAGAATCTCATAGAAGCAGAATGAAGATTTTAGGCCTGGGTTTGAAAGAAGAATCTACAAAACTAAGAAAATTTATGAAAAATGGGGAAATAAGCTGGAAAATTAATATTATTACATATACATTCATACATACATACACATATATATACTATATATATATGCAAAATATGAATGGATATAAATTGAAGATGAATAAATGTATATGAATTAGTGGGAGAGCGGTTCTAATGATTAAAGGAAAGAGCCTTTGGATTGTTATCTTTAGATAAAGTCTTTAGTCAATTTTGCTACACTTGCAAAGAAAGATAAATTGTTTCAAGGTGGAATGTCTGAAGTTAGAGAAGGGAAGGCCAAAAATGCCACAAAGGCCTGGGTTAAGGAAGAACGGTTTCCATGGGAAAATAAATATTTATGAAAAATAACTAGGGCGTCAAAATCACAGAAAAAACCCTGGTGGTAAGAAGAGGAAGGAGAAAGACACTAAACTTCGAGGGAGAGAAGGTGAGAGGTTCAGGTTTCGCTTTCAGCCATGCTTTCTTCAGAAGATAACAGATCCCAACAGAGAAAAGAAGATGTCACATCTCCTTTGGAGGATGCTGCAAGAGAAAGGAGAAGGATTTGGGTCATCGAGGCCCCTGCTATAGATAAAGGTGTGAAAAGGAGGCATCCAGGGCATCCCATCCCCGCTGCTGGGGCCGGGGCAGGCGCGGGGCTGCGGCTGCGATCGCTGCGTTGCCCCTTTAATTGTGTCCCCAGCCCTCGGGCGTCTCTGTCCAACGCCCACGTCAGCAAATACCTTTTGTTTCTGTGCCGCTCGGGCTCGCAGGGCTGCGGGAGCGGCGGCGCGGCGCCTGCAGGCACGGCGAGCCCCGAGGCGGGGCCGGGGATCCCGCAGCCACCGCCCGCCCGTTCCCCCGGCTCGGCGGCAGCGCCCGCAGCTCCCCGCCGGTGAGTGGCGGCTCCCGCACGCCGGTAGGCCGGGCAGGGCGCTGGGAGTGGGGCGGAACGGGCCGCCCGGAGCCAGCCGGGCTGTGAGGGGCGGTGAGGAGGGCGCGGGGCTCCGCAGCGGCCACGGGCGCTTTGGTGCCGCTCGGTGCCGCCCGGAGCCGCCCGGAGCCGCCCGGAGCCGCTCGGTGCCGGCGCTGCCGCGTCCCCGGCGGGCGCCATTTGCAGCCCCGGGCGCGGACACAAAGGGGCTGCGCGGGGCGGGCGGCGGCAGCGGGGGCGCTGCAGGCGGAGGGGGCTGCGGGCGGCGGGCCGGGAGCGGCACCGGGCGCTGGGCACCGGGCACCGGGCGGGGGGGACACACACGGGGGGCTCCGGCGGAGCCGCGGCTCCGTTCCCGCGGGCGGCGCGCCCGGCTCGGGGCGGTCCGTGAGGGCGGAAGGCAGCGCAGCCCGGCCGGGGCTGGCGGGCGCTGCGGTCCCCGAGGTGGGAGCGGGACCGGGCGGCTCCGGCAGCGTCGGGCGTCCCGGGGACCGGGTGGGTGAGTGACGGCGGCCGCGGCCAATGCCGGGGGGGCCGGGCGCTGCCCCCGGAGCTGTCGGCAGCGGGGCCCGGGCGGAGCGGGGCGAGGCGGAAGCGCCGGTTCGAGGCTCGGCCGCGGTCGCAGCCGCAGCTGCTCTTGGCTCCTGGTTCTCCCGGAGCTGCCGGAAGGCTGCGCAGCCCCAGCGGGCGGCACGGCTCCAGCCCCGCATCCAGCCCCGCAGCCTGGGCACGGGGATGCTCCCGGCTGGAGCTCACCCGTCTGTGCCAAACAACGCGGGCTTGGCTTTGTCATCCCTCTTGTCCTGTTGGAAAATGAATCCGTGGTTGAGCATATCGTAGTTTACAAATATATTTGTAGATTTAAAGGAATGCTATTATTTGGAATAAATAAAGAAATGGTATTATTATAGCTTTTAAATTGGGTCTGACATTTTTGGCTGAGTTACACGGCATTGAAGTCAAGAATGTAATAATTTTCTTCATTTTTTCAGAGCAACGTTTCATTTCACCTTTTCTGGGATGGAGATTTCTTCTCATCAGTTTCACCTCTTGCAGCAACTAAATGAGCAGCGCAGGCAGGACTTGTTCTGTGACTGCAACATCCTGGTGGAGGGCAAGGTCTTCAAAGCCCATCGCAATGTGCTGTTTGCCAGCAGTGGCTACTTCAAAATGCTCCTTTCGCAGAGCTCGAAGGAGACCAGTCAGTCCACCACAGCCACTTTCCAGGCCTTTTCTCCTGACACCTTCACAGTTATCCTGGATTTTGTGTATTCAGGCAAACTGTCCCTCACTGGTCAGAATGTGATCGAGGTCATGTCAGCCGCCAGCTATCTGCAGATGACCGATGTGATCAGCGTGTGTAAAACCTTCATCAAGTCCTCGCTGGACATCAGCGAGAAGGAGAAGGATCGCTACTTCAGCCTGTCAGACAAAGATGTGAGCTCCAACGGCGTGGAGAGATCCTGTGTGTACAGCGGAGGGTGGAGGGCAGAGAGCAGCCCCCCACATCCCCACTCCAGCCCAGACCCTGGGACTTGCATGATGGGCGGCAACGCTTGGAGCAATTTCAACTATTACCCCAGCTCTCAGAGAAATGCCCAGCAGCAGCAGCAGCAGCAGCTGTCCAAACACGAGCAGCGGCAGGATTCCATCAAGAAATCCCGGCACCTGGGGCTGCAGCAGCCTGCAGACATCCCCCACTATAAATCAAGCAAGCTGGAGGACAGGGCTGCCGAGCCCGCCGGCCACGCCGCGCCGCCCGAGGAGCAGGTTCACATTGACACCGAGGTGGAAGCTCCTCACGTGGGTTACCAGTTCAGCCAGGGGGCTGAGGTGATGCCCAGGGGCTTGGCTGTGTCCCAGCAGGAGCACGAATCACCTCGCTCCTCCAGTAAATCCAAGTCCTCCAAAGCTGAGGAGCAGTACGGGAGCATGCCCTCCATCCTGGGAGTCATGGGCAACTGGGCTGAAGGTGAGTGGGGTTGAGACACCTGAGAATCCTCTCTTCTGGCTCTGAGAAAATAGGTCTTGCTCAATAGGAAAGCACAGCTGCCAAAAAACCAGATGTATTGTCCAGAAATGTGTGTATGGAAAGTTGAACTCATGATCTTGAAATAATTTTGAGTTCTTGGAGTAGCTGGGGTATTAAATTTAAAAATAAATGTAAGTTGGGATATTCTTAAGCTCATTTTCATGAAATCACAGAGTGGTTTTGGTTGGAAAGGATCTTAAAGCTCATTTTGCTCCACTCCTTGCCATGGGCAGGGACACCTCCCACTGTCCCAGGTTGCTCCAAGCCCTGTCCATGCTGGCTTTACCAGGTCTGTGTTAATACAGCCAATGGTCCTCTCCTCCTCTGTTGCACTCCTGTGTGTTCTACAGGCACACACAAAACCTTTGTGCCCCAAACAACCCATGAATATTATTTTAATAAAAGCGATGTGCTGTTCTTCTCATAACACACTTTGTCCTACGGCATTACGTGACGTGATTTTGATAAAAACGATTTGATGATTTTTTTTTATTTTTAATCCCATTATTTTCTGACAGATGACCTGGCCAGGATGAGGTTCAAGTGTCCATTCTGCAGCCACGTGGTGAAGAGAAAAGCTGACCTGAAGCGTCACCTCCGCTGCCACACGGGAGAGCGGCCGTACCCCTGCGAGGCCTGTGGCAAGAGATTCAGCAGGCTGGATCACCTCAGCAGCCATTTCCGAACTGTGAGTATTTTTAGCAGCTGCATGATTTATTTAACGTGTAAATCTAGCTAATTAAACACAGTGTGAGTGTATCTGGTTGATCTAATGACTCCCGTAAAGAAGAGGGGAATAGAAAATTCATTTGGTTTGGTTGCAGTGGAATTGAAGGATAATTTGCAGGAAAGGGGAGGAATTTGTTGGCTAATTGATGGCTTGCAGAGGTTCTGCTCTCTGCAGCCTGTGAGAGCTCCAGTGGGCAATTACTGTGCCTGGGCTGGTGCAGTTCAGTGTTTGATGTCTTTCAAATTGAGGCAATGCTGTGTGTGGTATTTTCTCAGTCCCCCCTAGTAGGGAGGAAATGGTGAATCTGACTCCATGTTCTTAGAAGGCTAATTTATTATTTTATGTTACTATATTATATTAAAGAATACTATACTAAAGAATAGAGAGAGGATACAGACAGAAGGCATAACAAGATAATAATGAAAAACTCATTACTCTCTCCTCAGAGTTTGACACAACTGGACAGTGATTGGTCATTAAGGCAAAACAATTCACATTAAACCAATCAAACCATGTCCAAACCACATTCCAAAGCAGCAAAACACAGGAGAAGCTGATCAGATAATTATTGTTTTCATTTTTCTCTGAGGCTTCTCAGCTTCCCAGGAGAAGAAATCCTGGTGAAGGGATTTTTCAGGAAATGTGACAGTGACAGTCTGTCCCTATAGAGTGCAACACAGTGTAAAGCACCAAAACTCCATCAGAAGGGCGCATAATAGAGATTTATTATAGCAACATGTTGGCTTTATAGTTTTTCAAGATATTTACATTTATTTAGCAGACACATTCACTGCCCATTGGTCATAAGAAAGAAATGAAGTTCTCAATAGGTGAACAAGGAGCCACGTCATATCTTTTAACTTTCTCTCTTCCATCACCTTGTCATGGGGATAGCTTTGGTGTCTTCCTTGAGAGAGATATGGGGCTTTCCTTATCTTCAGGAAGCCTTTGCTGGCTCACAAAAACAGCACAAAATGCCTTTCCTACAGCAGTCATCTCCCAAAAACCCCATATGTGGATGCTTAACAACTCCATCCTGCGAGATGGAGCTTCCCCCACAACAAGGGCTGCTCCTCAGGTTTCCCTCTGTGGAGAAGCTTTAAGGTGATGGTGAAGGAAAGGAGTCAGTTCTGATGGAGTTTTGATCCAGAGCTTTATTCTGGCCCACAAAACAAAGCAACAGCTCCAACAGAACTTCCCAAACCCTGTGGTTGCTTGGTTGCTGTTCCTTTGAACCCCAGTGTGACCGTGTTCACAGGGGTCTGAGGATGTGGGAAGAGATGAGGATCTGACTCCGTGTTTCAGAAGGCTTGATTTATTGTTTTATGATATATATTATATTAAAACTATACTAAAAGAATAGAAGAAAGGATTTTATCAGAAGGCTAGTTAAGAATAGAAAAAGAAGGAATGATAACAGAGGCTTGTGGCTCGGACAGAGAGTCTGAGCCAGCTGACTGTGATTGGCCATTAATTAGAAACAACTCTGAGATCAATCCCAGATTTACCTGTTGCATTCCACAGCAGCAGATAACCATTGTTTACATTTTGTTCCTGAGGCCTCTCAGCTTCTCAGAAGAAAAAATCCTAAGGAAAGGCTTTTTCCATAAAAGATGTGTGCGACACCCCGGGAGAGGTGGGGAGGGACGGGGTAGGAAGCCACCAACCAGGTACATGAGAGGAGGTCTCAAGGGACAAAGAACACCTGCATGGCAGGTGTTTCTTCTTCCAGGGGTAGAGGGCATCCTTTGAATCTGCCAATCACTCGAGCACCTTTTGGAATGCCAGGATTGACAGACAGTGCTCAGCAAGGGGCAAGGGAGGGGAAAGGAGAGGTGATTTATGGGAGGAAGCAGGTTTCTGAGGTAAATCTTGACCTCACAGCCCAACTCCATCCCTTGTGCCTTCCCCAGATCCACCAGGCGTGCAAGCCCATCTGCAGGAAGTGCAAGCGGCACGTGACGGAGCTGACGGGCCAGGTGGTGCAGGAGGGCACGCGGCGCTACAGACTGTGCAACGAGTGCCTGGCAGAGGCTGGCATCGACAGCATCCGCATTGACTTGGAGGCTGAGGCGCCCCTGGAGTTCCCCCAGGACGGGGACAAGGATTCCAGGTGGCACTACGGAGAGGACAACAGGTCTGACGTGGAAATCGTCGAGGACGGCTCCAACGACTTGGTCATCCAGCAGGTGGATGACAGCGAGGATGAAGCGGAGGAGAAGGAAGTGAAACCAAACATTAGGTAGTTGGAAGACAAGGATTGGGAATTTTGTGGAAGAGGGAGGATGTACTGTGAGCAAATGCCCTCTGCCAGCTGATCCTACAGAGACACGTGGTTGAACAGGTCCAGACTTGCATGTATTTATGGACACGTCATTGAGGCCATGCTGGTTTGTTAGCAGAACCCCCATGTGTTGTTTGGTTAGAAAATCCATCCTGAAATTATGGCTAAACAAGGAAACTGCAGAATTACATGGATAATTTTTATAGCAGAACCCCCATGTGTTGTTTGGTCAAAAAGATCCATCCTGAAATTATGGATAAACAAGGAAACTGCAGAATTACATGGATAATTTTTATAGCAGAACCCCATGTGTTGTTTGGTTAAAAAGATCCATCCTGAAATTATGGATAAATAAGGAAACTGCATTATTATCTGGATAACTTTTATAGCAAAATCCCCATGTGTTGTTTGGTCAAAAAGATCCATCCTGAAATTATGGCTAAACAAGGAAACTGTAGTATTACATGGATAATTTTTATAGCAGAACCCCATGTGTTGTTTGGTTAAAAAGATCCATCCTGAAATTATGGATAAATAAGGAAACTGCATTATTATCTGGATAACTTTTATAGCAAAATCCCCATGTGTTGTTTGGTTAAAAAGATCCATCCTGAAATTATGGATAAACAAGGAAACTGTAGTATTACATGGATAATTTTTATAGCAGAACCCCATGTGTTGTTTGGTTAAAAAGATCCATCCTGAAATTATGGAGAAATAAGGAAACTGCATTATTATCTGGGTAATTTTTATAGCAGGCAATGGGGCACATCTCAAAGCCTCTTGCAAGGAGGTTTAAATACTTTTTAAAAAGTCACAGATTATTGTAAATTGCCCGTTTTTTACACTTGTAGAGAGGTGGGGTTTATATAAACAAAGTATAAAACCCCCCAGACCAGACAACCTCTCTTGAGTGTTCAGAAGTGAATTATCCATCAAATTTCATTAAATCTTCATGTTATAATAAGGAAAACAGCAGCTAATTAAGACAGAGCATTTAAATGTTTTGGCACTTTTGTCTGGAAAAGGATTTCTGTAAAATTTATTAGTATGAGATGAATCTTTAGTAGATCATATGTTCAAGATTTATTTCTCTCAAAGAAAATAAGCACATAAATGCTTAACATATCAAACTGATTTAAATTTGGATCATTAATTGATGGCAGTAGAAGTCTTTGTCTCAAAATTAGGATCTCAGACTGGGTTGGTTTAATAAGGACTATTAAAATACTCTTTTTTTATATTTTGAAACCTCTCAAAAGTGCCCAGACATGGTGGGATTGTTGGGGTGCAGGGCCAGGAGCTGGATTTGGGTGATCCTTGTGGGTCCCCTCCAGCTCAGGACATTGAATTCTGTGCACCTTTTCCAATTTGTACCAGTAAAACCAAGATGTACTGGAAGTTCTAGACACCATATTTGTGTCATTTCACCCACAGTTAGGCTACAGAGATGGGTAATGATGAAGAAATTTTATTTCTCTAACAAAATAAGCTTGGTTTTGCTGCTTGGGGGGTTTTTCTTACCCAGCACTGTCAGAGGAGAGGAGCAGGAGATGCTCCTGGGGTCCCTTGCTCTGCATTCCTTGGACACACCTGAGTGTTATTGCAGCTCTTGGGATCATGGAACTCAATGGCTGTAGATTTAGAAAATTCTATTTTTTTTTTCTTTTTTACAGCTTTGTAAGCATGTTTGGCTGAACCCTGGGCTTTCTTACACAACAATCCCACATACATATATAAAAATATAAATATATATGTATATGTACTATATAACCCTTCCCAGGGTCAGCTAAAAAGTCACTATTTTATTTTTAGTTGTGTAAAAACTGTATAACTTTTCTTGTATCATCATGACCAGAGAGTGCAGAATTTTCATTCCAGGCTGCAGGTGACCAACAAATGACAACTTGAGAACTTCATGTTAAATTCAGTGTAAGGATTATGCACCCTCCTCTTCATGGGAAGCATCCCAAGGACACAAGAAATGGTGTTTTGCTGTTCCTACAAAAATTATAATTTATTGGCTTAGGTTTGGGGAGGGAGTAACTTAAAAATCTTTGTGATTACTCAGATGAAAAGATCTTAAACAAGACTTACACTTGATTTTATGGGACACTTGGCTAGCAGCCCAAAAATGGACTTGATGTGAAAACAGACATTTAATTTCTTGGAGCTTTTCAACTCCTAAAATGCCTGTTATTAAATGGCTTAGAAATATTCCTGAGCAACCTGGACTAAATCAAATACACAGAACAAGAAAGATTTCAAAGGATATGGAGTAACTTTGCTCAAATTTCATAGATGTTTCCCTTTGCCTTTCCATTAAACAGTTTGACAACAAATCCCAGGTATCAGTACCTGCTGTCCCAGGGGAAAAACGTGGCTGGAATTGGGCTGGCTTTGTTTGGGGATGGATAAAGGGGAGGGGAAAATGAAAATAAAGTGTTCTCTCCAGACCTGACATCTTAACTGCCAACTGCAAAGGTCAGGCTATTAAGTGTTTCTTAATAGTGGGGGTGTTTTTAGAAGCAAAGGGATTTTTGGATCAATACTCAATTTAATTAGAGATCATAAATCTAACAATACTGAGGAGCAGATGCTTCAGAACAAGATCTGAAGTGGCTCTAAACGGGCAAATGGAGCAATCTATCCACAGGAAGACTTTTACTTTTTAAACACAGATTAATTGTTGATTTGCTGGGCAAATAAGGGCTTTTTTCTGGATTTATATGTTGTTATTCTCATTAGTAGAACTAGGTATCTGTAGTAATTTTTAAAGTATCATATTAAGCTTGGAGGTTTAGCTCAAGGCTGATTCCCACAGTCAATGATGTTTTTCTGGTTTTTAAAAGTTACCATTTTTACATTTGTTGTCTTAATTTTGGTCATTGTTTCCTTCCTTTTGTATTGCAATTCAAGATAAATGTTAAGTGCCTTCTGTTTTCCACGTCCTTCATTTTACACTCATGTATTTTCCGTGTTGTTTTTTTTCTCTAAATGAAAGTATTTTTCTTTTTGTCTCCTTCCATTGCCTCTGATTGTCTTCTTCATATTTCTGTGAGCATCACTTGCCCCTCATCAGCTCAAGGAACATTTCAAGGAGGAAAGTAAAGACCACACAGGGATGTTCCCATTTCATTTATTTATTTCCTTGTGTTTCTTTCATCTTTATGTCTCTTAGGGACAGGGTTTAGTGCTGGATTTGATCTTAGGGGTTCTTTTCCAAGAATTCTGTGATTATTTTTGCTTGGTTTGTGTTTATTTTGTAATCACAAAACCACAGTCAAGAGTGAAGACCAAGTTCATCATCCTCTGATCAATGTCTCTTAATTCTCCTTATTTTCTGACAATATCTTCCCATCCTTTCAAAGGCTGAAATGCTGAATTAAAAAAATCCCTCTCTTCCTTTTCAGGTGTTTCTTACAGAATTATTTCAGCCCCAAAAAATCTATGACTTGTGTGATGCTTGATTAGTTCTTCCACATAATTTCCCATCTTTTTTTTTTTTTTGATTGCCATTAAATTACTTAAAGATCTGTATGTGCTATCCAAAAAATGTCATTTGTCCTTCTCTTAAACAGTTGGGTAGCCTCACTTTACAAAAAAAAAATTCCAAAGACTGAGTTAAGAATTAATCTCCCTTTCCAACTTTTTGTAATTTGGATTCTATTCCAGTTCTAAAGAACTGACATAAGGAAAAAAACCCAAAAAATATCGATTTAGGGCCCTTTTGAAAGCCCACAGATCTCACAGAGGGCTGACTCTGACTGCTGCAGGTATCCTTGCCTCACTCCTGGCTCTGCAGAATGTTTCATCCTCCAGGATTTTGGGATCCATCTCAAGTTTTCAGTGATAACTTCAGAAAAAACCCCCACAAAATTCTGTTGAATATAAAATAATGCAATATACATTTCTTCCCTGAAGCATCTGGTCACTGTCAGAGTCATGCCATGCCAATGTCTGCCTTTCTTCTATTTTAGTTACTTTTGGTCGGAGGCAACAAGTACAAAAATTAAATAGAAGAAAAAAAATCTCCAATTCTGCCCAAAAGATTGAGTTTTGAAGAAAAGGATGTTCTAATCCTCCAGCCCTTGCCTTGCAGAATTTTTCCATTAGGTGCAAATCGTGCCAACACTGTTGAGTGATGGGTTTAAGTTGATAAGCCACTAAGAAAAGCTTATAATATCATTTAGTTAAATATTTTCTATACTGTTTAACTTAAAACCTTTCTACTTTGGAGGCGTAACCCTTCATCCTATTTAACTCATGAAATGCAAAGAGGAGGCTTATTTGGTGCATCAAGAAATTTAAACAGAGCAAGAGCACAGAACAAGAGATTTTGTAAGGAAAATTGGGAGGAGTGGCTGGAAAGAGCCTTCCCTATCTTGGCTTAGCTGCTGGAATAAATTAAACACTATTGAAGATCTCACCCGACGCTCGCTGTGGGAATGGGAACTGTTCTTTGCCAGGTTCTTGCAGCCTGCTCTGAGGAGGGGACTGGACCGATGACTGCAGAGCTTCCTGCTCAAAATTATTCCATGATCTCCAGGAATAAGACTGAAAAGACTGAAAGAGTGAAAGAATCTCATCTAACAGGCACGAATTTGGAAGTGTCTTGTCTTCTAACAAGCATCCTGATTCCATTTTCCACCTAGAAGGGAAAACAGGACAATCTGTGCATTACACTCCTACAGTGCAGCGCTTTGCTTTGGGATTATCCTCATTGTTTGACTACAAAAATCCCGTTATAAAAATGCTGCGATATCGAGTTACTATCATTAATCCTACACCGCGGAGCTCCGGATTTCTGCCGTTTACCATTCAGGTGGCGCCTTCCCTTTGCGAACACACAAAGGTGGCAACAACAAAGCCCGGTGTGAGCGGGGCAGCGGCTCGGAGCAGCATGTGGGTGTGGGGAACGGGGAACGGGGCGCTGGGGCCGGGGCAGGCGCGGGGCTGCGGCTGCGATCGCTGCGTTGCCCCTTTAATTGTGTCCCCAGCCCTCGGGCGTCTCTGTCCAACGCCCACGTCAGCAAATACCTTTTGTTTCTGTGCCGCTCGGGCTCGCAGGGCTGCGGGAGCGGCGGCGCGGCGCCTGCAGGCACGGCGAGCCCCGAGGCGGGGCCGGGGATCCCGCAGCCACCGCCCGCCCGTTCCCCCGGCTCGGCGGCAGCGCCCGCAGCTCCCCGCCGGTGAGTGGCCGTTGTGCTTCGCGCTCATGGGAAGGACCGGGCGGGCGGCGGGGCGGACGGGTGGCGGCGAGGAGGGCGCGGGGCTCCGCGGTGTCCGGGGGTGCCCGGAGCCGCTCGGTGCCGCCCGGAGCCGCTCGGTGCCGGCGCTGCCGCGTCCCCGGCGGGCGCCATTTGCAGCCCCGGGCGCGGACACAAAGGGGCTGCGCGGGGCGGGCGGCGGCGAGAGGGGGCGGCGGAGCGGGAGCGCTGCCGGCGGAGGCGAGAGGGAGCGGCGGGAGGGAAGGGGACCGGCACCGGCCGGGGTAACCACGGGCGCCCGGCAGCGGGCGGGACACGGCGGGCTCTGGCGGAGCGGGACCGGGCGGCTCCGTTCCCGCGGGCGGCTGCGGGAGGCACACCCGGCCCGGGGCGGTCCGTGCGGGCGGAGGGCAGCGCGCAGCCGGCCGGGGCTGGCGGGCGCTGCGATCCCCGAGGCGGGAGCGGGACTGGGACTGGGACTGAGACCGGGAGGCGCCTCCGCGCTGGCGGAGCGGCTCCGGCGCCGTCGGGCGCCCCGGGCTGCCCGGGAGCGAGCGGCCAATTCGGCCGGGCGGGCGGGTGAGTGACGGCGGCCGCGGCCAATGCCGGGGGCTCGGGACGGGAGGGCGGCGACCCCCGGGCGCTGCCGCCGCATTCGAGCGGTCCCGGTGCGCCGGGGCGGAGGCTGCGCCCGCCGTGCGCCCGCCCGCCTCAGCCGCGGCTCTGCCCGGGGCGGGGGGGCCAAGTTCTCTTGCGGAGTCTGAGAACCATCATGGCTTGGTCGATATCATTTTCCTTCTTTTGGGATACGGAGTAATCCCGCTGGGACATCTTTTCACCTCTTTTGGAGTTAAGTTTCTTCTCTCTTGTTATGCAGAGTAGCGGCCGCAGGGAGATTGGAGATACTTTAGGAATGTGATAGCGCTTTTTAAAAGAGAGCTCATCTCTTTGAATTAGGATTCAGCATCATTGATTTAGATGATCACGATGATGTTTTTTTCCTTTACAGCAAACCTTCCCGTTACTCCCCGCCTGGAATGGAGATTTCTTCCCACCAGTCTCACCTCCTGGAGCAGCTGAACGAGCAGCGGAAGCAGGACTTGTTCTGTGACTGCAACATCCTGGTGGAGGGCAAGGTCTTCAAAGCCCATCGCAATGTGCTGTTTGCCAGCAGCGGCTACTTCAAAATGCTCCTTTCGCAGAGCTCGAAGGAGACGAGTCAGCCAACAATAGCCACGTTTGAGGTCTTCTCTCCAGAGACGTTCATGGTCATCCTGGACTTTGTGTATTCAGGGATATTGTCTTTAACGGGTCAGAATGTGATCGAAGTCATGTCAGCCGCCAGCTATCTGCAGATGACGGATATCCTCAATGTCTGCAAGACCTTCATTAAGTCCTCATTGGATATTAATGAAAAGGAAAAGGATCATTACCTCAGCCTCTCGGCCAAAAGTGCGAGCACTGAGCCCACCCCTGCCCGCCCGGCTCTTTACCGCTCCAGAAGGAAAGCAAAGAGCAACCCCCGGCGCTCCTACTCCATCCCGGATGAAAAACCCAACGGGAACGAGAACTCCTGGAGCAGCTACAGCAGCTACCTGTCCTCGCAGGTGATCCTGCAGCGGGCAGAGACGCAGCTGTCCAAAAGAGGCAGGAAACAGAGCTCCACGAGGAAGCGCCGCAAGCACCGGGAGCTGGCAGGGGGCAAAGCGGACGGAGCCGAGCGAGCCGGAGCCTCGGATCCCGCCCACAGCTCCCGGGGCAGCGGGGAGGAGGAGGAGGAGGCCGAGTTTGATGCCGAGAACGAGGTGGATCAGGATGAGTTTGGATATCACCCCGCAGCAGAGGCCGCAGCCAAGAGGTGGTCGGTGGCTCAGCTAGAGCAAGAACTTTCCAGAACTCCTGAGTTCATGGAGTTAAAGGCAGAAGAACTGTACACCTCAATGCCCACGATTTTAGGGGTAATGAGTAGCTGGAATGAAGGTAAACAATAGAAACAGCTTGGAAAAGTTTGGGTTTGTTTAGGAGAATTCAGGTGGTGATTTGGTGTGGCTGCATGGAAACCAAAACCTGCCTGGAATTATAGGTGAAGGTAAACAATAGAAACTGCTTGGAAAAGTTTGGGTTTGTTTAGGAGAATTCAGGTGGTGATTTGGTGTGGCTGCATGGAAACCAAAAACCTGCCTGGAATTATAGGTGAAGGTAAACAATAGGAACAGCTTGGAAAAGTTTGGGTTTATTTAGGAGAATTCAGGTGGTTATTTGGAAGGAATTGGTGTGGCTGCATGGAAACCAGAAACCTGCCTGGAATTATAGGGGATTTTATCTGATCCATTTTAGTGCTAACACTGAGATTTTGAAGCCAGAACAGGGCATGGGAGTTGGAATGGGACTGACCCAGGTATTCTGTACATTTCAACCCAAACATGCCTGATTCTTTGGGCCCAAGTGGAGTTTAATGAAGCCTTGAGGGCTGTAATTGGCTTGGGGACCCGAAGGACTGAGTCTCTCCAATATCTGGCAATCACAGAGAAGTTTAACCTCAGCCCAATCCAAGTCCTTCACGTGAGAGGCACTGGCATTGCTGGGATGTTGCATTTTGGGGTCCAACCAGCCCAAACTTCTGCCAACACCTGCATGAGAGGGTGGAACCCAGCTCACAGGTTTATTCCCATGTGCATTCCTTTGGAAATGAACACATCTGTAGATCATAACTGCATATTCTAAAGACATCTTTATATATCACCCAGAGATTATAAATGTCAAAGCTATGAACCATTAGCTGGTGGAAGGGTCAGATATGATGGCTATGTATAAACAGCTGCATATTTATGATAACCTTATATCTAAAAAATGTTGTCAGGAGGAAAACACTATCAAGTGGTCAATTAACATGTTAAATAAGAATAAAAATGCAAGTTGGGGGATATACAAGAGACATATTTAACAAATCTATATACCCCTTATTTATAAAACAATTTTCTAAAACTTAGTTTAGTTCAATTTCTCTCTCAACAATATCTTACTCCATAACATTTCTAAATCAACATTTCTTATCTCGAAGTTTACATTAAATACATACTATGTAAACCTTCTGTCAAACTTTGAAAATTTTCTATAAATCCATTTCCCACATCTTCCAAAGCCTGGATTTTATGTATCATTGTATACTATATATCATACATACTTATTTATAAGCATCCAAATATCCCAAATATTGGAGATTTTTCCTATTCAAAGAAAATTTGAGCTCTCGTGTATTTTAAAGTGAGAACTGATGGAAGTACAGGATTAAGCTGTGCTGTGTGCCCTGTCCCTGGTAGGTGACCTGCCCTGGATGCATTTCAAGTGCCCATTCTGCACCCACATAATATAATTATAATATATTAGCATCTAAATATTGGGGATTTTTCCTATTTAAAGAAAATTTGAGCTGTGATGATTTTTATGCTGAAAACTGATGAAAGTTCAGGACTAAAGCTGTGCTGTGTGCCCCGTCCCTGCCAAGTGACTTGCCCTGGATGTGCTTCAAGTGCCCGTTCTGCACCCATATAATATAATTATAATATATAAGCATCCAACTATCCCAAATATTGGGGATTTTTCCTATTTAAAGAAAGGACTGAAGCTGTGCTGTGTGCCCTGTCCCTGCAGGTGACCTGCCCTGCATGCGGTTCAAGTGCCCGTTCTGCACTCACATGATATGATTATAATATAATATAATATAATATAATATAATATCATATCATATCATATAATATCATATAATATCATATAATATCATATAATATCATATAATATCATATAATATCATATAATATAATATAATATATTGAGGATTTTTCCTATTTAAAGAAAGGACTGAAGCTGTGCTGTGTGCCCTGTCCCTGCAGGTGACCTGCCCTGCATGCGGTTCAAGTGCCCGTTCTGCACTCACATGATATGATTATAATATAATATAATATAATATAATATAATATCATATAATATCATATAATATCATATAATATCATATAATATCATATAATATCATATAATATCATATAATATCATATAATATATTGAGGATTTTTCCTATTTAAAGAAAGGACTAAAGCTGTGCCGTGTGCCTTGTCCCTGCAGGTGACCTGCCCCGCATGCGGTTCAAGTGCCCGTTCTGCACGCACGTGATATGATTATAATATAATATAATATAATATAATATAATATAATATAATATAATATAATATAATATAATATAATATAATATAATATAATATAATATAATATAATATAATATATATATTGGGGATTTTTCCTATTTAAAGAAAGCACTGAAGCTGTGCCATGTGCCCTGTCCCTGCAGGTGACCTGCCCCACATGCGGTTCAAGTGCCCGTTCTGCACGCACATGATATGATATGATATGATATGATATGATATGATATGATTATATTATATTATATTATATTATAATATATTATATTATATTATATTATATTATATTATATTATATTATATTATATTATATTATATTATATTATATTATATTATATTATATTATATTATATATATTGAGGATTTTTCCTATTTAAAGAAAGCACTGAAGCTGTGCTGTGTGTCCTCTCCCTGCAGGTGACCTGCCCCGCATGCGGTTCAAGTGCCCGTTCTGCACTCACATGATATGATTATAATATAATATAATATAATATAATATAATATAATATAATATAATATAATATAATATAATATAATATAATATATTGAGGATTTTTCCTATTTAAAGAAAGCACTGAAGCTGTGCCGTGTGCCCTGTCCCTGCAGGTGACCTGCCCCGCATGCGGTTCAAGTGCCCGTTCTGCATGCACATAATATGATTATAATATAATATAATATAATATAATATAATATAATATAATATAATATAATATAATATAATATAATATAATATAATATAATATAATATAATATATTGAGGATTTTTCCTATTTAAAGAAAGCACTGAAGCTGTGCCGTGTGCCCTGTCCCTGCAGGTGACCTGCCCCGCATGCGGTTCAAGTGCCCGTTCTGCACGCACACGGTGAAGCGGCGGGCGGACCTGAAGCGCCACCTGCGGTGTCACACCGGGGAGCGGCCGTACCCCTGCGAGGCGTGCGGGAAGCGCTTCACCCGCCTGGAGCACCTCCGCAACCACTTCCAGACGGTAGGAAACCCCCCCAAAACCTTTTTTACAGCACAATTTCCCTCCGAGGTTAAGCGTTTAGGAGGATTGGTTTGTAGGTGTTCAGCAAAGACTCGGCTCGTTGTGAAAGTGTGAATTAATTCACTGGTAGGCATCTCAAACTCAACACCAGCAAA
This sequence comes from Ammospiza nelsoni, assembly GCF_027579445.1. Classification (NCBI taxonomy): domain Eukaryota; kingdom Metazoa; phylum Chordata; class Aves; order Passeriformes; family Passerellidae; genus Ammospiza; species Ammospiza nelsoni. The sequence continues at coordinate 1,817,337 of NC_080657.1, read as the reverse complement.
GCAGCACATCAGCTTGAATTATTCATTATTACTATTTAATTATTTCATTATTCATGATTTTATGTGGCAATTTGTATTTAAAATTTAATTTTTCAGCACATTTTCTGTCAGCCCAACAAGCCACGACCATAATTGACATAGACTCCATGCATTTACAGAAGGCTCATAATAATCTTTATTATAAACCTATGGTTTTATACCCGAGTTTGCTGCAGGTGGACCTAATTGGTTCTCTAATTAAAACATCATCACTGTTGGCTAATCAAGAAATCACCCTTTGGTAAACAAATCTCCATAACACATTCCACAGGTGCAGCAAGTTAAGAATTGTTTCTCATTCTTTTCTCTGAGCTTCTCACAGCCTTGCCCAGAATGACACCTGGGAAAGTTGTGTTGCTCTCTGTGACAATTTTATGGTCTAAAATAAAAGGATGAAGGCTGAATGTGTCAGAACCAGGACATCCCTCTGGCTGTACTGAACAGCCAAGACCCCTGCCAGGGTCTCAGAGCCCAAAATGCCCCTGTGGGTTTGATTATGACCCATGGAGCAAATTACCAACCTTAGATGAAGATCAGCAAGCCACAACAGTTCAAGTAGAGTAATAGTGAAGTAATCACAGGGTGGAAAAGTAGATTTTGGGGTTTTGGTATGGGGGTTCAGGAGGGATGGAGGGAACTGGCAGTGTCCAGCCTTTCTCCTTCTTGGCCTCCATCTTCTGTTGTGATGGTGGTACTTACAGATTGGTTTAGAACAGAAGCTCACTGTCTAACACAGGTGATAGGTGCATTGCTCTGTAAATCGTCCTTTCTTAGCAGAGTTTGGTTGGGTATTATAAAAGTGTTTATATCTCAGCTTCAAAGTCAGCCCTTGCTGATGCAACTAACTAATCTACAGCTCTCAAAGCTGAAGCTAGCTGTTCATTTTTAGGCAGAGCTACTTTTCATCTAAAAGTGATAGACTTATCAAAATTGGAGTGCTTTGTGGGAAGATGTTTGAGCAAAAATTGAATGAGGAGGTATGAGGAGAATCTGCCAGCTTGATGGAGCAAGGGGCAATGGCAAGTTGAGAACTCGTATTGGGAAGTAATTGTAAATATTGTAGATGTAGTTTTTAGTATGAAAAGGGGGCAGGCAGAGTGCTTAGAACTGTCTTGGTGAGCAAATCTTGGCAAGGCAGGAGAACGAATTTTATAGATAAGATAAAATAAACAACCTTGAGAGCGAGAAATGAAGAGTTGGCTCATTCTTCAAGCACTGGGCCGGGAAAAGAGACTTTTAACTTTTCTCTGACACTCTGACAAGCTAAAGAATGTGAAATCTTTCAGATCCACCAGGCTGGCAAGCTGATCTGCAGGAAGTGCAAGCGGCAGGTGACGGAGCTGACGGGCTGCGTGGTGCAGCAGGGCACGCGGCGCTACAGGCTGTGCCACAAGTGCCTGGCACAGGCCAATTTCGACAGCATCCCCGAGGATTTCAGTCCTGCTGGACACTCTCCTGCCTCCTCCACGGGAAATAAACGGCCCAAATGGGATTTGGAGGAGGAGCAGAAGTCAGGGGAAGAGACAGGGGAGGAGGAGCCCTATAATTTGGTTGTCCGGCACAATAGCGATGAAATTCCAGAGGAGGTGAAGGAAAAGGTGAAGCCAAACCTGAGGTAGAGCTTTGTGGATTTGTTCTTGTTGTTTTCAAGATGAAATGACAATGCTGGTATTTTACTTTTAATAAAATGAAGTGTTGTTAAAATTCTGTCCTGAGAAGCAGCATTTGGACTGAAAGAAGTTGTTTTGCAGATGTGGAAGAGTGTAATTGCTTCTAAATGTCATCCAGAAATGAGGATCACTAAATAACCTGAGTTGAAAGGAACATTGAAGTCCAGCTGCTCACTTATTATCTGGAAATTATTTAGAAGAATTGTTTTATATTTCATCAAAGACTTGCCCAGAGCTCTTGCTGTGAACCAATTTACAGTTCTACAAAGGTTCTCTATGATACAGATTTTTAAAAACCAAATATTGCTAATTTGCTTTGGAAAAACTCTTGATGAGGTGAGCAGCTGAGAAATATTAAACCACTTTTATTTGCTGTAATTAATTTGTACATAACACATCAGAAAGCTCCTAAGAAAGGAGTGAAGGAAACAAGGGGAGTTCTTCCTGTTGAAGAACCTTTTTATTTTTGTTTTCTCAGTGAACTTTACAGCTTCTTCTAGTTGAGAAAAGCATGATTTAGGAACTCCCACAGCAGAGTAGAGTAGGTGACCAGAGCAGCTGTAGTGCACTTGCATAGTATGAATTTGCCTTTTTTTTTGTACTGTGAATTTTATAGAAAGATACACCAACGTGGTTCCAAGGAAATAAAAGTGCAATCACTGCAAGTGCAGTTGTCAGGTTTTTTCCATTTTTTTCACTGATGCAAGATTTGCTTAAACCCATCTCTCTTACTCTAGGAATAAAAAGGCCAAGTCCCTTGAATTTCAGTGGGACATTTGTGACTTAAGATCATGGAGCTACTTTGGAAAGGTTCTCCTGCTTGTGTAATTTTAGGGTGCTTGACAGCATAAAAACATTTTTACAGCACAATTTCCCTCAGAGGTTAAGCAACTCTTGTAATTCTGGACTATCTTAAACTTTTGTAGTCATATTTATTTCCCCAGCCACTTGGATCAGAGAACCTGCATTTGGTAGAGAAACTAAAAATGCTCACTATTAAATTATTTAAAAAGAAAAGCTCAAGGAGTGCACAGAGGAAACCTTCTGCCTGAGAGCAGAGAATGGCATTCCCAGTGGGTACTCCTGCTAAAGAGCCACTGTTTGGTCTCATGTCTCATTTGATGCTGGGTTTCCTTTCCTGTTAGCAGCATCTGTAGCCTGAGGTTCCTGCCAAGAAAGCAGAAATTCCCCACAGAGAATTTGAGAGCAGCCACATTGATGCACATGCAGGTTCTGCCTCCAGCAGCTGCCATTAACCTTGGCAAAAGTGAGAATGGGGCAAGCTTCTGTAATAATTCCCTAAAGCTCTCCCAATCTGCAGCCTTTTTCAGTTCTCCTTGAGATTTGTAAATTTAGTAACCACCAATGCAGGTCTTTTCCAAGCAGTTCACCACTCTTATTCGTGAATTTCCTATATCTGCAGGATCCTCTGGCACCCCCAGAAGGGTTTGCAGTCTAAGGGTGTTTTTTAATGACCCACTTTCAGTAGAGCAGCACTGTGAGCTGAAACTTGCCCCTGCCACAGCTGTGCAAATGGAACAAGGTGAATTTAAGGCCTGTTTTATAGTAAGTACTTAATAAATATTGAAAAAAAAATAGATGAATAACACTTACTTAGTTAATTCCAAATGTTTTCCTAGCAAGCTCCTGTCAGCATTTCAGTGAGTACTTCAGTGTGTTATTATAGCCTGAGACTGATCTTGGGCACCTCAGCGTTTGCTGCAAAGTTAAAATTTAACCACATAAATTTCTCATGTTTTAGAGCTGGGCTAAAAGAAGGTTGCCCTTAGCTCCTATATCCACCTTCCCTCAGTTCCTTGCCCAGCTCAGGTCCTTGTCCTCAGTCACTCACCTACTGACCCTCAGCCAGTGTCCATCTCCTCACACCACTCACCCTCAGTCTGTGTCCATCTCTCCACAGCTGCTGACTCTCAGTCCGTGTCCATCTTGTCACACCACAGTCCCTCAGTCCGTGTCCATCTCCCCACAACCTCAGTCCCTCAATCTGTGTCCATCTCCCCACACCACTGACCCGAGGGCCCAGCTCAGCCTCTCAGTGTCCATCTCCCCACAACCTCAGTCCCTCGGTCCGTGTCCATCTCCTCACACCACCGACCCTCAGTCCGTGTCCATCTCCCCACACCACCGACCCTCAGTCCGTGTCCATCTCCCCACACCACTGACCCTCAGTCCGTGTCCGTCTCTCCTCACACCCACTGACCCTCGGTCTGTGTCCATTTCCCCACCCTCACTGACCCTCAGCCCCTCAGTGTCCATGTCCCCACACCACTGACCCTCGGTCTGTGTCCATCTCCCCTCAGCCCCCTCATGGAGAACACAAGCTGCCTCAACTTGACGCCCGATTGGCCAAGCACAGTCACATGACCCACCCAGCCAATGATGTTCCAGCACAGCCCCTGAGGGGCCGCAATGGCGGCTGTGCCCTCACTGCCCTTGGGGCTTGGCGTGAGGAGAACGAAACACCAAGCTGTCAAAAATCACATTTATTTTGTACCATTACACTGGCATGTTGCCATTCTTACTGATAAAAAAGTCTGCTCACCTTAACAAGGAACAACGCACAAATATAATTAATTTGTGTCTGAATTGACCCATCAAGATCACTCACAAAGCCATTAATGTTTCAGTCCAAGTTTTATTTTGGCATTGAGGCTTGCTTAAAAAATGAGAGAGGTTTTATCCCTCAGTCTGTACAGCATGGAAATAAAACCAGAACTATTTAATAGGATTTTACAAAATGAGACACCACAAGGGAGGCACTTGAAGCATTTATGGTAACAGAGCAGGCCAGGCCCATGCTCCTCACATTTAAATTAAATTAAAACAGCAGGCAATGCACATTCGCCATCCTGTCATTTAAAATAAAAACAACACACTTTTGATAATTTTGATTAATTTTCATTCAGTCAAGTCCATAATCCTTTGACATTTAAGGATTGTCTGTATTATTCTTTTTAAAAGACAATTAGGCTGATCCAAACCATGCTTTTTAAAAAAGACTTGGTTTTCAGAATTTGAGAGTGAACCCAAGGAGAACCTGGGACATCCTTTTCCATTCCCTTCCAGCATAGCAGCAAAGCTGCCAACTTTTTAGAGTTATCACAGGTGATAAAAGGATTTCAGGTACACAGTCACATGTTTTAAGAGTTCACATGGCAATTTATTTACAGCAATTCAGCACCACCTGCTGGCATGACTTCTTTTTAAAGTACCTTAAAAGATGTGGTGGTTTGTTTGTTTAATTGGGATCATTTTTTAAGTGTCTAATTTTAAACACTCAGATATTTTTCCCCCACATTACATCTGAGCCACTGCAGCTATTTTGGATTTATGTAATATGGAGGAGGGATGTTCAGCTCAGAATTAGAACATGAAATATGCAAATGAAATCAATCTAGATGAACATTATCTCCTGCCAGGCTGCAAAAAGGGAGTATTTTAGTTATCAGCTCCACCAATTTCTGTATTTCATACAGCCCTTAGCACATGTACCAGCTTGAAAAGCTGCCAGCATTCCTGGGACTCCTTCAACCTGTACAAACCTCTCCTTCTCCATCCCCCCAAACCTCAAATAATTCTTATTTTCTGTCTCAGTGAAAACACTCTGACATTCTCTGCCTTCAATTTCTGATTTAACTGGCCAATTCCTGAGTTTTTCCCACAGGGATTACAGTTTTAGGGAGCTTTTGCCAGCTGATGACCAATATCCACTCAACCAAACTTTTCTTCCTTTAAATATCAATGATGACAAAGACTTCTGGCTTTTCATCCTCACAGATCTGCATTGCTGAGTAAGTTATGGCTTTGACCTCTGTGCCCTAGAAAAGAGACACAAAACATAATTTAGAAATGAATTTTATCACTTTTACCAGTTCAGAACCCCCAGTTCTCATGGTATCAATTCATTTTTCCCCAAAAAAAGCTATAACTATATTTGTTCTGATGAATAAGGAAGTTGCCACACTAATGGCCAGGTCAAATAGTGAAAAGGGAACTCTTCCCTTATTTTATTGCCTCTTAATATCACAAATTACTTTTTACCTCTGACAGACCATCAACATTTGCTCTGCTAAAAATGACACCGAGCAAGACATCAGATTTTGCTTCTAACAATTATTTAGGAAAAAAAAGAGAGAAGAAAAAAGCAAAACCAGACTAAGCAGAAATCTGTACCAGTAAATTGTGAATATAAATTGATTTTCTGTGTAATCAACATCATATAAAGGAAGCCAATTGGGTTAATTTGCTGAGTTTTGAGGAAATGTCATGCTCAGTTTCAGGGACAGTTTCACCAAACCATGCAGGAAGTGAGATCTTGAGTTCAGTGGTATTTCAGCCACATTTATATTTTCATCTCTGCAGAATTCAGATTCTGATTTAAAGGACACCACACCTCCTCCCCCTAAAATGGAAAAAGAAGAATCACTTCCTACCTGTGGGTGTTTGTCTAAAGAGAACTCTTCTCCCCACCTGTAAAAGCAAAAATTACAAGAGAGGTTTTGTAATTTAGGTAATATTTACCAAATGCTAGAATTAGTTTCAGTGATGAGCACAGAAGAGTGAGATTTTCATTTAAAGCCCCAAAGGAAGCAAGAAAAGCCCACAATCCATTTCCAGCCAAGGGTTTTAGCTCACCCAATTGATCTTATTTTGAAGTGCCTTCGGTCAATGTGAAGAACTTTCACTTCCTGCAGAGAGTGGGAGAATTGTGTCAGTCACATCTTCCACCTTCAGGCAGAAATTCCCACTAAATCCCACTTACAAAGGTAATTTCCCACTGTTTAATCACCTTCCACCAGCCCAGCTTGCCCCAAGCCCCATCCAGCCTGGCCTTGTATTTTTTATGTTCCTTTTTCCCTAAAATCCCACTGCAAAAAGCTGAATCCAGAACACTCACCCTGGGTATAAAAAACTCATCAGCACTGAATTTATACAGCCACTCATCCAGGAAGTGGAAGAGAAGAGACAACAGGTCATGCCCTGTGTGAAGCAGAGATTGTCTCAGCAAAAAAAAACATTTTTAAAGCACCTGAGATGTTCAGGAGATTCTGATAATGATGTTCAATTATATTTTCATTAACTGCACTAAGGCTATGTGTAAAGATTGAGATTTTTGGTGCTTTTCTCCCTTTTTTAGCTGTCCACAGAAGAAGTGCAGACCTCACCTTCTGCCTCTACCTCCACTGTATCCACAGGTTCCACAGTGCCTGTGTCTGTCATGTAGCCAAACATGGCCATGGCACACTGCTCAAAGGCTTCTTCCAACGTGTCCCCCCAGGCATGGAGCCTAAAAACACATGGAACAATCACTGGAATCAAAAAACCCACATGGAACAATCACTGGAATCAAAAAACCCACATGGAACAATCACTGGAATCAAAAACCCACATTGAATAATCACTGGAATCAAAAACCCACATTGAATAATCACTGGAATCAAAAAAGCCACATGGAACAATCACTGGAATCAAAAAAGCCACATTGAATAATCACTGGAATCAAAAACCCACATTGAATAATCACTGGAATCAAAAACCCACATTGAATAATCACTGGAATCAAAAAACCCACATGGAACAATCACTGGAATCAAAAAAACACACATGGAACAATCACTGGAATCAAAAAACACACATGGAACAATCACTGGAATCAAAAAACCCACATTGAATAATCACTGGAATCAAAAAACCCACATGGAATAATCACTGGAATCAAAAAACCCACATGGAATAATCACTGGAATCAAAAAACCCACATTGAATAATCACTGGAATCAAAAAACCCACATGAAACAATCACTGGAATCAAAAAACACACATGGAATAATCACTGGAATCAAAAAACACACATGGAGTAATCACTGGAATAAAAAAAAATATATGGAATAATCATTGAAATCAAAAAACACATGGAATAATCACTGGAATCAAAAAACACACATGGAGTAATCACTGGAATCAAAAAATTACATGGAATAATCACTGGAGCCTAAAAAACTCATGGAATAATCATTGAAATAAAAAAACACATGGAATAATCACTGGAATCAAAAAATCACATGGAAAAATCACTGCAATCAAAAAAACACATGGAATAATCACTACAATAAAATTCTGGAGCACACCAAAAAGAAGCAGCCCCAAATTCACATGCAGGTGAAAAATCAGAATATGGAATAAACAAAAAACCACCTCATTTTTCTAGGAAGTTAGAACCTCTAGAAGAGTTTCTTGGGAGAATATGGAAAATAAATGCTTTATCAGGCAAGAAAGTTCTCTCCTAATGTGGCTAATTGGGGTCTACAAAAGTAAACCACACAGAGGAAATTTTGTTTAAAAGGAGATTTCAAAAGACATTTTCAAATAACACAGAAGCACAACTGAGATACTAAAAAAGAAACCAAACATAATTCTATGGTGTCCCAAAAACAGGAACAGAATTGACCATGTCAAAGCAGGCAGTGAGTGAAATTTCAGAGCTCCACATCTGCAAAATGTCCTTGGCTGTTCCTCCAGGCTTCAAGCACAGTGAGAAATAATCAATTGGTCACCCTGAGAAATCCCAGCTGCCCACACTTACTGCACGTCTGCTGTGTGATCCAAATCTGGGGGGAAGCAAAAAGAAAAAGAATGATGTCACCAGAAGTATTTATAACATGAGGATTAAAAAAGAAATAACATAAATATCTGATTTTCTGACAGAGCATTTTTACATTCATCTGTAGCTGTGATAAATCTATTTTATAGTATATTAAAAAAATTTAACAGAGGTGGAATTTTGGATTATTTCTGCCAAAAGAAAAACCCTGTTTAATGGGATTATGGCTTCCACAAGTTAACTGCAATAAAAAGAAACTTTCATCAGGAGTAAAGAGTTTATGCTAAAGTTATTGAATATGAATAACTAAAAGTTATTCATGCAGAGGGTGAGATTTGCAAATATTTCCAGCTCAGTGAGGAAATCTACCTGTCCACACCCAAAAGCAGCCATTATGCAAAGAGAAGAATTTAAAACAGAATGGAATATAAAATAGAAAGCAAACTTTACTCATGGAGCATGATTAACATTTCATGAACCTCATTTATATTTATTCAGAGGAACGAAAGAAATGCAAACTTGCAGCAGAAGTGAGTTGGGATGGGAAATAAATGTTCATTTCAAAAGAGAAATGATTCTGGTGCTGTTTGAAGAGATCACACGCTATTAAAGGATCTCAACAACAGTCTCTAAAGCAAACAAATTCCTCTGGATGCAAAAGAGGGAGAAAACCTCCTGCAGTTATGGAAACTGCATGGCTGTTGTGGTGTGTCACAATTCCTGCAGTTCTATCAAATAAAGGCAGCCTAAAAATATAAATTATATCAGAGATAACAGAGGCTGTGCCTCCAGACAGGCACAAAAACCAGCAGGGAATTGTCCCCTGCCTTGAGCTGCCACCCACATCCTCTTAGGAGCCATTCAGGGATGGGGAAAGGGAGATAAAAATCTTTAAGTAGAGTAAAAACAGCACACGCAAAACCAGCACAATTCTGAATGTCCCTTCCTACACGAGAGACAGAAAAATTGCTAAGAGGATGAAAAGTTTTCATGGTGACACTTAAATTATTTATTCCCATTGTGATTTTTTTTAGTGCCCTAATAAGAAAAGCACAATGAAGAAAATTGGTTTTTCATTCCTAAATTTCCTGTTATCTTCCTTGTCCTCACAACAGCACTGCCACACCCACGGTGCACATTTAAAATTATTAATTTTAATTATTCAATTCATATTTAAAATTATTTTCAAATTTATTTTCAAATAAAATTATTTTAAATTACTTTTAATTATTTTTAACTTTTAGAAAAAAATATTTTAAAAAGAAAATGTTAAATTGAAAAATTAATTAAAAAAAAAATCAAATACTCACACTCATATTTCTTGCAGAGAGGGGGGTACTTGTCCTTCACAGCCTTCTGCTCCTGGGTCAGGTTGTAGTCCCTGTCCTCAGCTGCCATGGCTGAGGCTCCACAGGAACTGGATCCCTCCCTTCTGCTGAATTCTGAATTCTCCTTCCTGAATTCTCCTTCCTGCTTTCCCCAGAGTGATTCAACCTGTGGAGAACAAGGAGGGATCCTCTCAGTGCTACATTTGTGTAATTTCAGGTGGTTTGGGGCAAACTGGGAAATGAGGAAGTTGGGAGTTCAATCTGATGTTTGTTCACTCAGCAGAGCCAAGGGAAATATTCCTTATGGGAGTTGTGGACTTTGACTTTTTCTGGGGGCAATTGTGTTTTTTCTTCCTTGTGTACACTGAGAATTCCATTCATTCATAAATAATGAAATACAGCTGATGGGAACAGCTGTAAAGTGAATTAAACTTCCATGCTTTAGGTAAATTTTAATTTTCTAATTAATTTTTTAAGGCGCTCAGCCCATTGTACATCACACACCTGAAGCGTCACTGCCCCAAAATCCTTCCAGAGGATTTTTCTTAGGGAAAAAAGTTATGGTGTCTTAGGTCAAAGATTGCATTTAAACCTCCAAACCTCAAAGCATAAATCCAGCTGTCACCCAAGTGTCAGGAGTTCCTGTGTTCCTTTTCTGGCTGATTTTTAAAATAAAATAAACAAAAAGAACTGAATCAACTCACCCATTGAAAAGTCAGATTCTCACAAATTGCTGTTTTCCTCTTTTATAAATCCAACAGACACAAACTATAAAACTCAATTAACTTCAGGCTAATTAATTTTCCACTCCAGATTTCCAGACATCATAACCATTGTTTAATATTTTATACATTATAAGAATCATCCACAGCTAAACCCGAACAACACAAATAATTTACAGATACCCCTTAACTTTTACACAGGAGTTCCTACTCCAAGGCTTAGAAACGAGACATAGCATTTCCAATTTTTAATTTCTGCTAAAATCTAAGTGTTTTGAAGAGAGAAGTCTGAAATTGAGAAGTCGGGCAGGAATTGAGAACTTCCTTGAGGAATAAACGCAGAAATTGATTTGATATTTGATTTTAAACCTGTTAAACCTCAGCTGGGGACAGTTACCCTCAGCAGCCGAGCAGAACCAGCAAATTTGACACCTCTAAAACTCACCGCGGCACTGAATTGTGGAAAAAGGGAAAATATTCGTGATTACAGAAAATTAATAACGCCGAGGATCCGCGATGGTGTCAGGGCGGCCCTGCAAGGAGGCCTCGGCCCACACACGCACCGCTCCGGTCCAGTGCTGCCTCAGTCCGCTTTGCCCACGTCTGTGGTGACCGGAGGAGCCGCAACCGCCGGTTCTTCCAAACCGGGGACCGGGAGCGAGAACGGAACCGAACCGGGACCCCACCGCCCTCAGCGCGGGGCGCGGCCCCTTTAAGAGCGCGCTGAGGGCGCTCCGGAAAATGGCGGCTCCCGCGGGGAGCCCGCCCACGTGACCGCCGCGCGCGCTCCCGTCCCCGCCCCCTTGCCCTCCTCCGATTGGCCGGCGCCTCCCGGCGGCGGGCGCCGATTGGGCGGCGTTGGCGCGCGAAGGGGTGCGCGGCGCCGGGAGCCGCACGCAGCGGGGGCAGGAAACAATAGACGGAGCCGCGGCCGGAGGGGTCGGAGCAGGGAGCGCCGGAACCGCCCGCCCGCCGAGCCCAGCCCGCCCCGCCGAGCGCACCGCGGCCCCGCCATGGCGGACAAGGAAGGTAAAGGCTCCGTACGGGCGGCGCGGCCTTCGCCGTGAGGCGCGCGGTGCCCCCCCCCGCGGTCGGTGCGGCGTGAGGGGAGCGGGGCGGCGCCGCCAGGGGGCGCGCGGGGGCGGGGCCTGAGGGGCCCCCCTCGGTCATGGCCGCCGCTGCCTCCCCGCGCCCGCCGCACCGAGCGGGGAGAGCGGCCCGGACCGGGAGCTTCTGCCCAGCCCTGTGCCCCTAGGAGGGCTTTGTGAGGCCGGGAGAGCCGGGCCGTGCCCTGCGGGGGGAGCCGGCGGACAAAGAGGCGGCACCGGCCCTGAGGGTGCCCCGGTTCGGGCGGTGCGCCTCCGTTCCATGGGTGAGCTCCGCTCCGCTCCCCTCCCGTGGGGTAGCTCCGTTTCCATGGAGATATCCCCCCCGTTCCATGGGGGTGCCCCCTGTTCCTTAGGAGTGTCCCCGTTTCCATAGAGGTGTCCCCCCATTCCATAGAAGTGTCCCCCGTTTCCATGGAGGTGTCCCCATTTCCATAGGTGTCCCCGTTCTGCCTGTGAGCTCCCCCAGCTCTGCCCGTCGCCTTCTCTGCACCGGAGGCTGGTGACAGATGGGCTGAGAAAGTGTTGGAGAGCGACGAGGCAGCAGAAAGAGCCTTGGGAAACTGGATTTTGGGAATAAGTAGTTCAAGGCTGCACCCAGACCGGTCTGTTAACAGCAGTTGTTGGATCTGCCGTGTTTAAACACTGGGGTTTGTCTCTCTATGCTCTGAGTCTCAGAATTTTATTGTGCTGCTCCAACATCATCATCAAAATCATCCCAGAATGGGTTGGGTTGGAAGGAACCTTAAACTCATCCCAGCCCTGCCATGGCAGGAACACCTTCCACCATCCCAGGCTCTCCAAGCCCTGTCCAGCCTGTCCTGGGACACTTCCAGGCATGAAATTTAACATAATTAATATTAATTGCCAGCCGTATATGCAGGAAAAGGATTAGCACGTGCAACAGGGGATTTTTAACCATTTAGTAACTACTCCAATAGAGCAAATAGCAAACCAGGGTGTGATTGATTTACTTGACTCTGCCCACAGTGGGATTCATAAATCCATTTATAAATAATTAATTGTATGTATTTATTAAAAAACCACTTCAGCAGCCTTTGATGACGCCGTGGAGGAGCGTGTGATCAACGAGGAGTACAAGATATGGAAGAAGAACACTCCTTTCCTCTATGACCTGGTGATGACCCACGCCCTGGAGTGGCCCAGCCTGACTGCTCAGTGGCTTCCTGATGTCACAAGGTAAAGGGACCCCCTGAAAGCAGAAGAAACAGCAAACCCAGCATTGGGCTGACTGTTAGGGTGAGATCACAGAACCCCAAACTGGTGTGGGTGGGAAGGGACTTTAAAACTCACCCAGGGACACTTTTCACTGTCCCAGGTTGCTCCAAGCTTTGTCTTGGACACTTCAGTGATGTGACAGCCACAACTTCTGTGCCAGCACCTCCCCATCCTCACAGGGAGGACATTTTGTGATCCCTGTTCTGTTTCTCTTCCCCTGCAGACCTGAAGGCAAAGATTTCAGCATCCACAGGCTGGTGCTGGGCACCCACACCTCAGATGAGCAGAACCACCTGGTGATTGCCAGTGTGCAGCTGCCCAACGACGATGCCCAGTTTGATGCTTCCCACTATGACAGTGAGAAGGGAGGTGAGAGCCCAAAAAAAGGGGATTTGAACCATCCTCCCCTTCTTTTCTCAGTAGAAAATTTGTCTTTTCCTAAAGTTCAGGCAGCAAAGTTCAGATTTTACTTCTAAAAAATTTTATTTCTAAGTGGTAGCTCCTTAGTAGACAAATTCTCTGTTTCTTGAATGTGTAATCTAATATTTCTAATGATGAAAACAGAGAGTTAATTGCAAAAATATTTCTGTGTGGAAAAACCTCTCCCTTCCCTGTTTCTCAGGAGCTGACCTTGAATCCCACACAGTGCTTTTAATTGGTATTTTTATTACCCCATTTGCATTATATAAAGTCATGTAAAACATTTTTACACAAACTCATGTAAAAGAACACTTTTATTTCAGAGGGGTGTAACATTGCAAACATTCTTAATTTGTCTGTGAATTTTGCTGCCTGATTGCTGTCCAGCCCTTCTGGGGTGAAATTATGTTTTAATTCTGTTTTATTCCATGTATCAGACTTGAATTTGATGCTTTGTAATCTTTGTGGCTGCCCCAAGTCAGACATTTCTCCTGTTTGCTTGGCTGAATCAGTGTTTCCACCTGGTGAAAGTCCTTCATGATCCAATGTTTGCTCTGCTTTTTACAGCAAGGTTGGATTGTGCAATGAGTATTTTGATCTTTGGGCTTCTTAAAGTTGTTTATGCACACAGAGTTGTCTAACAAATCTATGTTTATATTTTATATCAGTATTTCTCAAAAATATTTTAAATTAATTCTAAAATAATCAATATGTCCAGATAATCCAAATGTCCATTCTTTTTACCCAAATTTTGCAGGCTTATGAATTATTAAGTTATTTTATATATAAAGACAAGGGAGCTGTAACAAATTATATCACAGTCCTAAAATTGCAATTTGTTTTTACCACAGCTTTGTCTATTCTGAGAGCTTGGTAGCAAACCTTGAACCAACTCTTTGTGCCTTGTTCTGAATCTGACTTTTATTATTCCCAACTCTGTTTTTTCCTAGAGTTTGGAGGCTTTGGCTCAGTAAGTGGCAAAATTGAGATTGAGATCAAGATCAACCACGAGGGAGAGGTGAACAGAGCCCGTTACATGCCCCAGAACCCCTGCATCATTGCCACCAAGACTCCCTCCAGTGATGTCCTGGTCTTTGATTACACCAAACACCCCTCCAAGCCAGGTCTGTGCTCACAGAGCAGCAGCTCATCCCCCAAAGGGCAAAAAAAGAGTTAAAAATGGTGTGGGTTGCACTTTATTTGGGATTTTGGGGATGTGTGGGTGTTTATTCAAGTGGTTATTTTGTATGAGGTTTAAAGAGGATCCAAATGAATCCTTGGGAAAGGAAATTTTTCCTGCACTTCCACTGTTTTTATCACCTCACTGTGAGGTGTTTCAGGTGGTAGAAGATGAATTTTTGGAAACTATGATTGCTTTGGTGGGCAGCTGAGCTGTTCCCTTGATATCCTTTAAGTATATTAACAGTCCTTTACCTATGAACTCATCAAGATTGTTTAAAATAACTCCTTTTGCTGCTTGTGTGGAGAATCAGAAGTGCCTTCCTCACTTTAGAAGGATCAGAAGTGCCTCCCTCACTTTAGAAAGATGGGAGGAAGAAAAATATCCCACCTTGTATTTCTGATTTTTTTGAGCATTAACAGCTGAGCTGTAGCTGGAACTCAGACCAAATCATGGAGGGTTAAAGTAAATTTAACAAACTTAATGCCAGGTATTCCAGGATGATTCCAGGCCCTGAAATCCTCATCCTCCCTTGTTTCAAATCCTTCTGGGGACTGCAGCCCTGACCTGTGTCTGTGTGGGCACTCAAAAAAGAGTTAAAAATGGTGTGGGCTGCCCCTTATTTGGGATTTTAGGGATGTGTGGGTGTTTATTCAAGAGGTTGTTTTGTATTAAGTTTAAGCAGGTAAATCCAAATGCATCCTTGGGAAAGGAAACCTTTTCCTGCACTTCCACTGTTTTTGTCACCTCTGGAGATGAAGGGAGGAAGAAAAATACCTCACCTTGTATTTCTGAGTTTTTTGAGCAGTAACAGCTGAGCTGCAGCTGCAACTCAGACCAAAGCCTGGAGGTGGCTGCTGGCTTAAAGTAAATTTAACAAACTTTATGCCAGGTATTCCAGGATGATTCCAGGCCCTGCTTTGTTTTCCAGATCCTTCTGGGGAGTGCAACCCCGACCTGCGGCTGCGTGGGCACCAGAAGGAGGGGTACGGGCTGTCCTGGAACCCCAACCTCAGCGGGCACCTGCTCAGTGCCTCTGATGACCACGTGAGTGCCAGGGCAGAGCTGTGCCCTGGGAAGGGCAAAAACACCCTGGGTTTGAGGGGAAGAGGGTCTAAAGATGTAATTTTTAATATTTTTTTCATGTGGGATACATCCTGGGTTTGAGGGGAAGAGGGTCCAAAGATGTAATTCTTAATATTTTTGTTCATTTTCTTGTGAGATACATCCTGGGTTTGAGGAGGAGGAAGGAAAGAGAGTCTAAAGATGTAAATTTTCACATTTTTGTGGTTTTAAAGACCATTTGTTTGTGGGATACATCCTGGGTTTGAGGGGGAAGAGAGTCTAAAATTGTAAATTTTTACACTTGTGTTGTTTTAAAGACCATTTGTTTGTGGGATGCATCCTGGGTTTGAAGGGCAGGAGGGAAAGAGAATCTGAAGATGTAAATTTTTTACATTGTTGTTGTTTTAAAGACCATTTGCTTGTGGGATGCTCCCTGGGTTTGAGGTAGAAGAGAGTCTAAAATTGTAAATTTTTACATTTTTTTTGTTTTAAAGACCATTTGTTTGTGGGATGCATCCTGGGTTTGAGGAGGAGGAAGGAAAGAGAGTCTAAAATTGTAAATTTTTACGTTTTTGTTGTTTTAAAGACCATTTGCTTGTGGGATATCAGTGCTGTTCCCAAAGAAGGCAAAGTGGTGGATGCCAAGACCATCTTCACGGGACACACAGCGGTGGTGGAAGATGTGTCCTGGCACCTGCTCCATGAATCCCTCTTTGGATCTGTTGCTGATGACCAGAAGCTCATGATGTAAGTGGGGGAAGCCCTTCACAAGTTCTTTCTGCCCCTCACCTCTGTTTTTTGCTCTGTTGTGTGTTTCTTGAGCTGTGTTTTCACATCACGTTTCTTTCCTTTCTGTGAAATTTTTTGAAACCTGGGGGAGCCCTCAAGTCACAAAAAGTGTTTGTTTGTACCAAGGGTGACCCCAGTGCCCCCATAAGCAATGAAATGAGGTACAGACGATTCCATAATCAGTGAAATGAGGCACAAACCTTTGTTAATTCCATGTTTTGCCCTCCCAGCTGGGACACCAGGTCAAACAACACCTCCAAGCCCAGCCACTCTGTGGATGCTCACACAGCTGAGGTGAACTGCCTCTCCTTCAACCCCTACAGTGAGTTTATCCTGGCCACAGGATCAGCTGATAAGGTATTTCTGCATCTTGCAGCATCCTTGCTCACTTTCTGGGCTGGAAATCCACGTTGGTGACTTCAACAAAATATTTTTATGTTTTTTTCCTTAGACTGTTGCTCTATGGGACTTGAGGAACCTAAAACTGAAGCTGCACTCCTTTGAATCACATAAAGATGAAATATTTCAGGTATAAAAAAAGCATTTATTTTTTATCCTCACAGACCCAGTTCTACTCAGCAGCCTGGAAAAGGAAAGTAGTTCTTCCACAATATTTTTACATTTAAAAACTAATATTTTATTTTTTTCTGGGTGTTGTTATTGTGGACCTGCAGAGCTCCCAGAGTCCAGAAAGGGATCAGGGAAATGCTGTGGAGCTTTCACCACAGCAGGAGGATGAAATGGGAGCAGTGCAGAGTCCATTCAATAATTCATGGCAGCAGGTTGAAGCAGGAGGCCCAGGGAAATGGCTGCAGTGTTTGCATCTCCTCAGCCTGGACCTGCAGGAAGCTCTAACACCCTCTGACAAAAGAGAATTGCTGCTGGAAATAGAGAATGTTCACTCCATGGGCAGCACCTGCTTAGCAGATTCAATATTTCCATCTCCAACTCGTGCCTTAATCACAGGAAAAATATGTAAAAGGTTTTTTTTTTTTTTTTTTTTTTTTTGCTGGAGGGATTATCAGTTCAGACTGTGTTATGTCTAAATAAAATCACAGAATCCTGAAATGCCACATTAGTGGGCAGAATTCTGTGTTCCTGCCTAATCCTGTGATCCTATTAGGAGTGGTGTGTTCTGGAGAGCTTTATCTCCAGCAGAAGCAGTAAATGGGAGCTTTTGGGCACTTAAGCTTAATTACAGTGATTTCTTTTCATGTGAGAGCTGTGCCTGCTGCTGGAGGAGTCTGTGGCTTCTATTTGTGCAATCCTGATTGAGATAAGGAGCAGCCAATACCCTTGGGAGCTGTTTGCACTGGGAACCACGTGGGTTTTGGTGGAGGACAAGTTCCAGGTGGCACTTTGTGGTGAAATGGCTTTTTTTGTGTGTGAATATTCCCAATTCTTCCTGTGATGAATGTTATTTACACTATTTGTGTTGCTATCAAATTGAGTTCCTGTAAAGCTTTCAGGGCACAAAATGAAGTGTTATGTTACAGCTTTATAAAACTTACTTTTAAATTTAATAAATATATTATTAAATGTAATAAATTAAAAAACTTAAATTTATCCCTGTCTGCAGGTTCAGTGGTCTCCCCATAATGAAACCATCCTGGCCTCCAGTGGCACAGACCGCAGGCTAAATGTTTGGGATTTGAGGTAAATCCCAAATTCCTCAAAATATTACTGATTAATTCCATCACACCTCAAAAAACAAATGTAAAAACCCCCAACCCTCACCTTTTCCTTTGTTTCCTCTCTTTTTTTTTTTTGCAGTAAAATTGGAGAGGAGCAATCCCCTGAGGATGCTGAGGATGGTCCCCCAGAGCTCTTGGTGAGCCTTTTCACTCTCATTAATTAATTTCACTTATTACTCACCCTGCAGTGCAAATTTCAAACCATTCCCCTTTTCGTTTCCCCAATCCCAGTTTATCCATGGTGGTCACACTGCAAAGATCTCAGATTTCTCCTGGAATCCCAATGAGCCCTGGGTCATTTGTTCTGTATCAGAAGATAATATCATGCAAGTCTGGCAAATGGTGAGTTCTTTGGGTGGGTTGAAATTCCTGGATTTCAGCATTCCTGCTTTTCTTTACAGACCTCAGAATTCCCCAGTTTGTAGCAGTGGAATCCCCTTTAGATTTGGTCAGAGAAATGGTTTCCAAATACTCAGGAGATGTTTTGTGTTAAAAATAAGGAAGTGCTGGTGCAGAAGGAAATTTTTCCCTTCTCTGTGTGAGAACCAAGGATGAAATTGAGGTTTCTGTATTACTGTCTTAAGGAATATTTGAGATTTCATTCTCCAAAGATGAAAAGGGTGCTGGTGAACAGGAACAGTTTGCTGGCCTGTTGAAGGTTTTGGAAAACAATCTTGACCTTTGACAAGACCATTTTCCTATTTTTTTTTTGTTTATCTCTAAATTTTATTCTTGGCAACTTTCTGTGTAATTCTTCTAGAAAGTGCTGCTGAGTAAAACAAATACTTGAAACTCTTTTGTGAGTTTTGCATGGACTCTCCTTTAGCAGATCCCTTTTTACAGGGCATTTTTTCACACCTGGATTTATGGATGAAGTTGTTTGTGTTGCTGTTTTAATGTAAATCAGGGATGAGTGATCCATATCTACAAATTGAAACTCATTTGTGAGTTTTGCATGGACTCTCCTTTAGCAGATCCCTTTTTACAGGATATTTTTTCACTCCCAGATTTATAGATAAGGTTGTTTGTAAATCAGGGATGGATGATCCATATCTGCAAATGGAAACTCAGTTGTGATTCTTGCATGGACTCTCCTTTAGCAGATCCCTTTTTACAGGATATTTTTTCACTCCTAGATTTATAGATAAGGTTGTTTGTAAATCAGGGATGAGTGATCCATACCTGTAAATTGAAACTCATTTGTGAGTTTTGCATGGACTCTCCTTTAGCAGATCCCTTTTTACAGGATATTTTTTTCACTCCTGGATTTATGGATAAAGTTCTTTGTGTTGCTGTTTTAATGTAAATCAGGGATGAGTGATCCATACCTGCAAATTTAAAAAATAACCAGAACTTTTTGGGGGTGGAATCCTGTGCAGAGGGTTGGGAATTGCTCCCTGAGTGTCTCCATCCCTGTCCTGCAGGCAGAGAACATCTACAACGATGAAGATCCCGAAGGAAGCGTGGATCCAGAAGGTCAAGGATCCTAAATGGCAACTTCCCCCTGGTTTTAGTCTTTCTCCTTCTCTTCCCTCTCAGCCCTCAGATTGACTTAACACTGGTTTTGAGACACACAGGTTGATTTTGTGTTCAGCCATGCTCCTGTAGATCCCCTCACAGCCTTTTCCACCCACACACTGAGAACCCACCACCCAAAAAAAGAAAAATAAAAATGCTCAGCCCCCTCAGGCAGGTCACTGCTGTGGCTCCAAAATTCCTACAGCTGCCTCCTTTATTGGTCTGGCTGTCCCTTTTTAGCTGCCTTCATGCTTGGGATTAGTTTTTTTTCCTCTCTTTTGCTTGCTGCAGCCACAGGCTTTTGCCTAATTTAAACAAAAGTTAAATTGGCAGAGCTGCCCGAGTGGGCTTGAGCCAACAGAGATGATTCAAGTGTTAATCCCCTGACAGCTCAGAAATGGTGTGGAAGGTCTTGTCCTCCTCAGAACAACTCAGAAACCTTGGAATTCCTTTAGTTATCTGTTCTTTGTGGCTTTTTCTGCCTTTGCAGATACAAGACTTGCAAGTTCTGACTTGAACTGAAATTTTTCTTTTTTTTTTTTTTTTGTCTCTCCTGGCAGTTCTGGGTTTTTCATTCCTTCCTTTTTCCCTTTCCTCCCTCCTGCTGGGTGCCAGCAATTTGGTTTTAGCTATTCCTGCAGAGCCTCTCTCACCTGCCATGTTTTTTGCTCTGTTGTGTGTTTCTTGAGCTGTGTTTTTCACATAATGTTTCTTTCCTTTCTGTGAAATGGTTTCCTGAAACTTGGGGGAGCCCTCAAGTCGTAAAAGGTGTTTGTCTGTACCAAGGGTGACCCCAGTGCCCTCAGCAGCCTTGGCAGCTGGTGGAAAACAAGTGAAATGTGGAGAAACTCAGCTTTTTTTAGGAGTTTAGTCCTTGCCCACAAGGTCCTGCACGTCTTCCACTCGGGTGTCCAGTGCCACCAGCAGCCTGTTCTCTCCATCTCCTCGTGACTAATTGAGTGTTCTTCAGTTGGAATAAAGTTTTTCTACATAAATGCTGCCGAGTTGGAGGAGTTTTGTGTTTTTTTCTGCATTTACTGCTTTGCTGAGGGTGTTTTCAGGGTGGTCTCTGCCTATGTGTGTCCATGAGGTTGGGTGATGGGAGGGATATATTTTAATTTTTAAGACATTAAATTGGATTTTTCTCCTCTAATTTTTGCTGCTTTGTGAAATAAATTAATGAGCACTCAAATTGTTCTTCCCCTCAAGCCCTGCTGCTTTCTCTGCCTTTAGCCCTTTCCACAAAGTGTTTTTTGTTATCCTGCAGCACAGCTTTAACACAAACACCTCAGTTTGATAAATTTGGGTTTTTGAGACACAAAAAGGCTCCTTAAACTCTGACCTTTTATTTTCAGTGTGAGACTCGATATAAAGTGGAAACCTCTTCCCCACCACCTCATTTCTGTGGAGCATGTCCCAGTACAGCAGAAAC
The DNA here is from genome assembly GCF_027579445.1 of Ammospiza nelsoni. Classification (NCBI taxonomy): domain Eukaryota; kingdom Metazoa; phylum Chordata; class Aves; order Passeriformes; family Passerellidae; genus Ammospiza; species Ammospiza nelsoni. The sequence continues at coordinate 1,796,513 of NC_080657.1, read as the reverse complement.
TTGAAATACAAAAGAAAATCCTCTTCAAAGGAGAAAGCTTCTCTTGCATGTAAACTTTAAAAGTCAAACCCCTCCTAACACCAGCTTCCAGAACTTGAACAAGACAACATTTTCCCAAACACAGCAAAACATCAATCAGTTATTCCTCATCCATATCCTTTGTTCAGTACAAAGATTTTTTTTGTTCTGCTCCTCTGGGGAAAAGCAAAGAGCAGCAGCAGCAGCACCTGGGGAAATACCCAGGGAAAAGATTGGAAATTCAACTTCAAATTGGAAATTCAAAGATTGGAATTCCAACTCCAGGCAGCTGCTGCACATCAGGCAGGGTAAAGCAGCACGAGGAGAATCCCTTGCATCCTCTGTCCATTGGTTTTTGCTACAAAGAGGAAAATTCTGTGGTTCTAAGAGTCCTGCTCTGCTTTTTCCTCCGATTTGCAGAGGTGCCCGTAGATTTCTAAGCAGCTCCTGTGAGGGGAGAAAGGAAATTCAGGCTGTGGAATATTTACATCAATGCTTTGGCTGGAAACAAGAGGGGGGAAAAAAGTTATTTTCATAATATGGAAGAAAAAGGAATTGGGAAACACTTCAAGGGGCTCAGTCCATGGTCTGGAGTGTCCTTGGCAAGCAGGATTTAACAGAAGGAAATGTCATTTTTGGGGGAGCTCATGGAAAAGGCAGCTCAGAGCTGCACTTAACTCTGAGCTCCCCAGAGCAAATTGAAACCCCATTTAAAGGTGTCATCACTTCCAGGGGTGGCAATTTGTAAATTCCAGGAGTTTAAGAGACTCCACAAATACAGATTTGGGATTAAATGTTGGGCTGTGATTTAGAAAACCCAGGCTGTAAGGACAGGGTGGTGTTGGGATCTGGGCTGAATCCTAAACGGAGTTTGCAGGCTGAGAGCTCATCCCTGTGCTTGGATAAAAAACCTAAAAAACCCTTGGGGTTTTTGGGAATATCCTGGGTGGAGAAGGGGAAAAGGAATGCTGAAGGAGCAGTGAGGCTGCAGAAAATGGTTAAGAGTGTGTCCAGCTGAGGCTGGAATAACACAGCAGCTCCAAACTGGGTGAGCAAAACAATCCACAAACCCATGGACATCTTCTGGAGCTTCAGAAATTCACATTGCACATCACTCATTGAGTGAAACCAGGACAGAACATCTCCAGCATCCCCAGCCCAGCTTCCCAAAGCCAAACCTCAGCTCCTGTCCACACCTTCCTGAGGAAACCACCACTTAAACTGCCACACCTGCTCCTTGGGAAGCCACTCCACTCCTCTGTGGGAGTTCCCAGCAAATCCCTCTGTGCTGCTGTGCAAAGGAGCTGGAATTGCTGCTGGGGACCAGGAGCAGGAGCCCTGAGCTGTGTGACCCCACTGTGGGCTTCTCCTCACCATCCTTCTTATCCTCCCATCCCTGTGACCCCACTGTGGGCTCCTCTCCACCTTCCTTCTCCTGTTCCCATCCTTGTGACCCCATTGTGAGCTCCTCCCCACCATCCCTTCCCTTCTCCCAGCCCTGTGACCCCATTGTAGGTTCCTCCCCACCATCCTTCTCCTGTTCCCATCCCTGTGACCCCCACTGTGGGCTCCTCCCCACCATCCCTTCCCTCTTCCCAGCCCTGTGACCCCACTGTGAGCTCCTCTCCAGCCCTGTGACCCCACTGTGGGCTCCTCCCCACCATCCTTCTCCTGTTCCCATCCTTGTGACCCCATTGCGAGCTCCTCCCCACCATCCCTTCCCTTCTCCCAGCCCTGTGACCCCATTGTAGGTTCCTCCCCAACATCCTTCTCCTGTTCCCATCACTGTGGCCCCATTGTGGGCTCCTCCCCACCATCCCTTCCCTCTTCCCAGCCCTGTGACCCCACTGTGAGCTCCTCTCCAGCCCTGTGACCCCACTGTGGGCTCCTCCCCACCATCCTTCTCCTGTTCCCATCCTTGTGACCCCATTGCGAGCTCCTCCCCACCATCCCTTCCCTTCTCCCAGCCCTGTGACCCCATTGTAGGTTCCTCCCCACCATCCTTCTCCTGTTCCCATCACTGTGGCCCCATTGTGGGCTCCTCTCCACCTTCCCTTTCCTCCTCCCATCCCTGTAACTCCACTGTGAGCTCCTCTCCATCCCTGTGACCCCACTGTGGGCTCCTCCCCACCATCCCTTCCCTTCTCCCAGCCCTGTGACCCCACTGTGGGCTCCTCTCCACCATCTCTCTCCTCTTCCCAGCTGTGTGACCCCATTGTAGTTCCTCCCCACCATCCTTCTCCTGTTCCCATCCTTGTGACCCCCACTGTGGGCTCCTCCCCACCATCCCTTCCCTCTTCCCAGCCCTGTGACCCCACTGTGAGCTCCTCTCCAGCCCTGTGACCCCACTGTGGATCCCTCTCCTCCTCCCAGCCCCTCTGCCCCGCAGGGACGACCCCCAAGCTCACTTGTAGATGGAGAGCTCCCGATGGAGGCTGGTCCTGAGCTCCTCCAGCTCCTGGTTCTTGCGTTGCTGGAGCTGGACCCCGTTCTTGAGCTCCTTCAGCCTGTCCTCCAGCTCCTCCACCTGCTCCTGCAGGGACAAAACGAGTTCAGAGCTGATAATTCTCCTCAGGGATCTCCCTGTGCACAGCCAGGCTGCCCCTGCCCAACCACCCTGCAAAAAAAATCTTTGTTTTAGCTCAAAGGTGGGGATTTGGGCTGGGCTGGGCCGTGCTTTGTCCTCAGGCTTCTCCTGCCTGCTTGGTTTTGTCCCCTGAACCTCTTGGTGTGTGTTTTGAGACGCTGCCAGCGCTGTATAAACGCGTGAGTCAGAAGGAGATAAATGAGGGATTTGGGAAAAGGAAAATGTGGAGGCGCAAAAGGGATCCAAAAAACCCTGAAAACCCATAGTGGGGGTTCTGGTGGCTCTGATCCCCATCCCAGCAGGGAGGAGCTGTGAGGGAAGGGCAAGGGCAGCTTCCAGAAACTGCTGGGAGGAGGCAGCGACTGCGAGCCGAGAACTGAGAGCGTTGAAAGGGGGGAGATTAATTGTGGAGCCTCTTTGCCAAATGTGCTCTTGGAGATATTGAATTGCCTTGTCCCTCAGGCCAAGGGATGCCTGGCCCGGCCAAATGGCCCTCCCAGGAGGCAGCCTGGGGCCTGGGGCTCTGGGGACATGGGTGAGACCCTTCCTGGCAGCAGGACGGGCAGAACCTGCCCCAGCAGGAAGGGGATTTGTAAGAAAAGCCACCTGTATTTAAAACTGGCTTTTCTTGGCTCAGAGGAGCTGTGGGAAGTGTCTGGTGCCTGTGCTCAGCAGCATCGCTGAGCTTTGGGAAGGAAATCCCCCATCCCTTCCACCTCAAGCCTGGAGCCATTTCTGAGAGGCCAAACCAAGTGAATATATTCAGGAAAAACCCATTTTCCAAGCTGGTGAAGCCCCACCACATCTCTGGGTTTGCCTTATGCCTGTGTTTCACCTGGCCCATGCCAGGGCGTGCGGTATCTTTGATTCCAACCAGCAGGACATATTCCACATCCTCCCCATCCTCATCCACCCCGTTTCCCTGGGCCCCACAAGCAAATCCCTGGATGCCAAGCACAGCTCCCACTCTCCAAACAAAATGTGGAGCCGTGCTTGGCATCCAGGGATGTCCCCCCCTCCTTAATGATATGCCTCAGCTAAACCCCAGCCCCTGATTTTTTATCATGCTCACTTTATGACTCCCTTTCTCCCTAATCATCCAACCCAAACTTCTGTCGTTGGTATCAATAAATCCCCCCTCTAACAAACCACCACCATGAATTTAAGCTTCTTTGACCAGTTTTCAAGCCCATCCCTGCTAGGAACCCCACTAATCCTCATCTCAATAACATTCCCAGGATGGAGCTGTGCCCTTTGGGGCTCTCATACCCGGTACTGCCCGACCTCCTCATCCCTCTTCTGCTTGACCAGCACGATCTGCTCCTCCAGGCTGCGGTTCTGCATCCTCAGCCGGCTGACCTCGCCCTGCAGGGGCCTCAGGGCTTCCTTCATGCCCTGGATCTCCCCCTGCATCTCCTGCAGAGCCTTGGCCCCGGCCTCACGCCGCTCCAGCAGCCGCAGCAGCTGCGGCTCGTAGTGCTCCTCCAGCCCCCGCCGGCTCTGGGCCACAAAACTCTCAAACTCCAGCGACAGCCTGCGGCTCTCCTGCAGGTACAGGTTGTCCTGGCGGCACGGAGGAGCCTCCAGGCGCTGCCTCAGAACCTCCTTCTCCTTCTCGCAGCTCTCCCTGAGCTGGGACAGCTCCCCCGAGAGCTGCCCCGCCTGGCTCTGCAGCTCGCCCTGGTAGGCGGCGTGCTGGGAGAGGTCGTGCCTCCTGCTCTCCAGCTGGTACTGGCAGGCCACGCACTCCTTGGTCACCTTGAAGAGCTTCTGCTTGATCTGGCGGATGTCGTCGCGCAGGTTGTCCCTCTCCAGCTCCACCTTGGCCAGCAGCCTGCAGGCGGCCTGGATCTCCTCGTGGGCATGGCGGATCTCCTGCAGCGCCGGCTCGCGCAGCTGCGCCAGCTCCGAGATCAGCCCGTCCCGCTCGCGCTCCAGCTGCTCCACCACCTCGATGCACTCCTGGAAGTAATTCCCCAGCTCTTCCAGGCTCAGGCACCGCTGCTCTGGGGCGTCGGCATCCAGAGGGCCTCCTGCTCCCTCTGTGTCCATGGCCAGTGGGATTCCTGCCCCATCTGCGTCGTCTGGGATCCCTGCTCTGTCCGTGTCCATGGCCAGTGGGATCCCTGTCCCACCTTCATCCATGGCCAGTGGGATCCCTGTCCCACCTTCATCCACATCCAGAATTCCTGATGTATCCTTGTCCACTGGGATCCCTGTCCCACCTTCATCCTCATCCAGTGGGATCCCTGTCCCGCCTTCATCCATGTCCAGCAGAATTCCTGATGTGTCCTCATCCAGTGGGATTCCTGTCCCACCTTCATCCACATCCAGCAGAATTCCTGATGTGTCCTCATCCAGTGGGATTCCTGTCCCACCTTCATCCACGTCCAGTGGAACCTCTACCCCGTCTCCATCCATGTCCAGTTGGATTCCTGTCCCATCTCCATCCATGTCCAGTGGGATTCCTGTCCCGTCTCCATCCACGTCCAGCGGGATCCCAGCCCCGTCTGCCCCCTCATCCAGCTGAGTTCCCGCTGTGTTTATCTCCAAGGAGGGATCTCTGCTGACAGGCCTGGAGTCTGGGCTGCCCCCGTGCAGGGGTTTAGATCCGTCCCCTGCTGGATCCAAGGGGCTGTGAGCACGTTCTGGGTGTGGAGCAGCTCCTTCAGCTGCTCCCTGCGGGGCTGGGGATGCTCTGGCTTCATCCAGCTGCAGCTCTGGAGGGGGCTCGGGCTGTGCCATCAGGTCCCTGCGAAGGAGAGGGGATGTTTAACCAGAACAATGAGTTTGAGCAACCTCAGCCTTTCCTCCCCATCCTCTGAGACCCCAGAGCCAGTGGGTCCCACCATGGCCCTGCTGCTGTGACCATCCCTGTGTCACCCACACAACGCTCTGGTGACAATAGTGATAGTCTATGATACGTTGTGTAATTGGTTTTAATCAACCGGTGGGATGTCACCGGGGCCAAGTATGAAAAACCACACCCGATAATCTTAACAAAATTACAAATACAGAAATTGGAATTGTTTCTGCTAGGCAAAATAACATTGTTGTTATCAATTTTTACAGCAGCACAGGCAGTTCTCAGGCACACACAACCTTTATCAGTATATACGAGCACAGTTTTCTGATCAGTGACTGGATGAATTTCAAAGTGGCAAATACTCTGTTCAGCGTCCAGACACACATCTTGGGCATTATTATTATTGCTTTCACAATGCAATAGGAAAGAAAACCCCGTTAAAACCCTATTGAAGTGTCTGAGTGCCACGGAGGACGAGCGAGGGATGCAAACTCAGACCCCAAAGCCAATAATTCCTCCTGTGCCAACCTGTCAGCACCAGCCCACCCAGCAGCACCGACCTGCCCCGTGCGAGCCCTCCCCGGAGGAAAACTGGCCGGGATTTTCTCGCTGTGCCATAACCTCACGGCACGGGAATGCGCTGCTGGGAGCCCTCAGGCTCCGGGATGGCTGAGACCGAGCAAACCCCGCACTCAGAGCCCGGCAGCGCCTGCAGCAGGAGCCGCTTTGCCGAGTCATCCGATCGCGGCATTGTCCCCACCACGGCACCTGCGGCTGTCACCACCGCCAAAGCCTCTCCCTGTGCCTTCTCCCGGCTGTTTTTTGGGGTAGGATGGACCCGACAGCGCTCGGGGACGAGCTGAGGTTTTCCTGCTCGGTGGGATGGGTGGGAAGATGCTCTCACCTCTCGGCCACGCTGCTGAGCTCATGTCTCGTCACTCCCTGAGGAATGAGCGCAGGCTGGCACTCACAGGCAGCCCTGCGCTCGGAGCAGCGGCTTTGAGCAAAGATCTGATTTTCCCCGATAGTTTCTCTCCTAATAAGGCAGTTTTCGGCACTGCTGACACATCGCAGCCTCGGGCTCGGCGGCCGGGCGGCTGGAGAAGGGGCAGCCCCTGCAAAGGTGGGGGAGAAGCTCCTCTGCCCCGATTTTCCCTGTTCTTGGAGTTCTTGGAGCCGCTTGGCACGGCCAGGACGGGAGGCGAGGGCGCCGTGTCCTGCCTGCCCAGCGGGCCTGGGGGGCTCTGTCCCTCATCCCAGAGCCCCCCAAAACCCCAGAGGGATTACCTGATCATTCCTGAGGATCCATGAACGCTGAACCCCCGATCCCCCCATCCCGTCCCTGCCCAATTCGCCGAGGATCCCGCACCTAAGGGACCCCCCCCCAAGACCCCGGCCCCTTTCCTGCCCAGCCCGGGTGGGCTCTTACCTTCCTCCCCGGGAGCCCAGCGCCGCCGGCTCTGCGCTGCACATGGGCTTAGCATGGGGCGGAGAGGGGTTATTAATAAACAGCGCTGGAAATCGGAGCAGCCGCTTCCCCCCGGCCACCGCCTGCAGTGCCAGCTGCGGCCGCTGCCTTCCTCCCTCCGCCCCGGGGAGGAGGAGGAGGAGGAGGGCGGGGAAGGCCCGGCTGGCTGCATCCCTGGCAGAAGCAGCCGCAGGGACGGGCTGAGGCCAGCCCGCAGCCCCCAGCCCGCCCCGGCTGTTCACGGCCCTGATTTATGGGCGAGTTTGGGTTTATGGCCCCTTATTTCTGTGTCACTGGTGGATCCGCAGGTCCCCGTCCCGCCGGGATCCTGGGCAGGGTGGGGTGGGAATAATGGGATGGGGATCATGGGATGGGATGGGATGGGATGGGATGGGATGGGATGGGATGGGATGGGAATAATGGGATGGGAATAATGGGGTGGGGATCATGGGGTGGGATGGGATGGAGATAATGGGATGGGGATCATGGGATGGGATGGGATGGGGATAATGGGATGGGAATAATGGGGTGGGGATCATGGGGTGGGATGGGATGGAGATAATGGGATGGGGATCATGGCGTGGGATGGGGATAATGGGATGGGAATAATGGGGTGGGGATCATGGGGTGGGATGGGATGGAGATAATGGGATGGGGATCATGGTGTGGGATGGGGATAATGGGATGGGGATCATGGGATGGGGATCATGGTGTGGGATGGGATGGGGATAATGGGATGGGGATCATGGGATGGGATGGGGATAATGAGATGGGGATCATGGGATGGGTATAATGGGATTGAGATCATGGGATGGGGATAATGGGATTGGGATGGGATGGGATGGGGATAATGGGATGGGGATCATGGGATGGGGATAATGGGGTGGGATGGGGATAATGGGGTGGGGATAATGGGGTGGAGATCATAGGGTGCCTCACTGGGGTCCCCCGGAGCTGTGGGATTTGGCTGGAATGGAGATAATGGGATGGGAATAATGGAATGGGGATCATGGGGTCCCCCACGGCTGTGGGGTTTGGCTGCAGTGGGAAGGGAAGTGCCAGAGGATGCAGCTCAGGGCCCCCAAATGCCACAGGGGGATGGAATGGGATTTGTGAGGCTGCACTGCCCAGGAATTGATCATCCATGGAGTCAATCCCGATATCTCGGGGTCCTTTCCACGCCCCACAAAGCCACAAACCCCAGCGATGGCAGAGCACAGCCTCTGCTTCCTCTTCCGCCCCACAGCCGATCCCTGCCCCCCTTTTCCCTCTGTTTTGGGGGTGCAGAAGGTGACATTTCCCTCTGCAAAGGCCCCGTGGTGGCCGTGGTCACACTCCTGGGTGTCCAACAGCAACTCTGCCCTCACTCCCTTGGTTTCCCACCTCTTCCCTCCCGTGGTGCCCAGCCACATTCTCCCCACTCCGTGCACCCTAAACCCACATTTATCCACCATATCACCAACAAATATTTATCTAAACCCCCAAATTTAGATATATTTTGCCAGGTGGGCATGGGTGCCTCACCCTGGGGTCACCATTTGTCCTGGTGGTGCCCCCCGAGCCTACCTCTGCCCGCTGCCTCTCCTGCCGTGCCCAGGAAGTCAGCACTGGGTTCTCAGGAAGTTTCAGCTTTACCGTGCCCCAAAAGCCGCCCAGCAGAGCGTGTGACATCGCCGGTGCCACCCCGCCACTGCTGGCACCGCCACCTTGCCCATGGCTCGCCGGCCACGGGGCTGACATCAGATTTAAATCTGCAGAAATCAGGTTTAAAATACCAGCGCCGGTCCATCCTTCGGGAACAGAGCTTTAAAAGGAAAAGGGAGATTTGAGTGGGGATTTTTTTTTTCTCTCTTTTTTTTGGATCCCGTTCCTTTTTCCAGCGCGACACACCTTCTTTTTCTCCCTCTTTTTTTTTTTTTTTTTTTTTTTTTTTTCCATGAAGCGCCTCTATTTTTGACTCAATCGGAGAGGAATGCTGTTAATTCGCACAAGTTGGGTGTATAAATATCTATCTAAAGCTGCGAGTGCCAGGGGGAGAAACCTGCAGATCGCACAGGGCTGGGTCCAACAGCCCTTGTAGGGCCTGGAGGGGACAATGACAGCGCCGACTGCTGAGCTGCCAAGGGCAGGGTGGGGAGTGAGGAGGCTCAGCTGTTCCCAGTAAGAGGATACCCCGGCCAAAACCCCGGCACGGGGATGTTTTGTGGATATAACCAGGCAACAGGCGGCTCCGGTGTCCCCGGTGTCCCCGGCAGGGCCGGGCAGTGCGGGGAGACAACGCGAACAACGCGGACTTTGCCCCGGTAAACAGAGCTGGAGGGGTGGAACCGGCGCTGCCAGAGGTGAGGGAAAGGCAGGAGAGACTGGAGAGAGTTGTGAGGCTGCACTGCCCAGGAATTGATCATCCATGGAGTCAATCCCGATATCTCGGGGTCCTTTCCACGCCCCACAAAGCCACAAACCCCAGCGATGGCAGAGCACGGCCTCTGCTTCCTCTTCCGCCCCACAGCCGATCCCTGCCCCCCTTTTCCCTCTGTTTTGGGGGTGCAGGAGGTGACATTTCCCTCTGCAAAGGCCCCGTGGTCACACTCCAACAGCAACACCGCCCTCACCCCTCTTGGTTTCCCACCTCTGCCCTCCCATGGTGCCCACCCACATTCTCCCCAATCTGTGCATCCTAAACCCACATTTATCCACCATATCGCCAACAAATATTTATCTAAACCCCAAATTTAGATATAAAGAGCGGCTGCACCCTCTCTCTGCTGCCCTGGGGCTGTCTCTCCCTTCCTGGTGGATTTTTCCTTCTCTTCATGCTTGGCAGATCTGCCCCGAGGGCAGGGACACCAGGGTGGCACCAGTGTGGCACCAGCCTGGCACTGCCACGGCAGCTTCACAGTCACTGTGAAGAAAAAGAAAATCTGCTGGATTTCAGATCCTCCTGTTGGAATTGTGTAGGAGAGGAGTGTTGAAAAAACACTGAAATGTTCCAAATCAAGAGTTTCACAAGACATGCAGACACCTGGGTTCAGGTGCTTGATAAAACGGAGGGATTGGAATCATTCTGTGCTTCTGAAATGCATCAATGCTCGTAAAAAGAACATTTTGTCCCGATCTTTGCACGATCTTTAGGGACGGGCTGGAAGGGCCAGCACGACTTTGGGGCTCTGGCAGCTCTGAGGGGTGTCCCACAATGGGATTCTAGCTCTCAGTGGGATTTCAGAGTGGAGGGGGTTTAGGAGCAGGAATCTGGCAGCGCTGGCAGTGCTGTGAGGTGTCCCACAATGGGATTCCAGCTCCTGGTGGGATTCCAATAGAGAGGATTTAGGATCAGGGCTCTGGCAGAGCTGGCAGCTCTGTGGCGTATCACACAATGGGATTCCAGCTTCCAGTGCATGGAATTTAGGAACAGGGCTCTGGCAGTGCTGTGAGGTGTCCCACAATGGGATTCCAGATCCCGATGAGATTCCAGAGTGGAAGGGATTTAGGAGCAGGGCTCTGGCAGTGCTGTGGAGTGTCCCACAATGGGATTCCAGCTCCTGGTTGGATTCCAGTAGAGAGGATTTAGGATCAGGGCTCTGGCAGCACTGGCAGATCCATGGGGTGTCCCACAATGGGATTCTAGCTCTCAGTGGAATTCCAGTAGAGAGGATTTAGGAGCGGGGCTCTGGCAGGGCTGTGAGGTGTCCCGCAATGGGATTCCAGCTCCCTTCCAGCTCCCGGTGGGATTCCAGTAGAGGGGATTTAGGATCGGGGCTCTGGCAGTGCTGGCAGCTCTATGGACTGTTCCACAATGGGATTCCAGCTCCTGGTGGGATTTCAGACTGGAAGGGGTTTAGGATTGGGGCTCTGGCAGCTCTGGCAGCCCCGTGGGGTGTCCCATAATGGGATTCCAGCTCCCAGTGGAATTCCAGCGTGGATGGGATTTAGGAGCGGGGCTCTGGCAGCGCTGGCAATGCTGTGGAGTGTCACACAATGGGATTCCAGCCCCCGGTAGAGGGGATTTCGGATCGGGGCTCTGGCAGTGCCGTGCCCTGGCTCGCTCTGTTTGCCGAGGGCGCGGGGGGTGCCAGGTCCGGCCCCTCGGGTGCGGGAGCCGCAATCCGATCGCAGGGAATGAGTGATTCACCCTGGGGCCGGGAGCGCTGCCAGGGAAGGTTCGGCCCCGGGGGCGGTGGCACCGGGTGCCCCTCCTGCCCTGCCCTGTCCGGCCGGGTGAGGGGTCCCCTGTGACTCCCTGGGGGGATTCACCCAGCTTTGAGGGGCTGGATGCCGCTGTGCCCTCGGGAACAACCCGGTTGTTTCACCCCGTGCCTCAGTTTCCCCAGTAAGAGTTGGACCCTGGAGAGGGAGGGGAGGTTGCTCACAGGGATGGAGGAGGAGGAGGAGGAAGAGGAGGAGGAGTGAAACGTGGGCGTGTGCCCAGCTGGGGCAGGGACGAGAGGAGAGCCCGGAGGCGCCGTCTGCCCCGCAGGGACCTTGGTTGGGATCTGCACGGCAGCCCCGGTGCCAGCGGCGCCAGCGGCTCCCGCTTATCTGGGTCCTGCCGGGTCCCGCCGGGTCCTGCCGGGTCCTGCTGGGTTCTACTGGGTCCTGCCGGGTCCTGCCGGGTCCTGCCGGGTCCTGCCGGGTCCTGCTGGGTTCTACTGGGTTCTGCTGGGTTCTGCCGGGTCCTGCCGGGTCCTGCCGGGTCCTGCTGGGTTCTACTGAGTCCTCCCAGGTTCTGCCGGGTCCTGCTGGGTCCTGCTGGGTCCTGCCGGGTCCTGCTGGGTTCTCTTGGGTCCTGCTGGGTCCTCCCAGGTTCTGCTGGGTCCTGCCGGGTCCCGCTGGGTCCTGCCGGGTCCTGCCGGGTCCTGCTGGGTTCTCTTGGGTCCTGCTGGGTCCTCCCAGGTTCTGCTGGGTCCTGCCGGGTCCTCCCAGGTTCTGCTGGGTCCTGCTGAATCCTGCCGGGTCCTGCCGGGTCCTGCCGGGTCCTCTGATGCGTCCCACATGGCACCCAGGCTGTGCTGACATTCCCCCGGGCTTTTCCCTTCCCAGAAAGGTTCAGGATGCTCCCACAGGAGCGGGAGGTGCCTCTTGTGGCCGCCTGTCCCTGTCACCACCATGGGTGATGCTCCTGTGCTGTGCCAGAGCTGTCCCTGTCACCACGACGGATCTGGGAAGGAAAAAACCCTAATTGCTGTTTATTCACCCCATTCCGTTGCCCGACCCCTGAGCAAGGACACCAGTGCCTCCCTTTGCCTGTGACATTTTTAAAACCCATTTTTACAACCGAGCTGATCCACCAGCAGCCCCAACGATCGCGGCCCGGGCTCCGCGCTGGCTTTTTCCATGCCCTGGGGCAAGGAGGGCGGAGCAGGAGGGGTTTGGGGCCGGCAGCTCCTGCTCGGGGCTCCCAGGGATGCGGGAGGACCTTGTCCCGGCGTTAATGAGTAATGAGGGAGCAGCCAGGGCTCCGTGTCCCCGCCAGGGCAGGGGTGGGATGAGCCCAGCCCGGCTGCAGGAGCTGCTCGAGGGTGATGCCATCACTGCCAGCTCATTTTTTGGCTGCTTTATTCTGGGTTTCACTGCCCAGGGGTCCCCAGTTCACCTGGGGATGTGGCAGAGTCTCTGCCTCCCCTGGGACTGGTGGGAGCTGCTGTCCCCAGGAAAATCCTGTGATCATCCTGGCCCTGCAAGTGGAAATGAATTACCCAGCTGGGGACCCTGCTGGAGCTTTCTGAGGCTCTCCATGAAATCCTGGAATTCCTAGGGCTGGGACAACCTTCCTCTTCACCTTCCTCTTCACCTTCACCTTCCTCTTCACCTTCCTCCTGTTCTTCCCTTGCTCTGATGGGAGCTCCCCCTGCAGAGTAACCGATCCTCTCCCCCCCTCTCACTCTGATTATTTGGACAATGCCCCATTACTCTGTGCAGAAATATTTTTTCAATATTTCTGCTGCCACGCGAAGAGGGGAAAGATGAAAAATGGGATTTTTTGAGTTTTTTTTTTTTTTTTTTTTTTTTTTGGAGGTTAATGACTCGGAAATCGGAGCCAGCAGCAGAAAGTCAACACAAACACCCTAATTGGGGATTAGGATCTCCTCAGTGCAGCTCAGCTCGACGTGGGTCAGCAAAGCCCAGGGAGCAGTGGCACTGTCAGACTTCATCCTGGAAAGGAATCAACCCCTGGCACCATGGAGGGGCACAGAAATTTGTGCCCAGCTCTTTCCAGCGCTCATTTCAACCTTGAGTTTGGGTTCGGATGGGTGAAGGGGAGGGAGGATGTGAGGCAGGGACACAAAACCCCAGCAAATCCCGACCTTTCCTCCCTGGATTTGGAGCCAAATCCCCATTCCTGGTCACTGCATCCTGGAAGCAGCAGGATGCTCAGGTTTGCACAGCCCACAAGATGCAAGAGCCTGAATCCCACAGGAGATGCTGATGTGCTGGGAAGGCTGAGGGACGGAGAAGCTTCTTGCTTCAGAAACCTTTCCAGGCATTTCCAGCAGCTGGCAAACTCCTCTGGGCACGGGGCCAGGCCCTGGGAGCGTCCGGGAAGGATGTGGCTCCAAGAGAGGCGGCAGGAAACACAGAGACCCAAACCCTGGGAGCCAGGAGTGTGGAAATGCAGCAGAAACCAGCTGGGTTCTTGTTGGGATCCTTCCCTTGGCTTTGGCACGTTCCTGTCACCGAGCTGCCGCTGCTCCAGCCCGGTCCCTGCTCGTCCCGTTGTCCCCTCTCAGCTGGATCGTGGAACATGGAATGGTTTGTGCTGAGAGGGAATTTAAAATTCATCTTGTTCCAACCCCTGCCATGGGCAGGGACACCTCCCACTGTGACAGGCGCTCCAAGCCCTGTCCAGCCTGGCCTCGGGCACTGCCAGGGATCCAGAGGCTGCTCTGGGCACCTGTGCCAGGGCCTGCCCACCCTCACAGGGAAGGATTCATGTCCTGAAATCCAATCTAGATCAGATTGGAGTGGCCATGCTCCTGAGCAACACCAGGGCAGTGAAATCCTTCCCCAGATTCCCTTTCCCAGGAGCTCTCCCGGCCTCAGGCAGAGCCTGGAGAGCCGAACCCCCCCTCACGCTGTGCCATTCCGTTTTCAGGAGCTGATTTATTATCAGCAGCACGCAGCAGATTGGCACAGGACGGAGCACGGTGTCCCCCTGGGCGCTGCCCATGGCGGTGACGGGGCGAGTGTCACCCCCGGGCCATCAGGTCAGGAACCGGTGGCGATTGCGGGATGGGAGGGCGAGGGCAGGACAAGGCTGGGAGGGCACGGGCAGGACAGGGCTGCCAGCTCCGGCTTCCCTCCCGGTACCGGGATCCAGGGCCGGGATCCATCGCCAGCCCCCCGGGATGAGTGGACGCCGCCCCGAGATGACGATGCTGGAATTCCGCGCTCCTCTCGGTGTTTCTCCGTTTTCCTGCTCTCTCCTCCCGCTGGTGCTCAGCCCCGCGGGGGCACCACAGAGGGTCCCAAGGGCCGGCACCGACCCCCGCTGTCCCCGCACGCAGAGCGAGGGGACAAAGCCGGGACGCACCGGGGGGACGGGCAGAGCACCCCGGGGAGCCCCGGTGGCACCAAGGGGAGGCTCCGCGGTCCCCACGCCCCCGGGGCCACCTGCGGGTGACGGAGGGGCGGGCGCGGGTGCGGGCGGAGCTCCCTCAGCCCGGCCCCGCCTCGCACAGAAACTTTCCGTCGGCGCCGGGCGCTCGGCGGGAGCCCGGAGCGGGGCCGGGGCTGCAGCGGGAGCCGGGCCGAGCCGGGCCGAGCCGGAGCGAGCCGAGCCGGGCGGGCCCGGCCCTATGGGCAGCGGCTGCCGGCCGTGCGGGGCGGTGCGGGGCGCTGCCCGCGGCCATGTCCGCCGGGGCTGCACCTGCGGCGGGCGGAGAGCGGGACCCGGAGCGGGGCGGCGGCGGCGGCGGAGGCTCGGAGGGGGCTCCCGGGGATCCCCCCCGGCGGAAGAAGGCCCGGGCGAACTCGCTGCGCCGGGCGTTCAGCTGGCTCCGGGGCCGGCGGCGGCCGCACAAGGACGGCGGAGGCTCGGGAGGGACGGAGGGAGCAGGTGAGGAGCGGGCGGGGAGGTGGCCACGGTGGCACCTAAGGAGGGGGCACGGTGGTGGCCACGGTGCCACTTAGGAGGGGTCACAGTGGTACTTAGCAGGGGTCACGGTGGTGGCCTCAGTGGCACTTAGGAGGGGTCAGGGTGGTGGCCTCAGTGGCACTTAGGAGGGGTCACGGTGGTGGCCTCAGTGGCACTTAGGAGGGGTCAGGGTGGTGGCCACGGTGACACCTAAGGAGGGGGCACGGGGGTGGCCATGGTTGCACTTACAGAGGGGGCACGGAGGTGGCCATGGTGGCACTTAGGAGGGGTCATGGTGGTGGCCACAGTGGCACTTAGGAGGGGTCACGGTGGTGGCCATAGTGGCACTTACAGAGGGGGCACGGTGGTGGCCATGGTGGCACTTAGGAGGGGGCACGGTGGTGGCCACGCAGAGGTGGATGAGGAGGTTTCAGGGAGCTGCTCAAAGAGGTGTTGAGGTGGTGGTGGCTAAGGAGGGTCATGGTGGTGGCCACAGTGGGTTTGGAGTGATGGCAAAGTGTTGGGTGGTGGTCAAAGAGATGTTGGGGTGGTGTTCACAGTGGTGGCCAGGACAATGGGTGAGGAGGAATGAGGTTGGTGGCCGTGGAGGGCTCAGGGTGGTGGCTGAGGCCAAGGAGGAGTCACAGCCGTGGCCATGGAGGAGCTGGTGAAGGAGAGGTCAAGGTGGTGGCCATGGAGGCCGAGGAGGTGTCACAGTGGAACCCAAGGAGGGTCGGGCTGCTGACCATGGAGGTGGCCAAAGAGGGGTCACCATGGGGGCTGGAGAGGACTTGAGGTGGTGACCACGGACGTGGCTAAAGAGGGGGCACAGGAGGGGCACAGGGGGGGCGCAGGTGGGGTGGAGTTGCTGGCTGTGGTGGCAGCAGCAGAGGAAGGAGGTGGCAGTGGTGGTGGCCGTGGTGGCCATGGTGGCCGTGGTGGCAGCAGGATGGATCCAGCAGTCCCTGGCACGGTCTGGCCGCGGCCCCGAGGGCTGGTGCCGGTTCACTGGGTAGGTTCTCCTGCGCTGAGTCAGAAGGTCACTGGGGCTGAGGGAATTCTGGAGGGATGCCAGCCGCTGCCACCTCCTCCTCCTCCTCCTCCTCCTCCTCCTGGGCAGGGTGTTTGCGTGCTCCAGGTGTGGCCCTTCCTGCCCCAGATATGGCCCTCACCCGGCTCCTGGGTGGCTGCTGCCTCCACGGCCGCTCACGTCCCTGCCACCACCTCGGCCAGGACAATCCTGCAGGGAAGCTGCGCTGGGTCCCCTCATGCTGGGGCTTTTGGGGATCCAAGGGCTCTGCCAGGCAGCTTTGGCAGAGCCATGGGTGCTGGCTTGTCTGGTCATGCTCCTCTCCTCAGCGCTCTTTTGGCATGTCCCAATGAGGGAGGTATCACCCCAAAATCCTGTCCCACCCCACAGTGTCGGGGACACCGTCTGTGCCACAGCCCTGCCCTCCCTGCAGGCACCTCTGGCAGGGATGTTTTGGCTCTTTTTGCCAAGGGAGAGGCCTCTCCTGTGGCACTCAAGCACGGCAGGGTGTCAGCTGGGACTTTCTTCCTCAATTTGCTCCAGGGAGTGAATTTCCTTGCATGCTGTGTGGAGAAGCACATGGAGATCTGTGCTAGGACAGGAATGCAAAGGGAAAAGAGGCTTGGGAAGAGCTGAGCTCTCTCCTGGGCTGATCCTGAGCTCTCTCCTGGGCTGATCCTGAGCTCTCTCCTGGGCTGATCCATCAGATGCTGCTGGTGGTTCCTTCCCAGTTCTCCGTGTGTGGATGCCGCTGCCACAGCCCAGCACTGAAACCTGAGCAGAAAAAACGAGATGTGCCGGATCATGTGATGTTCCTCTTCACGGCAGAAACGCCCCCAGCAGCTCTGCCAGCCCTTTTTTTTCCATTTTTTTTTTCCCTTCCCCTGAAGTTGTACCGCTCACCAGCTAATCCTCAAAATGCCAAGTCATGGCCTGTCAGGGTCACAGCTCGGGGACCTCGCTGTGGCAGCCAGGGCTGTGTCACTGCACTGTCACCCTGCTGTCCCAGCAGATACACCCAGGAGAGCTGTGCTGAGTGCCCACAGCCCGTGCTGGTGATGGAGGGGTTGTTCAGTGCCCCAGCCTGGGGGACTTTTCCCCTCTGTCTGTGCTTTTGGGAGGGGAGGTGCCCCAAATTCCCTCACATCTTCCCTGGTGTGGCGGGAGATTCAGCACGGATGTGCAGTGGTTGTAGCTTGCCCGTGTGACTGAATCAGCCTCCCTGTGTGATTCCAGCATGGAGAGCATGCCAGGAACCCCTCCCTGCTCCAGCACCTCCAGCTCTGCTCCAGCACATGCCAGGGTTACCGGCATCCATCCATCCATCCTTCCCCGGCATCCATCCATCCATCCATCCATCCATCCATCCATCCATCCATTCATCATCCATCCATTATTCATCCATCCATCCATCCATCCATCCATCCATCCATCCATCCATCATCCATCCATCCATCATCCATGATCCATCCCTCCATCCATCCATCCATCCATCCATCCATCCATCCATCCATCCATCATCCATCCATCATCCATCCATCATCCATCCATCCATCCATCCATCCATCCATCCATCCATCCATCATCCATCCATCATCCATCCATCCATCCATCCATCCATCATCCATCCATCCATCCATCCATCCATCTATCCATCCATCCATCCATCCATCATCCATCCATCCATCCATCCATCCATCCATCCATCCATCCATCCATCCATCCATCTATCCATCCATCCATCCATCCATCCATCCATCCATCCATCCATCCATCCATCCATCCCCAGGATGGGGACAGTGTTTCCCCGTGGGATGGGGCTCAGGATGCCTCAGGAGGATCTCTGGAGGATCCTCAAGGTGCTGGGCAGGGCTGTGGGAAGGAAGGAGTGTTGGCCCTGGGTGTTTTCTGGGGAGCAGCGCTGATATCACCAGCCGAGCCTTCCTGCAGCAGGACCGGCTGGGGATTGTTCCAAACATCAGCTGGGAGCTGTGGGATGGCGAGAGGAGAGAGTTGTGGTGAGCTCTGAGTGCCCTCAGTGTTCTCTGTGTCTGTGTGGTGCTGGGGATGCTGGATCGGGCCCGTGATCCATCACCCTGCCCTTCCCCAGGTGGGTTTAGCCATGGATTTGGGACAGGGCATGTCTGACCATCCTGGGGAGGGGGACCAGGATGGCACCAAGGGATGGGAGAGAGAATTCAGAATTCATCCCAGGGCACGTGGTTCATCCTGGGCATCCCCCCGCTGTGCTGTGGGTGCTGGTGAGGCTGGCATTGCTCAGCACTGGCACCAGGCAGAGGGAGGATGATGAGAGCATTTCCACTTTGGATCAATCCCGTGGCTCCCTGGCTATCAGCAACCCCATCTCTGGCTGCCCAAACAGCTGTGCTGGGAGGAAAAGCTCCCTAATCCCCCTCCATCAGCCGCCTTTGGGGGACACCAGCAGCTCTAGGATGGGGGGATGGCTCCATCCCAGCTGGAATTGCATCCCCTGGGTGCTGGATGGATCCATCCCAGCTGGAATTGCATCCCCTGGATGCTGGATGGCTCCATCCCAGCTGGAATTGCATCCCCTGGATGCTGGATGGCTCCATCCCAGCTGGAATTGCATCCCCTGGATGCTGGATGGCTCCATCCCAGCTGGAATTGCATCCCCTGGGTGCTGGATGGCTCCATCCCAGCTGGAATTGCATCCCCTGGGTGCTGTGCCCTGTTTGTCTGGATGGCCCTGCTGGCTGCAGGTGCTGTCCCAGCCTTCCCAGCCCTGTTTATTTCCACAATAACCTTTGGAAGAAGAGCAGTGATTGAGCTCTGGGGTGGGAGCTGAGCAGCTGGGCAGTGCCAAGGGTCAAACGGAGCAGGGATTTGGGGTGCCCGGCTGCTGGCACTGCCTGGGCTGCATTTCGGGGTGCAGAGGTGAGAAAACAGCTCTGGGATGAAGGATGAGCTGCTGCTGGGGTCCAGAGCTTTTAGTCTGTTTTTTTTTTTTTTGGCTGCTGCTTTATCCAGCTTTCACAACATTCCTCTTAATTCCTTGATGAAGTAAAGGAATCGATGTTCCAGAAATATTAAATTAGGGTTGGTTTTTTTTTTTCCTTTTTTCTTTTTTTTTTTTTTTTTTCTCTTTCTGATGCCAGCTTAGTCCAGCAGCAATGATTTCCTGCACTGGGGTGGGGGATAAAATGTGCTGTTAAAAATAAAAGCTTTCAAGGCTCACAGCTGCTTTGTAGCAGCAGCAAGTGCTTGTTGGGACTGGGGATTTGCCATGTGCAGGGTGAGCAGAGGGCGGAGGGGCTGGGCTGTGCTGGGGATCGTGCTCAGCTCCTCCATGGAAAAGGTTTTTAAGCACTGGGAGGCGTTCAAGGAGCAGCTGGACGTGGCACTCAGTGCTCTGGGCCGGCTGACAAGGTGGGGTTTGATCACAGGTTGGCTTTGATGGTCTTGGAGGGGTTTTCCAACCTTAATAACTCTGTGATTCTGTGCTGATGGCGTTTGATGCCACGGGGTGCACGTGAGCCCTCGGGGAAATGTGGGGCTGAGCTGTGGAATCTCCCTGGACCACGATTGCCTCCATCCTCTGCTGCCACGCAGGGTTTGGTGCAAACACAGTTGAGCCCAGAGGAGAGAGGAGAGGGATTGCTCTGTGTGTGTGGGAATGGGTTTGTTAATCTGCCAGAGGCACAGAGTGACACTTGAGCAAATGTGAGCAGCAGGAATCCCCTGGCCGGCCTGGCCTGGCACTGGGGAACAAAGAGAGGTGTGTCTGCAAGCACAGCCATTCCACCTGGAGACAACCGGGAGGATTTCTCCCCAGAACAACGTTCCCTGAGATCCGATAAAGCGATTTCTGCGGGGTCAGGTTTCCCCCGTGCCAGGGAGCTCTGGTTTCATAAGACAATATCATCATTGACTGCAGCCCCGGCAGCGATGGGAACAGAACCCGCTGCAAGGTGAAGAGCTGGGCAAGGATGAAGTGAAAAACCATTTCCCTGCCAAGCAGGAGCCAGAGCCTCGGGCTGGGCGTGCTGAGCATGGATAAAATCCACCTGACCCTCCAGCTCTGGGGCTGGTGCTGGTCCTGTCATCAGCAGAGCCAGCCTGGACTCCGGCTGGAGCAGGAAATCATTTGAAACCCTTCTGGTTATGTATTTCTGTTAATGATTGGGGATCTCAAGTGGGGTTTTGGTGTTACCTTTGCCTCGCTGAGCTTTACTTCCCCGTGAAGGGAACAAGGGCTGAATTCCTTTCTCGTTCAGGCAGCTCAGTGTTTGCTGGGAGATGGAGGTCAGGTTTGGAAAACTCCAGAAGGAATGGGTGAAACACCAGGAGGGATGGACAGAACACCAGGAGGGATGGACAGAACACCAGCAGGGACAGATCTGCCCCCTGTGACAGCACACAGGGGTCCCCATGCCTGCGCTGGCCCCTCTGACCCAGGGAATGTGTGACTTTGCGGAGATCAGATGTGCTCGGGGCAGTCACGCTGTGCTGAGCAGATCTGTATCTCAGGAACAGCTTCTCTGCTGCTCCAAGCTCTTATCAGAGCTCTCTCAGGGAATCAAACCAGGGATTTCTGGCCTGGAGAAGGGATTCTGCCTGGAATCTCTGGCCCCCAGCTCCCCATGGGAGGCTGAGGGTGCTTCCCTTCCCCTCCCCTTTGAGGTTCTAACACAGAGCAGGGAATTGGGGTGCTCAGCTGTCCCCTGAGCCACATTCCTGCTCACAGCAACATCAGCTCTGGCATGCAGGATGAGGACAATCCTGCCCTCAGCTTTCAGGGGGGTTTGTGCCCTGAATCAGCCGTGGGGTCTGTGGGGATGCTGAACCCCCCCAATGCTGCTCCAAAGCCCCCAAATCGGGCAGGGACTGAACCACGAGGCCCAGGAGGAGCTGCAGCTCCTCGTGGCTGTGTTAGCCCATCTCAGAGAAGCCACGGGGTATTTTTGGCACCCGTGGGGTGCCCGGGGCTGGCTCCCAATCTCAGCTGTGCCCGGGGGCGGCGACGCCTCGGTGGCCGCGTTGGTTCCCTGAGCGAGTGCTGAGAGGGAGGGAAGGAGGGAAGGAGGGAAGGAGGGAAGGTGTCTGTTTTGGGAGTGGAGGGGGAAGTGTCTCCCTGGATCTGGGGCAGCTCCAGCCTCCCTGCTTCTCCCAGGGACAGAAATGCAGGAGCTGCGTTGGGAGATTTGCTCTGGGTGGCTCCAGAGGAGCCCCCTGAGGAGGGGTCTGAGTGGCAATGGTGGGTCCAAGTTTTGGGATGGAAATCCCAGGGGATGCTGAGAGGCACTGGGCAGTGAGAGGAAGCCTCATCCCAGCCCAGAGATGTCCCTGGCTGAGCAGAGGTGAAATCCTGTCCCCCAGTCCCTGGGCACACATCAGCCACTCTGATCTCCTCGTGTGCCCATGGCCTTGTTTGATCCCCGCTGCCCCAAGGTGGAAGGGCTGTCCTGTGAACAGGAGTGCAAAACAGGGAACATTTCCCCACTGGATGCCCTCATCTCCCACAGCAACGGGGCAGCAAACCCACGGGGGCAGTCCCTGCCCAGCTGAGCGTGCCCTGGGCACCCAACCGAGCTGCTGAGGAGCTGAACCATCAATATTTCCATTGCTGAGGAGACTGAAGTCCAAAGATTAATTCGGTGCCGATCACCTCGGGAGGTCAGGACAAAGCTGCTGGTTGATCTTTAATTTTTTTCCTTTCTTCCTTCCACCACCTCCCCGGTTCTGTGCCTTTCCCACAAAACCCTCCTTCCTATTTATCCCAGCCTTTGATGAATCACCTAAGGAACATAAACATTGCCAGCAGGAATTGCCCACCGCTGCCTGCCTGGCTGACCCCTCCCTGCCCTCGCAGCATTTAATGTTCTCATTAAAAACCAGGAGGGGAAAGTGGCCTTGGGGAAGGGGCCGTGGAGGGGCTTGGCCGGGTGGTGTGGGCAGATTTTGGGGCAGCAATTCCCGGGGGTTTTGGAGCAGCGATTCCCGGGGTTTTTCTGCCAGCAATTCCTGGGGTTTTGGGGCAGCAATTCCCGGGGGTTTTGGAGCAGCGATTCCCGGGGTTTTTCTGCCAGCAATTCCCGGGGTTTTTCTGCCAGCAATTCCCGGGGCTTTTGGGGCAGCAGTTCCCGGGGTTTTTGGGGCAGCAGTTCCCGGGGTTTTTCTGCCAGTCATGGAGCAGGGAGAGGCTGAGGTGCACGGGGGAGGGCAGGAAGGTGCCGGCAGTGTGAGCAAGGTGCTCGTGACTCTCCCCAGAGCCAGGAGGGGCCGTGGGGAGGGTGCCGGGGGTTGCCACCCACGCCAGGCTGGCATGTGGGTGCTCGCCCCGGCTTTGGGCAGCGGCACGACCCAGCCCGTGGCCTCGGGCGCTTTGCTCCGATAGCCTTGATAGTAACCCTGTCCTAACCCTGGCCGGGCTGGGGGGGTCTCCCCATCCCCAAAACCCACCCGGGGAGTGCTGTAGCAGCTGGAGCCGGGGACAGCCGGAGCGGTGGCGAACTCCAGGGAGGCGAAACCCCCGCGCTGCTCGGGGCTGTTTGGCCACCGGGGCGTCTCCCCGAGCCCGCTCGGCCTCCCTGCACCACCCCGGCATCCCCGGCGCGGGGATGGGGCTGGGAGGGTGCTGCGATCCGCCGGCTGATCCGGGCAGGCCCCTCCTCTCTGCCCGCACCATTGGCTCCGGCTCGGCCGCCTGCGAGCGAGCGCTCGGCTCCGCCGGGGCCGCGATGGGAGCCGCGGCCGGCCCCGGCTGTCCCGGCACGGCTCGGCTCGGCCCGGCCATGTAGCACCGCGGTGCCCTCCACCCGGCCGCGGTGGAGGCGGCGGCGGCCTCATGGGCAACGCGCACCGCAAGAGGAGCCCGGCGGGCACCAAGCCTGGCACCTCCTGGCCCTTCGGCCGCGCCGGGAAACCCAGGGCAGGTAGGGGACACCTGGGGACACCTGGGGTTCCTGCTCTCGGAGCTGGAAGGGATCGCGCTGGGAAAGTGGGAAAGTTCTCCTGTTGGGCTGGGATGGGCAGGAGCGGAGGGCGAGGGGAGGTTTCGCTGTGTCCTCCCGGTGTTGGGGGGCAGGACCGGGCCCCGAGCCCGGAGTGGGGCTGGGGGAGCGCCCGTGGCTGTGCCGGGAGCAGCCGCGCTACCGGGACGGGATCAGCTGGATTAGGGAGTGATTTGTTTTCCAAGTGGGATCCCGATTTCACTGATTTGTTTTCCAAGTGGGATCCCGATCAGTGACTGATTTGTTTTCCAAGTGGGATCCCGATTTCACTGATTTGTTTTCCAAGCAGGATCCCACCGCTGCCTTCCTCCCACTCCCACCCCGTGCCTCAGTTTCCCTCTCTGTGCCGCGGAAATCTGGGAGTGCTCGCAGGGGCTGCTGCCCCCTCTCTCTGTGCGTCTGTCTGTCTGTCTGTCTGTCTGTCCACACACATTGCCCCGCTGCTTTATGCTCCGTCTCCGCGGATGCTGGGAAGCCCCGCAGGAAGCCGGGGTTGGGATCTTTTGAGATCTTTCCTGCAGGAAAAGGGTCCCACGCCAGGCTGGACCCACTCGCGGATCAGTGAACCCCGTGGGTGCCTGGAGAGCTCCCTCCGTGGTTCCCCCATCAGGGCAGGGTGTGCCAGCAGGGAAGGTCTCACAGTGACATCGAGGGAAGCTCTCTCACACTAACATCGCCCCCATCCCGGGCTTGCTGACTCTCCCATGGTGTCATTAAACTGTCCCCGTGTCCCCAGCCCTGCCCGAGGCAAGGAGGAGCCCTGGGAGATGCGTGGGCAGGATCATGGGGCAGGACAGCAGCACCCAGGGGTAACTGGGGGGTTTTCCCCACCAGCCCTGTGGGATCCTTGGCCCTGCTGTCCCTCCTGCCCTGTGTCCCTTCACAGGCAGCAGCCAGGTGTGGGTAAACAGGGCCTGGAGTCAGCTCTGCACAGGCCAGGGGACAAAACCATGGGAGCAAAACCCTCCCGGAGGTGGGGCCTGGCGTGGGGAGACCCCGCAGGTGCACAGGGAGAGGGAGCAGGAATGTGCTGGCTGAGAAATCTGCTCAGTGCTGGGGGAAACTGAGGCAGGAGGTCGCATGGGACAGCATCCCCTTCACTGCAGGCTCTCCTCATCCTCCCCGGGGTGGCTGCAGGCTCCTCTGGCCGCGCTCTCCGTGCAGGAAGGGCTGGAGCTGCCGTCCCCGGCACATCCTCGCCCTCTCCACGTGCCCGACCTCCATCTCCTCTCCATCCCTGCCAGCCTTGGCTGTCCCTCGTCCGTCCCCAAGCAGGACCGTGCCTCCCCTCCCCAGGAAAGCCCCGCTCCCCCTGGGATGCCCCGGAGCGGGCGGGATGTGGCACCGGCACGGCCGGGGCAGGCAAGGGCTGCCTCTGGGGCCGAGGGCCGTGGGGTGGAAGGTGCTGAGAAAACATGGGGCGAGTTGTGTTTGTTCTCTGCCCCGGCTCCATGGCAACGGCGCGGCGGCCACAAAGCCAAAGAATTTGCATTGTGTCGCTTCAGCGTTTCGGAGGGATCACCGGCTGGGGGCTGGGTGTGCCGGCCCTGCCGCTGCCCTCTCCCCCTGCACCGCCCTGGGTCCCTCTGGATTTTGGGCTAGGGGACAGTTGCATGCGGTGGGTGGCAGGACCGGTGTCCCCAGTTCCTGCCTCTTTGGTGACTGGGAATCAATTTGGCCCTGCCGTGCCCGGTGCTGATGGTTTTGTGTTGTGCCGTGTGTGCAGAGGGGTGGGTGCTGAGGGTGCCACCCAAGCCTTTGGGTGCTGAGGGGACAGAGCGGGGTCCCCAGGGGCAGGGTGGGCACTGGGGTGGTTCTGTCGCTGAGCTCACCCAAACTCTGCCCACCGGTGCCAAACCCGCGCACCCCGTGCCCACCTCCCCATGCCAGAGCGGGGCCTGGCTCGCTCCGGGGGCATCCCCAGCCTCTCGCCCATGCCGGGGAAGGTCCTTGAGCCCCAGGGAGAGCGAAGCCTCTTATCGCCTCCTTATCGGGACTCCCCGGCGGGCCCTGCTGAGTCAGGGCGCAGGAACGTGGCTGCGGGCCGGGCTGCGCCCCGCGGAGTCAGCGGCGATGCGCTCTGGGTGTGGGGTCACCCCGCACCCGCCTCCCCTGGTGGCTCACAGGGAAAAAAAACCTGGAATTGTTTGATTTGGAAGGGACCTTGAAGCTCATCGCGTTCCATTCTACGGGCAGGGACATCTTCCACTACCCCAGACTGCGCCAACACTTCCAGGGATGGGGTGTCCGGATTCCTCAGGGGTTCCTGTGGCTGTGAACGCGCCCAGCAGCAGCCGTGGAGCCCCTCGGCAGTGCCGGCTCCTGCGGGGCAGCTCCGGTGTGGGCTGAGGAGCTCTGAGCTCCGTCCGTACCAGGGCCACGCTGGGCCGGCTCCGCAAACCCCCGGGGGGCGGATGAGAGCGGGGCCCGGTCCCGGCGGGGGCACAAACCCGAGATTTACACAGGAGCTTCCTCCGGGCAGCATCCTGCTGTGCCCGGGACACCGAGCCCTTCCCGGTGCTGCCCGGGACACCGAGCCCTTCCCGGTGGTGCCCGGGCAGGCATCTCGGCTCTGACATGCCGTGCCGTGCTGCCTTGGCACGGATGGGACCTGCCCTGCGCCTCTGGGTATCCCCCACCCCGTTCGGTGGCAGCTCCTCTCCGTGTCCGTCCCCACGGGAGGGAGGATCGGCACCTCCGCAGCTTTCCCTGGAAAAGCCCCGCGGGGTTGGGAGCTGCTGCTTGCAAGGACGGGGGATCCGTGCATGGAAAAAACCTGCAACGTCTTGTCCTTAATCCGTCTGCCGGGCTGGCTCCTGCGGGGAGCCAGGTGCCTGCTGCGACAGGCAGCGCCTCTGCCGTGGCAGGAGCACCCGGTGCCCTGCAAACAACGCGGGGACAGCCAGCCCGGGGCACCGGAAAGGCTGGAGACACCGAGGGAAGGACATCAGGAGTGATAAAGCTCTGGGGAATGGAAGGAGGAGGTGTTGGTGGCCCAGGCCTGGTCGCAGTGCCACCGGTGTCACCCTGTGTGTGTCTCCCTCTCCCTCCCTGCGCTCCCCAGCTGGGATGTTCCCGCCCGGATCCGGCTCCTGGCTGTTATTTACCTTCAAACCTGTTCGGTGGCTTCTGCAGGGTGTGGGGACGTGGTGGGATGGAGGCCGTGCAGGGATGAGGCACAGCCGGGCATTGGGGTGGTCCCGCCGTGTCCCCCTCTGCTCTGCTACCCACACCTGGGATAACTCAGGGAGCAGGGGACACTCCGTGTCCCCTCAGGGCTGGCTGTGGGACAGCAGCGAGCTCAGGGCCCCTTGCACAACCCTGAGTGCTCCTGTCACGACAGGAGCCGTGGCTGGAGGCGACTGGAGCTGCACTCTGCTCCAAGTGGGATTTCACCCTGCTCCAGCTCCTTCTCCAGGGCCTGCTGGCTCACCGAGGTGAAAGCAGGCAGCTTTCTGCGCTGAGATTTAGAGGAAGAAAAAAACAATCCAAGTTTGTTTTCCCGGCTGAAATTAATTTTAGTTCAGGCTCTGCGTGGGATCGTGTTTGAGAGCAGAGCCGGCAGCGGGGATGGGGCGGTGTTTATTTGCTTGCTGGAGATGTTTTCCTGGCTGGAGCAGCCCCCAGGTGTGGCCCAGGGCAGGCTGGCAGCAGGGGCTGTGTGGCCAGAGCCACTGTCAATATTATTGTGCTCTTACCCTGCCTGCAGTGCTCTGGGTCCCCCGGGGTGTTCCAGGGCGTGGATGCTGCGCTGAGACACGGATTTAGGGAGTGGGTTCGTCGCCTTTAGGGGCTCCCAGACACCCTAAAGAATTCAAGGTTGCAAAGGGAGCAGAGGGACAAGATGCTGGAGCAGAGTGGCTGGATAAGATCCCTTCCAAATGAGAATATTCTGTGATACTGGAGCACAGCCCTGTCAGGGTCCTGACAGCTCCATGGGGCTCTCAGGAATGGGGTCCCTGGTGCACCCCATTGATGTTGTCAAGCAGAGCAGTGCCCAGGCCTGGATGGTGCTGGGAGGGACCCCCAGAGAGGTGGGAGAGCATCAACCCCGTGAACCAGGGGGGCTTCTGGCTGCTTTGGCTGCCGAGAGCGGGACACAGATCCCCTTGGGGACCTCGCAGCCCCTTCCCGCCCGCCTGGAGCTCCCCCCCTCCCCATTTTTGGGCGGTGAGTCAGTGGCGGTGGAGGGGCGGGCAGGAGCCGCCGCAGGACCCGCGGAGCAGGCAAGTCGGGGCAGTGCCGAGCAGGCAGCGATGGATGTTTGCAGCCAGCCCGGCCAAACCTGCTGCTCGCAGGAGGCGCAGGCTGCCGAGGAGGGGGACGCGAGATGGGATTTTCTCCCCTGGCTCTCTCCAGGTGAAGAGCAGCAGAGAGAGAGAGCTGGGCCAGCACTGAGATGCGTTTGCAGCATCGGGCTGGGCGGCCCTGGCTGAGCTCCTGTGGGGTCTCAGCCCTTGTGGAGCCCACTCTGGTACCCCCAGCCTGTCTCAGGCAGGGTATTCGGTGTTCCCTGTCCCTTCCTGTGCCTTGCTCCGGTGATGCTCTGCCCCCTCAGCAGCAGGTACCAGCCCCAAGCCCATCCTTGAGGAGTGCCTGCCTCCTTATCTGGGAGAGCTCCGCTGCCACGTGTGGCCCAGGCACGTGTGTCAGCCCAGCCCGGAGGGCACGGGGAGATCCGGGATGCACCGCAAGGAATGCGCAGGGGCCGGGACACCGGCTGCACACCGGGCGTGTTGCTACCGGCAGCGGCTGCAGCTGCGGCGGCTTCCCCAGCCCACCGGGACCCCTGTTCCTCCTGGATTCCCCAGCCCACCGGGACCCCTGTCCCTTCTGGATTCCCCGGCCCACCGGGACCCCCGTCCCTCCTGGATTCCCCAGCCCACCGGGACCCCTGTCCCTCCTGGATTCCCCCCGTTTCCAGCAGTTTCACCGTGTGTTGACAGAGCAGGGGTGAGGCCGGCCGGGTGAGGATGATGAGGTAGCGAAGGTCACAGGGAGTGGGAGAAGTGGAGCTGCCACGAGGCTCCTCCGTGCCCTGGCTCAGCCCTGGATTTTCTTTTGGGAGGTCGCAGCTCCTCCTCAGGGGTGTCACACTGGAGAGGGACACATCTCCATCAGTGAGGGATGTTCTCCAGGTCCTGTGTGGGCAATGGGCCACAGGCAGGGAAAGGCTGGCTGCCAGCACCTGGAATGTCCTCACAGCCCTGGAAGCAGCTTCCACCTGGGCTGAAGCTCAGCTCTGCCTGGGCCCTGCCCCAGCAGCTCAGGAGGGGCTGTTTCCCTTTACTGGGGGGCTCTTGGTGCCATGGAGGGGGGTCTGTGCAGTCCCTGGTGCCATGGATGGGGTCTGTGCAGTCCCTGGTGCCATGGATGGGGTCTCTGCAGTCCATGGTGCCATGGAGGGGGGTTTGTTGCAGTCCCATCCCTATGGGCAGAGCTGGAAGGCTGGACCCTGACCCATGGAGCCAGGAGCAGTGTCCCTGCCAGCTGCCACCACCCGTGGCCCTTCCTGGGCTCAGGCTGCCCAGAGCAGAGGGCAGGGCTCAGCTCAGCACGTGGCTGCTGCTTTGTGCATCCTCAGCCCTTTAATTATGTCCCTTTTCCACTTGTGCTGTGAAAAGGGCTGGGGAGCCTCTGCCCACCCCCACCAGCACCTTCTGGGGGGTGAGTGGGCAGCAGGGCCCATCCTGGAGCAGGTGCTGGCTCAGGCACAGCCAGGGAGCTGCTGCTGTTGGGATTCCAGGGAAGAAATTCTCTCTGAGCCCAGAGCTGCCTGGCTGGGGACACAGAGATGTCCTTCACAAGGTCAAACTGTCCCTTGGGCTGCACAGGCGCTGCTGGACCCTGCGCTGGGTGAGCCCACCCTGAATTGTGCTGGAACAAATCCGTGGGGGGCTGCAGGACAGGGGCAGAGGGTTTGGCACAAGGACATGACTGCCTGCTGGGTAAACACTGGGTGCTGTTCACTTTTTGGGGTAAAATGCCTGGAAATGGGGGGAATGGAGATCCCCACTGCCCTCCATGGTGGGGACAGTGACTGGCAGTGCCACTGTGTGACCGCCTGGCATTTCTGCCCCTGCTTTCACCTGCCTCTGCAGCAGCACTGGAGCTACTGGTTAGACTGGTCCCAGGGCTGGTTTTCCCCCAGCCCTTGTGACCGTGACGTGGCCCTGTCCCTAAGGACAAACAGCCCTGGCCCTGTCCTGTGTTCCCTGCCCGGAATGGGGCTCTCCTGGCAGGGTCCTGGGGGACACTGGGGACGGGCTGGCGTGGGGAATGTCACCCTGCTGCCTGTGCTGTGTCATAGCCAATGTACAAACCCTCCCAGTTCCTCCCAGTTCCTCCCAGTTGGCCGCACTGTTGTGGAAGGGAACGACTGGTTTGCGGCGCTGCTGTGCCCAGCAGGGTCCCGGGGAGTCCCAGGGGTCCAGGAGGGAGGAGCAGGGGAAATGCTGGCCCCGAGCCTGGAAGAACAGATCCCTGTGGTCTGTGCCGTGCGTGGGAGGAGGCGGGAGGGCCGGGGGCCAGAGGAGGGGCCCCTTCTTCCCTTCTCCGAGGGAGCGGTGGGCGCAGCTGGGGCTGTCCCCTCCTGCCGGGGACTGTCCCCTCCCGCCGGGGACTGTCCCCTCCCGCCACCGCGCAGCCGTCCCCGGCTCAGGCTGCTCCCTGCTCTCGAGCAGCTGCGCCGGAGCGTCTTCGCCTGGCCGAGCATCCTCCCGCCCGTGCGGATGAGGACGGAGGGAGGGAGCCGGGGGCCGCCGGCATCCGCCCCGCCGGCACGCACCGGGTGAGAGCGGCACAACAGGCTGAGCATCCTCGGGGGGCGGCGGAGCCCCCCGTTCCCTGGGGACCGGACCCTCTCCCCGGCCACCATGGTGGTTTTCATGGGCAGGAACCTCTCCTCGCTGCTGGCTTTCTTCAAGAAGAAGGGTGAGTGAGCAGCGGGCAGGGAGGGAGCAGAGCCCTGTCCTTACACAACCCCTGCCCGCCGGGAGCCCCCGGCCCACCCCGGGCTGCTCGCCCACCGCAGCGGGCAGGGGGGCTGTGCCACCCCCGGGGGAGGGCAGGGAAGGTCACCCGGCCCTGGAGTTACCGGGATGGATAAATCACTGCGCTCCTCTCCCCAGCACATCTGGGGGGTGTCAGGCTGCCGAAACTGGGGGAGAAAAGCGGGTTAGGGGCGTGATGCTGGGGGGGCTGAGGGTGTCTCGTGCGGCCCGCAGGGCTTTTACAGCGGCACGGGGGATCGGGGTGGCAGCACCCGCCGGGCCGTGCCCCGGTGCCCGCTCGCACCGCGCCCCGGTGCTGGCGGAGGCAGAGGCCGGCATGGCGGCAGGGCGGGAGGCTCCATTGTTCCAGGCCTGCTCCTTTGTGTGCGGGAGACTCAGCACGGCTGCCTCGCTGCCTGGCCCTTGGGGGTGCAGGGACACGGGGGGCTCGGGGGATGAGGGCTGGTGGGTGCTGCTGGCAGTGTGAGCAGCAGGTGCCCCCGGGGTGCCAGCCTCGATGGTTTCCTGCGCTCGCCCTTCCCTTCTTCAAGATTGTTTTTGTTTGCAGGGAGAGTTTGAGGCTTCGCTCAGGCGTGGAGCGGGCAGGGCTGTGCCCACAGTGCTGCAGTGCCAGGGCTGGGTGATGCCAGGGCTGGGTGATGCCAGGGTAGCCCCTGGGTGCTGTGGTGGCTGTGGGGAAGGGGCTGCCAGGCTGGGAGTGGAGGTTCCGTGCTGCCCCAGGCGTGGCTGATGTGGTGTTGAGCAGCCAGCAGGGATTTGGGTCCTCTGGGATCTCTGCTGCTGGATGTGCCTCAGTTTCCCTCTTCTGCGCCGTTCCCAGCCTGCCGGGGCGTGGGGGGAGTCTCTGCTCTTGGGGTGATGAGCGAGGCCTGGGAATGACGCAATGCTCTGAAGGGAAATTCATCCTCATCCTCGTTCCCTCCACATTTAATCCCCTCCCGTGCTGCCCCTTCCCTGCTCAGCTGCCCCCAGCCCCACACAATTCAGGGCTGAATAACGAGGCCCTGTTACCTCGTTAGCTCCTGATGAAGGCGCTGGGGAAGGAAGGAGGTCCCACATCCAGGGAGAAAAGCAGCAGAGACATCCTGACTCCGGAATATCGACCGGGATGGGATGGGATGGGATTTCTCTCGGTGTTCCAGCGCCGGTTTGGAGCTGAGCAGGATAACATCACCCCTGGCGCTGTCCCCTGCGGGTTGGGTGGCAGCGTGGCCGTGTCCCCCGGCCCAGCTGACCCCGCTGTCCCCGCAGGTGCTGCCAAGGGCGAGGGTGAGAAGCGGCTGAGCGTGCAGTACACGGCGGGCCAGGAATGTCCCGACAACGTCTTCTTCCCCAGCACGCGGCCCCCGCACCTGGAGGAGCTGCACAACCAGGCCCAGCAGGGGCTCAAGTCCCTGCAGCACCAGGGTAGGTGTCCCCAGCCCCAGGGTGGCCTTGGGGACATGGTGGAAGGGCTGTCCCCAGCTCCTGGCTGGCCGGGCGCTGTGGGCGGCGCACGAGGCTGAGCAGAGTCCAGTGCTGGTGCTGGGCAGTGCAGGGGGCACTGCCAGCTCAGCAGCTGCTTCCTCTGGATCTCCTGGAGGGTTTTACCTTCTGTCTTCCCTCCACAGAGAAGCAGAAACAGACCAAAAGTGCCTGGGACCACGGGGACACCAGCAGCCTCCAGGTGAGCCTTGCCAAGTGGTGTTTTTGGGGTGAGGGGACACAGGGGGGCTCTTCTGTCCTCTCTGGGTGATGTTGGGGACAGACAGACAACCAACCAAGGTGGCAGGACCATGTCCAGGGGGGTTGTGGGGCTGGAACTGGCTGTGTGTGTTGTCCCCTTTGCCCCATGACGAGTTGTTTTTCCCATCCTCAGCCTTGGCACGTCCTGCTCTGCCCTGTGGGGTCCCCCTGTGCCTGCATCCCCCTGTCCCTTCCCCACTGGTGTCCCCTGGGAGCCTTGACTGAGCAGGGGTGACCTGGTGGCATATGGGGACTGTTGGCCATACCCAGCCTGGTGCCTGTGTCCCTCCCTGGCTGCTGACGAGGGGAAACTCCCCCTCCTTTGGCTGAGCTTTGGCAATCCCTGGGCTCTGACCCCGCTGCCAGTGCCTCACCCTGTTTGTGTTTGCTCAAGCTGCTGCCTCTGGTTGGCTCTCAGCCCCTTTAACCCCTTGGAAGTGGGGGACTGGGAAAACCCCTTTAACCCCTTGGAAATGGGGGACTGGGAAAACCCCTTTAACCCCTTGGAAATGGGGGACTGGGAACCCCAGGATGGACAGAGCCATGGGGGCAGTGAAGTTAACTTCAAGTTAACTCTGAAGTGTCTCATCCCAACCTGTGCCTGTCCCAGTGGGACAGGGGAAGGGATGGGGACACTGAGCCATGTCCTGCATGGGGCTGTGTCCAGGGGATCCTGCCTGTCCCTGTCCCACACCCCTCTCCCAGCCATGGCAGCCCTCCAGCCCTGCAGTTTGGGGCACAGCCAGGCTGGGAGCACCCACGGAGTCATTTTGGGCTTGGCACGGGGGCAGCTCCTTCAGGTGCTCCTTGCACACCCCAGCCCCGTCTCTCCTGCCCTCGGGGGGGCTGCAGAGCCATGAGGGGTCCCAGGGGCTGCTCCCAGCCCTGCTCCTGGTGGGAGGACTCTGGATGCCGGCGTGGCTGACTCAGCCTTTGGCCCTCGGAAGAGCTTTTGTCTCACTGCACAGTCAGTTCGCGGCAGGGAAGGGGCCTGGCCGGGGCTGGGGCGGCTCTGTCCCCTCAGCCTGGGCTCTGCTGAGCCCTCTGTGTCCCCCCACAGTCCTGTGCATCCTCGGAGGATGACAGCCTGTCCTTCCGGAGCCGGGCAGCCTCCTGTGCCACGGACAGCACCTCAGAGGATGCGCTCTCCATCCGCTCCGAGATGATCCAGCGCAAAGGTACCGGGCTGGGCTGGGGAATGGGGCTGCCAGGGCGGCTGGGGAGCAGGGCAGGGAGCTGGGCTCTGCCCAAGAGCCAGCACAAGGATTTGGGGACCCTTGGGAGAGAGGAGAGCAGCTCTGGCTGAGTCAGAGCGTTGGGGCTGGGTGAGGGGGATGGACAGACAGACAGACAGACAGACAGTGTCTCCTCCCTGCTCAGACTGTTCGGTTGGTGCCTGTTCCACTGCCTGAGTCTGGCTTATCCCAGAGCACCTCTGGCAGTGGGAAGTGTTGGGGACACTGGGGACATCCAGACCAAGGCTCCCCACTCACCTGCTGGACCCTCTCACACCTCTTGCAGGTTCCACCTTCCGACCACACGACTCCTTTCCCAAATCCTCAGAGAGGGCTGGCAAGAAGAGGAAGGAGAGGAGGACGACAGTGCTGGGCATCCCCCAGCACGTCCATAAGGAGCTGGGTAAGCTTTGGGGGAGCAAGGGGGGATTTTTAGGATCTGTTTGCCTTCCCTTGGCATCACACTGAGCTCATCTCTCCCTGCTCCCAGGTCTCAGGAACAGCCGTGGAGTTAAGGGACATCCTGAGGTGGATAAGAGAGGGCCAGCAGGCCGTGGGGACGGCCAGGCAGTGCAGCCCATGCTGAACGGGGGGCAGGTGTCGGGTGATGCCATCCGCATCCCCACCATCGATGGGAACCTGCAGCCCCTGCCCGCAGTCGGCGGTGCCCGAGTCTGCCTGGGAGTGCTGGAGGAGGCAGATGCAGCCCTGCAGAAGCACATCAACAAGGTTTACTACGATGACAGCTTGCTAGGGAGGAAGACAGCGGCCAAACTGTCACCCATGATGAGGCCGAAGTCGCTGGCCGTGCCGGGCATGACCACCTACGCCAACCCCCCGGAGATGCTGGTGGGCCCCGTCATGTCCATCTCGCCCCAGGGCACCTACATGTCCAAGATCATCCCCAACGCCATCCTGCCGCCCATGGTGGACGTGGTGGCCCTGACGAGCAGCAGCGTGCGGACGCTGAGCCGCTGCAGCCTCGTGTCGTCCAGCCCGGCCTCGGTGCGCTCCCTGTCCCGCTTCTCGGAGCGCGGCCCCCGCAGCCGCGAGCCCTCCTCCTCCAGCGACAACTGGAGCCACTCGCAGTCCACGGAGACCATCGTGTCCAACAGCTCCACCATCTCCTCCCAGGGTGGCTGTGACCACCGGCAGCCCGAGGTGGGGCCGCATAGCGAGGTGGACACGGCAGCTCGCTCTGACACCGACCAAATCAGCATCTACAGCTCCGCCAGCTTCGCCAGCTCCTGCTCCAAGCCCGCTGCCGGCCTCGCTCCTGCAGCCCCCGGGCTCCTGGGCGTGGGCAGCGGCCGTGCATCCCCTGCCTACAGCACGAGCAGCCAGGCGGAGGGCTCGGACACGGCCAGCCTGGCCAGCGAGCGCTCCTCCACCCGCAGCGTGTCCCTCAGGAAGATGAAGAAGCCCCCGGCCCCTCCCCGCAGGACCTACTCGCTGCACCAGAAAGCTGACGGGGAGCCCAAGGTGCTGGGGCTGCCCCCCAGGCCCGAGCGGCGGCCCCAGCGGGAGAGCAGCGCGCCCTGGTCCCCGCGGGCCGAGCCCTTCAGCCCCACGGGCGAGGATGAGGTGTTCTCCCCAGCGCTGAGCGAGACCAGCAGCCTCCGCTCCGAGAGCCTGGCGGGCGCCAGCTCCCCCGAGGCCCCTCGGGGCCGCCCCGGGGTGACGGTGGTGCTGAGGGAGCCCCAAGCTCAGGCCAAGTGGAGCTGCCCCGATGGCTCTGACCGCACCATGTCCCCCTCCAGCGGCTACTCCAGCCAGAGTGGGACGCCCACACTGCCCACCAAGGGCTTGGGACCCCCAGCTGTGTCGCCGGGCAAGTCTCAGCCCCAGAAGCCGGACCGGGTCTGCTCCCTGCAGTCGCCCGCGCTCTCCGTGTCCTCCTCCCTCACCTCCATCTCCTCCTCGGCCTCGGACCCGACCCCTCCTGAGGTGCTGACCGCTCGCTCAGAGCGGTTCATCATCCCGCCGCACCCCAAGGTTCCTGCTCCCTTCTCCCCGCCACCCACCAAGTCCCAGCAGCCCCCGGCCCCCGCCGGCTCTCTGCAGCCCTCACAAACCTGCCCAGCGCTCAGCACTGCCGGCCGGGAGCCCTCGGCCAAACCCAGCGGCAAATCCCCACCGCCATCGCCGCCGCCTGCCTACCACCCGCCTCCCCCGCCGGCCAAGAAGGTGGAGGGGAGCCCCCAGAGCAGCAGTGAACCCTCCACCGACACCGCCTGGCCCCCGCCACCACCGCCGGCCCCCGAGGAGCACGACCTGTCCATGGCAGACTTCCCCCCTCCGGATGAATCCTATCTCTGCAGCCTGCCCGATGCCACCTCGGCCCCGGCGGGCGGGCAGACGGCGACACCGAGCCCGGGGGCTGCATCCTCACCACCTCAACAGCCAGAGCCACCCACCGGGGCTCCACAGCCTCCACACCCCGCCGAGCCCCTTCCCACGGCCCCCGTGCCCCCGCCACCGCCGCCGCCTCTCCCGCCGCCCTCGGCTCCGGCCCTGCCGCCCCAAATCAGCCTTAAGAAGGCGGCCAACGGCCCCCGGGCGGAGGCCAAGAAGGAGCCGGTGTCGCGGAGCAAGAGCGGCCCGGCGGCCAAGGAGGACGCCAGCCTGCCCATCGTCACCCCGTCGCTGCTGCAGATGGTGCGGCTGCGCTCCGTCAGCGTGGAGCCCGCGGCCGGGGCTGGAGCCGGGGCTGGAGCCGGGGCTGGAGCAGGGCCCGAGGAGCGCCCGGCCCCTCAGAAGCCCGTCCGGCGCTCCCTGTCCAACCGGCAGCCGCCCCCCGCCCAAGACGCGGTGCCTTCCAAGCAGCTCCTCCACGCCGTGCACCTCAAGGCCGCCGCCTTGGCCTCCGCAGAGGCCGCGGAGAAGCCGCCGGGAAGCCGAGCGGGCCAGCCCGGCCCTGAGGGACCCGCCGGGGATGGGCAGCTGTCCCCCCGGAGCAAATCGCCGGCCTCCACCGCCAGCTTCATCTTCGCCAAGAGCTCCAGGAAGCTGGTGATCGAGACGGCCTCGTCCCCCGAGGCACAGGCTGATCTGAAGCGGAACTTGGTGGCCGAGCTGATGAATTTCTCGGGGCAGCGCTCGGCAGCCCCGGCCGCTGCCGCCCCGCAAACCCAGAGGAAACCCGGCAAGATCCCCCCTCCAGTAGCCAAGAAGCCTTCGCTGGGCTCGGGGCCGGCTCCTTCCCCGAAGGCACCGGGGGCAGAAGCGTTGGGCTCCCCGGTGCTGGACGGGGATGCCAAGGTGGAGGAGAGCAGGACTAAGAGCGAGCTGGAGGGGACGGAAGGCAGGAACGGCGCGGAGCCGCCGGCTCAGAGCCTCCCTGCACAAGGTACGTGGGGTGGGAGCCACGGGGTGATGCTGCTGGAGGTTCAGCCTCGCTGCTGAGCATCCTGAGCTGTGCATTCCCAAGGGATGAATTCCCAGCGCGGCTCTTGGGCTGTGTTCCAGCTGGGAGGCACTGGGACAGCAGGGACAGAGGCTGGTAGGGCTGTGGGAAGCTGGGATTTCAGGTGGCTGATGGGCTCTTTCCTCCTGCTTTGCAGACAGACGGGGAGAGACGGCCTGAAGGATGACACTGCAGGACTGGAGCCCCCATGGACAGGAATCCAAATCTCTCAGGGACCTGGGCAGGTCAACGGACGAGTGTGGAACTGGCAACTAACTTAATACAGGAAGCAAACAGCCTTAGCCTCCACGGCCTTGATGATATTTATGCAAAAATGGTGTTGGTTTCACTTTCCTAAGTACTACAGCTTTATTTTGCTTTTTTTTAACTGGACTCGAGGCCCGTGCCCAGAGCCAGCACCTCCTCCCTGCCAAGCTGATGCTCGGTGTGGGTGTGTGGAGCTGAGCAGCCAACACCCAGAGGAGTTTGGGGGCCAAAGACACCGGAGCTGGGGCCGAAGACGCCCGGAGCTGGAGCCACTGCTGCTGGCCAGGCAGGCCCACGAGGAATGGAAGCACTTTGGACAAAGAATGGGAAGGCTTTGGCCACGACAGCACCTGGGGAGATGAAAACAGCAACAGGAGGGGATGGAGGTGCTGGTGGGGAGGGATCAGGGCTTTGGCTCTTGATGGAAAGGCCAGAGGGGCTTGTGGTCAGCCCTGGTTCTGGCCACTCACCACTGCCCAGCAGGAGGAAGGGCCTGGCTGCCCCTCGAGCTAGCCCTGGGCTCTGGGGTAGAGCCTTGATTCTGTTTCTGTAAACTCGGGTCACATTTTGATTTCTTTGATTGTAAAAAAAAAAAAAAAACAAACAAAAACCAAACAAAACAACAGACCCAACCAAACCAAACTAAACCAAACCAAAAGCACCTGACCCTCTGCCGCCGAGTAGCTGCTCAGAGCTCTGTACCTGGCTGGTAAAAATGATGACAGAAGCTTGCTGCCTCCTGTTCTTCCTGGTTTATGGTTGCAGGTCCCTCCTGGTGCTGCTGAGCTCCAGGGACACCCTTGGGCTGGTTCCCAGCACCACTGCCCAATAAAACTCTGGAGCAGGGCTGGCTGCCAGCTCCCCTGGACAGATGGGCACAGCCACGTGCAGTCAGCTCGACATTTTATTGGGTTTTATGACAGACAGATGGTTCCCGAGTCAGTGTTTAAGGCCCACACCCCTCACAGGCTCAGGACAGCCCCATGGGTGCTGCCTGGGCTGGGGGTGGAGCAGGGGACGGGGCCTGCCGGGCTGTCCCCAGCTCTGGTAGCAGCAACACAAGGTTGGAGAAGCAGCTTTTCCCTTCTGCCCTCACCACAGCAGCCACACGTGGCACCCCAGCGGGCAGGGAGTCCAGTCTGTGGCACAGCTGGGTGGCCCCAAGGCCATGGGGATGAGTCACATGAGTCCCTTGCGTGTGGTGGCCCCTCCAGTCAGTCCCCAGGGGCCCAGGGGGATGGATGATGAAGGCAGCTCTGGGTGAGAGGCTGCAGGTTCAGTCCCAGAGCCCCCAGGGCTGAGCACGGGTGGGGAGATGACTGGGAGGAGCCTGGCTGAGCTGCAGGAGGCCCCAGAGCAGCCCTGGCACTTGTTAGCTGATGCTGCCACCCCTCAGGCTTTTACAGGAGACAGTGCCCAGCTTGGTCAGGAAGTTTCTCTGCTTCCACTGCGCGACACAATCCTCAGAGATGCAGAAATCGGCCTGGGGAGCACAAGAGGGAGCAGGGTCAGCCCTGGGAGGGTTCATCTCCACAGTAACATCTGGGGTCACCCAGAGGTGGAGCTACAGCCACTCCCAGGCCTCACCTGCAGCTTCTCAAAGACCTTTTTCTTGGGTTTGAGCTCCTCGTCGGGCTCCCCACCCTCGTAGCCCTCCACGTAGACACGCTCCCCGGCACAGCACCCGGCTGGGGGGTCCAGGGGCTCCACTTGACGGGGCTCCCCCACACTAAGGAGAGGTGTGGAGACACCAGAGTCACCCCAGGGTGCTGCCCCTGAGGCAGGAGGGCTGGTCCAGCCCCGGTGTCCCCCGTGTCCCTCACCTGGAGGCACACAGCACCATGCCCTGCGACTCCACCCCCCTCATCTTCTGGGGTTTGAGGTTGCAGAGCAGCACCACGAGCCTGTCCTGCAGCTGCTCCTTGGGGACAAAGTGCACCAGGCCGCTGACCACGGTGCGGGGCTCGGCCTCGCCCACGTCGATCTTCTCCACGTACAGGCTGTCGGCATCCGGGTGCTGCCAGGGGGAGCAGGGGCGGGAATGGGGCGGCAGAGAAGGTGCCAGCCCCACCAGGCACACCCCAAATGTCACCACGTGGCAGGGTTGCTCCCCTCTCCCCATACCTTCTCCACGCTGATCACTTTGCCCACACGGATGTCCAGCCTGGATGGGATCACGTCCTCTGGCTCTGAGTTCTTGGTTCCCTTCTCTCCAGGCTCTGAAGGGTGAAGGAATGGTCACAACACTCAGCACAAACCCAGGCAGGTGCTCAGCCCCAAATGCAGGCCCTGGGGGCAATTCCCTGCAGGGAATTCCATCCTTGTCCCTATACCAGAGAGCAGAGTCCCTCCTGTGCTGGCTTTCCTCACCCTTCCCAATGTTCTCCATGGCTGCTTTTGAGTCTGGAGCTTCAAAACTTTTCTCTGTCCCACTCAGCCCTGCATGGTCAGAGCCCCATTTCCTTGAGCTCCCAGGACCCCACTTCCCCTGGCTCCCAGCCCCTCCTTACTGGCTTTGGATGGGGTGGGATATGCAGCACTGCTCAGCTTCTTCAGCTCTGGGCAGTTGAATTTCTCCCTGATGGGGTCAAGCAGTTTGTTCAGGGCCACTTCCACAGAGTTCTTCAGGTCTCCAGGGTGCACAACCTGTGTCAGGACAAAGATGTTCCTGTCTGAGGCCACAGAGACCAAACAGGATGGGAAGATGAATCCCAAATCCTCGACCCGATTCCCCTTGGACATGAGAAGTTTCTGGATGCTTCTGCCTCCAGCCTCTGTTGGAAACAGCTGGGAAGGGTTAAAGTGCTGCTCTGCTGCAGGATGTGGCTGATGTGGTGCTGTCCTGACCTCACACCCTTCACTCATCCTCTCTTCCCCAGGCTCTCCTGCCTGGGAGCATCCCACACTGGCAGGCCACACTCCACACCTCCTCCAGTGCAGATTTCCATCTCCCAGACTGCTCCCAGGAACCTCAGGCAGAAGGTTCAGCCCCTCCCAGCACTCACCTGCTCAGCAAAGTCCTTCTCCAGGGCCTCGTAGGCCGTGTAGGTTTTGTTTCCTCCCCATTTCTCCTCTCGCAGGACCACAAACTCTGGGACAAAACAGGTTTTAAAGCTCAGATTAACTCAAGGCTCAGCTAAACCACCCCACCCACCCTGCCCAAGAGCAGGGGCTGGGCAGGTGGCACTCAGGGACAGCCTTGTTTCAGGGGACACACTCCTGTCCCCTCCTCTTACCCACACCCCAGCATGGTGAGCCTCTAACCTGATTTGAGGGGGAAGAGGACGTGCTTGATGAAGGAGAGGACACCATTGTTCTCCACGTTCCCTGGCTCACAGAAAGCCTTCTTCAGCTTCTTCTTCACATCCTCCTTGCGGTCCAGAAGATCAATTTTGGAGTCCTGCAGCAAGAGATTTCCTCAGCCCTACACCCAAGCTTTTACAAACTCATGCTGGAGTTGCTGCACCTTCTTAGAACTCATGTGAATGGTGAGGAAGAGCTCACCTTCCCTGGGGTGGTCCCCTCTCAGCCCCCAGCCACCAAGCTGTCCCCCCAGAGCCCCCACAGCACAGCCAGACCCAGGACCAACCTCTTCTGACGAGCTCATTTTGCTGCCTGTCAGCCCAGGAACCATGGGGTTCATCAGATGGACACGCTTGGCATAGCCCAGGGAAGGGAGGTACTGGGAAAACACAAGGAGGCAAGTTAGATCCAAGCCTGATTCAGCTTTAATTCCCAATCCCTGTTTGCTCCTGGCTCCAGGTAGCTTTGGGATCTGGGGTAACAGCACCCGGGAAGGGCAGAGTCACAGCCAGGGATGTGTGGCTGTACACAGGAGCAGCACAGAGAGCTGTGACATCAACCAAAATCCCACACACTTCTCCCAATGGATTTGGGAGTGCCCAAGCCCTCCCTCAAACCCCAGTGTGGCAGAAATCCCCAATTTCTGACCTTCTCAGCAAAGGTAAAGATCTTCCTCTGATCCACCCCTCCAAACTGTGCGTCCACCTTGAGATATTCCTCATCCAGCGCCTGTGGAGAGACACAGAGCCTGAAGGCTGGACCAGAACACTCCTGCCCTGTCCCTCAGCCCCTCCTGGGCCACTCCCAGCCAGGGAAAGTCAGGAACATTCCAGACTGTTTGCTCTGTGCTCAGGCCAGCCTTTGTGCCACCGCCAGCTGTGACACTGGGGTGAACAACAACGACATTGGCACTCTGCCCCCAACACCCCTGTGGCCCTGGCTGTGCCAGCACCTCCCTGGCCACCACCCCCGCCTCACCTGCAGGCCTGGGTAGAGCAAACCACTCAGCAAGGGATGCTCCACCTGCTTGACCACCTCTGCCCCGGCCTTCTTGGCGTCGTGCTGCGTCACCACGGAGGAGAGGCGGTACACGTCCAGGGTGTACTCCCTGTGGGGACAGCACTGTCACCAGGGGCATGGGGACAGCCCTGAGAGATGCTCCTGGGCACAGTGGGCATGGGGACAGCCCTGAGAGATGCTCCTGGGCACACCGGGCATGGGGACAGCCCTGAGAGCTGCTCCTGGGCACACTGGGCATGGGGACAGCCCTGAGAGATGCTCCTGGGCACACCGGGCATGGGGACAGCTGTGCCAGCTGCTCCTGGGCACACCACTGTCAGAGTAGGGAGACAAAACAATCCCTGCTCAAGCTGGGGACCAATGACAAATGATCCAAATCTCAGGCCCAAGAGCAGAAACAACATGGGCTGAAGAAGGATTGGGCTTCATGGACTAAAGCTGGAATTGGACCATTAACTGCAATATGGAAATGAAGCAGAACTCATAAAAGTGAGAGGTCTTGTGACCACGTGTCCATTTTGTGATCATTTTGGTTCATATTGGGTGTAGCCCTGGCTGGACTCTTGTGCTACCCAAGGTGGATATATTGAGGCCTTCTAATAAATCCCTGCTTTTAGGGATAATAACATATTATATATAACATTATTAGATACTTCTAAATTTATATATTACATATATCTATATCTATCTATATATATAACATATATACACATATATATCTTACATATACCTATATTTATAGATATAAAATATTAGATACTTCTAATAAATGCCTACTTTTAGGGAAAATATTATATTATATATAACTGTATTGGATACATATATACATATATAAAATATATAATTAATTATTAATTATTAATAATATAATGATATATATGTATATATACACACAGTATTAGATACTTCTAATAAATCCTTACTTTTAGGGATAATACTGTATTATATATAATAGTATTAGATACATATATACACATATAAAATACATAATTATTAATAATAAATAATATATAATAATTTGTATGTGTGAATATGTGTGTGTATATATAATATTAGATACTTCTAATAAATCCTTGCTTTTAGGGATAATACTGTATTATATATAATATTAGATATATATATATATACAATATTAGATACTTCTAATAAATCCTTACTTTTAAGGATAATACTGTTCTATATATAATATTAAATATATATATACACACGATTAGATACTTCGAATTAATCCTTACTTTCAAGGATAATACTGTTCTATATATAATATTAAATATATATATACACACGATTAGATACTTCGAATTAATCCTTACTTTCAAGGATAATACTGTTTTATATATAATATTAAATATATATATATACACACGATTAGATACTTCGAATAAATCCTTACTTTTAAGGATAACACTGTATTATATATAATAA
This sequence comes from Ammospiza nelsoni, assembly GCF_027579445.1. Classification (NCBI taxonomy): domain Eukaryota; kingdom Metazoa; phylum Chordata; class Aves; order Passeriformes; family Passerellidae; genus Ammospiza; species Ammospiza nelsoni. The sequence continues at coordinate 1,754,147 of NC_080657.1, read as the reverse complement.
TATTAGATATATATATTATATATATAGAGAGAGATAGATAGAATATTAGATACTTCTAATAAATCCTTACTTTTAGGGATAATACTGTATTATATATAATATTAGATATATAGATATATACACAATATTAGATACTTCTAATAAATCCTTACTTTTAAGGATAATACTGTATTATATATAATATTAGATATATAGATATATATATATACACAATATTAGATACTTCTAGTAAATCCTTACTTTCAAGGATAATACTGTTTTATATATAATATTAAATATATATATACACACGATTAGATACTTCGAATAAATCCTTACTTTTAAGGATAACACTGTATTATATATAATAATATTAGATATATATATAATATATAGATAGATAGATAGAATATTAGATACTTCTAATAAATCCCTACTTTATTCTTTAACTCCATCCACCCCTGTCCTAGCCCAGCCCCCCAGGGCCCCCCTGGCTGCCCAGGACTCACTTGCTGAGCTGATAATCAGTGCCCCGGACAAATCTGAGTTTCTCCAGGGGCACCCCGATGCTCTCCAGCATGGCTTTGATGACCTGCTCGTAGTACCGGGTCCGCAGCTCCAGCAGCTCCCACGGAGCCTTCATGTTGTCCAGGTAGGCATGGAGGTCAGCAAAGAGGATTGTCACCTAGGACAGGGGACAGCAGGGTCAGGGGAGCCGTCCTTGCCAGCTGCAGGTGGCACCCAGCAGGGTGGCAGCGCCCACCTCGCAGCCAGCCTTGAGGAAATCGGCGATCTTGGACATGGGCACGAAATAGGCCACGTGGGGCTTGCCCGTGGTGGCCGTGCCCCAGTAGATCTTCAGCTCCCGTTCCTTCAGGATGGACATGAGCTTCTCCTCGCCCAGCACCTCCTGCCAGGGGACAGAGCACAGGGAACTGCAGGGACAAATCCCCCAGGGACACATCCCAGGGGACACATCCCAGGGAACTGCAGGGACAAATCCCCCAGGGACACATCCCAGGGGACAAATCCCGCTGGGACAAATCCCGCATGCCGGGTCCCTGGGCTTGCCCTGCCTCAGATCGCCCCTATCCCGGTGGGATCCCCCCATCCCGGCCTCCCCACGCCCCGATCCTGCCCCGTTCCCCCTCTCGGACCCCAATCCTGCCGTATTCCCTCCGGTACCTGGACCCCATCCTGCCCCAATCGCCCCCGCTCCAGCCCAAACCAAACCGCCCAGCCCCTATTCCTCCGCTCAACCTCGATCCAGCCCCTCTCATCCCTCAGATCCAGCCCCAATTCCTTCGCCCGACCCCGGCCCATCCCCGCTCGTCCCTCAGATCCAGCCCCGACGCCGCCACTCGTCCCCCCGGCCCAGCCCCGATGCCGCCGCCCCGGCCCCATCCGCCTCCCGGTACCTGCAGGTTCCGCGTGATGAGCTGATATTTCTCCTGCGGGCCGGGCGCGGGCTCCATGGCGGCGGCTGCAGGGCAGGACACGCGGTTACCGGAGCCCCGGTTCCCCCCGGTTCCCTCCTGTTCTCCCCGTTTCCCTCCCCGGTTCCCCGCCCGGTCCCACCGACCTGCCCCGGGTTGCATCAGCCCCGCTCGGCGCTCGACTGCCGCGCCTGAGGCCCGCCGAGCGCCGAGCTGTCGATGCGGGATGGGAGAGGGGCGCGCTCCTCCAATCAGAGAGCGCCTCGCGCGGCGATGAGCCCGCGCTCCACCAATCAGAGGGCGCCTCGCGCTCGTGTGGGCGTGGCCTTGGCGCCGTTAAGATGGCGGCGGGTGAGCGCCTTTCCCGCCAGGCCCGGCCGGGCCGCGGCCGCTGTTTTGCCTCAGCGCAATTTAATTCTCCCTCGTTTATTTTGGGCGGTTTTACCCCTTTTTTCCCGGGATTCGGGGAGCTCCCTGTGTTGGGGTGGGCGGGGAGGAGGAGCCGGGGGCGGGGCGGGCTGGGCCCCGCCTTGGGGCGGTGCCGTTGAGGCGCCGGTTGGGCGGTGCCGCTGAGGGACGGGCGGGTCCCTCACGGAGGCGGTGTTGGCTTCAAAGCCTCGGTGAGGGGAGAGCGGGGCTGTGCCGCCTCCTGAGGTTTTAATCGGCACAGGGAAAGGCTCCAGGGTGAGCCGAGTGAGGGTTTTGGTGTTTAAAGGGGCTCCAAGGTGGATGTGGGACAAGGGCCTGAGGGACAGGACACAGGAATGGCTCCCACTGCCAGGGGAGAGGGGATGTTGGGGAAAATTCCCTCTCCGTGAGGGCGGTGAGGTCCTGGCACAGATGATGCCTTGTAAAGGCCTAAAACAGAGGCTAGACAAAATTAAAGAATAAAGCAGGGATTAATTAAAAGGCCTCAATGGATCCACCTTGGGCAGCACAAGAGCCCAGCCAGGGCTACACCCAAATGAAGGGTTTTGTGTGAGTGTCTCAATGACTAATCCCCTCACAGGCTTCCTCTTCCTTTGCTCAGTTTTTCCCAAGCCAAAAAAAGACTTTTTTTAAAATAATGTGCTTATTTGTATCTCTGAAGGGCGGAGGTGGGGGTTGAGACACTTGGAGGTTTTATTTCATGCCTCAGGCGTGTTCTGCAGTTTAAAGCTGTGCTTTGGGATTCCTGGGGTCTGCTGTGAGGGACTGGCAGCACTTTGGAGGAGAGGGGGTTTCTAATCATTGGGGTTTCCTGCTTGAGGGAACACTCAGGATGAAGGATTGGTTGGGACCCAAAACCGTCCAGAGCAGAGATCAAATTGTGGTGGTTTTGCTAAATTCCAGCTGAGCTCCTTTCACTGAGGCCATTGCTTTTGCTGGCAGGTTGGAGCTGACTCCTGCTGATCCCTCCTGTGGCAGGGCTGATCAAAGACCAGCAGCAGCAGCAGATGAGCCTGTGGAGCTGGAAGCAGAGCTGCAGGAAGGCACAGAGCCATGGCAGAGAGCTGCCCTCCCTCCCCTGGGCTCCACCAGGGCCTCAGGCAGGATCCAGCCCCCGGGGCCAAGAGGCTCTCGGATTCCACGGTGCAGGTGCAGGCCCTGCAGTCAGCCAAGAAAGCCTGCGTGCTGAGCCGTGACTGCAGCACCCCAAACCCTGCAGGGAGTGCTCTGCTCCCTTCCCCAGGCTCTGGCTGCTCCCTGCTCCTGGATGAGAGTGGGCAGGACGAGCCTGGGGCCGGTTTTGCCGTGGCCAAGTACGATGATGTGGCCATTTCCCTGGACATCAGCAGGTGCTTCGACGACAGCGAGCTGGATGATTCCCTGCTGGAGCTGTCAGGCAGTGAGAAAGGCAATTCTCCCTTTGATTACACCGAGGAGGAGATCCAGGAAATCTTGGCAGATGATTCCATGGAGGCTGAGCAGCAGCAGAACCTCCATGGTGAGAGCCACGTGAGCCAAAGTGAGAGCAAGAGCGACCAGGGGGTGTCACTCAGTGAGGCCACCCAGGAGGCAGAGGAGCCTCAGGAGCATCCCTCAGGCAGCTCTGGGTGTGATCCTGGAGTTTTGAGTGGCATTTCTGCTCTGGATGGGGCTCAGAGGCTGCAGCAGGAGCTGGACCTTGACCTGCAGGAGCTGCTGAGCCTGAGCCCCTTTGCTGCTGCCTGTGCTGATGAGGCTCTGGAGGAAAACAACCTGGAAAGAGAAACTCTGGATGCCATGATAGATGATTGCTTGGGATATTCCACAGCTGCTGGGAGCTGCATTGCTGAGAAATCCTCAGAAAGGGTGATGCCTAAAGGCCAGGAAAGCCTGGGGAAATCCCTGCCCTCATCCAGCCTTCCCTGTGGCCAGGGCACAGGGGATCAGAGTCCAGCATCTGGACTTCCACCCAAAAAAGAACTTCCCAAAGGAACGCTGAGCTGTTTGTCAAGGAAATCAGGCTCTCCAGAGGATGCTGAAGGGGAATCCAGAGGAGCTGAGCAGCCACCAGGCAGCACCAAAGTAAACTCCCATCTTCATTCTTGCAACTTGAATGGTTTTCATCCCATCCCTTTGGATTTGTCCATGTGCACACAAGTGCTGTGTTGATACAGGGGGAGGTTTTCCAAGTGGATTTTTATATAACTCTAAAAGCAAAATGTACATGGAAAAGTTTTATTAGATGTTAATCCCCTTTTTCCTTCCCTTTCCAGTTAAGGGACACAGCTGTAGGCCAGAGTGGGCAGGAAGAGCCACCCAGTGGCAAGAAAAGTGGCAAAGTAATTCCTGTCCCACAGGAGGAGGAAGAAAGGTAATTTCTTAGGAAATCTGCACTTTAAAAAACCATCCCAGCTGTTTCCTCCACCACTGGGTTTATTTCTAAATTAAATCGCATTGAAATAATGGGGAAATAATAAATATTTCACCCTGGAAGAGGGGAAAGAACATCGGGAAGTGGGAAAGGAGGTGGGTGAGGCAGTTTTGGTTTGCAGGCAGGAGAGGGGATGTTTGTGCCTCCCTGGCTGCTCCTCCCGGGGCTGTTCCCTGCAGGTGGCAGCAGCAGAGCGCTCGGGATGCAGCTCCTGCTCTTCCCCGCTCCTGGAGGCGCCACATCGGGGCTTTTCCCCCTCATTCTGGGCGTTGCTGTTGTGTGAAAAAGAGATTTTGCTGCTTTTGAGAGCTCCCCGTTGTGGTCAGCAGGGCAGTGACCGCCTGGGTGGCTCAGCTGCTTTGCTCTCGGCGTGGTTGATCTTTGGCAGCTTTACACAAATAAATTCTTTCATTTTTTTTCCATCCTCAAAAACAGTGCTGCAAGAATGTCACATCTGCCATAGTTCTGCAGGGCTCTTTGCCCTCTCTGTGAACTGTAGCCTAATTTAACAAATAACCTAAAATAAAATTAACACAATTTATTATTTTCAAGGCCAAAACAACGGAGCTGGATTTCAGAAGCACAGCCTGAGCAAAGGAGACGTTTCTCTCCAGGCTGTGCCAATCCAAGTGAGGAAAAGTGTGGCTATTACCTCAGGTAACCCCCAGGTGGGAGGGGATGAGGCTGGTGGGGAGGGAAAATTCAGCTCCTGGCTGGACTTGAGTTCTTTATTTGGAGTGTGTTTGTTTTCAGAGGGGAATAAAAAAATGTCTGTGATAATTTGTGCACTGCCATGCACAAAATTCCTGCACAGGAATCAACCTGGCTGGCTCAGAGGAGTTTTACAGATATCTGGGAAATGTTGTGAAGGGGTTTGGTGTGAAAAAATCAGAAAATCAGGAAAATACCAAAGCAGGTTTGTATTCCATGGGAAAAGCAGAGCTTTGCCAAACTATCCTGGAATCAACATTGGCAACACCTCCAGAACATGGAGTTCCCACCTTATCACCAGCCCAGAGCACTGAGTGCCACCTCGAGGACTGCTCCACCTCCCTGAAACTCACACTGGGGCAATCCTGAGCTCAAGTGCTGGGATTTGGGCTCAGACTGGGGGAATTGAGCTCAAATTCTGGGATTTAGACTCAGACTGGAGGAATCTTGAGTTCAAATGCTGAAATTTGGATTCAGACTGGAAGAATCTTGAGTTCAAATGCTGAAATTTGGGTTCAGACTGGAGGAATTGACTTCAAATTCTGAATTTTGGACTCAGACTGGGGGAATTGAGCTCAAATTCTGAATTTTGGACTCACACTGGGGGAATTGAACGGAAATGCTGAGATTTGGACTCAGACTGGGAGAATTGAGCTCAAGTGCTGGGATTTGGATTCAGACTGGGGGAATCTTGAGCTCAGGTACTGGGATTTAGACTGTGGGAATCTTGAGCTCAGATTCTGAAATTTGGACTCACACTGGGGGAATCATGAGCTGAAATGCTGGGATTTAGATTGGGGGAATCTTGAGCTCAAGTGCTGAAATTTAGACTCAGACTGGGGGAATTGAGCTCAAGTGCTGAGATTTGGATTCAGACTGGGGGAATCTTGAGCTCAAGTGCTGGGAGTTAGACTCAGACTGTGGGAATCTTCAGCTGGGATTTAGACTGGGGGAATCTTGAGCTCAAATTCTGAAATTTGGACTCAGACTGAGGGAGTTGAGCTCAAGAGCTGGGATTCAGACTGTGGGAATCTTGAGCTCAAGTGCTGGATTTAGACTCAGACTGGGGGAATTGAGCTGAAATGCTGAAATTTGGACTCAGACTGGGGGAATCTTGAGCTCAAATGCTGAGATTTAGATTGGGGTTTATTTTTGACACCTTCTCTGTGTTGGCTCAGGGGTGTCATCCAAGAGCCACTGACTGTGGGGGTGTGGAAGGGAAGGTGTTGGGATTGCAGAGAGGTTTGGATTTCAGCTCCTGGGGGCTGGGGGTGGTGCCAGATCTTTTCTGGGATTCTAATTAAGTTTGGATTTCAAAAACAATGACTCCCCCCTGGTAAACTCTCCCCAGTTTCTCAGTGCTAATCCCAGGGGACAATTTTAGGGATATTATTACAACAACACTCACAGGAGAATGTACACCCCAGATTTTAATGGTTGTGAGTAGAAATTAAATAAAAACAGGGAGAGAGGGAAAAGAAGAAGAGGCGAAATTCAAATTCCTGACCCTTCAAAGTCGCAGCCTCAGGAGTTAACCCTTGCACCACCCCTGCTGGTGTCTCACCAAGGGTTCTTAGAGAGCTTTTCCCTTCCTACCAGCAGGGGAGATGGAGAGCACTGCACCCTGCCTGGACTTGGAGTACAAAACACCCCTCACACCTAACTTAGAGGCTAAATAGAATATCCCTGCAGCTCCCAGGGTTCTTGGGCTCTGACACCTTCTGGATTACAGGAGCTGGGGGTTCCTCTGGCTCTGCTCCAGGGGGATTTTCTGGTGTTTTCTGTCCCTCTTTATGCCTGGAGAAGGCTGACCCAGAACAGAGTTAAAGAATAAATTAGGGATTTATTAAAGGCCTCAATAAATCCCTAAATTAGGGATTTATTAAAGGCCTTGGGCAGCACAAGAGCCCAGCCAGGGCTACACCCAAAATGAACCAAAATGGTCACAAAATGGACAACTGGTCATGGAGTCTCTCACTTTTATATTTGCATATTGGAATTAAGTGTTCAATTACAGCTTTAGGTTATGCAGTCCCATCCTGATTGTTTTTCTCTCTTCAGTCCACATTGTTTGTGCTCTTGGCCCTGAAATTTGGATCACTTGTCCTTGGACCCCAGCTGGAGCAGGAATTGTTTTGTCTGCTCTGTGCACAGAGCTCACCATCCCTTAATATGAATCTCAGAACTACACACTAAAGCAGCGAATCTCAAAAATACAAATACTAAAACCTGCTGCATCAGCCTGGGATATTCTGAGAGCCAAAACATTCTGGTAGCTTCCAGCCACGGCTCCCTGTGGTTATTTAGAGTGTTCATGGGTGCAATAATTGCCATTTCTTGTGAGGCACAAGGAGCTGACAGTTGTGTGTGTGGAGCCTGCACTTAGGCAGGCAGCAGGAGCAGCTGCATCGCCACAGGGCTGCTTCCAGAGGATGAATCCAGCATAAGTAATGCAGAGGGGACAGGCAGGGAAAGCTAAAATGGCCTGTTTTCCTCTTGCTTTCAAATTAAAAATGCAAGACGTATGTTGTGAGTCACAAAAAATCAGGCAAGGAGCTCTAAAGGAGCCGGGCTGACAAGTGAAACTGAGCTCTCCTTTGCTGGGGAAGAACATTGTCTGTGATGCACACAATTTGATTTTCTTATTAGTGCAAACCTTTCTTATTGCAAATAGCTGGAGGCTTGGAACTCAGCCCAGCAGGCAGCGTGGGCTGTGCCAGGCTGTGCCAGGCTGTGCCAGGCTGTGCCAGGTGAAAAAAGCTCCTGGGTGGGCTGGCAGTGCCCTGTGAGCTGTGCCCTGCCTGTGCCATCTGCATGGGAAATGCTGAGTGATCCCAAGGAATGCTGAGTGAATCCCAAGGAATTCATGAAGGAAAGAAAGAAAAATCAGCAGGTTTAGAGCCAGCAAGGGAATTCCTTCTGGGAAGCTGTAACTAATACATTGCTGCTACAAATCTTCAGCTGTGCTTTGAGTTGCAAATCTCCTGGCATTTGTCTCAGGGTAATGTTTGCTTTGCTATCCCATCTTTTACGTAATCTGTCTGTTCTTCCTTGGATCCTGGCTCCTGCTGCTGTGCTGTCTGAGGGAATTCCAAGCTGGCTACAGGAGAGATTTTGTCTTTTCCCTTATCTGCACGCTGCAGGAAATAGAATTTTCATACATAATACAACTTCCATATATATCAAATCCATTTTTCATATATATCTCTTTTATATCTCATACATATGTTTATGTTGGGTGATTGAGTGCTAAAAGTCACACTGACAAGTTGGAAAAAAATCCTTTTATATTCAGAATAAACTTCTGACATTGAGCCATCTCCAGTGTGTTGGGAGAGAACCCCGTGGCTCAACTTGTGCTTCCTCTCATTCTGCTTTCTAGATGCTGTTAAATCCCAATATATTCATTTATTTGCAGCTTCTCCTAGGAATTTAAATGCTGCTGAGACTGTGCTGGAGCAGATGCAAAAATGAGCTGTGATTTGAGCATCTGCTTGGCAATGGGGGGCTGATAATTGACCACACAAGATTTCTGCCAGCTGACCATTTGTCAGTGTTTGCACTTTGTTATTGCCCTTTATCCAGCAGTAAATGGAATTATTTCCTTCCTGATGAGATCCTCCTTGGCAATTCTGGGGCTGCATCAGCTACACGAATAATGAGGCTCCTAAAACTCTGTTATTTGGAGCAGGATCACAGAATGGCTCAGCTTGGAAGGGACCTTAGAATGATCCTGTTCCATGAGCAGGGAACTTTCCACAGCTCCAGGCACCTCTGGGAAGCTGAGCTGCCTCCTGTCTGACCTCCATCCATTTTTTTTTTCCCAGCCAGAACTCCATCAGGAGCTCTCCTTGAGGCTTGGTGTGCTTGCTAGAGGTTTTTGATGCTTTCAGAAATTTTATCAGACTTTCTCACAACCTGGCAGAAACCTGATAAATTATTTCCTTGGATCTCCCTGGAATCAAAGGGAATGGAGGAGGAAATACCTTATAAAGAGGCACAAACCATCTGGTTTTACTGTAATAACAAAGATCAGTATCTTCAAAAACCCAGACAGTGTGTTTGAGGTGATGGAAAGGGAGAGCAGTGTCAGGGAACAGATGGAGAAACAAATCTGTGAAACACAAATGAACTCTTTGCTAGCAGACTCTGCCTTGAAAGACTCTGGTCCCTTGATTGAGGGGAAGGAAAAACCCTGAATCTTGAAGCAGTTTTTACCTGCCCAAATTAATTTTGCTTGGATGGAGAGTGGGCAGGGAAGGTGCAGGGCTGGGGCTGGCATAAAGGAAAGAATTCCATTTAGTGGCTGAGCTCAGGAGGGAGATTTCACTTCAAAGCAAATGAAATCCACCTCCAAGCCCTACATTTCAAGAGATGTGGGATGGAGTAAGAATTGATGAAGTGGATTTCTAAGTTTATGGTGAGGAGAGTAGGAACTCTCTAGGTTCAGAATGGGAAATTTCTGGTCCAGGGAATTTTCTAATGGCAAAGCTGAAATAATCAGAGCTCCTGGTTCCTAAATGAGTGGAACCTGCCTGAAAACCTCATCATAAATCTGTAGTTTGGTCTTGGCTGCTGTGGAAGGAATGAGGATGTGCCCAAGGAGAAAAAAGTCTTTTTTAAAAGGATTTTAAGCACTGTCCCATGGCAGCTGAGTTTCTCCAGCCCCCTTTCCTCAGGCCAAAAGGTCTCAGAGCCCTGGGCTGGATGCTGAGGCACTGGGATAAATTCCTCCAAATATTTGGTGGGATTAATCTGCCCCTGGGACTTCCCCTGTTGGAGAGGAGCTCAAATCTTTTCCTGGAGTGACTCAGGGTGAGAGTTTGTCCAAGTCCTTGTCTCTCCTCAGGGTGAAAAGTGCACCCCTGGCAGCAGGAAATGTTCCCTCTGTTTTTATGACCCATTTCACCTCTGACTCAGAAGGCCAAGGGAGGGAGCTGAGATGTAGGAAGGCTCAAAATCTGTGAAATAAAGTTGTGATTTCTTCTACACTTCCTGCAGACAATGGGAGCTGCTGTGTGCAGTGAGAGTTTGCCTTGGAGAACCTCCCTTCCTCCCACACAACCCGTGGATTTCTCGAGTAAAAAACTTCTAAAAATCCTTTCTAGAAGTATCAGTTTTTGGCAAGGAGTTGTTCCTTTGGGAGAGCAGGAGCTGATCCTGCAGTTCATGAAGGAGGCTGGGATTGCTGGGGAGAGGAGCTGTGATTCACATCCCTCCCATGGCTGCAGCATGGAAAATCTTGCAGTTTGGACTCTGGGAAGGGCAGAATTCCAGGGAATTGGCCTTTCCCTGAGCTCTGATGGAATCCAGGCCAAGCTGCTTTCATTGGAGCCCTTCTGGTCACTTGCTGAGCAGTGAAAATATAAAATTGTGCTGTCACAGAGGTGACAACCCAGTGCCAGGCAGCTGCTCCTGCTCCAAACCAGATTCTGGACAGTGGTTTTACAGGAGTGACCCCCATGGTTGGATTTTGCTTGAAACCCAGATGGATTTGCAGTTCAGAAATGTGAATTCCTGAGTTAGGCTCATCCCTGTGCATAAACAACATCAAAATAAGGCAGCAAAGTTGGATTTTTTCCCAAACACAGATGGGGCAAAGCTTTGTAGCACTGTGAGGCCTGCAGATAACCGAGTCCCTTGAAGTAGTTTGGGTTTTAATCTTATTTTTCTGAGGCTGCCTCAACTTGGTGGGGTTTTGTCTTGCTATTTCAGGAAGTGCAAATGAGAGGATTGAAGGTGGGTGCAGCACTTGGTGAGGAAAATTTCCTTTTTTGTTTGAAGTTGAACCTTCAGCCTTTGTGGTGGGCCAGGGAGAAGGAGCTTTGCAAAGGAGGGGATGAAGCACCAGGCAGAATTCCTGCAAGGAACTTTGATGTTCTCCCTTCTCAAGGTGCCTTCTGAGGATGTGGTTTCACTTTGAAAAGCTCCTACCAAGGAAATCAGGTACCAGCTGCCAGCACCAAGGAAATGGAGATTTATTTTCAGAGTTCTTCTCATGTTTGTTTTAATTTTTTGACTGAATTTTTTTGCAGAAATTCCCCAAATTCCAGCCAATCCCTGTGGGTGAGCAAGGACTTGGCCAAACCACAATTTCCAGAGAATTCCTGAACGCTTCCAGTGCAACCCCACTGCTGAGGGGCTGTGCTGGTTCTTGTTCTGCATTTAGAGGTGTTAATTGGTCTGGTTTTCAGTGGTTTGAAGTTTCATTTGTGACTCCTTCTGCAGAAGCATTTCATGAGATTTGCACTCGAGTTTATAAATATTTTGCAGCTTTTAGATGTCATTTTCTTCTTTCCTGTGCTACTGAGCAACTCCAAATGAGTTGGAGGTGGATGGGTTGATCTTCCCAATGTTCTTCTCAGGGGTGCCAGCAGGGCCTTGTGACTCCTTTAGGTATTTATAAGTGGAATTTTGGAGAGCAAATTAAGTTTATTCAGGCAGCAAATCATCTCATATTTTTATCATCGCAATCTGACTATTTTTGGAGATGCTTTTGGCCCATGTGATCTTAAAGAAATCAAAATTTCAGCTCAGCACTGAAGTTTTTTAACGTTGTGGTTCATAGATTTTAATCTGTGATACCCAGAGTGGGACAGAACTTTGGAAAACAAAGTTTCTCCCTGCCCTGAATGTGCAATGATTGAGACAGGGAAATGGAAGTCATTTATCCAGAGGATCAGCAGTGAAGCTTGGCTGCAAAAATCCCAGAAATCACAGAATTCAGGCAGGAAAGAACAGCACTTTTGGGGCATGGCCGCTGTCAGGGCTTTGTGATGTGAATTTTACCTCTGTAAATTTTATTTACAGAGAGATTTGCATTGAGGGAAAAGGAGAAATCCCTTGAAAGCACATGGGAGTTGTCAGCACATTGTGGTTCATGGATTTTAAACCAATGAACCCCACAAATTAAGTTTTTTTTGGAAAAGGAATCCTTTACCTGTGCTCTGGAGACAATTTCACTGATATCCATGGAATCCCAGCATGGTTTGAGTTCAGAGGGACACAAAAATCATTCAGATCATCTCAGTCAGGGCAGGGACACCTCCCACTACCCCAGTTTGCTCCAATCCCTGTCCAGCCCAGCCTTGGACACTTCCAGGGATGGAAATTGTCAGCAAGCAGCTCCTGATGATGCCAGGGAGGTGCTCATGGTGGCTCCATCCCCTCAGGTTTGTGTTTTTGGGAGTGTAAAACTCTGCCATGAAGCAGCTCTGCCCTTTGGGAAGGATTTAGAGCTGCAAATTTCCCTCTTTGATCCACATCTGAATGGTGGAGAGAGGAGGAAGGGACTGTGATTTAAACCTCATGGAAGGACAGACAGAGTGTTTTTCTGTCTGTTTGCTCTTAGAGAGTAACCAAGAGCCCTGCTGATGATTTTTGCTGTAGTAAAACCCAGTGATACCAATAAAAACTGGAATAAAGCTGGCTTTGAGTGAGCCCTGTGTGAGCTCTGGCAAAATGCATCACAATTAAAAATTTAACAGTGTTCATCAATGCATTGCAGCTGGAAAACAATGAGGCTGAAATGAAACCCCTGTGTGGGGTTTTTTAATGCCTTCCTCTCAAAAAACAACCAGATCTTTCCTGTAAGGAGGAAAAAATTACATCCTCAAATGGGAAATAGTGGAAGCTGATAAAATTTTGGTTTGGGAAGGTATTTAGGTGCAGAACGGGTCTGGATGGTATAAATAGGTTTTATTTGGGTTTTATTTAGTTGGTTTTATTTTATTTAGTTGGTGGCATTAAAGGTGAGGGTTTTGTGAGTTCAAAGTGTCAAATGGCATCGTGGGGCTCTGTCATTATTGCCACTCAATAACTCTGCATCCAGCATGCCCAAATTCCAAGGAAAATGAAGATTTTTCTGGCTGCCAGCTTTGCTGCCTCCATCTGGGAATCTGAAATTCAAGCTGTGCCTTCCCCGGCTCTGCCACTAATAATGAAGATTCTCCATTTGGAACTTTCTTCACCAAAATTGAGGCTGAAGGAGAAACCAGCTCCTTTTTTCCTCCAGACGCGTGGGCTGCAGCCCCACCAAGGGGGAGCAGCATCATTTCAATGCCTGAGGTCACCAGACAAATTCAATAGACACCAGATTTGTGGAGCAAACAGAAAATATTTTAGCATAACAAGCGCCTTGATGGGGCAGCTTTTGAACAAAAGCTGGGAAAGCTGATTGAATTTGGTCAGCCCTGCTTCCAGACGAGGCTGTAATAGCTCATTACGCGTCGTTAGGAAGCTTTTTTTTATGCTGCAAATCTGGGGGAAATTACATTTGGTGGAACATATGGTGTCATCTTCAGCCCTCTCCTCGGGAAGCTCGGGCCGTGTTCTGCTGGGCAAAATGGATGTGCAGCTGTGCCATTGGCTTTGCAGCGATGTCACCTCTCCCATCCTTGGCAAACGCTGCCACCAGCAGCCTGTTCCTCTCCCTTGGCATCTCCATCAGCAGCTGAGATTGTGCTAACACTTTTCCTCCAGTGTAGGTGTTTCCTCCTCGCTTTTTACTGAAGTGGCAGCGGCTCAGAAGCGCCTCGTGTTGCCGTTTTCCCGGGGAGCAGGAGCTGTGCCGGTGCCTGGTGGCCCGGGGGAGGGGGTGACAAGTGGCTGGGGCTGTGTTGTGAGTTGGAAGGACACGCTGTGCAGGATTGTTTGCTCCACACTTCCTCCCGCGGCTCCTCTTTTTGCTAAACTCGTGGGGGAGGAATCTATTGGTTAAATTGTACTTTGTAGGCATAATATTGCAGTGCTGGCAAGGAGGGAGGAGAGCGGTGCTTAACTCCAAATACGCCCCGAGTGTGCTGGCAAAGGGTTTTGTTTGCAGCTCCCTTGTTTGCAGCTATTGTGCCCCAAATCTCTGCTCTGGTGGTTCTTGGAAATCCACGGGATTCATCCCCAGCCAGCTGGGAGGGTTTTGCTTTCAGAGCTCGGCAGGGAATCGGCCTCGCTGGGATCCCTGGCACAGCAGCCCACTCCCACTTGCTGCTTTTTAGTGTTTCTTGAAACCTCCCTTTTTGCAGCTCCCGCTTCCAACAATGAGTCAAAATCAGCACTCGGGGCAAAAACACGTGGGGGGAGTGGGTGGTCTGGAGGGTGGGCTGAGCTGTGGCCCAGCATGACTTCCCTCAGTGTGGATTTGGTTTATTTTTGCTTTATTGACTGTAAAACACCTCAGGAGGAGCTTTTGGCAGCTGCTGATGGGAGTGAGGTCTCTGTTCTGAAGATGGGTTTAGTGGCTGACTCTCATGGGTTACACTGGAATTTTGTACCCAGACAGCAGTTAAAGCTTTGATGTTTATGACCCTCAGAACAGCAGCGTTTTAAGTAACTTTATTCTCCTCTAACCTTTTCCTAAAGTGTGGATTTACTCCATCACTTCAGTTCAGAGTGGCTGGAAAATTTCCTTGAAGGGAATCACTTGGACCGGGTGGTTTGGAGTCCCTGTCTGAGCTGGATTCTGCCAGCCCACATTTGTTTCTCCTCACAAATAACATTTCCTTACTCTCCGAGGCTGCACTTATGGGTTATCAAATGCAGGTTATCAAAATAACCCTGGCACCTCCTGCCACGTGTGAATGTTGAACTCTGCCCCTCACTGACACTTTAAATTTAATTCTGCTCTACCAAATGAGTGATCACATCTCTGTCAGGAAAGAAATTGCTTAAATCTGTCCCTAGGGAACAACAACTGTGGAAAAAAAGGGATATATCTGAATTCCCAGGGACAAGTGGCTCTAAAACGGCCACACAACCCCCAAAGCTGCCAAATTACCAGGCTGGATTTCCTCTGGAGCAGCTCTCTGCCCCAGGATTAGGAGAGAGCATCTCCCTTATCATTTTGCACATGCTGTACCATCTGTCCCAAAATCTCCCTTTGTAGGGCTGTGCATTCCAAATGCTGTTTCTTCCTTGGGAGATAACAGACGTGGCTGAAGAATTTTGTTAGGTAGGGCTGGGGTGCTATTTTTGGTGAAAGTTTTTTTAGTCCTGCAGCCAGAAAGAACCCTCCCTGGTTTTCTCCACCCAAACACTGAGAAAATATTTAATTTTGTAGATATGTTAAAGTTTTAGGTCTGGGAAATAAAAAGTTTTAGGGTGTGTGTGTGCTGCTCAAAAGAAGTGAATATAAAATAATGAAATTCAGGCATTACAAGGACACAAGAGATGCCTTTAATCTTTTATTGTACATTACAAAATGTTTATTGCTCTGTCTGTATCAGAGGTGGTGACCTCTCCTTCTTGGTGATGGAAGAGTAATGTTCAGGCAAAGGATCCTGGAGCCACCTTTGGGGTTGGCCTGCCTGGAAGCAGGAACATCTTCAGGAGAACTTCCCAGTGCCTTTTCCCTAACCCAGCTCTTTGGGAAAAGCTGGTGGCAGGGGAGGAGGAGAGATGGCAGCTCCTCACTGCCAGGCTCTTCCTGCTCAGGAACTCCCAACCCAGGCTCCTCCAAAGCTTCCTCAGGCCAACCTCTGATGTTGGCATTTGATGGAACAATTCGGATCCTACCTCATCCCCTAAGTGCGTGTGGAGTGGTCTTGTGGAGGAGTTAAATAAACACAGATACCCCATGGCACACTACAAAGAATAAATCTTTTCCATGTCATGGTCCTGCATCTCCCAGCTTTCCAGAGCACCAGCAATCCCCAGGGATCCTGTCAGCTTACAAACATCCAGCATTTCCTAAGAAAGAGGAGAAGCTCAGCCCTTTTCCCCTCCATCCTCATCCCTTTTTGGGAAGGGCTGTGTCCAGCAGGCTCCTGCCATTCCAACAGGCAGGATGTGTAAGGAGAACCAGCCCTTCCCACACACAAACTTTATTAAAAGAAGCATTTGAAGAACTTAAGCCCTCAAAAAAAAAGGCCCCTCAGGCCAGAGCCTTCCACAATAAACAGCTCTTGCCCCTGGAGACCTTGCATAGCAACCCTCAGGTATTTTGTCTTTTTCTGTATTTTTTTTTTTTTTGCTGTCTGGCTACATTTTTATGGACCTTTTATCCCATTGGTGGTGGACTCAGGCCCAGCTGAAAATACCACGAAGAAAATGGTGGAAATTATCCTGGAAGCCACAGAGCAGCTTCTGGTGTCCCCTCATGTTGGTCTGTGCCTCAGCGTTCCCCGATTTTTCTGAGGTGAAGAGCACCAGTGTGAGAGAGGAGAGACAGCAGCAGTGCAGAATGTGCTGCAGCCCAGCTGGAGAACAGCCAGGGAAGTTCTCCTGGTGGAAATGGAAACTGGGGGATGTTTTATTGTTTGAGAAACCCACCTGCAGGACGTGGTACACGACACACATCGATGAACGAAGCGAGGCCCGAGCGCGCTGCAGCCAAAATTTGGCTTCTCGGTGGTGGAGTTTGCCATGAGCTTCCCTCCATTCCTGCTCACAGAGGGATGTGCCTGATGCCTGGGAGTCCTGCCAGGGATGGAGTGACAGTGAGAAAGACACAACAGAACCTTGTGCATTCCCAAAAACCAGGAAAACTGTCCCAGAAGATGGAGCGTGAGCGTGGGAGATGTTGCTCCAATCTGATTCACAGATCACTCCAGCATCGCTGATTCTTCTCCATCTTTGTTTGGGTGTCAGGTTTGGTTTTTTTTTTTTTTTTTTGTTTTGTTTTGTTTTATTTTTGCAGGATTTCCCTTCCTGGCCAGATGTTTTGCAGAAACACGGATGAGGAGGTGGATGCCAGCGAGTGACAATCACGAGGTCTTGTTTTGCAAATGGCTCCGCCAATGTTTCACCTCCCCAGTCAGCACGGCTCAGAGTGGGAGTGAGGCCTGGAGTCCATCTCTCAGGTGTCAGGCTGTCATGCTTCAATGATGTTCACTGAGGGCTTGTTTTTTGGAAACTAGGAGAGGAAACAAAGGAAGAAGAAACGGATGTGTACAAGGGAAAAATCACATCAGAGCTCAGCGCAGTCTGCAGGTTGTGTTTTGTGAAAATTCTCCTTCCCACACCTTCGTGGTGATGAAAAAGGGTCAGAGTTGAGGTTTTAGGCTTGTGGGGCTCATCACTGCTTCTGAACCATCAAAAATCAGTGAACTATTTAAAATACTGAATAAATACGGTGGGAATGTGAACAGAAACACGAGGAAGTTCCATTAATTGAAATAAGTTGGGATAAATTAAAGGCTTGACCTATCTACACTTCGACATTTTGTTACCATCTTTGCTCCTGATGATTAACTCTGCAGTTAATTACAGCAGCAGCGTCCTCTTTGCCACGTGCTGCTGTGGGAGGACCCGAGGAACTCATTTTTTTCCTCCAGAGACGCTCAGATCATCCAGAAACGTGGCTTGAAATCTGATTTCTGGCGGCCACGCAGGATGCTGGAGGTGGGAGCGCAGCGCTGCCGTCCGGATCAGCAGAGCCGTGGGTGTGGAGGGTGTTCCCTTCGAGGAGAGGATTTTGAGCAGAGCTTTTTTTGGGCCGATTTAGCACAAATCGGGCACTCACCTTGCTCCGCAGCAGGCCCCCGCCCTGGTGCTCGGGTGTGCTGTTCTCCGAGGCGCTCTTGGCTTTCTCCTTGCTGTTGTTGGGCTCGTTGTCTTTGATGATGTCGTATTGTCTGCAGAACAGGGCGATCACCCCTGCCGGAGAGAGCATCAGCATCACAGGCAGGCTCAGCAGCCCGCAGAGATCACAGATCCCTCTGGCCAGCCTCGGCAGCATTCCCAGTTCCTCCCAGACCACGGCCAGGCTGCCCTCTGGCTCTTCCCTTCCCTTAATTCCATGCTAAACTAGTTAGACAGGACGACAGAAGATTAATTAGATTCCAGCCTCTCTGTTATGAAGTGTTTTAAGCTCTGCGCTTGGACCTCGACCAACGCCAACCCCGTGGTTCAGTGAGCACTGGAGGAGCTGCTGGAATTTCTGCCTGCTGAAAATATGTCCTCTGCTCCCTGTCCTCTGCTCCTTGTCCTCTGTTCCCTGTCCTCCTTGTCCTCTGCTCCTTGTCCTCCTTGTCCTCGGCTCCTTGTCCTCTGTTCCTTGTCCTCTGTTCCCTGTCCCCTCCTCCCTGTCCTCTGTTCCTTGTCCTCTGCTCCCTGTCCTTTGCTCCATGTCCTCTGTTTCTGCTGTTCAGTGAGCATTGGAGGAGCTCCTGGAATTTCTGCCTGGTGAAAGTGTGTTCTCTGCTCCTTGTCCTCTCCTCCCTGTCCTCTGTTCCCTGTCCTCTCTTCCTTGTCGTCTGTTCCCTGTCCTCTCCTCCTTTTGTCCTCCCTGTCCTCTTCTCCCTGTCCTCTCCTCCTTTTGTCCTCCCTGTCCTCTCCTCCTTGTCCTCTCCTCCTTTTGTCCTCCCTGTCCTCTCCTCCTTGTCCTCTCCTCCTTTTGTCCTCCTTGTCCTCTTCTCCTTGTCCTCTCCTCCCTGTCCTCTCCTCCCTGTCCTCTGCTCCCTGTCCTCTCCTCCCTGTCCCTGGAGCTGGCAGAGGAGAGGTTCTGAACCTTCCAGCACCTGCAAATGGGCACCAGCACAAGCTGCGAGTGGAAATTTCCTCCCCCACAGCCCCAGGCACGTGGAGAGGGGAGCAGGGGCAGCCGTGGCACGGAAGATGACTGCAAATGTCTGTCTGAGAAGCTTTTATGTGATGTTTCCACCAAATAACCTCTCTGCCTGCACATTCCAGACACGTAGGTGAAGTGGATCCAGGCAGATGCTGCTTTTCCCTCCTTGAAAAAATCTTCCTTAATAGCAAAATATATTTAAATCTTCCAGCATCCTGCTCTATAAAACCAGCGTGGCAGTTGCCCCCAGGCTTTACTGATAAACACGGTGGCCCAAATTCTTTCTTTGGGAATGTGGGTAAGTGGCTGATTCCAGGAGAAAAGGCATTAACATCTGCCACAGCCACTCCTTGTGTGATTTCCTTGGGTAAAACTGACACACAAAGAAGGAAAATGCCATGAAAAATTCCAGAAACACAAGAGCTGAGGCTTGGCTCAGTCCAGAGCTCTGGTTTCATTTGGATTTTCTCAAATATTGTCACACAGGACAGGTGAAAAGCTGGAAGGAGGTTTTTGTGTATTGAGACTTTTTCAAGAACTCATTTGATGTAGAGAGATTCTCCCCACACCCCTTTTGCTTTTTAAATGTAAGTAATTTGTCTGGAAGGGAAATTGTGGGATTAGCAAATTCTTTGTTCCCAGCTGATCCGAGTCTCAGATTATTCTACAGCGGGAGATGAATCAGTTGTTCAGTCACCCCATATAATTATTCATTATTATTTTCCCTGGCAGGGTATTGAAATTGGGATGTGAACAACTAAAACATGGCATAAATGCTGAAAAAATAATGGCCTAGAGCTTCTGGAAATCTTCTAAATTCATTTCCATTTTCATGTGATTGTTTGCTTTAGGAATAATTGCTGTCCAGTTTCTGGAGATGCACATAAGGGGGGAAAAAATTATTATACATGGATCTGATTCAGTGTCACCTGGATTCCTGCATCCCTTTCTGTGATGGGGAAATTTCTGTGGACAATTTATAAATATAAATATAAAATTCATAAATATAAATATATATTAAATATATACATAAAATAGATATATATGATATAGATATAGATATAGATATAGATATAGATATAGATATAGATATAGATATAGGGTGTGGAGAGCAAGACTCTTAAATCTCCATTTTGCCTGAGCATTGGAGTTTTATAATATCCAGAAAATTACTGCAACCTGTAATATCTGATGGACTCAAGGCATATCTTGTTGGAATTTGGATCCCTGGAAATGTTCCAGGAGCAACCTGCTCTGGTGGAAGGTTGGGTGGAACAAAATGATCTTTATGTCCCTTCCAACCCAAACCATTCCATGTTTCTGTGGCTGAGAGCATCATAATCAGGGCAGTCTGGAAAAAAATGAGATTACAGGATTATCCATAGGGAATTGCTTCCATCAAATCCATTTTCTGCTTCCTGGTGGACCCAACTCGAGCTGCAAAACCCAACTTGAGGTGCCCTTACAGCTGGGAATTCTGTTTTTTGTGTGTGAGGAAAGGTTTCTTCCATGGTTCCACGTGCAGCCAGGCATTCCTGAAGATATCCTGTGGATATTAAATTTGAGAAAGCTGGGACTGACCTGCCCACATGAACAACACCACAACAATGATGAGAACTTCCCCTGCTCGCAGCTGTTGGTTTTTCTTCGCCATCTCCTTCATTGTCACCTCATCTGCACAAGGGCAAAGAGACACGGTGAGACACAAAGCCTGGCTTAGGAGAGCTCCTGAGCCCAGGCAGTGTGGCAGGAGCAGAGTTCTGACACTCCTTGGATTGGGATTTAGGAAGGAATTTTCCCCTCTGAGAGGGGCTGGAATGGATTTCCCAGAGAAGCTGTGGCTGCTCCATCCCTGCAAGTGTCCAAGGCCAGCTTGGAGCACCCTGGGATGGTGGAACTGTCCCTGCTCATGGCAGGGGTGGCACAGGATGAGCTTTATGTCCCTTCCAACCCAAACCAGGCTGGGATTCCAGGATTTATGCTGTCACACCCTGAGGGGATGGAACCAGGGAGGAGCAGTGGGACAGGGCAGTGTTTTCTGTCCCCATGGCTGCTCTCTCTGCTGTCCCTGTCCCTGTTAGTGCCATCTGCACCTGTCCCAAAGCCTGGCATGCTCCAGGAGTGTGGAGAGCCTGGCAGGATATTTTTCAGCAGAGCTCTGGGATTCAGAAAGGAGCAGAGCCTTTTTTGCAGGGCGTAATTCGCCTCCTTGGCTTCAAAGCATTAAGGAGATTACAGTTCAGGCCCCCAGGAAAGGAGCAGTGCTCCTCTTAGTGCTTCCAGATAAACAGCAATTCAGGATTACAGCCTCCAAATCAGTTTAATAAAGAGAGTCAAGGACTCACATCCTCAGAAGCATGGCCAAAAGCCCTGGAACAGGCTGGGCCCTCAGCAGGCAGGGGGGACCTGGGTGTCCCCACAGCCCTGTGCTTCCAGGCCCTCTTTGGAGCAGGATTTTTGCTGATAGAAAACCCTCAAGAGCCTGATTTGGCTAAAAAGGAGCAAGTGAAGGAGTTGCCAGTGAGGAAGTGCCTGATTTTCTCCCTGGAGATAATGAAAACCCAGCTGGATGTGATCCTGGACCTGCTCTGCTCGACCCTGCCTGGGGGAGGTCCCTTCCAAGCTCATCTCTCTGTGATTTGGCAGAAATATTGAAAATATAAGAAAAGTGGGAGCCTCTGGGTATTTTTTCCCCTGAAACCCAAGCCCAGGAGGTGCTGTGAGTCCCACAAGTGCCCTGTGAGCACAGTGAGATTCCACATGAGTTCCCAGGAATTCCCCCTGGCATTCTCCACTTGTAGGGAGCAGGACACAGAGCTGCAAATCTCCTCCTCCTCCTCCTCACCTTGTTAAATCCCATCTGAGGTTGGAGAAGGGGTATTTTTTTCCCTGAAACCCAAGCCCAGGAGGTGCTGTGAGTCCCCCAAGTGCCCTGTGAGCACAGTGGTGTGCCCAGTGCCATCCAGGGGGGCTGGATCCACATGAGTTCACAGGCTGGCCTGGAATTCTCCACTTGTAGGGAGCTGCACAGAGCTGCAAACCTCCTCCTCTTCCTCCTCCTCACTTTGTTAAATCTCATCTGAGACAGGAGAAGGAGCAGCCACCTCCAGCAGCACCTCCCTGGCACCTTGTGCCCCCTCAGCACATCCTGAGAGGACTCTCAGCCCCATGAGTGTTTATCTCACGGGATTTATCTATTTACCAC
This sequence comes from Ammospiza nelsoni, assembly GCF_027579445.1. NCBI lineage: Eukaryota > Metazoa > Chordata > Aves > Passeriformes > Passerellidae > Ammospiza > Ammospiza nelsoni. The sequence goes on along the minus strand of NC_080657.1, from coordinate 1,732,473 downwards.
CTATTTATTCTCCCAGCTCCTCTCAGCACACAGAATCCTTGTTCCTCTCTGCAGAGCCCTATGTCCCCAGGGGCCACGTAGGAACTCACCCACACTTGCCTTTATTTTTAGAGGCTAGTTTCTCAGCTTCCCTGGGGGTCTTGAAGAGGACTGGCTCACTGGCAGGGCTCTGGCCTTGGATGCTGATGGCCTGGACATGCACAATGTACTCAGTGTCCTCCTCTAGGTCCCAGAGGGCACAGGAGCGGGTGGTGGTGTTCACCTCCTGGATGAAGCGCAGCATCCGCACGTCCTTCTTCTGGAAGCCGAGAGAGGAGAGCACAGAGTGGTGGAGAGGCTTCTCCACGTGCATTTGTTGTCACCTAAGGCCACTGATTGCTGCCCTGCCCACCACGTGGATGTGGAGGAACCGTCAGGATCCTTCCCTCTCTGCAGCCACTGCTGCAAAGGGGATGGGGGAGCCAAATCCCCGACAGGACCACGAGGGACAGGACGAGAGGAATGGGCTTAAACTGCAGCAAGAGGATTTGGGAACCACCTGGGGGGAGATGGACATGGCTGGAAGTGGGTGATTCTAGCACGGTACCTGCTGGGAAATTGCAAATCCAATGACAACTTCGTCTTCCAGGACATCCCAGGTGACCACGGCCGAGTTGGCTTTCAGGTGTTTGACTGTGACATTCACTGGAGCCGAAGGGCTGTCTGCAAGGAGGGAGAGCAGAGCCTTGACAGGGACAGGACGCACAGCAAGGGCAAGGAAAGGAGTGGGGAAGGACCTTCCTCAGGATCTCTTTTGGATTCGTGACCTGGAAATTGCAGGAACTCCAGATCTTAATTCCCAGGGTGGAGCTGGGAGATGTCAGCTGAGCATATGAGTTAAATTCAACGCAGGTTCCAGCTGATAGAGGGGAAATTTAAGTTAAATATAGGGAATAAATCCTTCCCTGAGAGGTTGTCCAGAGAAGCTGTGGCTGCCCCTGGATCCCTGGCAGTGTCCAAGGCCAGGTTGGAGCAACCTGGGACAGTGCAAAGCATCCCTGCCCATGGCAGGGGTGGGACTGGCTGATCCTCTGTCCCTTCCAACCCAAACCGTTCCACAACTCCATGTGTGAAATACCCAACCCTTGGGAAGAATTTATTGACCACCACAGCCAAGCCCTGAGCAGCTCATTCATGCCATCCTCCCCAGGCACATTTTCCCTGTCACAGCCTGACAGTGACAGCTGGGAGCAAATTCCAGCTCTGCCATGGACGTGTGCACTCTGAATACTCCTCAAAGCATTCAGAGGTTTGAAATGCAGGAGTGGAATAACTGTGAGAGTTTTATTTTGTTTTTCCCTGGCAGAAAATGTTCCTTACAATGTTTTGTGGCTGATGTCAGAGCACATCCAGCGAGCATCCACTTGGAGCTGGTGGATATTGTAATGTGGAAAGGGCAGGCCAGGAGAGCAGGAGCCTGAGGCTCTGTGTTTATTCCCAGTTCCAGAGCACAGCTGAATTTCCAGCAGGATCCTCCCAGCCTTGCCAAGGAGAGCTGCACAACCTCCCCAGGAGCCTCTTCCCAAGGGAGCTGCCCACTCCAAAGCCTTCCCTGGCATCTCAAGGGAAGGTTTTCCCTCCTAGGCTTGGCACAGCTCTCCCAGCTGGACTCTGTCCCCACTCTGGTGAAATTTAATTCACTGCTCTGAATGCTCTGGGTAGCCCCAGGAGGTCAGTAGGGTGAGGAAGAATCATTTTATTCCAGTTTTTATGAGAAATGAATACTTTTATTTCATGATAACCACCCTTTTGTGGCTGGCACAAGAGGGGTGCACTTGTGCCCATCTCCAGTGACACTTGTTGGATTTATGGCCATTCCCAGGCGACTGGATGGAGCTGAAAATATTCAAGCTGTGGTGTCAGTGTCTGACATCACTCCTGGTGAATGTTCCCCCCCCCGGGAACAGAGGAGCACAGAATTCCCCAGCTGAAGGTCACTTGGCACAGTGATCCCTGTTCCTTTCACAGCCAGCAGGAAGAGCCTCAGGAATGTGAAATGTCTGGAGAAACCATTCAAGCCAGACTGATTCTCAGTGAGGAAAAAAGTCACTGAATGGCTGAATTCACACAAATTTAGGACTGATTCTCAGTAAGGAAAAAAGTCACTGAATGGCTGAATTCACACAAATTTAGGACTGATTCTCAGTGAGGAAAAAAGTCACTGAATGGCTGAATTCACACAAATTCAGGACTCTTTCTCAGCAAGGAAAAAGTCACTGAATGGCTGAATTCACAAAATTTAGGACTGATTCTCAGTAAGAAAAAAAGTCACTGAATGCCTGAATTCACACAAATTTAGGACTGATTCTCAGTGAGGAAAAAAGTCACTGAATGGCTGAATTCACACAAATTTAGGACTGATTCTCAGTAAGAAAAAAGTCACTGAATGGCTGAATTCACACAAATTCAGGACTCTTTCTCAGCAAGGAAAAAGTCACTGAATGGCTGAATTCACACAAATTCAGGACTCTTTCTCAGCAAGGAAAAAGTCACTGAATGGCTGAATTCACAAAATTTAGGACTGATTCTCAGTAAGAAAAAAAGTCACTGAATGCCTGAATTCACACAAATTTAGGACTGATTCTCAGTAAGGAAAAAGTCACTGAATGGCTGAATTCACAAAATTTAGGACTGATTCTCAGTAAGAAAAAAAGTCACTGAATGCCTGAATTCACACAAATTTAGGACTGATTCTCAGTGAGGAAAAAAGTCACTGAATGGCTGAATTCACACAAATTTAGGACTGATTCTCAGTAAGAAAAAAGTCACTGAATGGCTGAATTCACACAAATTCAGGACTGATTCTCAGTAAGGAAAAAAAAAATCACTGAATGGCTGAATTCACACAAATTCAGGACTGATTCTCAGTAAGGAAAAAGTCACTGAATGCCTGAATTCACACAAATTTAGGACTGATTCTCAGTGAGGAAAAAAGTCACTGAATGGCTGAATTCACACAAATTTAGGACTGATTCTCAGTAAGAAAAAAGTCACTGAATGGCTGAATTCACACAAATTCAGGACTGATTCTCAGTAAGGAAAAAAAAATCACTGAATGGCTGAATTCACACAAATTCAGGACTGATTCTCAGTAAGGAAAAAGTCACTGAATGACTGAATTCACACAAATTTAGGACTGATTCTCAGTAAATGTCCTGGGTTGACTATTTGATGCTTTTATCCCCAGTCTTCTTATTCTGTTTGTGCTGAATAATAAGTTTTGTACCTTTAGGATGTATTCCAGAGATTGAAGGAGGGGAGAAAAAAAGTCACTGGATGGCTGAATTCACACAAATTCAGGACTGATTCTCAGTAAGAAAAAAAGTCACTGGATGGCTGAATTCACACAAATTCAGGACTGATTCTCAGTAAGGAAAAAGTCACTGAATGGCTGAATTCATATAAAATCAGGACTGATTCTCAGTAAGGAAAAAGTCACTGAATGGCTGAGTTCACACAAATTCAGGACTGATTCTCAGTAAGGAAAAAAGTCACTGAATGGCTGAATTCATACAAATTGAGGGCTGATTCTCAGGAACAAAAAAGTCGCTGGATGGCCGAATTCAAACAAATTTAGGAGGAGCAGCAAGTCTGATTCCACAGAGGGATGTCATTCCTCTCTGATCTAACAATGGAGTCGGAGTTGACCCAAAGCATTCTCATCTCTGCCCTCATGGAATGAGGCAGAATTCCCCATCCTTCCTCTTGAGGATGTGATCCCTCACCATCCTCACCCTCCCTGCAGCAGCAGTGCCAGTGAGGAGCTGAGGAAGGAGACAAATCCTCCTCCCCATGCTGGAATCAAAGTCCCCTCCAGCGCCGGCTGTGACACGAGGAAGGGACGTGGGTCTGCAGCTCTTCACCTTCCCCCGTGACTGAAGCAACAAAAGTCGAGTCTAAATTTAGGAAGGGGCGGTCAGCAGACAGGAATGTGCACGGGGAAGGTCTGTGAGTCATGCCTGATGAATTTGCTGGAACATACGGAGGACATGACGGAGTTGAGGGACGCGGGAGACAAAACATTCTCCAGCTGCAGCCAAGCACTCGGCCCTTCCCGGCTTGCAGAGCTCAATCCCTCCCTGGTTGTCTTCCCTGGGTATTTTTAGGAGCTAAATTTTAATATTTTTTTTTAAGAGCTACCACTGATTTAGCCAGCTTCAGGTTGGAGGAGGGCTTTGAAAAGAGATGAATTAACCCCACAGGAACAGAGAGCAGAGATCACGGGAAAAAAAGCTGGGAAAAGGGAACAGCACTCGGAGTGTTCAGGTCCCCTTTGAAATTTGTGACCTTGAGGGAGGCACAGCATAAAATGTGTCCGAGTTTCCTGATGGCATAAGATGTGGGGGAGTTGGGAGGACCTTGAAGAGCTGGAGGAGAGCAAAAAAAACTCTCCTGGGAAGTGGTGGGAGAGGGTGGAGAGCTGTGAGGCAGGAGGGAAGCACTCAGCAAAAGCTTGAAGCCTCCAAAAATGGAATCTGCATGGAGGTGAGGGAGAAATCCCCTGGAGTGGGTGGTCAGGAACATTCCAGAACCTTTCTTTGTAGGAATACCTGAGAGAGGAATGGGGTAGTGAAGTCAGCATCTCTAAAATCCAGAAATCTGGGACAGCAGATCCCAATGTGCCTTCCCTTGCTCTGCTACACCCAAATCAGTGGTGTCAAAGCAGCATAAAAACACTAAAAAGAGAATTAAACCGTGTTTGACAGAAATATAAACCCAGGAAAATGAATTTCCTCCTCCCAGAGCTGCAGGGATAATTTGGAACCGAAATTTTCATCCATGAGGTTGCTTTTCTCCCTGTTCCCAAGAGATGGAATGATGAGATCACAACTTCCTAAGACCTAAAACACTGTTCCAAGATATTCCTCAGGACTTTTGGCTCCCTGGCCCTGTTGCAGCTCTTTGTCAGTGCCAGCCTGCCTGAGATCAGGTGGCAAAGGTGCAATTCCTGTCATTTCCCAGCTGGCTGCAGGGAGTCAGCAGCTCCAGCAGGGCCTTGAGGAGCCAAATCCCAATTTTTGTTTCCTTCTAGAGTCATGTGCAACTCCTGGAAACTTTGCTTCTGTGCCTGTGGCAGCCAGGAAAGCTGCTGGTGTTCTGGGCACAGAGGGTGGGAATGCTGCAGGGATGGCAGGGAATGGCTTGTGGATCAAGCTTTTTATTTTTGTGCCTGTTTATTCCAGAGCTGCTGAGGGCAGCACATTCCTTGTCTGCTCCATTAGGGAATGGTGCAAGATTCCTGGTTTAGCACTTTAACTTCATTCCAGTGCAGGATGCTGGAGCAAATCCCACCCTCCAAACTGGCTGAGGATATTTACCCAAATTTAGATGGAAAAAAATATTCTCATTTTCACGTCAGCAGAAAATCACCCCACCCCTCAATTAGGGAAACCCTGATGACTTCAGCTGAAATTTTGACTTTTAAACATGAATAGGAGCTTAAAAACAGAGGATTTCTAAAACCCCATCTGGTTTCCTTCCCACAGAGTGAGGAATCTGCCATGCCCCAGGCCCGTGTGTCCCAGCCCTCCCCGATTCCGCCGCACCTGGGGCCCCTTTGGCCGGAGCAGGTCGGAGCCTCCGCTGTGCACCAAGAAATCCTGAGCCCTGGAGATGATCCTGCGTCCCTCCCCCGTGCTGAGAACCCCTCCCAGCCTTCCATTAAACGTTTTCCTCGTTATTGTTGGACTTTAATTGGAGAGAGAACCCCACACGTGCTCTGCAGCTCATAATGGGCACAAGTGGTATGAGGAAGAGGAGCCCCCCTGCTTTTCTGTGAGTTGGATCCCTCGTGGGAGCTTTGGGATGGGAAAAAGAGCAGGGAAAAGTTTTGTTCCATCCCACTGCTGCTGTCACCTGGCAATGGGGAGGATGCTGAATTTTGGGGTGTCCAAACCTCTGGTGGGATCAGGGAGGTACCCAGGCCACAGCAGCATCACTGAAGGAAAGGAGGAACCTGTGGGAATGTCACACCCTTGGGGTCACCTCGGGCCAGCCAAGTCCAGAATTCCACAGGTCTGGAATTAAAGTGCATTTCTAGATTTATCTCTCCAGCCAAGGGGTCCCCCAAACCCCCTGAATTCACCTCTCCCATGGAGATACTTGGAATTGCATCCTTCCCAAGGCTGTGCTATATTCCCAGCATTTCCCAATTCACTCAGCTCCTCTCCCAGGCAGCTCCTTCCCTGCTGGGAAGGGTTTGAGCTGCCTCAGAGCCCCAGGGCCATGGTGTGGTGAGCTGAGGCTCTGGAGCAGCTCATTCCCTCCTGGGAAGGGTTTGGGCTGCCTCAGAGCCCCAGGGACAGGGTCTGGTGAGCTGAGGCTCTGGAGCAACTCATTCCCTGCTTTCCTGCTGCCCCTTCCTGCAGCAAGCAGTGAATCCCATCCTTAATCCCCAGCATCTCTTGATTCCTGCACCACAACCTTCCCTGGAGATGCAGGAGATGAAAGGACACGATCCCTAAAATCCATGTGATGTTTTCTACCCTTTCCCTGAGTGTGGATTCACGCAGAGCTGCTGTTGCTGCTTTCTCTGTGCTCTCCCAGCGTGGATCCCATGCGTGGCTGTAATTGCTTGTGGGTTTTATGGGGTGTGTAGGAAGGGCTGGCACATGGCTCAGCATTCCCAAGGGTTTTAATGAAGGGAGCCCCAGGGGGATGTGTGGGAGCAGGGATCATTCCTGCTCCCAGCCCCACGGGAAGCAGAGCTGTTTGCTAAGATCCAGAGATTTCAAAGAGCACAGAGGCCAACTGGTGGTTCTTGAGCTGGGAAAGAGGCAATTATTCCCTGCTGGCCATTCAGTTCCCTATAAAAATGGGATATTAATAGGCCCCCAGCCCCCTCCTGCCCAGCCCTTGGCTCTGGGGCTGATTCCTCAGGGAGCAGCTGCCCAAACGTGCTGGAAATGCTGCCAGGAGCGTGGAGCCTTTTCAGGGAGCACAGAGACTGTGGCCAGCCAGCCCTTGGGAATTCCTTGGGGCTGAAGGAAGGAATGTTTCTACCCTGGAGAGTCTCAGAGACAGGCAGGATTCTCTCAGGTCTCCTCAGTGCCACAGTTTGGGTTTAAATGCTGCCAGCTCAGAGCAGAGTCATTCCCATCGTGGCATTTTTGCATTTTTTATCCAGGATCTAAATATCCACAGAGACCTGGGTACCATAGGCTTTTCTAGCTCCTTTTATCCCACATCTCTGAAATATCAGAGCAATCAGGGGGGTGAGGAGGCCTGGGAATTGCCTGGATGCTGACACCCGACCTCTCCCAGGATTTTGCTGCCTGCTCCCAGCCCAGCCCTGCTCCTGTTTCCCACCTTTTACTGCACACATAAAGGTTTGCAGCTTCATTGCTCCACACATTCCTGCTTTTAACTGAATTATACTCGATCCAGGCCCTAATTCAGCTTTTGGGCACTTCATAAAACCAGCAAGAGTTTGTTTGGCAATGAACATCCAAAGGGAGAGGATGGATCCAGGAGCAGCACGTGCATGGCACTGCAAGCACATCTCTCTGGGAGGAATCTCCCTTTCCCACAAGCAGAATCCCAGCAGGAAACAGCATTTGGAAGAGGATGGCTCAACCTTGGCTGCCTCTCACAGCACCATCCCTGCTGAGAGCCTGACACCAGGGTGAGAAACCTCCCCATCCCAATTAAATCCCTCCCACGCCGAGCACAGCAATCAATAAAGCTCTTACGCCATCCCCAGCCAGGCAGGGATCTCCCCGGCCTCTGGGATGGAGGGAGAGGCTGCAGTGGGCTGGATTGTTGTTTCCAAACTGCTGAGAGACCTTGTGCTGCTCTCCTGAGCCTGCTGAGCTTGTGGCTCACCCTGATCCAGGGGTGATCCCAGCTCCTTGGGGAGCACATCCAGCTCAGACAGCACCTGGAGTCAGATTGGAGCCTTTGCTTTGCTCTCCTTTCCCCCACAGGGCTGGGGGCTGCCTAGAGAGGGGTGAGGCTGGTTTGAAGTGGCTTCATAATACAGCCAGGGGGGTTTGGCACCTTTTTGGGCAGCTGTGAAGGGGCTCCCCAAACTGGAGCTTGTCCTGGTTCCAAGGGCTGGCAGAACGAGGTTTTACCTGAGCTGTGTCACCTCTGCTCTCCATCTGACAAAAATAAACCTGACCTGAGCTGCTCCACGGGCTGGCACCTCGCAGTGAGGCTGTTTGCAAGTCACAGGGGCTGTGGCCTATTTTGGGGTCTCCCATCATCACCCCCCTGCTCTTTGAGCCCTCAGCAGTGCCCCGAGCCCAGCCCAGCTCCCCTCTCTTCGTTAGCTCAGCCTAATGAGGAGGGGACAAAATGAAATCTTATTCCTGACTTTCCAACCATCCTGAGTTTCCTCAGGGACCTTCTGGAGCAGTGGGAGTGATGGGAGGGCATCACCCACCCAGGTGGGATTTGGGGTTGCCCAGGAGCATTGGTGTGAAGATCATTTCTCAGCCACCTCATCCTCCTGCTCCTGCTTCCCCTCCTCACTCACCTTGGCATCACCTTGGCAAAAACTGATCCTGCCTGGCCAAAATCTCTGAATTCAGAGCAGGGCCTGTGCTCAGTGCCACCCACCAGCCCTTGGCCTGGCATTGCCAGAGGGGAATTTGCACCAGTCCCTCCTGGGAACGGCAGCTTTAATCTCTCATGACAGGAATTATTTTAAACCCACTCACACAAGGGGGACAAACCCTGGAGCCTCCATCCCTGTCTGGGAATGATTTCCTCCCCATGGGCTTTTCCAGTGACTCTGGGCTCGTGTGCCTTGGTGGCCTTGTGGGGGCTGGGGACACGGAGCTGGCACTGTGGTGACGCTGCCACTGCCTCTGTGTGACCTTGGGAAAATCACTCAGTGCCCTCATCCCTGGGAAACAGGGACAGCACAAACCCTGTGCCTCACCTGGGTGCAGGGAGAGCCCGTCAGGACCCCTGGCACGGGTGGCACAGGAGGAGGAGGAGGCAGTGAGGGGTGCGTGGCATCACCCCAAAGTGACACAGCTCACTGTCAGCTCCTGGGGACGTGGCACTGACAGGAGAATGAGGTGTTTTGGGCACAGACACAACTCCCTGTTTGCTCTGGGATGCCAAGTGAGGTGATCCAAGGATAAGGAAGAGCAGGGAAGTGGCCTCGTTTACAGAAACCCCGAGTGCTGTCACAGCTGCAGATGCCTCCATTGTGTTTTTCATGGTGTTTTCCTCATCCCTCCCTCCCTTTGGCAATTTTCATTAATCTCCCCAGGTCTGGCAGATGTGAAACAGCAACTTCAGGAGTCAATGCCTGGCCAAGGACGGGTGGCAGAGCTGAAGGCACCCAGGGCTTGCTGCAGCCCCGTGTGTAACCCCAAATGGAACCCCAGCAACTTCCAGGGATGGCTGGAGAGAAGGAATTTCCACTCCCTGGAGCTCTGCATCCCTAATAATCACCCCCAGCCTCCTGGAATGCGAGATATCCTGGCAATCAGCAGGCTGCAAATCAAAGCAGCTGTTCCACCAACATCTCACAACCAGCCAAGCAGCCAGCCCTCAGCTGCTTTGGGCTGGGCAGCTCCCCCAGCACTGCCCACTTCACACCCACACAGGGGCTCCTGGGGCCAGCCAAGGCAGGAATGGACTTGGGTCCATCCTGGTAGCTCCAAAATTAGCTCCAGCTCAAGGGAGCACTGCCTTCAGCAAAGATCTCCCACTCCAGGTGAGCTGCTCAGCTTGGAGGGGCCTGGGATGTGCAGTGCCCGTGGAGAGGTTGCTCCTCTGGGGTCACCAGGGTGCCTTTGGGATCACTGGGGTTCCTTTGGGACCACCAGGGTTCCTCTGGGACTACCAGGGTTCCTTTGAGGGCACCGTGGTTCCTCTGGGGCCACCATGGTTCCTTTGGGACCACCAGGGTTCCTTTGGCACCACGGCGCTCCCCCATCGTTCTCAGAGCTCCCAGCAGAGCCCGGTTGGGCCCTGGACAGCCGGGAAGGGACATGGGCAGAGCAGACCCGGCTTTGCCCCCTCCGCTCCGGCTCAGCCCCGTGACACCAACCGGGGCCGCGGCTCAGGTGCCCCAAAGCTCCCCCTGCCCCTCTCCCTCCTGGTTTCCCTCTCGCCGTTCCCACCCCTCCCGTCCCCGGGGATGCTGCGAGCTCCCGGCGCTGCCCGAGCCCGGTACCGGGGGCCGCGTGTCCCGAATCGCCGCCTCTCCCGCCCCCAATTCCCGCCAAAGTCCCCCCAAACTCCGGCCCCTCTGCGCAGCCCTGCCCGCTCCCTCCGCTGCCCCCGGGGTCTCTCCCGGCACCGAACCCGCCCCGCGCAGCCCCGGAGCCGCTCCCGGGCCCGGCCGCCCGTACCTGCCTCCACCGGGCGCAGACCGGCGTAGCTGAAGCAGAGCAGGAGCGCGGCGCCGGTGCAGCCGAGGAAAGGCTCCATCCCCCGCGGCCGCTCGGGGCCGGGCCGAGCCGCTCCGGGCCGGGCCGGGCCGGGCCCCGCCGGCGGCGCGTCCTGCGGGCGCGGCGGAGCCGTTCAGCACCGCGGAGAGCGCCGGGGCCGCCGGTACCGCCGGTGCCGCCCGGTGCCGCCCGGTGCGGCTCCGCTCCGCCCGGCTCGCCTCGGCTTGGCTCGGCTCGGCACGGCACGGCTCGGCTCGGCACGGTACGGTACGGTACGGTACGGCACGGCTGGGCTCGACCGGGAGGCGGCCCCGCCGAGCCCCGGCTCCGCCCGCTGCAGCGCCGGGCAGCCCCGCTCCGGTCCCTCCCCCGGCCCCGGGGGCGGCGGGACGGCGGCGTCTCGGGCCCCCCGCTCCGTGCCTCAGTTTCCCCGGCCCGACCCCGCCGGGATCCCGGCACTGCCGTCCCGGGGGTGCTCGGACACCGGGAGCAGCAGTGGGGACGTGTCACCATCGGGGTGTCACACAGTCCTGGGGGGTCATGTCACCCCCGGGTGTCACACAGCCCTGAGGGAACAGTGTCACCCCCGGGTGTCACACAGTCCTGGGGGGTCATGTCACCCCGGGGTGTCACACAGCCCTGCGGGACAGCGGGCTCTGGATTCCGAGGGAAGAGGATCCAATTAGCCGTTCCTCCAGGGTAATTAACGGCACCCTCTGATTGGTGCTGGCTGGCGATGGGGACAGAATCCAAGTCCCAATCCTGTGATACAAGAGGGGGACCCTGCTGTGACCCCCCAGCAGCAATGGGGTGTCCTGGCCCTGGGTGGCTCTGGGCACAGGTGGCACATTCCAGCACCCAGGGACAGCCCTGAGTGGGGCACCCACCCATGCTGAGAGTGGCAGTGCTGGCTGTGTGTCCCTCCCTGTCTGTCTGTCTGTCCCAGGCGTCCATCTGCCACCTGCCCGGGTGTGCTGGGAACTTCCAGGAGCATCACTGGGGTCCCACATTTATGGCAATCCTGCTCCCTAAGGTTTGGTTGATGGTCTGGTGGTTTTTCCCTGCTCTGGATGGAGAGGGGAGTGAATCAGGTGTGGGGGGCTCTGGCAGAACCTTGTCACCCTGCCTTTGCCACCCTCCCCTTGCCACCCTGCCTTTGCCACCCTCCCTCCAGCCATGCACGGGCACAGTGAGAGCCCCCCCAGCTGAGGAATCCCCAAAGATCCTTCCTGGACAAGTGACAGACACCCAAGGAGAGCCAAAATCCTCTGCCAGAGCCAGGGGACAGCCAGGGGACAGCCCTGTCCTGCCAAAGCCGTGCCACTCCAGCTCTTTGCCCAGCCTGGGTGATGACAATCCCAGCCCCACAGTCCCTGCTGCATCCAGGGAAATGCCTGTGGTGCCTCCCTTTCATCTCCTGCCTGGCAGCAGATTAAAATTCCATCAATTCAGCGCTGGAGAAGGTGCAGGGGAGGAGCAGGAGCACCAGGAATGGACAAGGGGGGGTTCAGCACCTCGCTGGAGCTGCCTGCACTGAGATTGGGGAACCCCAAATCCAGGCTGGGCTGGAAGGAGCAGGATTTGGGCACAGTGCAGGGGTATTTGAGCTGGAAGGAGCAGGATTTGGGCACAGCCCTGCAGGGATAACTGGGCTGGAAGGAGCAGGATTTGGGCACTGTCCTGGGGCTGGAAGGAGCAGGATTTGGGCACAATGCAGGGATAACTGGGCTGGAAGGGGCAGGATTTGGGCACAGCCAGACTGGGCTGGAAGGAGCAGGATTTGGGCACAATGCAGGGATGGATGGGTTGAAGGAGCAGGATTTGGGCACAATGCAGGGATAACTGGAAGGAGCAGCATTTGGGCACAATGCAGGGATATTTGGGCTGGAAGGAGCAGGATTTTGGCCCAGCCATGTAGGGAGTGGCTCCAGGCCAGGCTGCTGCTTCCCCTGGGCCTTCCTTTGGCAGAACACGAGGCTGGGCAGGAGACATTGCTGGGCTCAGGCTCCCGTGGCGCCTCCCCCGTGGGCTGCACACCTGGAGCAGCACCACAAACCCCAGATTCTGGTACCAGAGATGCCACTCAGCTCCAGGAAGGCAAAGCTGAGGTCCCAGCAGGATGTGCCTCCGTGCCAGCAGCAGCTTTCCCATTCTGCAGAGGGAAATCCAAGTCCCCCAGCAGTGGGATGCAGGGATTGGCACACAAACCAAGGATTCCCTGCCTGCCTGGACCTCATCCTGAACCAAGGCTGAGCCCCACACATGGGACAGGCAGTGTTTTGCTCCAGAGGCTCCTGGCAGATGTGACAAGGCTGGTGCCTGTCATGCCACTGCCTCCCAGACTCCCCCAGGAGGGTTTTGGATGTGTCCTGGTATTTTTCCAGAGCCTGAACACAGTAACACCACAATCCCTTGGCTTTTTCCTCTCTCCCTTTCTAAATAAAGGAGGAACATCGCTCTATTCCATCCCCACGACATCTGCCACGCCCAGCAGGTGCCCTGGGATGTCACCACCACACTGATGTCCCCTCTGAGGGCTCAGGTCCCGGGTTTCATGGCACAACCCACGCTCTGCTTGCCCTTTCCCTGTCCCCTCTCCCTTCCCACCACCTGCCAGAGCTTTTTGGGGTGTCCTGGTCCCTCTGGGCTCCCTCTGAGCCTCCTGCTCCTCCCCAGCCCATCACTATTCAAGTCACACCGCGCCCGTCACGCGTCCCCCCGGCTGCCAATTAAGTCGCAGCTCTAATTACGCACTCGGGCTCCGCAGCCGCTCCAGACGGACACCTGGGAGCCGCCAGCTGTCCCACCCCTCACAGCCAGCCCTCCTCACTGCTCCGGGCCCTGCTGGGGCCGAGCACCGAGCCCGCAGCGCGGTGACACCGAAAACTGTCCCTAAATGGGTGTGGGAGCATTGGGAGGGGATTTCTGTGCAGCCCACAGGGAAACGGGGGTGGGTGTCCCCCAGAAGGGACAGTCCCAGCTCTGGGGGGGTGTGGAGCACAGAGGGGTGTGCTGGGAGGGGCAGGGGGTCCAGGAGGTACAGGGGGTACAGAGGGTACCGGGGGTACAGGGGGTTCTGGGGGTGCAAGGAGTGAAGGGTACACAGGGGGTTCTGGGGGTTCAGGGGTTTCAGGGGGTGCAGAAAGTGCGGGATGCAGAGGGTTCAGGGTGTACAGGGGGTACACAGGGTACCAGGGCTTCAGGAGGTGCAGGAGATGCAGGGAATGAGGGGTACAGGGGGTTCTGGGGGTTCAGGGGATGCAGCAAGTGCAGGATACAGGAGGTTCAAGAGATACGGGGGTTCTGGGGGTTCAGGAGGTGCAGAGGGTGCGGGGAGTGCGGGATACAGAGGTTTCTGGGGGTTCTGGGGATGCAGAAAGTGCGGGACACAGGGGATTCAGGAGGTACCGGGGGTTCAGGGGGTACAGGAGATTCAGGGGGTTCGGGAGATGCAGGACACAGAGGGTTCAGGGGGTTCAGGAGGTGCGGGCAATGCTGGGAGCCCCCTTATCCCAGCCCTACCGAACGCCGCTGCTGCCATCTGCCGACCCCGCCCCGGCTGCGGCCCCGCGGAGCGCAGGGAGGGGATGGGGGGCACAGCCGGGACCCCCCGACATCCCCCGGCACCCCCGGACAGGACCCGCACCCCCTCCGGGCCCGCTGCGCCCCGCGGGTTCTGCTGCAGGGGATGGGGACAGCCGGGCTGGCCGGGAGGGGACAGGAGGGGACAGGAGGGGACAGGAGGGGACAGGACAGGGGTGTCCCCGCTCGGAGCCCCCCCGGATCGGGGACCCCCGGCCGAGCCCCCCGGCCCCGCCGCGTCCCCGCGGGTCCCTCGGTCACCCCATAGAAAGGGCCGAGAAGCCACCAGAGGGAGCCCTGGGGACAGCGGTGGCGCTGGTGGCACCGATGGTGGCGCTGGTGGCGCTGCCGATGGCGTTTAACCCCTGCGTTCCTTTCAGCGGGGGAACAAGGGACAAATCCGTGTGCAGACCCCTCCCAGCGTCACCCATGCCTGCACGATGGGACCGTGCCCTTCCCGGGGTGGCAGTGCCACCTCCAGAGCCCAGGGTGGGACACCCAGGGACGAGCTGCAGCCCCCAGGCAGCCCCGGGCATGGCCTGACCCCCCCAGCAGGGCCCAAACTGGGAGAACTGGGCAGAGCTTGGGGACAGGACTGAGCCCAGACTGTCCCAAAGCACCGGGCACAGGGGTGGCACCGCTGAGGGCACCTGGCCAGGTGCCACATGGTGTCCCCAGGAGCACCGACCTTGGCTGGCAGGGAGAGGGGAGCGGGATGTGCTGCAGGGTGGCACCATGGGGATATGGGGACACGGGGATACAAGGACACAGGGACATGGGGACAGAGGGACATGGGGGACACAAGGACACGGGGACAAGGGGACACAAGGACACAGGGACACGGGACATGGGGATACGAGGACATGGGGATATGGGGGACACTTGGCGCATGGGGACACAGGGATACGGGGACATGGGACATGGGGACATGGAGGTGTGGGGGTCACGGGGATGTGGGGACATGGGGACAGAAGGACAGGGGGACATGGAGATACAGGGATATGGGGGCATGGAGACATGTGGATATGGGGGACACAGGGACACAGGGACATGGGGGATATGGGGACACAGGGGACATGGGGTCACTGGGACCTGGGGACAGGGGACATGGGGACATGGGGACACAAGAATACAGGGGACACGGGGACAGGGGGATATGGGGCACACAGGGACATGTGGATATGGGGGACACAGGAACATGGAGATATGGGGATACAGGGATATGGGGGACACGGGGTCACAGGGATACAGGGACACGGGGATACAGGGGACACGGGGAAATGGGGACACAGGGACATGGGGGACACAAGGACACAGGATGGAGCTGCCCCGTTATGAAATGTTATGAAACGTCAAGGTTTAGCGAGAGAGTAGCTCCTGATCCCGATGAGATGGGGCATCACAAAGGGCTTTGTATTCCAGGAAGCCTATTAGAGATTTAAATTATACAAATGGGCTTTTTCCCAAAGATCCTCATTATCTCCGTATTTGCCTTTAATCCCCGGCTCTTCCCGCAGCCCCTGCCCCACCCTGGCCCGCTTACCTTGGCCCTGTGTCACAGGGACAGGGACAGGGACACGCTCTGGGGACAGCATGGGCCCACGGGGAGGGGTCTGTGGGGTATTTGGGACCCCCTGGTTGTGCTCACTGGTACAACGAGGGGCTGAGCCCCTCCTGCTTTGCCCTGTCCCAGTTTGGCCCAGTATCCCAGAAGGTTTTAGGGACGGTGCCTGTTGTGTGCTGAGCACCAAACCCCCCTGGACACACCCACGGCCATCCTGGGTACACCTGCAATCCTTCAGTGCCACCTTGGCTCTGTGGGCACCCACGAGGACACTCCCGTGGGCACTGGGGGCTGACGAGGGCGGTGAGGCTGATGCTGGACCCCAAATCTTGGAGCTCTGAGCACCCTGAGCATCACTGAGCCCCATCAGCTTGGGGACAACAGCCAGGGCCAGGCTGAGGCCACCACACACTGCTGGGGGCACACAGAGGGGTGTGGGTGCCCTGAACCCCGTCCTGGGGCACAGGGACACCACAATGTCCCCTCCTGGCTGTCCCCTTCATGGGGTGTCCCTTCCCGAGGTGTCCATAACCCCACAACATTTTGGGGTGGAGGGGGTGGGAGCCGGGCAGGATGAGCTGCCCCCCGTGCCAGGGACCCCATAAATCGCTGAGGGGGTTTGGTGTCCCTGCTGTGCCCCCCTCGTGGGCATTATCCTGCCCGTCCCTCCTGCAATCCCTTCCAGCTCGGGGATTATTTGGGTTTAGGGTCGGGCTGCAGTCGGAAATGGGATGCTTTCAGATCAGCCTGCGTCACTTGTGCCTCTGCCACTCGTGCCCAGGGGGATTAAAATAGATATGGAGATTATCAGAGGGGGGCTGGCACCCCCACACTGGGGCCACCACTGTCCCCCACCCTGCTGCCTGTGGGGGGCTCAGTTCCAGCCCCCCAGAATAGCAAAAACATCTCCCTTTTCCTCACCTTTCTGCCTATACCCCATCCCAACCCATCCCCAAATCTCCTACAACAGGAGAGGTGAAACCACCACTGCAGCACCTCCCCTGCCCAGCTCCCGTGTTCCCAGCACAATCCCATTCCCAAAATGCTGCACTGGGCTGGATCCCAGCACCCAAATCCCCTACCTGGAGCTCAGGGCTGGATCCCAGTGCCCAAACCCCAAATCTGGAGCTCAGGGCTGGATCCCAGTGCCCAAATCCCATACCTGGTTCTCAGAGAGAGTTCCCAGTGCCCAAACCTGGAGCTCAGGGAGGGTTCCCAGTGCCCAAATCCCTGCTTGGAGCTCAGGGCTGGATCCCAGTGCCCAAACCCCAAATCTGGAGCTCAGGGCTGGATCCCAGTGCCCAAACCCCAAACCTGGAGCTCAGGGCTGGATCCCTGTGCCCAAACCCCAAACCTGGAGCTCAGGGCTGGATCCCAGTGCCCAAACCCCAAATCTGGAGCTCAGGGCTGGATCCCAGTGCCCAAACCCCAAACCTGGAGCTCAGGGCTGGGTCCCTGTGCCCAAACCCCAAACCTGGAGCTCAGGGCTGGATCCCAGTGCCCAAACACCAAACCTGGAGCTCAGGGCTGGATCCCAGTGCCCAAACCCCATACCTGGAGCTCAGGGCTGGATCCCAGTGCCCAAACCCCAAACCTGGAGCTCTGGGCTGGATCCCAGCACCCAAACCTGGAGCTCAGGGCTGGATCCCTGTGCCCAAACCCCAAATCTGGAGCTCAGGGCTGGATCCCAGTGCCCAAACCCCAAATCTGGAGCTCAGGGCTGGATCCCAGTGCCCAAACACCAAACCTGGAGCTCAGGGCTGGATCCCAGTGCCCAAACACCAAATCTGGAGCTCAGGGCTGGATCCCAGTGCCCAAACCCCAAACCTGGAGCTCAGGGCTGGATCCCAGTGCCCAAATCCCATACCTGGTTCTCAGAGAGAGTTCCCAGTGCCCAAACCTGGAGCTCAGGGAGGGTTCCCAGTGCCCAAATCCCTGCTTGGAGCTCAGGGCTGGATCCCAGTGCCCAAATCCCAAACCTGGAGCTCAGGGAGGGTTCCCACGTTCATGAGTGGGAATTTTTCATTCCTGTGCTGTATCAGGGCTTGGGCTGCTCCTGTTCTCCACTGCTGTTTGGTCCAGAGCTGCCCACTGGTGTTCCAAGGCACCCTCACGGGTGCTGTGCCAGGACTGCTCCCCATCTCCTGCTCCGGCTTTGAAGGTTTGAATGGTGTAATAACAAAATAATCACAGGGTGAAAATGTAGATTTTAGGATTTTTGGTATGGGGGTTATGGGGACAAGATGGAGGAATCTGGGCATGTCCAGCCTTTCTCCTTCTTCTCCTTGTGCTTCTTCTTCTCCTTCTTGTTCTCCATTTTCTGCAGTGATGTTGGCACTTTGGGATTGGTTTAGAGTAGAAGTGCCCTGTCTAACACAGGTGATAGGTATTGGGAATTAAGTGTAAATATGTTATATAATATATATATAAATAGCATAAATATATAAATATATACTTAATAAATATATATTTAGCAAATATATATTTAGGTATTTATTTATTTAATAATGATATTGTAGTTAATATATTATTTATTTTAATAAATATATATTTATATATATTTTACATATTATAATTATAAAAATATATATTTAAATATATATTTAATGAATATATATATTTAGTAAATTTAAATTTATATATTCATTTATT
Organism: Ammospiza nelsoni; assembly: GCF_027579445.1. Lineage (NCBI taxonomy): Eukaryota > Metazoa > Chordata > Aves > Passeriformes > Passerellidae > Ammospiza > Ammospiza nelsoni. The sequence continues at coordinate 1,714,281 of NC_080657.1, read as the reverse complement.
TTAATAATGATATTGTAGTTTATATATTATTTATTTAAATAAAATATAAATATTTATATATAAAATAAAGATATAAATATTTATATATAAAATGTGTATTTATAATATTTATATAAAAATACATAAATATATATTTATAATATGTAAATATATAAAATATATATTTATATATTTATTTATTTTAATAATGATATTTCAGTTTATATATTATTTATTTTTATAAATATATAAATATGTATTTATATGTATTTTTACATATATATTTCTATATATTTTACATATTATAATTATATAAATATACATTATTATATATATTATAAATAGTATAAAAGGACAACACCGCCTCAGGGGCAGTCAGAGTGCCTGTGGCTGCCCTGCTGAGCAGACCTTGGCCGGGCAGAAAGAAAATTTTATAGAGAAGAATTAATAAAAATAAAATTTTACAGATAAGAATTAATAAACAACCTCAAGACCGAAAAGTGAAGAGTCCAGCCTCTCCTCTCTCGAAGCAGAGACACCGTGCACATCTGGGGGCAGCAATTAACAAACCAAAACCCGAGGGCTGGGAGGGTCAGCCACAGTTTTTGAATGCCCAGGAGATTTTGGGGTGAATTAACCCCACGTTGGCTCCTTCCCCCAGCTGCCCACGGCGCAGCAGCCACCCCAGCACGTCCCTGCTCCCCCGTGGGGCCCTGCCTTTAATCCCCTGATGCATTTTTGTTTGTGCAATTCCAAGGAGAGTGGCTCCTGCTCCCATCTGCCCCTGCCATCTGCTGCCCAGGGCTCTGCGGAGGAGGGAGCTGCTCCTGGAGCCCAGCTGGGCACGGCAGCTCCTCGTGGGCAGCATCTGTGCCCGCTGCAGCCCTTTCCCTGGCTCCCAAAGCCACTTTGCTCCTTGCTGGGCTCACTGGGGATGCTCTGCTGCCCTCACCCGAGGCCTGGGGACAGCCAGCCCAGAATGTCCCTTTCTAGTCCCAAAATGTCCCTTTCTGGTCCCAAAATGTCCCTTTCTAGTCTCAAAAAAACTGGCCTGGCACATTCTGGGGCCAGTGGAGACTGCGTGTCCCAGTGCTCCAAGTGCTTCAAGTGTTCCTAAAGCTCCCAGTGCCCAAAGACTTTCCAGTGCTCCCAGTGTTCTCAGTCCCCCAAGATTTCTCAATGTTCCCAATGCCCAAAGACCTCCCAGTGCTTCCAGTGCTCCTTCCCAGTGTTCCCAGTGCTCTGAGCCTTCCCAATCCCCAAAACTTTCCAGTTCTCCCAGTGTTCCCAGTGCCCAAAAACCTCCCAGTATTCCCAGTTCTCCCAGTGTTCCCAGTGCTCCCAGTGCCTGAAAACCGCCCAGTGTTCCCAGTGCTTTGAGCCTTCCCAATCCCCAAAATTTTCCAGTTCTCACAGTGTTCCCAGTGCCCAAAAACCTCCCAATATTCCCAGTGTTCCCAGTGCTCCCAGTGCCTGAAAACCGCCCAGTGTTCCCAGTGCTCTGAGCCTTCCCATTCCCCAAGACCTTCCAGTTCTCACAGTGCTCCCAGTGCCCCAAAACCTCCCAGCGTTCCCAGTATTCCCAGTGTTCCCAGTGCTCCCAGTGTTTCCAGTGCCCAAAAACCTCCCAGTGTTCCCGTTATTCCCAGTGCTCCCAGTGCTCCCAGTGCCCCAAAACCTCCCAGTGTTCCCAGTGTTTACAGTGCCCCAAAACCTCCCAGTGTTCCCAATGTTCCCGCTATTCCCAGTATTCCCAGTGCTCCCAGTGCCCAAAATCCTTCCAGTGTCCCCAGTGTTCCCAGTGCCTGAAAACCATCCAGTATTCCCAGTATTCCCAGTATTCCCAGTATTCCCAATGTTCCCAGTGATGCTGCCGGTGGTGCCCCCGGTGCCGGTGGTGCCCCCGATACCGGTGGTGCCCCCCCGTCCCCCGGCGCTGCGGCGGGCGCTCCCGGGCTGCGGTGGCGGCGGCGACGGCGGCCGTGTCCGGGCAGGTAGGAGGAGGTGGCGGGGACGAGGGGACCGGGGGGGGACACGCACACACAGGAACGGGGGGCACGGAGGAACCGCAGAGCCCCGAGCACCGGCACCGACCAACCCCGGGCACCGGCACCGACCCAGACCCGGGCACCGGCACCGACCCAGCCCGGGCACCGGCACCGACCCAGCCCCGGGCACCGGCACCGACCCAGCCCCGGGCACCGGCACCGACCAACCCCGGGCACCGGCACCGACCCAGCCCCGGGCACCGGCTCCGACCAGCCCCGGGCACCGGCACCGACCCAGCCCCCGCCCCGCCGCCCCTCCGGGGATGTCTGATTTGGGGGGGGGGTTCCTTGCAAAGCCCTCTCGGGGTGCAGAGCCCCCCACGGGTTCCCTCCCGGGCTTTGGGGAGGGGTCACAGACCCCCCCGGGTGTTGCGGGTGGGGGTCGTGGGGACAAAACCGGGGATCCCTGAGTGGGGTGGGGCAGGCAGATCCTTCCTCGGGGTGCTGGAGCGGGGCTGGGGTCGTGAGGGGGGTGATGGAGAGACCCTATGGGATCCCTGTGATGGAGAGACCCTGAGGGGTCCCCCCCAAAACTGGGGGGTCCTGGCTGCTCCTCCTGGGGGTCGCATTTTCCCTGAGATCTGAAGGAATCTGGGGGGTTTGAGGGTGCTGGGGTCTCTCCCTGCTCTGGATAAGGCAGCTCCAGGCAGTGAAGCCCCCATTGCACCCCAGGATGGTGGCAGCGCGTCAAGGTCACCGCAGAGTCCCCATGGTGGGTGTTGGACACCTCCCTGTGAGCTGAACCCGCTGGGGACACCCCGGGGCAGGGACAGAGCCCCGAGCAGGTCCCTGCCGCCCCCAGCCCTTCCCGGGGCTCCGGAGGCATCAAATATGAACGGGGAGAGCGGAGGAGCTGAAAATAACCCAGCTCCAGGGGATCTGACCCAGATCCGGCCATCCCAAAGCTGGGCCGGACCCAGAACCGCCGGCACGGCTCTGTCCCCTCCTCGGGGCCGCCTGATCCCACCTAAATATCACCTATCTATTATGCAAATGAGCTCAGAGGGATAATTACGCAAACAGGAGGGGGCTGGCGCTGCCTGGTGCTCCCCGAGCGCTCAGAGCGGCCGGCGGGGATGGAGGGAGCAGCATCGGCCCCTGGCTGGGTGTGCGGGGGCTACCAGCGAGCTCTGCCCCGTCCCTGTCCCCTCCTGTAGCGCACAGGGACCCCCCGAGCCCGGCCAGACCCTTTGTCCCCCCAATTCTCGCGTCCCCAACCCCGTCCCAGCGCGATGGGGAAGCAGAACAGCAAACTCCGCCCGGAGATGCTCCAGGACCTGCGGGAAAACACAGAATTCTCCGACCTGGAGCTGCAGGGCTGGTACAAAGGGTTCCTGAAGGACTGTCCCTCGGGCATGCTGGACGTGGAGGAGTTCAAGAAGATCTACGCCAACTTCTTCCCCTACGGCGACGCCTCCAAGTTCGCCGAGCACGTTTTCCGCACCTTCGACACCAACGGCGACGGCACCATCGACTTCAGGGAGTTCATCATCGCCCTGAGCGTCACCTCCCGCGGCAAGCTCGAGCAGAAGCTCATGTGGGCCTTCAGCATGTACGACCTGGATGGCAACGGCTACATCAGCCGGGAGGAGATGCTGGAGATCGTGCAGGTACCGACCGGGCTGCCCCGTGCAGGTACCGGGCTGTCCCGTCCCACCCGCCGTGTGCTCCGGGCGTCGCCTCCTGGGATGAGGTTGGGTTGGGGATGAGGTTGGGTTGGGGATTTCACCCCCTGGAACCCCCCAGAACAGGGTTTTGCTGGAGCAAGGATGAAGCTGTTGATGCTTGGCAGCTGTGGGTGCAGGGGTTGTTTTATCCTGGAGCATCCTGAGCCCTTCCCTGCATGGGGATGTCCCTTTGTCATCCCAGGACTCTCCCGTGCTTCCAGGTCAGGCTGCTGTTCCCCAGCACACCTGGTGGTGTTGAAAAATGGGCAGGAGATGCTCTCCTTGCCCTAATCCCAACCTGGTGATTCTCAGGGGCATCCCAGTGGCCAAATCCTCCCTGCAGGAGCAGCTCCTGGGAGCTGAAGCCCTCACAGCCCAATGCCATGGGAAGGGTGACAAACACCAGCCCCATTGCCAGGAAAACAAAGCCCAGGGGTCATTTTATGCTGGAGCATCCCCGAGTCATTCCCTGCATGGAGATGTCCCTTTGTCATCTCGTCCAGGGGCTCTCCCGTGCCCCTACGGTGGGCAGTTGTCCCCGCATCCTCCGTGATTGTGATTCCAGGGTGGGTTGTTGTCTCCCAGCACACCTGGTGGGGTTGGCAAATGGGCAGGAGATGCTCTCCTTGCCCAGATCCCAACCTGGTGGTCCTCAGGGGCGTCCCAGTGGCCAAATCCTCCCTGCAGGAGCAGCTCCTGGGAGCTGAAGCCCCGATCCCATGGCAAGGGTGACAAACACCAGCCCCATTGCCAGGAGAACAAAGGCCAGAGCTGTGTCCTTGTCCCAGGTGGGCAATACCAGGAGCCCACCCTGACCCACCCTGACCCCCTGTCCTTCCCCCAGGCCATCTACAAAATGGTCTCCTCTGTCATGAACATGCCTGAAGACGAATCCACGCCGGAGAAAAGGACGGACAAAATCTTCCGACAGATGGACACTAATAACGACGGTAAATGAGAGGAGCTGCAGGGGATTAGGGAGAGGTCTCATGGCTAAATCCAGGGTATCAGGAGGAGCTGATTAAATGGCTCATGTCCGAGGGGCTGGGGGTGCTGGGTGCTCCCCCCCCGGGGTGGGGAGGGGTCCGTGGGCTGCTCTGGGTGGTCTCTGGTGGTCGCTGGGAGGTGCCTGAGCTGTGTCCCCTTCCCCACAGGGAAGCTGTCGCTGGAGGAGTTCATCAGAGGGGCCAAGAGTGACCCGTCCATCGTGCGCCTGCTGCAGTGTGACCCCAGCGGGGCCATGCAGTTCTGAGCCCCCCGGAGCCCCCCCTGGCACCCCCCACCCTGCTGATGGTCACTGTCCCTCGCCCAGCCCCTGCTGTCCCCGCTGTGCCCCCACAGCCCCTGTGGGATGGGAGATGGAGCCTGGATGGTATTGGGGTGAGGGGGGCTGTCCCCATCCCTGGGGGTCCTGCACTGGTTTTACTGGTGGCAGGTGAAGGCAGGGAGTGCCCTGAGTGAGGACAGACCCCCTGAGTGAGGACAGACCCCCCGAGTGAGGACAGAGCCCCCAGAACCGGGGCTTGGAGCAGGGACAGCCCAGCCTGGTGGGACAATGTGGGGACACAGCCCAGGGGACAAAGCCCCATGGTTGGGGGGTCCCCAGCACCCAGCCCCGCATGGAGACACCCCCATGGGCAAGGCTGGGTCCGCCCCTTCCCCACAGGGTGGGCTGCAGGGGATGGGGCTGTGCTTCTGGGCTTCAATTCCTGCAGAATAAAGTTTGTGTCAGCGCAGTCCGTGCTGGGAAAGGGGACACGGGGCCCCTGGGGACAGTTCCTCCCTGCAGGGTGTGGGTCCAGCCCAGTTCCATCCCTCAGTGCAGCCCCAGGATGGGCTCCTGTTCCGGGGGATCTGTCCACACATCCTGGAGGCAGCTGGGGCTGTGCTGGTGCTGGAACGGGGCAGGAACAGCCAGGACACATCCACAGGGTCATTTGCCCCTCAGAGCCCGGCAGTTTCTCCACTGTCCAGTCTCAGCAAGGCCAGGCACTGCCCAGGGCTGGGGCTTTCCACAGGAGCTTCCTGCAGAGAGACCTGGAAGCCAGAGAGAAGGATGAGAGTGGGAGCAGAGGGGTGGAAACCTCGGACCCACAGATCACCCCTGGACTGCCCCAGACCTGCAGGAGAGGGTTAGAGCTGAACCCATGGATCAGAAATCACCTCCAGCCCTACAGAGAAGGGGTTAGAGCTGAGCCCAGAATGCAGAAATCACCTTCAGCCCTTCAGGGGAGGGTTAGAGCTGAGCCCAAAAATTAGAAATCACCTTTAGCCCTGCAGGGGATGGGTTGGGGCTGAGCTCAGGACCCAAAAATCACCTCCAGCCCTGCAGGGAAGGGGTTGAAGCTGAGCCCAGGAATCAGAAATCACCTCCAGCCCTACAGAGGAGGGGTTAGAGCTGAGCCCATGGATCAGAAATCACCTCCATCCGGAGCATCCCGCGGCAGCAGCAGCAGCCCAGGCTCAGGAGCTCCAGGGTGAGCAGGAGGCAGCGGGTGCTGAAGAAGATCCCCGTGGCCTCCAGCAGGAGGGAGATGACCCAGAGGGACAGCGTGGAGCTCTGGGAGACGGGATGAGCATCACCCCCTGCACATCCTCCCCAGCCCGGCACATCCCCAGCCCCGGGGGGCACTCACGTAGACGCGGGTGGGGTCGAAGGGGCACTCGCGGCTCCCCGGGGCCAGGGTGGAGCTGCCGGCCGAGCAGGGGCCCAGCAGCAGCCGGCCCTGCGTGCCCAGGGTGAGCCCGACGGCCGCGAGCAGCGCCAGCAGGCAGCACAGGCAGCACAGGCTGCTGCAGGAGCTCAGGGCCAGCAGCGCCCATTTCTGCAGGGGGACAGGAGAGGAGAGGCAGAGCGGGGATGTCCCTGCTCAGGATGGACCCGCAGAGGGGCTCTGGGGGCTGTGCAGCCTCCCTGGGTGATGGGAGAGGGGCTGGGGGTGCTTACCAGGGCAGCAGGGCCGAGGTACCGGGAGAGCAGCAGGGCACAGACCCCACAGGAGATGGGCTGTGGGGAAAAACAGGGGGGTCAGCCAGGAGCAGCCCCTGGGACACCGGGATCCTTTCCCAGCTGGGAATGGAGCAGAGATTCACCTCACACAGCAATGAGCCCCAGAGAGTTGAATTCCACAGGAAAAGTTTGTTTGATTCTCCAGGAAAGGAGGGTTGAATCCCCAGGAAAAGAGCGTTGAATTTCTCAGGAAAGGAGGGTTGAATCCCCCAGAAAAGAGCGTTGAATTTCCCAAAATAGGAGTGCTGAATTCCCCAGGAAAGGAGCATTGGATTCCCCAGGAAAGGAGCATTGGATTCCCCAGGAAAGAAGGGTTGGATTCCCCAGGAAAGAAGGGTTGAACCCTCCAGGAAAGAAGGGTTGAATTCCTCATGAAATGAGGGTTGAATCCCCCATGAAAGGAGTGTTGGATTCCCCAAGAAATGAGTGTTGGATTCTCCAGGAAAAAAGTGTTGAATCCCCCAGGAAAGGAGGGTTGAATTTCCCAAAAAAAGGAGTGCTGAATTCCCCAGGAAAGGAGGGTTGGATTCCCCAGGAAATGAGTGTAGAATTCCCCAGGAAAGGTTTGTTGAATCCCCCAGCAAAGGAGCATTGGATTCCCCAGGAAAGGAGCATTGAATTTCTCAGGAAAGGAGCATTGAACCCCCCAGCAAAGGAGGGTTGAATCCCTCATGAAATGAATGTAGAATTCCCCAGGAAAGGAGGGTTGGATTCCCCATGAAATGAATGTAGAATTCCCCAGGAAAGGAGGGTTGGATTCCCCATGAAATGAATGTAGAATTCCCCAGGAAAGGAGGGTTGGATTCCCCATGAAATGAATGTAGAATTCCCCAGGAAAGGAGCATTGAACTCCCCAAGAAAGAAGTGTTGAGCCCCCCAGGAAAGGTTTATTTCAGGTGGGGAAGGGGAGACAGAGCAGCGTCCGCCCTGCATCCCCTCTCCCCACCCTGCATCCCTCCCTCATCCCGACCCCTGCCCACGTCCCCCCGTGTCCCCAGCCCCGTTTTGGGCGGTACCAGCAGCGCAGCGATGACAGCGGCGCTGTTGGTGACACCGTAGTGCAGGGCGGCGGCGTCGCGGGCGCCGAGCACGAAGCGCAGCCCGGAGCCGTGCACCAGCGCCCCGCTGATGAAGATGAGGTGCCCGACGATGAGGAGGATGAGCCCCGTCTTCATCAGCACCGTTCGGTGCCTGCTGGGGTCCAGGTGGCCTGAGACAAAAGGGAGAGGAGGCTGTGGGGTGGCCAGCACCGAGCTGTCCCTACACAGGAATTTGGGGACAGCCACAGAGGATGTGGCCGTGCTGGCAGGGGGATGAGGTGATGTGGAAGCCACCACTGGTCCAGCCAGCTCTGCTGGGGCTGGAGCAAAGGTGTGGGGCCAGTGGCCATGGGGACAGTGTCCCTGTGGGGCTGGGAAGGGCTGGGGCTGCTCAGGGTGATGAGGAAGCTCTGGGAGAGCAGCTGGCCCCAAATGGCAGCTCCAGGGCTGGGTCTGGCAGGCAGCGCTTGGAGGAGTGAGCGTGGGGCTGTTCCCTGTCTGGAACCCACCCTCACCCAGCCATCACCATCCTCACCCAGCCATCACCATCCTCACCCAGCCATCACCACCCTCACCCAGCCATCACCATCCTCACCCAGCCATCACCATCCTCACCCAGCCATCACCATCCTCACCCAGCCATCACCATCCTCACCCAGCCATCACCATCCTCACCCAGCCATCACCACCCTCACCCAGCCATCACCATCCTCACCCAGCCATCACCACCAGGGCTCAGCCCAGCTCCTCTCCTGACCGATCTGAGCCTCTCAGCTCTTCTCCCTCCCTCCCTGCCTCAGTTTCCCCCGCAGAGGGCAGGGATGGGGCTGTTCCCCCTCTGGAACCCCCCTCACCCAGCCATCACCACCAGGGCTCAGCCCAGCTCCTCCCCTGACTGATCCGAGCCCCTCAGCTCCTCTCCCTCCCTCCGTGCCTCAGTTTCCCCTGCAGAGGGCAGGGATGGAGCCCTCCCGTTGTGATCCGGACTCACCCACTCGGCACATCCTCACCGGGCCGGGATCAGCCCCTCAGAGCCCCTCGGATCCATCGGGTCTGGCACGGGGCAGGACCGGGACACCGGGGCCACCCGGAGCCACCCTGCTGCCGCTCCAGTTCCTGTCCGACCAGCTCCCCGGGACAAAGGGATAACTCCACCTTTTCCTGCGTGTCCCACCCTGCCCTCCCCTTGCTGCCGAGCCAGCAGCCGTGCCGTGACATGCCGTGCCGTGCCGTGCCATGCCGTGCCATTTCACCATTCCACCCTTCCTCACCTCCTCCCCATCCATCCCCATGCCCCCAGCAGCCCCCAAAGCCATGGATCCGGCCAGGACCCACGGGCTGAGGGTCTGGGAAGGGGCAGCCCTGGGGTGGGACAGTGCCAGGGACAGGGCAGCAGTGCCAGGACTGCCCTGCAGGGCCAGGGCAAAGCAGAGGGGTCGGGGCAGACGTGACTTGGCCAAAGGTGACTCAGGAAATGCTTTGGTGGCCCACAGGGAGCTTCCAGGGAAATTCCAGGCACTGGGATGGGGACGGGGCCTTGCTGGGGTGGCTGTGGGAGGGCCCACAGGGTCCAACAATTTAATTCCAGGGATAACTCTGGTTCCTGGGACTGCTCTGGGGAAAGACATTGTCCCCAGGGTCCCACCTGAGCCATTGCTCTCAGCATCCTCAGCTCCACAAGTGCTGTAAATTTGCCTTTTTTTTCCCGTTCTTCCCCTCCTTTCACCTGTACCCAGCCCTGCTGCACAGGGAGAGGGGGAAGAGAGACCTCTCCTCTTCCCAAGCCTTTGGGAACAGCATTCACGTGGGCAAAGGCAGCTGGAAGATTTCCCTTTGGAAAGGACGAGCTGGACTCAGGCCCAATGACAACCAGAGTCTTTATTCCAACAGTCCCTTAGGATGGTTGCAGACATACAGACACACGTACATATTTACACTCTTACACACCTCACAGAGTTTGAACCAATAAATTAAAACAAAAAGAGGGCGAAGGGGGATTTCTTTTTTTTTTTCCTTTCCTTTTTTTTTTTTTTTTTTTTTTTTTCTTTTTTGTTGGGTTTTTTTTCTGTAAGAAACAACTCCCCAAGGCGAGGCAGGGGGAGCCAGCTGGAGGATGGCAAACAGAAGCCAACAGGGACACAACCCCGGCCCAGAAGCTGCAGAGTGCCAGTGGGAACGTGCTCAGCTCACACTCTGGCCTCGATGCATTCCAGCTGGACCATCTCATCCAGCCTGCAGCCCTCGGCTTGGGCACAGTGGCTCAGGTGGGCACTTGGGCTCTGGGCACCTCTTGCTCGGGGGGTCTGGGGGCAGCCTGCTGCAGTCTGGCACTGGGGGGACTCGCACTCGTCCGAGGTGAGGTCGGGCACGTCGTCGGACTGGCTGTCCGAGCTCTCCAGGTCGCTGCGGATGCTCTCGGGCTGGGCCAGGGTGATGTCCCACGTCTGGCTGCCAATGCAGTCCTGCTGCTCACAGCTTTGGTGTTGGCACGTCTGCTCCTGCTTGTCCTCCTCCTCTTCCTCCTCCTCCTCCTCGTCCTCCTCCTCGTTCTCTGCCATCTGGGTGTGGACGTGCAGGGAGTCCTCTGTGCTGCTGCCGCTGGTCAGCTGGTAGTGACTGGGTTTGGCTTCAATGTCCACCTGGATCTCCATGTTATTGCACTCCCTGCAGGAACAACCACCACCCTCACATTGCTGGGCTCTACTGGGAACATCAAACCCCCCAAACATGAGCAAGATGCTGCTCATCACCCCACAACCCACTGCTCTCCTTGAATCCTCTCAACAAAGCCAAGATCATCCCAAAGCTCCAGAATCCTCTCAAAGTGCCAGAACAGCCCCTGAGGGTGCTGGGCTCTGCAGATCCCCTCCCCACACATGGAATCTGCCCCCAAACTGTCCCCAGCCCTTCCTGTGCTAGAAGGATGGAGGATCACCCCCCCAAACATGAGCAAGATGCTGCTCATCACCCCACTGCTCTCCTTGAATCCTCCCAACAGAGCCAAGATCATCCCAAAGCTGAGCCAAGGAAAGCTCCCGAGTCCCCTCAAAGTGCCAGAACAGCCCCCCTGAGGGTGCTGGGCTCTGCAGATCCCCTCCCCACACATGGAATCTGCCCCCAGACTGTCCCCAGCCCTTCCTGTGCTAGAAGGATGGATCCCTGTGCAAACACGGCCATCCCACCACCCACAGAGCCTGCATTTTTCCAGGACAGCCTCCACCAAGGCTCTCCTCAGCACTCCAGGTCCTCCTACCTGTCCTGGGGGTTGTAGGAGCTGATGATGGAACCAGCCATGGCTCGGGTGCTGGCGTTGTCGCTGATGGCCCCCAGACTGACCGAGTCTTTGGGGAAAATCTCCTTCTGCACATCTGCCTGCACTTCCAGCCTGTGGGGAAGAAGAGGGTTCCTCAGAAATGCTTTGGGAGCACCAACACATCCCTGCTCCTTATGGGAAACCATAAAACCCATCCCTGCTCCTCATGTGAAAGCAAGAATCCCATCCCTGCTCCTCAAGGGAAAGCAAGAACCCCCATGAGCTGGCCCAGCTCAGTGTGACAGCAGTTTAACCCCAGTGGCTGCTCTCATTCAGTCTCATTTTTGGCTGCATTCAGGCAGATCCATTCTGTTTTCCATGACGAAGGTGAAGCCGTGTTTACATCCATGACTCACACGATTCCTGCGAAGAGCTGATTTCCATGGATCTCACACGGCGACTGCATCCTGGCTGCCACATCAACACGTGGCTCTAATTACCCAGCAAACTGACTCACAGGCAAGTTAGGAGGAAAAACTGTGGTGTAACCTCCTGACTTTTGGAGAGCCATGGCCCTGCCTGAAGAACAGGAAGCACCAAAGCCTCCAGGCTGGGCTAACAGGGCTGGGATGGCTTTAAGCAGGGCAGGCAGGAGCTCTGTGCTGCTCCAAATTGAGCTGAAGCATCAGCTCTGTGGTCTCAAGGAGCTCAGGAGGGATCTGTCCTCCTTGCAAGAACTAGACTGGCACTGACTCCAGAAGCAGAATCATGGAATGGTTTGGGTTTGGAAAGGACCTTAAAGATCATCCAGTTCCAACCCTCACATGCAGGGACACCTTCTCCTAGACCTGAGAGCCCCATCCAACCTGGTCTTGGAATATCTGCAAGGATGGGGACCTCACAACCTCTCTGGGCAGTCTGTGCCAATGTGTCCCCACCCTGGGTGCTCTGGGTTCCAGATCATCCCAGGTGATCTCCTAGACCTGGTTATTCTACAACAGACCAACACAAAACACCACAACACAGCCCCTAGATCAAAGCAGCTTCACTCACACTCCTGGGCAGCTCCCCAGAACAAACCCACTATCCACTATCAAACACACTTTCCACTATCAAACCCACTATCCACAATCAAACACACTTTCCACCATCCCAGGCTGCTCCAAGCCCCATCCAACCTGTCCTTGGACACTTCCAGGGATCCAGGGGCAGCCACAGCTTCTCTGGGCACCCTGTGCCAGGGCCTTGCCACCCTCACAGGGGAGAATTTCTTCCTCACATATGATCTAAATTTTTTCTCTTTCACTTTAAAGCCATTTTCCCCCTTGTCCTATAGCTATCTTCCTTTGCAATTAGTTGTTCTCCAACTTTTTACTAAGACTCTTTAAGCACTGGAAGGCCACATTGAGGCCTGCCCTTATGGACATGGCTGCTTTCAAAGCTCCAGGAACTCTGCTGGGGGGAATTACTCCAGAAAGAAACGTGTCTAACCCTCGCATTGAATGGAAATAAATAAAGAGGAAAAAAAAAAAAAAAAGACAACTTTTCATATGCAATGAACAATTTATCCATGATTTTTAAGCTACCTGCTTCCACAGCATCACTTCAGTGAGCCTACAGAGCTGAGGGAGCCTTGGGGTCCCCTCAGCTTTTCCCAGAGCCCCCTTACCTGCTGTACTTGCCCTTGCTCCCTGAGAGGACGCCCCCGCTCAGGGTGCCCCCGGACAGGGCAGCAAAGCTGGCAGTCTCACTGTAGTTGCCCTGGATGACACTGAGCCCGTCTGTGGGGCTGCCACTGGTGCTCAGCACGCTGGTGAGCCCCTCAATGCTGCTCTCTCCAATGCTGGGGTTCTTCAGGGCCCTCCAGGCATCGGCCACTGCGGGGAAGGAGAGCACAGGCGTTGGAATTGGCAGAGGGGACGCTTGGTTTTGATGTCTCAGATTTGGGAGGCACCAGGACCTCAAAGCACTTAATTACAAGAGCATTTTGCTTCACCCCCTTCCCATCACCAGTCATTACCTGTGATGGGTCCATCATCTTCATCAAACTCGATTTTCACCCCCTTTCCATTGGCTGTGCTGACCCCGCAGCCACCGCCCCGGCACAGCGAGATGGGCACGACCCCATAGACGTAGGCCAGCATGATGGGGACCCCAATTCCTGCAGAGGAGGATGAGCTGCGTTAGGAGGAGCTTAAAGATTTTTTAGGGACTCTCTCAGTTGTGTTTTTGTTGCTTTTAAAGGCTCCAATTCACGATTATGCAGACAGTGGAGGAGCACTGTGGGCTGAGTGGGGGAACCCCAAAAGCATTGAACCCCCAAGGCATCACCAAAGCATGACAGGAGACAGCTCTGTGTGACAAAGGGACTCCAGGATGGGCTGTGGTGCTGCAGACAAGCCCTGTGCTGGCTGTGGGCCAGCCTGAGCACACCAGGATGTGAGACAGCATTGTGCCCAAAGCCACAGGCAGCTGCACCCTGCAAATTGTGCCCAAAGCCACCCCCCTGGCACAGGGCTGGGCCACCCCCTGGTCTCAGTGGCTCCTGGGCCAGCAGAAGGGACAGGGCTGAGCCCACTTACCCACACTGACAGCAGCAATGACTGGGGAGGCAATGACAGACAGGGTGACCCCACCAGTGATGGCCAAGTTCCTCTTGTGCTTGGAGGTTTTCTTCCCCTCATACCTGCTGTGGATCTGATGGAAGAAAAAGCATCAGGTGAGAACAGCAGAGTCCAAGGGGACATTAAGAAGCGATTTTACAGCTTTGCCAGCTGCATGAGCCCTTGAAGAACCTCATTTTGAACACAGATCTCCTCACAGGGTCTGTGTTGAAGGAAAAGAAGCAACCACAAGTTGCTCAAAAAGAACCCCTGGGTGCTCCTGGGTCAGGGCAGAGGCACAAAAGAAATGTAAAATGCACCAGGATTATCAGCCACCACCTTCCCCTTCCCACACAAAGCCCAGGAGATAAGAGAAGCTTTAGAAGAGAAAACTGAATTTGGGTTCTGTGAGGAGATCCACCCTTCCTATCAGCTCTAAATTTCTGCTCAGCACAGAGAACACCCCAAACCCTTCTGCCCCCCACACTCACCTTCCTCCCCACATACACGGGGATGCCAATGACCATGGCAGGAATGGCAATGCCAGCAATGAGGGAAATGCCCACAGGAGCTCCAATCAACGTGCCCAGCTGCCAGAGAATCTTCTTTTTACGGCTCCATGGCTTTTTGCCCCAGAATGTACAGCCAGAGGGGCTGCATGGAAGGGGAAAAAAATGACATCAGCACTCCAGCAATTCCTATGAGCTCCTGAGAACCCCAAGTTCAATGTGCACATGAATAAAACCCAAAATTTAGGGAGCAGATAGACAACACAAATAAGTTTTCGGTCTTTTCTACCCCAAAAATTTAGGGAGCAGGTAGATAACACAAATAAGTTTTCTGTCTTTTCTACCCCAAAAATTTAGGGAGCAGGTAGATAACACAAATAAGTTTTCTGTCTTTTCTACCCCCAAAACTTAGGAAGGAAGTAGACAACACAAATAAGTTTTCTGTCTTTTCTACCCCCAAAACTTAGGAAGGAAGTAGATAACACAAATGAGTTTTCTGTCTTTTTTACCCCCAAAAGGTGATTATCACACTGTTGGGTCTATGTTTAATACTCAGTACACCAAGAGCTCTCAAAGGCAATTGTATCAGGAGCTTTGTTTGATGTGGGAAGAGCACCTGAACGCTGTAAAGTGGGATCAGAGTTCACCTCTTTGGGTCAGAAACAATAAAAAAAGGGTGAAAGTCCAGCTGGGGCAGTGAACTCGTGCCCTGAGCCTGAGAGAGGCACGTGCTGGTGCCCTGCTCACCTGAGGTAATGCAGGTCTGAGATCTCCTTCATGCAGAGCCAGCAGAACTCGCAGCCACACACGGCACACGTCATGTGGTTGCAGCTGCCATCGTTCATCTTGATGATGTAAGCACTGCAGCGTGGGCAAGGCTTGATGTCATCAGCTGAGGGGAGAAAATACGGAACTCAGATGGCATGAAACAGGGAATTCAGATGGCATCTCTGCCCTCAGAGCCAACAATCAGCCAGGGGATCCTCGTTAAGGACTGAAATCTTTATTTGCTCCGCAGCAGAACACCTTTGCTGCTCGCAGGGGGTGGTGTGTCTTTAATTTATCTAATTTTGATGTGACAGACCCCACCAACAGCAGGGGCTGGGGAACAACAGCCACTTTTAAAAGCTTTGTTCTAATCTTGAATGGGATGTATTCCAGAATTCAGGCTTAAACACAGGGAACAAGTCATACCTGCCCAGCACAAGGAGCCATTATTGAATTGCTCCACGGAGGTGATTCACGGGCCAAGAACAACACAACAACTGGGAGAACAGGCACTGGAGAAACCCCAAACCTGGCCTAAATTCAGGGGACCAGGGGCTGCAGCCACACACAACTCTGCTGCTGGCAGAGCAGGATAAGGGGTTTTCATCCCTTCCTTAATTCAGGCATCATCTGATCGTGGTTATGCAATGGCTGTGCCGTGGTTCAGGGCTCAGCAAGATGAAATCCAGCTGTGAGCCCAGCTCACACCTTATTAATCACCAGGCTGGATCCAGCACGGCGGGCTGGGGAGAAACCACTGTCTCAAAAACCTCCCTTCCCATGGCTAAGTGCCCTTCCTGGCAGGGATCTCTTTAACAGCATAGAAAATCTGGGTTTTTCTGCTGGCTGGGGTATTTCTATGCTGTCCATTCTAAGACTTCTCTAAATTTGGGCATGTTGGACCTCAGCACACTGCTAAGCCACCTCAGAACCACCCACGACAGCTCCACACTGAGTGAATTAATATTTAAACTCCTCACACAGAAGGAAAAACAGGGTATTTTGTTTGGGGGTAGGGCAGGGCTTTAACAAATGGCCTCACTGCCCACTTCCAGAGTCAATACAGTTATTTTTAAGGAACACAAACTCAGCAGACACAGCAGCTCCTACCAGGCAGTGGAGGAGTTCTGTGGGTTGGCATTTTTTTGGTACCTGCCATCAGCAAGACCTAAGAGTGCACAGAGCAGAGCTCCCCACACTCAGCTGGCCATGAATGCTGCTCCTCACCACCAGGCAGCTTTGAGGCTGCAACAGTAAAAAAGTGACTGCTTGTTCAGGGTTTAGATCAGCAAAAAAAAACCAAGAACATCCAAGATCAAAAGAGCCACAAGCAGAGCTGGGGCGGATGAGGGGAGTTGCTGTGACACAAAAGGACCCAAAGCACATCATCACCTACTGATCTATTTGCTGCTGCTGGAAGAGATCAGATGTGTTCTAACACACAGGAGGAGGGGAAATGACTCTGAGTTTCACAGCTGCGGGAGGACTTTGAGGGGAGGAGGTTTGCACGGTGGTGCTGCTTCCTCATCACACACACACAGAGAGCCAAGCAGCCAAAAAATCAGGGTGTGACTCTTGCAGGGCAAGGAGCTGGAGCCTGGTGGGTCTCTCTGAGCTTGGGATATTGTAAGAGCCTAAATGAGGGATGTGGGCTCTTCAAAATGCAGTTTATTGTATCCAAGATGTTACAGCAGCCCAGGGTGGTGGGTGACAGCTCCAGCTGCAGGCAGCCCTGGAGACCCTTTGGTTTTGGTTAAAAATGCATTATTTACTTTTCTTTTGGTTACAATACATTATATACTTTTCTTTGGTTACAAATGCATTATATACTTTTCTTTTGCTTACAATGCATTCTATACTTTTCTTTTGGTTACAATGCATTTTATACTTTTCTTGTTGTTACCTTGCATTATTTACTTTTCTTTGCTGAGCATCTTAATACAGCAGAACCAATCTATACCTTAACTTTTATCCATAGCCTGTCATAACTACTGTAATTACCATATTCATGTTCCTGTTCTCCAATCACTAAAAGTCAGTACATTACAGTTTAAGCTAGAAGTTGTTTTTCAGTTTTCTTGCAGTGAAAAATTCAGAGACCTTTTTTCTACTTGCAACATGGGCAGGCTTGTTTTCCTGTGCTATCTTTTTGCTTAGCAAAAATATATTTTTGTTTTGAGGTGGGTTTATCCTTTGCTCTAAGCCATAAAAACCCCCTTCTAACTAACACATCCTTTGCCTCCTTGGTTATCCAGTAATGGCTCAGCAATTCTTTTCTTCTAGATCAAAACTTGCTTCCATCTCTATTCCTTCATCAAACTCTACACTTAAAAATCTTTCTGCGAAGCACACGCATCTGTGAGACTTTCTGGTCAAACTTTCATCCTTCCCAGGAGGATATTTGATGAGAAAAGGGTGGATCCATACCTGGCCCAGACTCCTGGCCGTAGCTGAGGCCCGAGGTGTGCTTGGTGCGGACGCGCAGGGTCTGTGCCCGCTGCTGCCGGGCCATGTCACACGTTTGGTTGGGGTGCCAGATCTGCTTGCAGTGGTAGCAGAACTCTGTCTGGCAGCCCTCCCTCTCACAGGTCAGCTTGGGGCAGCTGGCACAGCCGTAGGCGATCACTGCGTACCTGCGGGCAGGAATCCAAACACAAAGTCACCAAGGGAAAGTCGCTTTTATAAAGTCACCGAGTAAGAGTTGCTTTTTTAAAGTTACCAAGTGAAAGTTGCTTTTATAAAGTTACCAAGTGAGAGTTGCTTTTATAAAGTTCCCAAGTGAGAGTTGTTTTTATAGTTACCAGGGGAGAGTTGCTTTTATGAAGTTACCAAAATTGAGAATTGCTTTTATCAAGTTCCCAAGTGAGAGTTCCTTCATTCACACACCCAGAGCCACCAGCCCATCTCATTCCTGGTCATCAACCTCCACACCAGACACATTCCTGCGCTCTGCAGGGTTTGGAATTAAGCAGTGCTAATTGGGTTACTCAGGGCAGGGACCTTTCATGCAGGCAGCTTGAGATGCTGAGTTGTTCTCTGCTCAGTAACTGCTGGCAGCTCTCACTGGCAACTCACACAGGGCAGATCTGTCTGGCCCAGCGTGCCCAGCTAACTCCTTGCTGTTTCCTTAGGACAGATCTATGGATGGTCCAAAAGAGTCTAGGAAAGCTGAGCTTGTCCTGGGCACTTCTATCAACTGAATGATCCTAAAAAAGTGGAATAACAGCTCCAGAATAACAGTTCCATACATAGCTAAGTCAACAAGCGAGCTCCTCAGAGCTTCCTTTTCCAAAGAGTGGTGAAGAACAATGCCCTCCTTTTGGAACAAGCCAAAACTGGAGTGAAATAACCAACTGTGCAAGAGAGAGAGAGGCCAAGCTCAACCAGCTCAGCGTGGCACGCCCAGAAGGAAGTGTCCTGTGTACACAGAAGCCTAAGCAGCATCACCAAGCAGTGCTGCAGAAATCTGACTGACAGGCACTGAGGATGAGGCTGTTTCCATTGGCAGGGGCTGACATGAGCAACCCCAGAAGCGCCTTCCCAGTTCTGCAACACCCATACGGCAAAAAGGGTATTTTTGTTAGTGGTCAGAGGAGAACAACTCCTATTTAAGGTGTCATATTCAGAGCTTGTGTGGCTCCAGTTGTATTTTGCCTCTTCTTCTCCGAGGCAGCAGCGTGAGAACCACTGAATGTGTCATACCACAGTGATTCATATCCCGTGGGAGTTTGAGCAACTTCATCCTGCCGGGCTACGACAGCATCGCCAGAGAAACAACAGCTGAGGGCTGCCAGGCACGACTGCAGCTCTACCTGGGCATCCACACACCTGCCCTGAGCCCAGCAGGAGCAGAGATGGGAAAACTCCATCCCTGGAAGTGTCCCAGCCCATGACTGGATGAATTTTAAGGTCCATTCCAAGCCAAACCCGTTCCTTTATAATTCTGTTCCTATATAATTTTGTGATGGAAATGATCCAGAGGGTTGGGAGGGATGAATTTGATTCCTGTGCATCTTGTCTAAGGAATATCCCACTAAATTTCCTCACCCTGCCACTACTCCCTGGCCTGCCCTTGGCAATTCATGACTGGATGAATTTTAAGGTCCATTCCATCCCAAACAACTCTGTTCCTATATAATTCTGTGATGGAAATGACCCAGAGGGTTGGGAGGGATAAATTTGATTCCCATGCACCTTGTCTAAGGAATATCCCACTAAATTTCCTCACCCTGGCCTGCCCTTGGCAAAGCAGAAAGGAAAAGCTTCATGTGCCCAGCTGTGTTGTGACACTGCTATTTCAAACCATAAGAGCAGCCTAGGAGAGCTCAGTGTAATATATTAAGCACACTCTAAATTAACTCCTCACTCAAAATGTTGGGGTTTTTTTAAACACTCAAGAAATTCAAATCATCAGCATTTATATTTTATTGCTGGAGCTGAAATATCATGCACAAGGCCACAGCTGTGGGGAAAGAAGCTCCAGGAGTGTCTAGTGGGGATGGAAATAACACATCTCCATGTCAAGGTCAACTTGAAAGTGGGTTTGGAAGTGAAATGCTGAGGAATAGACATGGCAGTACCTGGATGGACAGTGGTTCTCCTCTTCCACTGGCTTAAATGGCCATTTTTAGGCTCAATCCTTTTAGATAAGAAGAGAAATTTGAGTTCTCCTCCCTGAGTTTTCCCCACAAAGCAACGTGAGTGTCTTCCTGAGACCCCAGGAATGGCACAGCTCCATTTCCAGCCCCCTCCTTGGATGGCCACGAGTTTCCTCTGCCCATTCACGGATCTCAGCCCACACACCTCCGTTTTCTTTAAAGGTTCTGTTTTTCTCCCAAGCTTTTGGGGAAGGCTGCAGTGTGACAAACACTAGACAGCGATACCACCTGATTGTAGCAAGGGGGAAAAAAACAACAAAAAACCAGAGCTGCAAACACAGAAAATGATTTGTTTTGCCATTGATGGCGCATCAATTGACCAGGGTTTCCATGGCAACACGCACCGGTGTTGTGTTCTCCTCCTCCTCCTCCCGGGCAGCACAGCCAGGCTCTTTCATTTAGGAAATTATGCAGGAGGAAGGCACAGGATGCTTTTAGGGTCCTGTCACAGCCCTGCTGCCCCTTGATGCCACCACCTCAAGGGCGGTGACCAGAGAATGTCACCCCACCCCTTCCTCTGTGGCATTGGAAATGATTTTGGCAAAATCATTTCAGCAAAAACTTCTAGCATTTTTGTTGTAACTTCACTCAGGGGTTTTGTTGGCCTTTGCCTAGGGGGAGGGGAATTGAAGTTTCTCTTCAAAAGGCCGGGGGAGCTGAACATCAACAGATTGGGAGGAGGCAGGAGGAACAGAGGAAATAAAGGGACATCAACAAACATCACCTCCTGGGAGGCTGGAGACACCTGGTCTGGGGAAAGATAAGAGAACCAAAGAATGAGGGCTGAATTGGCATCGAAGGGATCAATAGCCAATAGGGGATGGAATAATATGGAATTTGAGACCAACTAACATGAATTTCTTTGAGGGTTTTAATGGGAAATGTCTGGTAAAGAACCAGGTGGGATGGAGGTATTTTCACTGCACAAGCCAGGCATGTGTGGATGAAATGATTTCTGCTGCACATCTTGGCCGGAATAAAGGAATGCCTCGATTCTCTGACACTGAAATGACGCTGCTGGCGAGTTTCAGTTGGGGTGACAGCAGTGGGTGACACCCATACCAAACATCACCCTGCCGTGCCCCCAGCCCTACACTCCGTACTACTCCCGGCACTACTACAGCGGGGAAAGCCCGCTGTAAATAATTCATACCCTGATTTTACATAAGCACAGCCACACAAGCTCTGCTGGGAAGAATGAATAGGGTGATTAATTCCTCTCCCTGCCGGAGGGCTGATTCCAACAGCCTTTGTTCGAGCTGCTACAGACACACCAGCAGCGCTGGTCCACCAGAGCCGTCTCCAACATCTCCAGCAGCCTCGGGGTCGCTTCTTGCTCTTCTGGGCAGCTGGAGGAGGATGCCAACATGTCATCCTGCTCTGTGAGGAACCAGGGAGGAGGGTTTAGCTCAGAGAAAGGGCCGAGTGTGGCACCAGCCTGCCCAAAATCCCCCAGAGGAAGGGATGGAAGTGATGGAAGGGATCAGGCTGCCTTGCTGTCACAGAGGCAACGCCCTGGAGCTGGTTCCTTCCAAGCAGCCAGCCCGGGTGACGCCGCTGTTTGTACACCTTATCCCGGGCACAGATAACATCACAACACTCAAGGAGCTGAGATTCGGTGAGCAGGAACCGGATTTTCTCCAGCCGGTCACCAGCAGAGGCATTCCCTCCGTGGCTGCTCTATGTCCCTGATCTTATCCCCAGCGCTGCTGAAATATCGAGATCTTGCACTTGATTTGGCTTCAGAAAGGAGCAAAGGTGTTTGCTGTTAACTTCACCCTCGGAAGGAACAAGCCCTCATACAGGATGCTCGAGAGGCCGTGAAATGGGTAATCTGAGCCAGGTTCACTGATTTGCATAGGATGCCTATTACAAGGCTCTGATTAAATCTTCACAACCCTCCCACCAACTTTTCCATTCCGACTACTAGGTCAGACTTTCCTTTCATGTTCTTGCTACCCAAAATTGCCCTCCAAGCTGAGTAGTAGCTCAACTTCACAGCACTTCTCTTAAGTTCCCCGACCAAGCCCTTTTCCAGGCAGCTTTGGCTCGCGCCCCAAACAGAAACCGAACAGAGCTCGTTTAAAAGAAAAGGGAAGAGAAAATGAAAGCAACACGTTCATAACTACACAGTCATCAGGCTTGGCTGGGCTGACTTCTGGACAGACAGACGTTTCCTCACTTGGGCAGCAGACAATGAGTCAACATCACTCCTCTGTGCTGTGTATTCCTGTCCTCACTGGGAAAAAGTGACTGGTTACTGTTCCTTCTTCCCCACCGCTGGAGGCTGCAGCGTTGTCCCCATGCACTGTCCCCAGGACTGGCAGAGAAATGCACAGCTGGGAAAGTCCACACTTACCATTTGTGCAGGAAAAAAGGTTTCTGTTCTATTAGGGAAGCGATGGCTCTGCTAAAACCCCCTTCAAGTCATATCACTCCTACCCAATCTGTGTTTTCACAATCCCCAAGGTCAAATCCTGGAGCTCTTGCGAGATAATGGGGATAAGATGGAATTTTGGTACCCAAGGCCTCCCAGCTGTCCTGAACAGACTGCAGATAAGCAAAGAACCTCTGTGATGAGGGCTCTTCATGGGACACAGCAGGACCAGATGTGTTTTATCAGCAGCACCCTACTGAGGGTGAGCCACCCCTCTCTGTGCCATCCTGGGACACACGTGGGGCAGGACAGTGATCCCAGTGCCATCCCAGCCGGGATGCCATCCGCAGGACGTGCTGGGGATAGGCAGCAATATAGCGGATTCTACTTCACCCAGCTATCCCAGCATGTGTTGGGGACAGGCAGCATCCCTCCAGGGCAGGGTCTACCTCCCCAACACACCCCAGGGCAGACAGATGGGGCAGCACCCTAAGGAGACAGCAGGTTTCCCTGCCAAGCTGTCCCACCGTGGAAGCGACACGCTGTCCCAGGACAGAGAGGACAGAACCCTATGGGGACAGCAGTTCCCCACTCCCCAAGGTGTCCCAGGATGGAAGGGACACGCTGTCCCAGGACGGAGAGAACAGGAGGACAGCAGTTCCCCACTCCCCAGGCTGTCCCAGCATAGAGAGACAAGCAGGTCCCCCTTTGCCCGGGCTGTCCCAGCACGGAGCAGCATCACCCCAGCGCCACCCGCATCACTCACCCGCAGTCGGGGGCCGGACACCAGCGGCAGTCGGGGTCGGCGGCGAGGCAGCGGCGCAGCATGAACTCCTCGTACTTGGCGACGAGGTGCGGGGAGTCGCGGAGCAGGCGGCGGATGTCGGCGGGGTTGAGGCGCTCGCTGCACTCGGGGCAGCAGATGTTGACGCGGGACTCGGTGATCTCGATGCGCAGGTACTGCCGCAGGCAGGCCCCGCACGACCGGTGCGGGCACGACAGCAGCCGCGGCGCGTTCTCCGCCGGCTGCCGCACCAGGCACAGCGGGCACTCCAGCTCCTCCTCGCCCTCCGGGACCACCGGAGCCTCCTCGGGGGGCGGCGGCGGCGGCGGCGGCGGAGGGGCCGGCGGGGCGGCGGGGGGCGGCGGCGGGGCGGCCGGGGGCGGCTCGGCCTTGGCGCGGCGGCGGCCGCCCGCGGCGGAGGCGGCGGCGGCGGAGAAGACGCTCTGGAAGGAGAGGCGGCGGCGGCGGCCGGGCTTGGGGCACTTGGCGGCGGCCGAGTGGATGGATGAGGAGCGCGGCGACTCGGAGTCCCGCTCGGAGCCCATGGCGGCGATGTTAGCCCGGCGGTGTCACCGGCGGCGGGGTCCCAGGTGGAGGCAGCGGATCAGTGCGGGGGCTCCGGGCGCCGCGTCCCGCCGGGCGCTGCCTCGGCCGCGCTGTAACGAGAGCGGCGCCGGGGCCGGGTGAGCGCGGCCCCGCCTCGTCCCGCCCCGCACCGGGCGCGGCCGCCGCCGCCGCCATTTCGGTTGTGGGCACCGCCCCCGGGCAGTCCCGGAGTCTACGGTGCCCGTCCCCGTCCCGCGGCTGCGTTGCCTGGAAGTGGCTTTAAAGCGTCTCAGTGAGGTAGAGCTGAGCCACTGCTCTGGTTCTGGGCTTCCCTCAGCGCCTCCATCTCCCCTCAGCGCCTGGTTCCCCTCAGCGCCATTGCTCCCCTCAGCGCCATTGCTCCCCTCAGCGCCATTGCTCCCCTCAGTGCCCAACCCTCCTCAGCTTCCCGGTTCCATCAGCACCCCCTGCTCCCCTCAGTGCCCCCATGTCTCCTAAACGCCCCTGTCTCCCTTCTATTTCCCCTCAATGCCCTTGGTTCCTCTCAATACCCAGCTCACCTCAGCCCCGGGTCCCCTCAGCATCCCCATTTTCCCGTCAGAGCCCTGATTCCCTCAGTGTTTGGGTAACACATGGTGGCATTCATAGAGTGTCCTGCATAAGGCCAGGAGTTGAATTCGATATTCCTGATGGGTCCCTTCCATCTCAGTTTGTTCTATGACTCTCCCTTCGTATTTACATCTCCTCAACATCCCTCACTCAGCGCTGCCATGGCTGCCTCACCCAGGGCCTGGAATGAGGGGAATCTTGTGGCTGGATTGTGCAGGAAAAAAAAAGGTTTCTATTAAAAAAAAAAACTGGGACACTTAGCTTTTTAACATCTCTCGTTGTTGAGGGGTGTCTATAACCTCAGGAATCCCCTCTAAATCCATCCATCCCTTGTCCCTCTCAGTGTGTCCCTCATTGGTAACGTTTCTGAAGATCACATAAAGATTTACTCAGCTGGGAACTCCTCCCCGAGTGCCAGGTTTAGAGGCACTGAAACTCCAACCCACATTCTCACTGCACTCATGCAGAAAGTTAAAAGCCTTCGTTTCCTTCCAGGGTTCCCCTGTGCCCAGAGGGGTCTGCCAGCCTCACATCCCATCCAAAGGCAGATAAACTAACAGGAAGGATGCTGCTTCTTATTATGCAGGGGAGCTGAAGCAGAAAGATCTGCTGTGTCTACAAAGAGCCTCTTAAATCAGCACAGAAGGAGCTGCCTTGCCTTAGACTGTCAGCTCTGACTGGACAGACTGTGGTTATTCATGTGACAAGTGTGGCTCCATCACTGTCTCCGAGCTATCACTGTTCCTGGAATCATCTCCCTCAGCAAAGCCTGTTTGCATGATTATTATTACCAGGATCCTTCCAAGAGCTGGGATGGGAACAAGGAACCAGGATTTTGGTGCTGGTGCTGCTGGATTGCTGTAGGCAAAGACCTCAGATCTGTCGGCACAGGGAGGATAATGATGACACTTCCCTGTCTGATGGGTGAATGAAGGCACAGAAGGAGTAAATCACCTGCACAAATGAAGCTTCCTCCTCTCCTAAACACCCTGCAGCAATCCTGCTTTTCCCTGTGCTCCTTCTCCATTAATTCTGTGCCTGCATACACCCTCCCTCACTGCTTATCCCAAGATGTCTGCTACACCCAAGTCCTTCCCCAGAGATTGCATTCCCCAGACATTTGTCAGCTCTTCACATTCCGGGGCTTTGGACCAGCTGGAAGTTTTGGACCACACTTAGGTTTGGCCTCAGAGTGGTAAATTCCTGCCTGGGATCAAAAAAACCCCGGTTAATTAGCAAGTTAATTTGGCAAGGGCCAAACAGCTCTGCTCCAAGAGAAGCAGGGATGCTTCCAGGGTGTCTGTGGAGCACATTTTCAATGAGCTGTGCTCCTTGGGCAGACATGAAGATCTCCCTGATACTTTGTGGTGTGGAATTCCCAGAGGAAAAGAACCCTTTTCCTTGGGAAAGGAGGGAGAGATGTTATATTGGTGTAAAACGAGATTATATTGAAATTAACTACTATTTTCTTGAGACAAGCCAGGTATGAGGCATTCTCAAATGGCTGTCGCTGCCCATCTGTGGCAGAGACTGTCTTGCTTTGATGATTTCACTAGAAAAATCACACTCTTGACTGAAATAGAGAAACCTGAACAGGACTTGTGTGGGATGGATCTCCCAGACAGCGCTGTGCCAGCTCAGCCCTACGTCCTCTGCAGCGCAGAAGCAGACTCCAACTAATTGTGGGAAGGTTTCAGCTCAAAAGCTAATGTGAGACGGGCCTGAATTACCAGTAGTGCAGACATAAGAGAGCAAAACCATCTGGAGCTCCTGGGAAAGGATGGGCTGGTGGGGCAGAAATGACTCTTCACTGCCTTATATGAGGAATCACGATAGCAGCAAGGCTGGGGGAGGCCAGGGTAAATCCGAGTGACTTCAGAGCCATCTTCCCTCCTCCCAAGCTGTGCAGAGGTTATATATTTGAGGGAACTCAATGCTTTTATGGAGCTCTGAGATACAGATTTCCCTACTGTGGTTCAGAGACATCCCAGCTACTTAAAATCAAATTCTCCATAGCAAAGGTGTTTCTCCATGGCGAGTTTCCACAGCCCTTGCCAGGAGCAAAGGCTCCTGCTCAGCGTGTTCCTGACGAGCAGTTTGAACCCGCTAGTTTGTTTTGATTCAAAAAAAAAAACCCAAACCAACAAAACCACCCCAAGACAAACAGCCAGGAACTGGAAGCAGAGGGCAGGAAAGCAAGCTGCCAGGGAGGGAAAGAGGCTGATTGGGAAGTCACCGGATTGGGAGTGAGATCACATCAGCCCCTCCCCGGAGCTGCGGGGAAGCTGCCACCAGCCTGACCGTTAAACTGGGGGATATTTGAAAAGATAAACCCAAACCAAACAAACAAAAAAAAAAGATATACAGAAGGCGGGGGCGTGGTGGGGGGGATTCAAACACTGCAGCGAATCGTTCTGCAAATCCCAGCTCCAATAGGCAAATTGGCTTTTGCTTACGCTGGCAGAAAGCTGGAAGATTGCTGACTTCCGACCCCGCTGGATTTGGCACAGGCGGCTTTTAAAGCTGCCTGAAAGCGCTGTATCCCCCAGGAAGGCTTTGTCCAGACACCGGTTGGAGCCACCCCACACTGCCCAGTGCCGTTCCCAGCCTGGATAGAGCCACCTGGGGAGGCTGAGCTGGGCTGGACCTGCTTTTGGGAGGTATTTCTCTTTCCAGAGAAATATCCTCGTCACCCACACCCCAAAAACCCCCTGAAAGGCAGAGTGACAGCTCTGTCACTGTCGAGGAGGAAGAGCCTCTGGTGATGTAATGAAAATTCCCCTTGGTAATTCGGAGAGTGAAAGCAGAGGCTGAGCTGCTGGGAAGGGATTGTGAAAGTCAGACTGCATGGAGGAACTGGGGTGTTCCTGGCCGGGAACATTGCTGTGGCAAGAGGCACATCTGTTTATGTTTGCAGCCGATAAAACTGAAATTCCAGCTCCTACCACATCCCCTTTGCCCACCTTTCCCCCCTTCCAGGTGACCCAAATGTCACAGGTATGGGAAATACCTGCCTGGTGCTCTCCTCCCTGGCCTGCAGGACACAGGGGGTGTTGAAACAATTATTTCAGGACACACAAAGATCCAAGCTGCCTCAAACCTCTGGAATGCAGGCACTGAGGTGTGAACCCCTCCCTGGCACTGCCTCTTTTCTCTGGAAGTCCCTGGGTCTCCTCAGGGTTTCTCCCACTTTTCCCAGGAAGGGGTGAGTGGGTTATTCAAGGGCTGCATTGCACAGTTCAGAGAAAACCCAGCTCGTGTTGCTGCTTGCTGATGAAATGCAGGAAGGAGGGGAGCAGTTTTACACCAGGAATTCTTCCTCGTTTTTGTACAGGGAGGCCCAAGAATGACTCAGCTCTGGTTTTACTGGGCAGGCTGAGACCTTTGGCCCTATTAAGGTGGGACAGCCAGGGTTGTTCAAGTGATCCAGGTGCATCAGGATGCCAAAATGCAGATGGCAGTTTCAGGGGTCTCTCTGCTGAGGACCCACCATGAGCCCTACCTGAGATGTGCTGCACTCGCAGCATGTGGAGGAGGATGAGAGGGACAGACAGATTTAAGTAGCACAGAGATAATTTTAAACCTTTCAGAAGTTCACTGAGAGGTGTCCCCCCAGCTCCCTGCCCTGGAGAGTTGTGCCAGGGCCATGTGGGCTTCCCTACTCCTCTTCTAGAAGTCCCAGCTCCAGGGCAGGGATGTTAATCTCGGCTTGCCCGAGGCATTCGGCGAGGTTTAACCCCAAGAGCCCGGAGCTGTGCGGGATGAACACTGAACGTTCACGGGGAGCAGCTGTGATTGCAAGAACTGAAGCTCATTGGGGTCATTTTCGCCAGGGCCCCGGGGAAGCGCTGGCTCCTCATGACAGGCACTGTGATCGTTTGTCAGATGGAGATGTCATTAAAGGCCCCTCGTGTCTCTCCAGGGAGGACACCCGAGGCTGGGGAAGGCTCTCCCCAGTGTGCACATCTCTGCCTCTATCCACTTAGTTCGTGTTCTGTTTGCCTCTCCTGGTCCCCCGAGATGTGTTCAGGGAAGGAAGGAGATGATTGTGCTTGACTCCTCTTTTCTCTGCTGGACTTAACAAGGATTGACATACTTTTAAATGAAGAGGAAGAGGCAGGAGATGAGAGCCTTGGGATCAGAAATGCAAGGCTCTTCCAAGAGGATTTGTTCTGGTTTAGTCTGTGGTTACACCTCCTCTCCCCTCCATCTCCCCATCCCACTCTGCTCCCTCCTAACACCCACACACGCACGGCAATCTTCCACTCCCTGCTGTGACTTTCTGGGGAAGAGGCTGTCATGTGAAATCCTGGGAGATAGAGAGAGAGGGAGAGTTACCACATGGAGCTCTCTGACAGCATCACAACAGGCCCTGCAGAACAGGCCGGCAGCCGGGGGAACGCTGAGCTCCCCCTCCCCGAAATCCTGGGCGCTCCTCTCACGGGTGGCAGCTGGGGGGAGCGGGGAATCGTCTTGGAAGCTTGGGAGCCGCCTACACACATGGCAAGGCTTGTCAGCAGCTGATAAAAGAGGTGGGAGGTGGGGAGATTTCGAGGGGGAACAATGTGGAGGCTCTCATGCCCACATAGCTCCCCCATCCTGTCTCCTGCAGGGCTCCCACAGCTGGGATGGCCACAGCCTGGCCCCGTTGGTGACACACGTGCAGTGAGGAGAGACCCCAAAAAGGGACTCGGATATTCCTCAGCAATGACGCAGAGGTAGGGACCATTAAGCAATTACTTATAATAGTAATCTGACATGCTTTTCCCCTCTACAAAAAGCAGCATTTCCTTTTGTAATAAAAGCACAGGCTGTTCTGCGTTCTTTATTCACCTCCACGCTCGCTGAACAGCTTTGGGGATAGAAGTGACAATGATCCCCGCTCCCAAGTCACTCTCACCACTGACCTGCTACCCTTAATGATGGGGGATTTATAGCTGAGAAGGTTTAGCACTGTAGGATGCTGCCATCAGGATAGGGCTGGCCAGATCCATGTGGCAAGAAGGAGGCAGACTCCCTCCTCACCTGAGTCATTCAATAGACAATTAAATGTTTGGTGTTGATGTAAACACAGGCAAATTAGTCACTGGAGAAAACATCAGTGCCTGTGATGGCTGGCTGTGGTTAGAAGGGTGGTGACAAACACCTGTGACAGCACAAAGCCAAGAGATATGGAGATGGCATGGCATGGCATGCTCCTGGCTCTGGAGTATCTCCCTGATGCCAGCTTCTTTTTGGGATGCTCAGCGTCTTGCTGAGCAAACCTTGCAGCGTCAGGACATGAGCAAACCTGGCCACAGCAGAAGCAGCAAGATCAAAGTGAAATCTTGAGGAGGAGCACCCATGGAGAGCTAAGGAAGAGTTTGTCCTGCCCTTCAGAGAGCAGATGAACCAGGCAGAGCTCTGGCACGGGCTTGGATTTCTGCAAGGAGAACAGAGTGAGGCACTGGCCTGGTTTCCAGGAAAGGAGAACAGTGTGTCACAGAGGAGGCATTGAAAAGACCTGAGGCTTCTGCCTCAGCTTTCAGTCTTACTCCTGCAGACACGTGGGTGCTGGGGAGTTCAAAAGGCTGAACTGGAGCTGTCCTGCAGCTGGCACAGGACAGGAAGCTGTGGGCCCCTCCTGCAGAGCTGCTGGAGCAGACACCATAGAGGGATGTCCCTGTGTTTGCTGGAGATCCCTGCTCAGCTCACATCAATCCCTGTGATTGTGGGACTGTGGAATCCAAGGTGGGCAGGGAGGCTTTGGTACAAGGCAGCATCTCCAGTGCTCAGAGCCCCCCAAAGACACTGGCAGCCCATCAGCAACATCTCAAAACCTCACAGGATCTCTGACATCCTCTCCAGCTGGTGCATCCCACAGCACAGGTAGGGCTGGGCACACCACACATTTCCTCCAGCTGACCCACCCATTTCCTATTTTCTGCAGACGTGACAACTAGTGAGTTAATCCTGCAGGCCATAAACTAAGCTGTATTAGCAGACACCATCTGTCCTTTTTCATTTGCTGATGCACGACCTATTTTGCTGTGTAGTGGAGCAGGCACTGCAGTTTTGGGGCTTGCATGTTGCAGTGTCCCTGTTGCCAGGGCATCATCCACTGCTCACAGGGACCTGCTGGTGGGAGAAAGCTCCAGTGAACTGAGCACCACTGGGACCTGCTGCCATGGGCAGGTGGTGGATGAAGCCTGTCCCTGTGGCTGCCTGGCCTCCAAGGAGGTTTGGGCTTCAATCCCACAAAGCACCTAGAAAGGGAAAGGTCTCGGTAGAACCTCCAAGGACAAGAGCACAAACTGCTCTCAGCAGGGTTTTCTGAAGCCCCTTCAGCAATGGCCACATCCACATTCCCTCACTTGTCAGGAGGTCATGGAGAGATCTGAATTCTCATCCCAAAGTGAGGTTTATGGAACAGGCTCAGCATTCCAGCCACTCTGCTCTGGCCTGGAGTAATTCCTGTGCTTTACAGAGCTGAGTGATGGCAATCACACCAGGATAGGGAAAGGCAGGAAGAGAACTCTTCCTTTATCCCTCTGCTCATGCCTTGGAGCAGTGTGGTGACCCTTGTCTGGGTACAGAAGTGCAGACATTGTGAAAGCTCATAAAACCATCAGGATTTTCCAAGCCAGTTATTATTTGACTTTACCAGCTCTCGAGGCAATTCCAAAGGTTAGTCCCTTGTCAAAAGAAGTCTCCTGAATTTACCAACTTTCAGTTTAACTCAGCGCCGGTGGCAGGAATTTTCCCTGAGTTCTGAAACAAAAAGCCAGGAAATTCTGTGGATGTGTGCTAAGGAGTCAGGAGGGAGCTGGGTGCCAACACACTCATTTGTTCCTCAGAGCCATCATGATCAGTGGTCACTGACCTCTGGACTCCCAAAACCAGCCAGAGAATTTTCAGCTTCCTGCCTCACTGCACCAAAGAGGAAAGCAGAGTGGAAGGAATTATTCAGACTGGCCTTAGCCAGACCACTCTTCTCTGACTTAGCTCACTTGCATTATTTGGGTTTTCCAAAGGACTCCCAATTTCCTGGCTAGGATGTGGCCCAAACCTACCTCCTTCTGTGCCATCAGTGTCCTCTGAGCATCCAGCACTGCCAGAAAGCTCAGAAAGCTGGCCTGGAGTCATTCCCCTTTCCTGCTAGTCCAGCTCTTTTCTCTTACAAACTGGCTTAAGCTCTGAACCCTGGGCTTTCCCACCCTGAAATCTGTTTTAGCTCCTGCACAGTCTCACTGCCTGCAGAGCTGTTTGACCCTCAGCTTCCAGCAGCACCAAGCCCTGCTGTCTCCTTCCTGCCTTCCCTAAGCTTTTCTCAGTGTTTCTTTGTGCTGTTGACACTGCACCAGGTGTGATATAACGTTCCACAAAATGCCCTGGTGTTCCTGCAAGCTCTGCCTCCCCATCCTGCACTGGGAAAAGGGGAGCTGGTGCCAGGACCTCTGTGCTAGGACAGACTGACAGTTTGGGGTGTAAATTAAATCCCAACTGTGTGAGAATGATCCCAACTTTTCTTCTGTCTCTCTCTGAGCTTTGGGAGGAGGAGGACTGGCTCAAGAATGGTATTGATCTCAGTCCAGGAACAAACATTCCCTTTCCACAGGCCACAGCCTCTCTCTCCTGTGTGTCATGTGAGGAAGAGGAGCAGGGAAGGGCAGTGCTTTGCCAAGACTAGAGCGTACCCAAAACTGTGACTGTCAGGAGGTGGGAAGGGGAAGAAAGAGCCCATGTGATCAGCCCTGGAAAGGGCAGTTCCTGCTGAGAACTGCCTGGGGAACAGTCCCATTTTCATAACCAGCAACAGCTGTGAAAAGGGGAAAGAACAGCGATTCTGGGCCCTGCCAGCAGCACCTCTTGCCTGCAGCCAGGCTGGGGGAGCAGGGAGAGCTCCCAGCACAGCTCTCTGGCCCCACAGCAAGGAAAACGTTTGTCATTTTCCAGAGGGCTGAGCCAGCATTAACCAGGTGTGGGGAATGTGTGAGCCTCTCACTCTGAACATGTGCTTGCTCAGGGTTCCCTTGTCTCAGCTGAGATCTGACCCTTGGCTGCCAGGCCCCTGTCCCCAGCTCAGTCCAGGGCTGTTCCCCTGTGCTCTGTTTCTGCAGCACAAGGTGGCCAAAGGGAGAGGGGAGCTGCCCTTCGTTCCCGGGCTGCCATGGAAAGGCAAATGGGGTTTGTTCTGCTGGGTTTTGCTGCTGACCCACGCCTTCCTTCCCCCAACCTCATGCAGTGACCACAAGCCCATTCTCTCTAACTACAAGCACAACCCACCTTTACCACAACCAGGAAATTCCTCTTCTCCCTCCCTCCTCTCCCTCAGCCCTTCACCACCATGAGAAACACTCATCCCTCACTGGGGCTTGTCATCTGTGGGCTGTCTTAACCAGTGTTGGAGCAAACTGCCCCCTGTGCTGCCTCAGGCTGGCCTGTGCACTGCAGAAAATTGAGGAGGATGTTTCTGGGGCGATCAGTGTGCACTGAGACCTCAAATGCTTCTCTGAAATCAGGCCCTGCTGTTGCTCCAGAGCATCCTTCTAACAGGGAGGCAGCAGCCTCTCATCTGCCCAGCCCTGCCATCCCTTTTCCCCTGAGCACCAGGAAAAGTCCAGTGCCTGACACTGAAACAGCAGTAGCTGCCAAGAGCCTCTCAGCTGCCTCTGAGCTACAGAATCCCTCCCTGCAGGCTCTCAGGAGGAGCTGTCAGCAAAAACAGCCCTATTTAACCAAAGCAGAGACAGCCTGGCTTTACATGGCCTCCCTCTGCCTTTCCCTGCTCCCCTGGAATTGGGGAAAAGCCTCTCAGGGCAGCACCAGCTCCTGTGCTTCTCCCTGGATGTGAAGCTCAGCTCAGCAGCACCCAGGGGTTCACACAGCTCTGGGTGCTGCTCCAGCTATTCCCTCTCCCTTCCATGGATCTCCTGCAGGATGCACAGCCCAGCACCCAGGGGTGCTCCCCATCCCCAGGACGGTGCCCTCAGCATGGGATGAGCAGCGAAATCGCAGCTGGAAAATCTGGCAGAGGATGTGGAGCAGAGCCCTGTCCCCGGGCTGAGCACCAAGAATGCCTCTTTCCCATCCAACACGCCAAGGCTCTGAGCCCTGCCAAACCCCAGTGTTTGTTCCTGCCTTTGGCAAGCAAGGGATGGCAACAAAAGCATGTGCGAGGCAGAAGGAGTTCAGTGAAGGAGGGAAGTGGGTTTCTCTTGGGTCTCTGTGACCTTTTCTGGTTTGGAAAGAACAGAGATGTGCAGAGATGCTCACAATGCACAGCAAGGCTGTTTCCACTGGCCCAGCAGCAGAACAAACCTCGTGGCCTCCTTCAGTCACAAGAAATTGGAGCCCAGAGCCACAGCCCAGCCTTTGGCTGCCGGGGTGGAAGCAGGAATCCAGCTCCTGGGAGTTGGTGCCTTTGCCTGTTTGCAAGGAAAATTTATGTGCAGCCACGGAACCTCACTGTGTGCCTTGTCTTCCAGCCCTGCTTCTCTGGGATACAGCTCCTGCTGTGGGATGGGAACAATTTTTCTTCAGCTAAGTTGTTTTGGAGTCCATGGCCTGGGAGTTGTGTCAGCAGTGCCCTTGGCCATGAGGATCCCATTGACTCTCACCTCTCTCCTTGGAGCAGCAAGCACAGAGAAGGAGCTCTTGGGGCAAGGCCAAGAGAAGGGCTGAGACTGAATGACTCCAGTGATTTTTCCGTGTGCTTCCAGCCCTTACAGCTCAACCTCAGAGAGAAAAAGTGGTGCTGGCAGGAGGGAAGAAGAGGACTGGGGTTCTGTGCAGGTAAATCAGGAATGCACCTCCATCCTTCAACAGCTGAGAGTCAGGAGCAGGTTTATAGCAAAGATAGAAAAGCTGATTTGGCCAGAGGGATAATATTTCTGTTGGGAACCAGAGAACTATTGATTACTCAAGTAACCTCAACTATTTAACAAACAGCTACCTCAGCAGAAAGAAATTTCAGCCTGGGTTTAGGGAGAGGATTGAGGGTCTCCAGGGTGGCCAGGGTGGCAGGAATGTGAATTCCCACTCTCCTTGACTCTCCTTGCTGCACTGCTGCCCTGCCTGCTCCCAGTGGCACCAGATAAGGAGTGAAAACAAACACCAGGTAGGTGCCTGTGAGTGCCCCAACAAAGGAAGGGGAAAATGTTCACTGCAGTGGAGTGGTGGCCAAGATAGCCTGTGAAATAGGCAGGATTAAAATGTCTCACAGGACCTGGCTCAGCTCCCAGGGCCTTCTCTGGACACTGGCACAAAGGCAGCTCCTCCTGATGCTCCAGGTCTCTGCAGAGGCTCACAGATCCATAGCACTTTTCCCAAAGGGAGCACGAGTTCCCAGTTAATTATTTCTGTATTATTGAGTGCCTGGCAGTGACAGCCTGTGGTGGGGGCTGAGCACACAGGTGACAGAGCATGGCTGTGGGGACAGGGTCACACCAAGGCACCGGGAGCATGGCAGAGCTTCAGCTGCTGCAGCTGATGTGCAGATGCCAGGCTTTGTAATATTCACATGATCATCCCTTTTGCAGTGTAGGCAAGAATGGGGGAAAGCAGGGAGAGCCAGCTGAGCCACAGAGAAGGTCAAGGACTAGGAGGGGGTGACTTGGCCTTTCTGTTTGTGAGAGGTCCTGGTGCCATTCCTGCACTGAATTTTGAATAAGCTTGAAAAAAAATCAAGTTGGAACATGACTTTGAGGCAGTCCTGCTACTGGTCATGCAGAACCACAACCTGGGGAATGAAACTGCGGAAGAACAGCAGTGTTAACTCCTCCCTGCACCCTTCCCAAGCTGGCCCTGGGAGCCCAGCTCAGGCTGTGCCCAGTGAGGTCCCCCTTGGGGCACAGGGGCCCATCCCCAGCTGGCTCCCTCCCAGCACAGCTGCCCTGGGCAGAGCTGAGGGCTGGCACAGAGCAGCTGATGGGGCCTCCCCTCCCTGCCCGCCCATGCCAGAGGCTTGGGATGCAGCTGGCCCTGCAGCCAGCTGGGTGACAGCACTGCCTGTCACCCTCCCAGCGTGGGGCTGCCACCCCTTGCCCCCAGAGAAGCCCCACAGAGCAGCACAAGCTCTTGCTGTTGGCACTTTCCATCCCATAAGCAGCACTGTGGCCACATGGGCTGCTCCCAGGTGGTCCCAGTAGACCCAGCATGGGTGCCTTGGTGGGGAGGGATTGTGCCTCACACAGTAATTTCTTCCCTAATTAAAGCATATTTATGCTTCTTGTTGCAATTACACCTCAAGCATTCCTCTGTGGTCCCACTGGGTCACAGCCCCCAGCCCTTTGAATGCCTTGGGAAATGTGTTGGTTCAACAAAATGGTCGTGACAGGAGCATTGGCCTCTCCCTGTTCTTGGATTTCAAGCAAGGTTTCTACTTTGTGCCTCTTCCATCTCCACCCTCATACTGGTTTCTGACACCCACAGGGGTCACCAACACTGTGCTTTTGACCCCAGCTGTGTTTTCCTCAACTGAGAATGCTGACAGGCCACAATCAGGTCAGCACACATGAGGGGGTGCCCACAAACTCATTTTCTACTTTGCTAAGGCTGTGTAGCCTGAGTGTAGGTGTGGAGTCCCTACACCCCACTGCTGTGGGATCCCACAAGCAGCAGGGAACCAGCCCAACTCTTGGATTAAGAAAAAGATGAAATTCCCCCCAGGAGCACGGGCCAGCACAGCACGCAGGTACTGCTGGGCAGAGGTGACTGTCACCCTCACTCCCTCTGCTAACAAAACAGATCCCGTTATGCAACCCTTGTGCTAAAAGGCAACACAACACCCAGAGAGGCTTCAAGGACTTGGTTGTTTTGCCTTCCAGGTCTGCAATCCCCAGGATCCACATGCAGAGAGCTGCTGGCAGTGCCCATGCACCTGGCTGCCTTCCCCAGAGCTATGGCACAGGCAGGGAAGTGCTGAGGCTGCTGGGGATGTGCAGTTTAGGATTCCCACCACAAACGCGCTGCTGGGCTCGGTCCCAGTGTGCCGGCTCTGCTCTAAGGTAAATGCAACTCAGGGGATGGAGTCTCAAACTTCTGATTAATTTCATCAATGAGAAATTGATGAAATTCATCCCCAGGGAGAACTCTGCTCTCCTTCTCCAGCCAGGGACCAGGGCTGCTCTCTAGCCCATTTATCCTGTTCTGGAAGTGCAGGTGCTCCTGGCTGTTCCCAGTACAGCACCAGTGCCATACACGCTGCTCTCCTGGGGGGAAGCATCTGCACCAGTTCCTGCACCAGCCAGCTGGGCTCTGACCTGCCCTCACTGTCCCACAGCCAAGCCCTGCTGTGCCAGGCTGTTCAGGCATTGTATAATATTCCCATTGCCCAGCAGCCATCCCCCCGAGAGATGCCGAGGCAGGCGCTGATCCCACAGCATCTCACAGAGCCCCCCTGCCCCGCTGCCATCCCTTACCTGTCCCCGGAGCCCAGTCCGGTGCCGGCTCTCCCCTCCGCAGTCTCCCCGCTCTCCCTTTCCCACTCCCGCTCCCTCTGCGCCACCTCCCCGCGTGATGTCAGCGCAGCCCGGCCCCCGCAGCCTCCCCAGCGCTCCCTCCACGCCACGCAGCCGCCCATCGCACCCCGCTGCTGCTGCTGCTGCTGCTGCTTCCCTGCCCAGCGTTGCCACAGCGACAGCAGGGGAATCCCATCCTCTGCTCCTCCACCTCCCAGGGCCTCGCTTGGTATCACCCACTGCAGCGGGAAGGACAGGGCGACAGCAGGGGACAGCAGGCAGTGGTGGCTTTGTGGTTCAACAAATCTGGAAGGGAACGGAGAGGGAGCAGAGGCAGCCAGGGGAAGCAGGCTCAGAGCAAACAGGCTCTCATCTTACCTGCAGCAGTTCCACCCCTGTCCCCTGAGCTCTGCCCAACTTCCCACTCCCTCCATCAGTTCTTTGTTCTCAGCCCCACGTGTTCCTCAGCTCCTTCATGGCTGTAGCACCGTGATGGCACCAAGTCCCCACAGACATCTCTGCAGCGGCTTCTCCTCGCCCCCACATCAAGGTCAGGGATCAGGTTATTGATCAGAAACTCAAGCCCAGCTCCAAACCAGACCATCAGGAGTCGGTGGGTTCATTACCACCAACCACAAACCCACAGTGAAAGGTTTTCCTGCAATCCCTGTCTCCAGTGGTTTCATTGGGAAGAGAGAAGGGCAGACACATTTTTAGGACTGCAGCACATTTTTAATGGAAAGAGATGGCCCAGGGCTTTCATCCCTCCCCCCATTCAAGATGCTGTTTCTTTTCAGCAGAAATATTGCTGCATTAGAGAACAGGTCACTTCCTCTATCAGTGAGAATTCAGTGTCCTATTTGATGCTGGTCCTTGTGCTATAAATAGGAATTTTCCCTTTTTATGGTTGCTGAATAATTGTGTGTATGCAATATGAACACAGTTTTCAAAAGAGTGCCTGATAAGCAGCTTGCTGGAACGAAATGGTTGAGCAGAAGGAATTTACAGCACCTGCAGAGCATCGTGTGCTGTGGAAAACATTCAAGGTCAGCCTGAGAGAGACAGGTCACAGCACAGATCCAGCTCCAGAGGAGCCAGGCTTGAGCTCACAGACTCCCCACTGCAGCCTCCCCACAGCTCCCCAGCAATCCATTTCATGCTCCACACTCAGGTAAGGATCAAACAGAGGCAGCCCAGCTCAGAGGAGCCAGGATTCCTCTATCCCACAGACCAGAATGCCAGGAGGAGCAGGCAGAACAGGTTTTTAAAACAACAGCAGGCAAGGAGCAGAGGACACAATCCCAGACAAGGAGGAAGAGCACAGTTTAACAGCCACCATCAAAAGGAACAAGGGAAGAACGCCACAAAGGCCAGAGAGGCACAAGAATGGTAATGGAGGTGCAGAGAGGTAATGAAAATACCTGAGCACAGAGAAAGAATGGAGGAGCAGGAGAGCCCAATTATGCTGGAAAACCAATAATTTCTGCAGGAAATGGGTACATGCAGCCCAACCCTTTCTGAACACATGCAGGGCTGCAAGAATCATGGATAAACAACAAACCTCCATCAGTCCATCGGGAACAGCCTCCTCTGGGGTACCACAGAGGGTCAGAGTCCCTGTGGAGGCAGGAGGAAGGGAAGCCAGGAAATGCTCTCATTCCCTGCATTAGGACAGAATTTTCCCAGTGAATTTAGAGAGAGGGAGGGATGCAGCAAAGTATGAAAGGCAGAACAGAAGACACAATAATGTGGCTTCCAGTTGCTGCAGGAGGAGAGAAGGAAATAACATCAGCTCCTCCACACACTGGAGATTCAAAGGGAGGAGGAAAAAAAGGGATTACATCAGTTCAAATGCTGCAAAGCTCTGGACAGAGAGGATACACAGGGACTTGGTGCTTTCAGCCTCACACAGGAAGAAACAGGAGAGAGAACCAGCAAAAAACCACCATTGCTATGGTGATCTAAAGCATTGGACACACTCAGCAAGAAGAGATAAAAGGAATTATAAGCCACATTTCCAGCTGCACAGAACATCGTTGAGATAGGATCAGGCCCCAGGATCCACCCAGCTCAATTGTTAGTTGATGCTGTCATCTGCCTCCTCATCCTCCACGCTGTCTGCAGGTCAAAGAGGACACAGCACCAGATACAAATGTAAAGGGGTTACTTTATTATTGATTCAGAGGTTAGACAAGGCACCATTTGATCTAAAAAGAAATGCAAAAAAACTCCCCCAATTAAGTGTTATTTTTGCAGGCAATTAAGAAAAGTCTCTTTTGCATTTCTTCAGCATTGTGTGAATTCCAGCTTGGTCATGATCACAGAAAAGCCACCCCATTCCCAAGTAAGGCAGGTTTGGACTAGAGCCACAGCCCCTCTGTTGAGCAGCAGAGAATCCTTGAGAAGTCTTTATGCCAGGGTTTAGGAATGCAGCAGAACAAGAAAAACAGAACTTCGAGGAAAAGACCAGGCATCTCTTTTTCCTTTCCATTTCACACATGATGATGAATCATTTGTTCCTTTTGGTCCTCGCTGATAGGAAGCAACTTTAGAAAAAAATCACAGCAAACCTTTCAGTGGCCTCAGAGTACCAAGAGCCCAAGAGACAAGCCCTGAAAGTCCTGGAGAAGCCTGGAGTAACATCTAGCCCTGCCCTCCAACAGGTCAAGGACCTGCAGCTGATCACTGAGAGATGTTTCCCTCTCCACAATTGTTTTGCCTCCACAAACATGATTTCTAAGGAGAAGGCCGCCTCCTCTTCACAATGATTCTGCCAAATAAGAAATCCAACCAAAACCCAACCAAATCAGCCCCCCAACCCCTTGTTTGCC
Source organism: Ammospiza nelsoni (assembly GCF_027579445.1). Classification (NCBI taxonomy): domain Eukaryota; kingdom Metazoa; phylum Chordata; class Aves; order Passeriformes; family Passerellidae; genus Ammospiza; species Ammospiza nelsoni. The sequence goes on along the minus strand of NC_080657.1, from coordinate 1,675,159 downwards.
ACCTCCTTCCCCCCCTCCCATCAATCATACCCCCCTCCCAGCTGCCCTCCCTGCACCCAGGGAAGGGCTGCAATGGGTGATGTAGCAGAGTGTGCAGCGTTTGGTGGTGTCTCATCTGCTTGATGGAGTCACTCAGCTGGAATAAATGGGAACAGAGAGAAAAAAAAATATTTAGGGAAAAACAAACAAACAAAATTAAACATGGTTTATGGTAAAAAAAAAAAACAACAAAAACCAAACAAAGGCTGGTGAGTTGGATGTGAAGAGAGCACAAGGGAGGAAAGGAAAGAAGAGTGGGGGAACATCTTGCTCTTGCTGTAGAGTAAAACCTTGACCAAATCCAGGAATGCCAACTGGCTGGGAACCCTTCCCAGAGTGTAGGGAGCTGCATTTCTCCCTTTGGCTCTCAAAATAAAAGCTGCTTCCACACGACTTCTTTAGTCACCAAGATGCCAGGGCAGCTGTAACCCACACACTTTCCCACTCTCTGGGGCACGGCAGTCCTATCCTAAACACTGTCCCAACACACCAGTTCCAGGTTATCCTTCCACAGGAAACCCAGAGACAGAGCAAGGGCTGTCTGGGAGTCCCAGGGGACAACAGGCTGCTGGCAAACCCAGCCCTGTTTACTGTCAGAGCCTTTCTCCTCAGTCACGTGCTTGCTAGAGCAACAAGTCCACTGCTTTTGGTTTCCAGTTTGCTGGAAGGGAAGAGGTTCTGTCCCTGGAAAGGATGTGTGAGGACAGAGAGGGGATTGTCAGGCAAAAGAGAAGTTATCAAGGAAAAGAGCAAGGGATTCCTGAGGATTAAACATCTGCTCTGGCCACAGAGCTCACAGCAGCTCAGTGCACAGGATGGAGTGGGCCATCCCCAGAGGGAGAGAGAGGAGGATACTCAGTAACAATCAGTAAACACACATGGAATGCCAAAGGACAAAGTTTCATCTGAGCCAATCCATATTTACAGCACGGTCCTCTAGGAAGGGCTGGAATCCCTCGTGGCCAAAGGTCAGTGCCAGCCCTGCAGTGTCACCACACAGCAGCACAATGCCCTGGAAAGGCTCTGAGCACACACAGTGTCCTCAAACACAGCCTGCTGGAGCTGCTGGGTTTGCTCAAGAAACAGGAACATTTCCATGAGCTCAGTGAAGGTCGTTAGCTCAAGGGCACACGGAGCCAGTGCTTAATAACGCTGTCTCTCGAGCCTTGAGAAACCATTTGTTTTGCAATAAGGCTTTATTATATTTAGACTTTGGGATCAGGAGAAGCTCAATTCATCTTCCTCTCCTTGGTCAAAACCAAGGCAAGAGTGAAGAGTTAAAACCCAACTCCTTTTCTCATCCTCAGGACATCCCAACCTGCCACACAGTAACCGTCACTCTGACCACAGATTTCACATTAAAAAGAAGCATCTCACTAATTTGCTATAAATCCCACAGATAAATAAAGGTTGAAACCCCCCATCAAGTGCCATCAGAACAGGAACCTGCTACCCCACAGGGAATAAAACACATACAAGGAGAATCCATCATCATCCAGCCCCAAGGCTGTCCCTCAGGCTGCTCCCACATAAACAGAGCAATCCCGGGTTTCAATCCTGCAGCTTCACATCTCCTGGGAAATCCTTCCCCCACATCCCCAACCTTCTCCAAGGCCCCTGTGGGGTAGCTGGGAGGAGCTGCGAGTACAGTTCCTTTCAGAGAGGAGCATTTCTAGGATGAAACAAAGGCTTTTTCACCCAAAGGAGTGCAGAGCCCATTTTGGCACCTGGAGCCTGGGCTCGCTGCGGCCTCTAGAGGCCAAAAATCCCAACATCTACACACAGACTGACGTTCACATATAGCCACATCGAGACCTTTAACAGCTCGTTTAATTAAATTAGAGAATTAGCACAGCCCTGCCTTGGGCTGCATCACCTCATCCCTTCCCCTTCTACTCTGCTCAGCTCTTCACCCTCCTTGGCCCCAGAGAGACAGAACAGAGAAAGACAGAGGAAAAAAAAAAAAAAAAAAAAAAAAGGAGAACCCCATCCTGGGATGGAGCTTTAAATGAACATAACCAGGTCTTTACATGTTGCTTTGGTGAAGGCTGCCAGGATGCTGGCAAACACCACGTCGGGGGACTGGGAGGCATCCACGGCCGTATGGATCCCTCTCTTGCTGTAGTAGGACACCAGGGGGGAGGTCTGGGTGTGGTAGGACTTGAGCCGCGTTTTCAGGGCCGTTTCGTTATCGTCCGAGCGCCGGATCAGGGGCTCTCCAGTGACCTGGGAGAAGCAAGGGGACATTCTCCAGCCAGCTGCAGCCTGGCATGCTCCCCCCTTCTCTCCCTGCTCCCCTCCTCCTCCAGGGTGGTGCTGCAGAGGAGATGGAGCGAACCCAGAGCAGCCAGAACAAGTCTCAGAGCAGTCACTGAAGAGAGAAGGGCTCAGCACTGTGATTGTTTTCCCTACACACCACTCTGCTTGCTAAAAGGAGCCTCGAGAGCAGGCACCAGTTACAGCTGCTCCCCAGGATGGAAACCAGTCACAATTTGAGCTCTGCAGACTGGCCATGCCCTTCATCCAATCCATCCATCCCTCCAGGCCTCGCTCCCCGCAGTGCCGTTGGCTCAGGCTGCCCAAGCTGCTCCCCACGCTCCCCAGAAAGGCAGGACAGGAAGGTACAAGAGAAGGAAAGAAATGAGTTTTTCCAGGGAGAGACTGCAAAACATCAGCTACACCCAAAGCAAGGTAAGCTGCAGCCTTGGGAGCTCACATACATCGTCCTTCATGTGCTCTTTCGGGGGTCTGAACTCCTCGTGATACGAGCGGCCGCTCGCTGGGTGAATCAGCCTGAGACAGAAAAGAAGTGTCAGCAAAGCAGCTGGTCAGGACAAGATCTCCTGAACCCGCCACTCATCAGCACAGAAACATCTGCCACAGCACCACCATTAGCCTTTCACTTGTAAGTAAATTCTCTCCAGTTATTTCTGTACCAAGGGCCTCTTCAGTTTGGAAGAGCAGCTGTGCTGGGAGATGGAGAAGGGGAGGTTTACATCCTGCTCTGCTGGGAAAGAGGTCTGGAAAACAGGGCAAGAGAACACACTCCTGACCCTGGAGGAAGTTTACTGGTACCCAAATGTACTCAGTGTCCTGTGTAAGGGAGCAATTACAGCTTTGGAGAGGAGGAACTTGGAGTGAGCTGAGATTTTCTATAGAAATCCCTGATTTATGGGCAAGGAAGGGGCTCTGCTCAAGGCTGGCCCAGGCATAGGGCAGAAATAGAGACCAGGGAGGCATAACCAGCCTTAAGCTGGAAGGAAAGGACAACTTGGGGACAACCTGGGATCTGAAATGAGGATGCTCTTCCACAGACTAGGAAATCCCAAGCTCTGAGCACTGGGACAGGAGGATTTACCGTCCCGTGATCCTCCGGATCAGCAGCGAGTCGGGGATGCTGAACTCGATGACGGAGTCGAGCTTCTCTTTCCTCTTCTCCAGGAGCTCATCCAGCTGCAAGAGCAAACACCCACCTGAGAGGGGCTGAGGGAGCAGGGACCCCTGGGTTTGAGGGAAGGGGGTGCTGGAGCAGCCCCCGAGCAGGGGCTCCCATACCATCTCTGCCTGTTTCACTGTGCGCGGGAAGCCGTCCAGGAGGAAGCCGTTCTTGCAGGGAGGGGAGTCCAGGTTGTTCTCAATCAGCTCCACCACCATCTCATCGCTCACCTGCAGACATGAGACAGGTATGTTGTCAGGAGGGACACCCTGAATTTACACACAGCTGTGCCCATGTGGACAGGGTGGGACTTTTTGGAGTTGTCCTGTGCAGGGCCAAGGGTTGGGCTCAATAATTCTTGTGTGTCCCTTCCAATTCTTGTGTGTCAGGATATTCTGTGATTATTCCACAATTCATGTCAATGCTCAGGCTGCCTGTTCAGACCTGCCCACATCAGGGCAGCACTCCCTGCAACACCAGGACATGGGCAATGCCACATTTCACTCCAGGGACACTCCAGCCTACGCAGGGACTTGGATCAGCACTGTAACCACACTGTTACAAAGGTTACTGTATTGCAAGGAACGCTGTCAGCTCAAACTCCTTAGATTATAAATTTTTTTAACCAATTCACAATACAAAGTATCAACACAACCTTGATTTCCTGTTACTTTGTACCTTCACCTACACATCCACCTCGGGAGGCAGGCCTGGGCAGGAAGGGCAGAGTTGCTCATTGACTCCCATAAACCTCATCCCAAGGTAAAAACCCAAGAGTTGCTGACAAGCTCTGGCCTCACTGCATAGTTTTTTCCCCATCTAACAATCTCAGCATACCACTGGGATTAGTGCCTTTTCCACACTGCAGCACTCACAGATGCTGCAGCCCCAACAATAGCTGTTTATTTGGGAGCAGTTCTGTTTCCTCCAGCACACACAGCTGGGACCCAGCAGGACTGGGGACCAGGATGTCACAACACACAAACAAACAGCTCTGCAGGCAGGAGAAGTAAGCAACAAGTCACTTCTGTGCCTTCCTGATTACACCCTTTGGAGAAAAAAAGATCCTGAGCATAAAGCCCATCCTGAAATGCTGGGGTGCTCCCAGCTGAGTTATCAGAGCTGCTGGATGTGCCCCTGGAGCAGCCTGGAGCTGCCTGCCACACACAAACACACGTGGCAGATACCACCAGCCTGGCCAGATAACGGCCCTATCTTTCATAACCAGCTGGCTATTGCAGGCTCGGTGTTGCAATGAGCTCTGAGCAGAAGTCAGATAAGGCTGCTCTCCCCATCTGGGGCCTGCAGATTCTCCCTGGGGTGTTAGGAGCCTGTGCAGCCACAGGGATGCTTTAGATCTGCCCCACACTGGGGCAAGTCACTGCAATTTGTGGCTCCTTGAGTTTCCCTGAGATATTTCAGTCGTTAGGATGAGATAATGAGATCCTCAGAAAATGAATATCAGAGATTCTAACTTGTGTCCCTTGAGAATCCAAAGTGTCTCTCTCATACAGCATAAAGCCCATCCTACCACAGCAACACCTTTAGGTCCATTTTCACCTTATAGTTACAGGTGAATCGAGCTTATGCAAGAGCTGGGATGCAGATGAACCCTCTGAAGTGATACCTGGAGCTCAGGTATCAAGTGAAGAGACACAGGAGCATCAAAGCCTGGCTGTAACATCCTGCAGCTCCAAGGATACACTGTGACCTCAGTGTTCAGGAGCCAGAAAATTACCAGCCAGACTGCACCCCCTACAAGATAAAAACAACCCAGGGCCACAAGCTGCTGGTAAGCAAATATTAATTTTGAAGAGGAAGGATGTTTGTATAGGATGCTTCTCCTGCAGGGTGATAGAAGCCCCAACCCCATCCTTACCCTCACCCTGCAATCTGCCTTCACCCTGCAATCTGCATTCCAACACTAATGAAAGAATCCTAATTAGGAGATGGATTTTGCCTGCTCTCATTCCAGATGCCGCCAGCCTGTATCCCCTCCCAGCGCATTCCCCAGGACCCACCAGCTTCCCCGAATCCATCGTCTCCTTGAGCCGCTTGCCCAGCTCGGAGCCCGAGGCCACCATGGCCCGCAGCATGTCGCCGGTAGCCAGGTGACACACGCAGTAGGTCTCGGCCAGCTTCGGGGCCTGTGGAAGAGGACAGAGGTGAGATCGAACCTCGGAGGCTGAGGATCCCCGGCCGGAGGGGCCTCGTCCCCCTGTCGGGACAGTCGTTGACCGGCCCGCACGTGGCCAGGCCCGGCACGGAGCCCCGGAGCTCAGCGACACCCGGTCGGATCCGGGACAAAGGGATCGGGGACAAAGAGCCGCGGCGAGCGGGGCCCTGGAGGCGGGATAGAACCGAGCCCTTCCAGAAGGGAGAGCCGGGCCCACACGGACACACCGCACACCGCCATCCCTCAGCGGGCAGCCCAAGGCCGGACACCCGCGTCCCTCCCTCCACGCGGGGGTCACACGCTGAGTGCCGGCAGCGGGGACGGTCCCGCCGGCCGCTCCCGCCCGCATCGCCCTCACCTGCGTGCCCTTGCCGGCGCCGGGCGGCCCCAGCAGCACGGCGCGGATGCCGTGGCGGATCCCCGCGGCCGGGGCCTGCCCGCGGCCCGGGCCCGCCTGAGCGCTCGGAGCCATGGCCGCCGCCGACTGCGCGCCCGGCCCGCGCCTCGTGGGCGGGGACAGCGCCGCTGGGCGGGGCCACGCAAATGAGACGTGTAATATGCAAATAACAGCGCGTTTTTACATGATGGGCGGAGTTATGAATGAAGTAGGCGGGGTTATAGGGAGGTGGGCGGGGTTATGTATGAGGTGGGCGTGGTCGTGCGGAAGTGGGCGTGGCTTTGCTCGCCACTTGCATCGCTCGGGGTCCCCGAGTTCGCCCCGAGTTGTCCCCAATTCCTGGGCTCTGTTGTCCCCAATTCCTGGGCTCCGTGTCCAGCTCTGGGTCACTCAGCTCAAGGAGGGCATTGGGCTGCTGGAATGTGTCCAGAAGAGGGAAACGGGGCTGGAGTACAAATCTGATGAGGAGCGGTTGAGGGAGCTGAGCCAGGAGAAAGGGAGGTTCAGGGCTGACCTTATCTCTCTTAAAGGAGTTTGGAGCCGGGTAGCAATAGGGTTTGCCTTCCAGGTAGCTGGTGACAGGGCAAGAGGACACAGTCTTAAGCTACACAAGGGCACAAGATTGGACATTAGGAAGAATTTCTTCATAGGAAGATTAGACATTGGAACAAGTTTCCCTGGGAAATGATGGAGTCACCACCTTTGGAAGTATTTAAGGAAAGACTTGGGGCTGTGGGCCAGTTAACACAGTGGTGTCTGGTCAGAATTGGACTTTATGATCTCAGAGATCTTTTCCAACCTAATTGATCCTGTGATCCTGAGCTGTGTTGTGTGGGATGGGCTCAGTGCCCTGCTCTGCGTGGGCTGTGCATCACAACACTGCCCAGCACATCCAGGGGGGGCTGGCACTGCAGGGCTCTGTGCTCTCTGCTCTCCCAACCTCTCTGCATGGTCCCCACACCCCACAGAGCACAGTCCAGCACTGGGGATGGGCCAGAGCACAGGCAAAACCAGCCAGGATCTCACAGCAGACAAAACCTTCCTTGGCCCTGGTTGCCAGGAGAGTCTGTGGCAAAGCCAAGACCACAGTGTTGAATACAGAAACCCAGGATAATTTGGTCCTTTTCACTCCCCCCTCAGTGGGGACAGCCACCTCTCCACAGACAGAACATTGGCTCCTCAACAGCACCAGAGAGAGATCTAAGGAGAGTTAAAAACAATTGTGGGATGGAGCAGTGGCACCGTGTCCAAGATCCAGCTCTCACAGATCACACAGAGCATCTGCACTGGTGGCAGAGCTGGATCTGCCCCTGGGGCACCCAGGACCAGCCCCTGACATCTTCCCAACTCCCTCCCCCTCTGCGGATTCCCAGCCAAACACCGCTCAGCCTTTCATCTGCAGGAAGCCTGCTTTCCCTGGCAGCGCCATTCCCGAGGTATTTCGGCCTCTCTTCCCCCCTCAGGGTCCCCGCGGGAGGCAGGGCAGGGCTGCCGGGCTGGGGATGAGCTGCGGGGACGCGGTGAGAGCCCGGCGTGGCTGCAGGGGGAGAGGAGGGGGAGCCTCCTCCAAAAGGGATGAAGGATGCTCGGAGGCGGCTCAGCCAATGGCGTGGCTGGATTTGGTTGTCATGGCTACGGTTGGGAGGCGGAGCAGGGAGGGAAGGGGTGCAGAGCCCCCCCATCCTCTGCAGGGGCTCGGGACAGACAGGGAGCTGGGGCAGGACACACAGCCGGCCCTGGGGCTGGTCCATTCTCCTGGGATACCCATGGCAGAAGCTGTTTAAATGCTTTCCGAGGTAAGGGGGCATTTGGGGGGCATTTGGGGGGGCTGCTTTGCCTGGCACAGTGAGAAGGGAGCTGTGGAGTGCCTAATTTAAGAATGGATGAAGGGCATTGTGCTGTCAGTGCCCCTCTCCCTCTCTAAGCCCTGCACTGCTCCTCCCCAGGAACCCCAGACCCAAAGGCACAGCTACAGCTCAGGCTGCTGCAGGAGCTCGGTGTTTATTGGGGAACCCCCCTGACAGCACACCAGGACACCTGGGAAGGACAACCTGACCCTGGTAAGGTTGGGGCATGAGTCCTGACAGGAGTGACCCATTTAATCCTTTCTGTGCCCAGCCAGGGTGGGCTGGTGCTGTTTGGTGATGGGGGCTGAAGGGTAAAGCTGAAGGAGTTGCTCTCCTTTCCCTCTCCCTCTCTAAACCCTGCACTGTTTCTCCCCAGAAACTCCAGACCCAAAGGCACAGCAACACCTCAGGAGCTCAGTGTTCCTTGGGGAGCCCCCTGACAGCACACCAGGACACCTGGGAGGGACATCAGGACCGTGGTAAGGAGGGGATGTCCCAGGGGAAATGACCCATTTCATCCTTTCTGTGCCAACCAGAGTGGGCTGGTGCCATTTGGTGATGGAGACTGAAGGGTAAAGCTGAAGGAGTTGCTCTCCTTTCCTTCTTAGAGTCCTCCTTTCATTCTAAGAGTTCAAAACGTGTTTTTTCACCCCGTTCCTGTCTCTGGAATGGGCTGGTGGTGCTTGCTCAATGCATTACAACATCCTGCTGCTCTGGGGTCAGCGTGGTCTCTCTCCCAGTGCTCCTGGAATGCTGTCAGGAGGTCTCTGTGCAGCTCTGAGAGATGAAACCTCTGCCTCCCGCTCACTTCCAATCAGACCGACCATGCTCCTGGAAGAGCCCTGGAGCTACACCTGGATTATTAGGGTGGAAATGTTCCCTGCTAGCTCACCAGCTCCCTGGGTTGTGGGCCAGGCTGGATGCAGGGCAGGAGACTGTTAAAGCTCAGGGTGTGAGCTCAAAGCTAAAGGTCTGCTAGGATGAGCCAGAAAACTCTGTGCTGTTTGATTGTCCCCTTGTTCCACACCCTGTGACATGGGACAGCCATGGAACTGCATCCACAGCAGGGATCCAGGCTGTGCAGAGGCTGGCTGGTGCCAGTGAGTGCCCTGTGCTGGGGCTTCCCCCTGGGAAGGTGGGTCCAGGAGGCCTCAGCTGTTTGGGATCCATCTGGGATGTTCAGGGCCCTGTCCTGGCCCAGAGAGGCATCTCTGCTCTTTGTGGTGCACTCTTGGCTTTGTTGTTGATTGTTCTGGTGCCTGCTGATGCTGCTGTGTGCCAAAACAGCTCTGAACTGCAGAGAAATGTGTCTCCTCCCCCAGGGACGATGCTGTAACCCACAGCAGGGCTCTGCTGAGCTGCTGGTTTGGAGCAGAGCAGCACAGAGCTCTACCTTGCCTGTGGGATGGGTGGTCCATGCTGATGGAGCTTCTGGACCCTTCCTCTAAATATTCCTTTCCTTTTTACAGTGTGTCTCATCCTTAGAACCCATCCCCAACTCCAGGAGGCTTTAAAGGATCATCCCCACCCCCAGAACATCCCACCATGAACGGGTTCTTGAACGAATCCGATTTCCTGGTGGTGGAGGAGGGCTTCACCACCAGAGACCTCCTGGAGAACCTGCTGGGGGAGCTGTGCCAGGAGGTGAGGGCTGATGCTCCTGCTGCTGCCAAAGGGCACTCCTGGAGCTGCTGCTCACTCTGGCTGTCCCCTAGGGCCAGCAGCAGCAAGCATTCTTCGTGGCAGACCTGGGGGACATCGTGAAGAAGCACCTGTGTTTCCTGAAGGCCCTGCCCAGGGTGAAGCCCTATTTCCCAGTGAAATGCAACGGCAGTGAGGGGGTGCTCAGGCTGCTGGCAGAGCTGGGGGCAGGATTTGCCTGTGCCAACAAGGTAGGGCTGTGGGAGGGCAGCTCCAGGGGAAATGTTTGTGGGGCAGTGGCAGAGCTCATCCTCCTTTCCTAAGTCTGTGCTCTAGGTGACATTGACAGGGGCAGGAGTGTCCCTGTGCTGTCACAGCCCAAAAATCCCTGTCCCATCTGTATTGTCCCCATTCCTGTCCCTGGAGCACATCCCTGGGGTGTCACTGCCACATCTGTCCAGCTCTTGGTGTCCTCAGGGCTGAGCCTAAAGCTTTTTGCTCCCTCCTGCTTGTCATTTTTAACAGCCAGACTTCCAGGGAAGAGGCAAAATTAAATCACTTACTTTTATGTAATTAAATAGGACAAGAGGAATTTCTTGTCCCCGTTCCTGTCCCTGGAGCTGCTGTCCTGGCTGGTGGCACAGCACATCCCTGGGGTGTCACTGCCACATCTGTCTAACTCTTGATGTCCTTAGGGCTGAGCCTAAAGCTTTTTGCTCCCTCCTGCTTGTCATTTTTAACAGCCAGACTTCCAGGGAGGAGGCAAAATTAAATCACTTTTATGTAATTAAATAGGACGAGAAAGGGCAAGAGTTGTCACAGCCCCAGCCCTGCTAACCCCACTTGTTTCCTCTCCCATTCTCTGGTGTTTTCAAACCTCTCCATGCCAGCACAAGGTCCACTGTGATCCCTTGGAGCTCTGGTAGCTTTTCCCTGCAAAAGCCCAGGCTGTGACACTGCTCAGCCCTGGTGGCTGGTGCCCACCCAGCTCCTGGGACCTGCTGCACGTGTCCCCTTGTCCCTGCAGGCAGAGATCAGCCGCGTCCAAGGCATTGGGGTGCCACCAGACAGGATCTTCTACAGCAGCCCCTGCAAGCAGGTGGCCCACCTCCGGTATGCAGCCAGCCACGGGGTCAGGCTGATGGCCTTTGACAACGAGGTGGAGCTGGGCAAGGTGGCCAGGAGCCACTCCCGTGCCAGGTGGGTGCCTGGCAGTGCCACGGGGGCGGGGAATGGGCAGGGGGCTCTGGGGGGCAACAGGAGGTTGGACAAGGTGGGTGTCAGTCGCTCCTCCCAAGTGATGGGACAAGAGGAACGGCCTCGAGCTGTGCCAAGTTTAGATGGGATATGGGGAAAAATTGAATCACTGAATGTGTGACCAGGCAGTGGAACAGGCTGTCCAGGGAAGGGGTGGAATCACCATGGCAGCACCAGGGGAAATATCCCATAATGGTATTGGGGTGGGAAATGTCCTATAATGGTATTGGGGTGGGAAATGTCCCATAATGGTATTGGGGTGGGAAATGTCCTATAATGGTATTGGGGTGGGGAAAATCCCATCATGGTATTGGGGTGGGAAATGTCCTATAATGGTATTGGGGTGGGAAATGTCCTATAATGATATTGGGGTGGGAAATGTCCCATAATGATATTGGGGTGGGAAAAATCCCATCATGGTATTGGGTGGGAAATATCCCATAATGGTATTGGGGTGGGAAATGTCCTATAATGATATTGGGGTGGGAAAAATCCCATGGCAGCAGCAGGGGAAATGTCCCATAGTCACATTGAGGTGGGAAAAATTCCACAGCACCAGGGGAAATATCCCATCATGGTATTGGGGTATGAAATATTCCATTATGGTATTGGGGTGGGAAATGTCCCATCATGGTATAGGGGTGGGAAAAATGCCATTGCAGCACCAGGGGAAACGTTAAAAAAGCTTGTAGATGTGGTGCTCAGGGACATGGTTTAGTGCTGGGCTTAATACTTGGGGTTAATATTTGGTCTCAGTGATCACTGAGGGCTTTTCCAGCCCTCAAAGGCTTTTCCTCTATGATCCTGTTATTCCAAGGCCCTTTAACCCAGCTTTGGTGGCTTTGCTGTGCAGGATGCTGCTGGGGATCACTGCTGACTCCATCCCTGCTGCCCACCCCAGCCTGAGCTTTGGCAGCACGCTGCAATCCTGTGGGCACCTGCTGCAGGCAGCCAAGGACCAGGCTGTGGAGGTTGTTGGCATCAGGTACAGCCCTGGGCTCCCTCCCTGGGGGTGCTCAGCCCCTCTGGATGGGGATCTGGAGAGCTCTGCCCTGCTGGAGCAGCAGTGCTGCAGCTGCTGTGCTTGGGAGGGAGGTGAAGGAGGGGGATTTGATCTTGGTGGGGCCAATTTGGGGCAGGTTTGACCCTAGGAAAGGCTCCGTGGGGCTCTGTGGGTCTGGCTTGGGTCATTGGGAGGGCTGTGAAGGCAGGGATTTGATTTTACTGGGACAAATTTGGGGCAGGTTTGACTCCAGGAAAGGCTCTGTGGGTCTGGCTTGGGTCAGTGCTCCAGCTGCCCTTGGGAGTGAGGTGGAGGAGGGGATTTGATTTTGTTGGGACCAATTTTGGGCAATTTTGACCCCAGGAAAGGCTCCATGGGGCTCTGTGGGTCTGGCTTGGGTCATTGGGAGTGAGTTTAAGGCAGGGATTTGACCCTGTTGGGACTAATTTGGGGCAGGTTTGACCCCAGAAAAGGCTCCATGGAGCTGGCTTGGGTCAATGCTCCAGCTACTCTTGAGAGAGAGGTTAAGGCAGGGATTTGATCTTGGTGGGACTGCTTTGGGACTGACTTTGACTCTAGGAAAGGCTTAATGGGGCTCTGTGGGTCTGGCTTGGGTCATTGGGAGTGCTGTGAGGGCAGGGATTTGATCTGGTTGGGGCCAATTTGGGGCAGGTTTGACCTTAAGACAGGCTCTGTGGGGCTCTGTGGGTCTGGCTTGGGTCAGTGCTCCAGCTGCTCTTGAGAGAGAGGTTAAGGCAGGGATTTGATTTTGTTGGCACCAATTTGGGGCAGGTAGGGATTTGACCTTGTCGGGGCCAATTTGGGGCCCCAGGAAAGGCTCTGTGGGTCTGACTTGGGATGGTGTGTGGGAAACTCTGTGAGTGCCAACCCCGGGGCCGTGTCCCCTCTGCTCTGGGGGTGACCAGACCCTGCTGAGATGGGGTCTGTCCCCTCAGCTTCCACCTGGGGAGCCGTGGGCTGGAGCCCCAGGCCTGGGCGCAGGCTGTGGCCACAGCACAGCTGGTGTTTGACATGGGGACAGAGCTGGGACACCACATGCACCTCCTGGACATCGGGGGAGGCTTCCCTGCCACTGAGGACACCAGAGCCCCGCTGGAAGAGGTATAAACCTGCAACACCCACTGTCAGCAGGCAGGGAATGAGCTGGGAGCTCTCCCTGGGTTTGCTTCCATGCAGAATTCCCAGCTAACCAAAGGGAAGGTTCTTTTCCTTCCCTCACAGATTGCTGCTGGGATAAACTCTGCCTTGGATTTGTACTTCCCTGAGGGCAGCGGGGTGGAAATTATTGCCAGGCCTGGGCGTTACTTCGTCACCTCTGCCTTCACCTTGGCTGTCAGCATCACTGCCTTGGAGGAGATCCCTGTGGAGCAGCCTGGCTCTGATGGTAGGTGTGACAGCAGGGATGTCCCCTGTGTCCCTGAGTCCCCCTGAACCCTCTCCCTGCTCCCTGATGTGTCCCCTGTGTCCCTGAACCCCTCTGAACCCTTTCCCTATTTCCTGAGGTGTCCCCTGTGTCCCTGAGCCTCCCTGAACCCTCCCCTCTTCCTGATGTGTCCCCTGTGTCCCTGAACCCCTCTGAACCCTTTCCCTATTTCCTGAGGTGTCCCCTGTGTCCCTGAGCCCCTCTGAGCCCTCTCCCTGTTCCCCAATGTGTCCCCTGTGTCCCTGAGCCCTCTCCCCACTCCCCAATGTGTCCCCTGTGACCCTGAGACCCCTTGAACCCTTTCCCTGTTCCCTGAGGTGTCCCCTGCATCCCTGAGCCCCTCCGAGCCCTCTCCTCACTCCTTGATGTGTCCCCTGTGTCCCTGAACCCTCTTCCCACTTCCTGAGGTGTCCCCTGTGTCCTTGGGCTACCTGAACTCTCTCCCCCCTCCTTTCCAGAGGAAGAGTGTGGCAGCAAGAAGAGCCTGGTCTATCACCTCAGTGACGGCATCTACGGTGCCTTCAGCTGCCTCCTGTTCGACAGCCCCTGCCCCAGGCCCCGGCTGCACAGGGTGAGGGGCTCAGTGTGGCACTGGGACACGGGGAGGGGCTCAGTGTGGCACTGGGACACAGTGAGGGGCTCAGTGTGCCATGGGGACACGGGGAGGGGCTCAGTGTGCCATGGGGACATGGTGAGGGGCTCAGTGTGCCATGGGGACATGGTGAGGGGCTCAGTGTGCCATGGGGACACGGTGAGGGGCTCAGTGTGGCACTGGGACACGGGCAGGGGCTCAGTGTGCCATGGGGACAGCTCAGGGTGTCCCTCATGTGAAGTCAGCCTCCCCCTGCCACAGGGGGCTGAATTTGGGGCTCAGTGTGTCACTGGGACATGCTCATCCCACAGAGACCCTTGGGGACAGCTCAGGATGTCCCTCAGCCGCCTTCCTGCCACAGGGAAGCTGCACCCAGTCTGTGGGGCTGAACTTGGGGGTCAGTGTGCCATGGGGACATGGTGAGGGCCTCACCTCCTTGGGGTCACGGTGAGGGACTCAGTGTGGCACTGGGACATGGTAAAGGGGCTCAGTGTGCCATGAGGACATGGTGAGGGGCTCAGTGTGCCATGAGGACACGGGGAGGGGCTCAGTGTGCCATGAGGACATGGTAAAGGGGCTCAGTGTGGCACTGGGACATGGTAAAGGGGCTCAGTGTGCCATGGGGACACGGGGAGGGGCTCAGTGTGGCACTGGGACACGGTGAGGGGCTCAGTGTGCCATGAGGACATGGTAAAGGGGCTCAGTGTGGCACTGGGACACGGTGAGGGGCTCAGTGTGCCATGAGGACATGGTAAAGGGGCTCAGTGTGGCACTGGGACACGGTGAGGGGCTCAGTGTGGCACTGGGACATGGTGAGGGGCTCAGTGTGCCATGGGGACATGGTGAAGGGCTCAGGGTGCCCCTGGCACACGCTCAGCCCCGTTTCCCCTGCAGAGGCCGTGCCCAGAGCAGCCCTGGCACAGCTGCAGCCTGCGGGGCCCGCGGGGGCACGCTGAGGAGCCCAGCATCGCCGAGGGGCTGCGGCTGCCCCAGCTGCACGTGGGGGACTGGCTGATCTTCGGGGACATGGGAGCCTACAGCGTGCCAACGTCACCCCTGGGCACAGCTGGCGGCGCCCGGGCTCGGGTCACCTACGCCATGTCCCGCATGGCCTGGTAAGGGATGGGCAGGGAGGGTTCTGTGCCAGGGCATGGATTCAGTTCCTGCAGGGCACAAGGGAGAGGGGAAATCTGAGTGCCACGACTGGAAATTCAGGGTGAAATCATGGCTTCAGAGGAAAAAATCCTATTTTAAAAAATATTATTATTATATTAAATTTTAAATTAAATTAATTTGATATTAAATTATATTAATAATATAATAATAATTCTATTATTTTTATTATTATATTAAACTTGAGCCTTCTTTTCCACCTGGGAAATCTGAGTGTCAGAACCTGGAAATTCAAGGTGAAATCATGGCCCCAGAGGCAAAAATCCTGTTTTTAAAATAGGATTCTTCTTCTTCTTCTTCTTCTTCTTCTTCTTCTTCTTATTATTATTATTATTATTATTATTATTATCATTATTATTATTACTATTATTACTACTATTACTATTATTACTATTAATACTATTATAATAATAATAATATTAACATTTAAATTAAATTAATTTCATATTGAATAATATATTACATACATTATTATACTATATGATAATATAATACATATATATTATAACATATTATTATATAATAATATCTTATATAATATTCTTATTATTATATTAAACTTGAGCCTTCTCTTCTACCTGGGCCCAAGGGAGAGGGGGAAATCTGAGTCCCAGAACCTGGAAATTCAGGGTGAAATCATGGCCTCAGATGCAAAAATCCTATTTTAAAATAATAATAACTATTATTATTATTATTATTATTATTATTATTATTATTATTATTATTATTATTATTATTATTATTATTATTATTATTATTATTATGTTTGCCTTCTCTTCCACCTGGGTTCTTGGTTGAAGGGAGAGAGGGAAATCTGAGTGCCAGAACCTGGAAATCCAGGGTGAAATCCTGGCCTCAGAGGAAAAAATCCTATTTTTTTCAAATTTTATCATACTTGAGGCAGTTTTTTGGTGGAGAGAAAAGATCCAGCTCACCTCTGAGGGACAGGAGAGCCCTGGAGTGTCCCCATCCCATTCTCAAGGGGCTTCTCCTCCCCCTTGGGTGTCTCCCCTTGCAGGAAAACCATCCAGCTGTTGCAGGGAAAGCCACCCCAGACAGAAGAAGAGCGTGAGAGCCTCTGCACGCCCCTGTCCTGTGGCTGGGAGATGGCAGAGACCCTTTGTGTGCCCCCTGTCTTCGCTCCAGCTGGCATCATCTGAGCAGCTCCGGGGCAGGAGCCACGCTGGGAAAGGGCCTGTGGTGGTGCTGGCAGGAGAAATGTCCCAAAATGGTGTTGGGGTGGGAAATATCCTATAGTGCTATTGGGGAAAAATCCCATTGCAGCACCAGGGGGAAATGTCCCATCAGGGTGTTGGGGTGGGAAAAAATCCCATCATGGTATTGGGGAAAAATCCCATAATGGTGTTGGGATGGGAAAAATCCCATAATGGTGTTGGGGTGGGAAAAATCCCATAATGGTGTTGGGGTGGGAAATGTCCCATCAGGGTGTTGGGGTGGGAAAAAATCCCATCATGGTATTGGGGAAAAATCCCATTGCAGCACCAGGGGGAAATGTCCCATCAGGGTGTTGGGGTGGGAAAAAATCCCATCATGGTATTGGGGAAAAATCCCATTGCAGCACCAGGGGAAATGTCCCATAATCATAATGGTATTGGGGTGGGAAAAAATCCCATAATGGTGTTGGGGTGGGAAAAATCCCATAATGGTGTTGGGGTGGGGGAAATCCCATCGTGGTATTGGGGAAAAATCCCATTGCAGCACCAGGGGAAATGTCCCATAATCATAATGGTATTGGGGTGGGGAAAATCCCATGGCAGCACCAGGGGAAATGTCCCATAATGATATCAGGGTGGGAAAAATCCCATAATGGTGTTGGGATGGGAAAAATCCCATAATGGTGTTGGGGTGGGAAATGTCCCATCAGGGTGTTGGGGTGGGGAAAATCCCATCATGGTATTGGGGAAAAATCCCATTGCAGCACCAGGAGAAATGTCCTATAATGACATCAGGATGGGAAAAATCCCATAATGATATTGGGATGGGAAAAATTCCATAATGGTATTGGGGTGGGAAAACTCCCATGGCAGCACCAGGAGAAATGTCCTATAATGGTATTGGGGTGGGAAATGTCCCACAATGGTGTTGGGGAGGGAAATGTCCCATGGCAGCAGCAGGGGAAATGTCCCAAAATTTGATTAGGGTGGGAAATGTCCCAGAATGGTATTGGGATGGTAAAAAACCCATAAGGGTGTTGGAGTGGGAAAAATCCCATTGCAGAACCAGGGGAAATATCCCATAATGGTACTGGGGTGAGAAATGTCCTATAATGGTATTGGGGTGGGGAAATGTCCCATAATGGAGCTGGGGTGGGAAAAATCCCATAATGGTATTGAGGAAAAATCCCATGGCAGCACCAGGGGAAATGTTCTGTAATGGTATTGGGGTGGGAAAAATCCCGGAATGGTGTCGGGGTGGGAAATGTCCCATAATGGTATTAGGGACATTAGGGTGGGAAATATCCCATTGCAGCACCAGGGGAAATGTCCTAAAATAATATTGGGGCGGGGAAAATCCCGTAATGATATTGGGGTGGGGAAAATCCCATGGCAGCACCAGGGGAAAAGGTCCCACAGTGGTGCTGGAGGGATAAAAATCCTGCAGTGGGAAAAGTGGGATTTTTACATCCTCTGGCATTGCCCACTGTGCTCTCATGTGTTGCAGTGCGTTTTTACACTTTATAATATTTTGAAATAGTTTTTGTTTGTGTCCCCATAAAATATGGGGAGCAGATCCCACTGTCCCTTATTGCTTTTCACAATTCTTTAATCTCATGAGGTGGGATGGCCTCCCATGTCGTGGGACCACCGGCTTGCTGCCTGAACAGCACAGGCACGGCAAAAGGATTTAGACTTTCTTCTTTGCAAATCTGGTGTCCGACTTCATGCCAGTCTCTTAGTTGAAAATTATCAAAAGATTTTTGTGAGTTTTCTAATTTGGGATTAATGCTGGCCAATTTTCAGGGTCTAGTGTCTCTTTTTGGGTCGAGAAATCTGTCCCAAACACTAGGGGGACTCTGGAGCTATTTGGGAACAGTTCTTTTTTGAAATTCTTTTGTGTTGGGATCAAAGGGTTGGCATTTGCAGGGGTGAAATAATTCTCAGTCTGTCCTGTATTTATTAAAGCAGCTGTCATATTCCACCCTCCCCGTGAAAAACACCAATCTCCTGTTTTTAAAATTTTAAAAATTTAACAGTAATAAAATGGTTATAAAAATAGTACTACAATTAGATTAATAATAATTTGGACAATTTGAAGGCCAATATGAGACAACAAATACAAAGAGTTATAGACAGTCCAGGTATCTTTTTCTGGGCAGCATGAGCCCGAAAAAGGACACAGTTAACAAAGGATTAACCCTTAAAAACAATAACCTGTTGCATATTCATACACCTCAAACACGATGCATAAATTCCATTCAAACACAGGATTCTGTCTGTGTTGTCCTCTCCCATAAATCCTACTCCTCCAGCTCCTGTGGTGTCCCCGTGCCTTCCAAAGGGGTTTGGCAGGTTTGGGTTCTGGTTTTAGGGGTGGTGGTGATCACTGAGAGCCCAGGGTGGCTTGAGGGGTTGGGTGAGGAAGGCCCTGGCTCTTCCTCCTGTGCCAGGAACTGGGAGAGCTGGGGAGCACTGGGAGAACTGGGAGGCACTGGGAGACCGGAGGGGGCACTGGGAGGAGGACAGAGGGAGGACTCTGGGGCACTGGGAGGACACTGGGAGGACACTGGGAACACTGGGAGGGCACTGGGAGGGCCCTTGGAGGGCACTGAGAAGACACTGGGAGCACTGAGAGGGCACTGGGAGCACTGGGAGGAGGACAGAGGGAGGACTCTGGAGCACTGGGAGGGCCCTGGGAGGGCACTGAGAGGACCCTGGGAGGGCACTGGGAGCACTGAGAGGACACTGGGAGCACTGGGAGGGCACTGGGAGGACACTGGGAACAGTGGGAGGGCACTGGGAGGACACTGGGAACACTGGGAGGATTGGAAGGGCACTGGGAGCACTGGGAGGAGGACAGAGGGAGGACTCTGGGGCACTGGGAGCACTGGGAGGACACTGGAAGCACTGGGAGGATTGGAAGGGCACTGGGAGCACTGGGAGGAGGACAGAGGGAGGACTCTGGGGCACTGGGAGGGCCCTGGGAGGGCACTGAGAGGACCCTGGGAGGGCACTGGGAGCACTGAGAGGACACTGGGAGCACTGGGAGGGCACTGGGAGAGCACTGGGAGGGCACTGGGAGGGCACTGGGAGAGCACTGGGAGGGCACTGGGAGGGCACTGGGAGCACTGGGAGAGCCCTGGGCGCACTGGGAACACTGGGAGCACTGGGAGCGCCTTGCGCACCGTGGCCGCCAGAGGGCGCCGGGGCGCGGCGCGCAGCGAGTTCTCCCCTCCGCCAGAGGGCGCTGCAGCGCAGGGCCGGGGCGCTCCTGCCGCTCCTCTCTCTGACCCCGCCCAGCCGTAGAGCGCGCCGCGGTGCCGCGCCTCGGCCGCGCTTGACGGCGGGGGCGCCGCGAAAGGCCCGTGAAGGACGGCGGCGGGCCCGTGAGGGGGGGGGCGGCGCGACAGCGGCCGTGTCGCGACAGCAGCGCAGCCATGCCGTTCTGGGGCCTGCAGAAGCAGCTGGGCATCGATGTGGACAGCTTCCTGCTGCGGCAGAGCATGCCGCAGCCGCACGGCCAGGCCGCGGTCTGCCACGCCTTCGAGCGCGAGTGGGTGGAGTGCGGGCACGGCCTGGGCCAGACCCGCGCCCGGCGCGAGTGTCAGCTCGAGTACGAGGATTTCATGGAGTGCATGAAGCGCACCAAGCTGGTGGGTGAGCGGGGGGACCCCGCGGGGACACGGGGGGCCTGGGGGTCCCGATAAAGGGGGCAACAGGTGCGGGCTGGGGGGACTCCAGGTGTTGGGAAGGGTGCAGAGGGTCCTGGCAATGCTCTGGGGAAGGTTTGGGGGTTCCAACCCAGGGTGGGAGCGCTGCCCACCTTGAGGGGGGGGCCTGGCCCTGCAACAGCCCCTTCCCCCGGGCTGTGGGGGCTGCCCCGCTCCTGGAAGAGTTCCAGCCCAGTTTGGAGCTCCTGCCCATTGGATGGGATTTTAGTTCCCTCCCAGCCAAACCATTCCATGTTTTGGCTCCGTGTGGAGCCGACCTTTGTCCCCGTCCCCAGCGCTCCTCCAGCACCATCCACACCCAGGACAAAATCCCGGTCAGAAAACGCGGCTGGAAACCCAAATCTCATCAGTCCTGAAAGCCGCAAAGTCTTTGAGAAGAGCCTCAAACCGGAGTGAGGAGCCCCAGAGCGGGGTTGGCGGGGGCTGCACATCTGGGGGGCTGCCCTGGGGACCCCCTGAGACCCCCCCTGTGTCCCTGGCAGACTCAGCGGCTCCGGACCATCCTGGAGCAGCGGGACAGGATGATCAAGCAGGGGAAGTACACACCCCCCGAGCACCACATGGGCAAGGAAGAGCCCAGGCCCTGATTGCCTCTGGAATCCCTCCTGGAAGAAAAAAAGAAAAATTCCTCTTGGAAGAAAAATTCCTCGTGGAAGAAAACCCCCAGAGCACGGGGCAGGGGCCCTGCTGTGGCTGGAGGGGAGCAGCCTCAGGCTGGGCATTGCTGGGGCAGTAAATATCCCTTTGGAATGTCTCCTTGCCTCTGTCTCCTCTTTTTCTGGGGGGGGGAAACACCTCGTTTACACATGGATTCAGAGCAGAAATGGATGTATTTGGGATCCCTCTGGGGTTTTCATTGTGTGGGAGGCAGATTTCCTCACTGGGGGCCGTGAAATCCCAGATTCCAGCAGGATCCATGGAGGCCCTGGCACAGCCCAAGGAGAGTTTTTCCTTCCATTCCCTCAGTTTTGGAGCAGCCCTGAAGCAGGAGAGTCCCTGGAAGTGGAGAGTGGCCAGCTCTTTGCTTTTATCCACATATTTAACACTGGTGCATCATTGCTGGGAGATCCCTGATCCCAAATTCCCCTGATGGGATGGCAAAGGCTGAGCCCAGGGTGACATCTGGGGGCAGAGAAGTGAGGCAAGGGACATTCCAGGAGGGACATTCCAGACCCCTGCTTCATGGTGGGCGCACGGATCTCTGACTCCTGGCATTGCTGAGCCCTTGGATCACAGCTGGGTGCTGTTTCGGGGGGCTCTGAGCCACCCCAGGATGTCCAGAGCAGGGAACAGCCTCTGTTATTTCCCCCTGGAACAAGGTGCACTGCAAAAATCCCTTCCCTGGATGTCACAGGAGCCATCCCAGCAGGGTTTGAGCTTTCCCTGGCGTTTCTGCTGCTCCTGTCCCTCAGCTCCCCCCAAACCAGCCCTGCCCAAGGTTTGTCCCTTCCCCCAGGCCCAGATGGATTCCCTGCTCCAGCCCAGATGGATTCCTGTGCTCTGCCTGAGTCACAGCCACCATTCTCCCTGGCAGGGCAGGCTCTGGAGAGCTCCAGATTCCCACTCTGGGCTCAAATCCTCACATCCCTGTCCCAGGCCTGGCTCTTCTTGGTTTGGCACTGCTGATCACACTCTGCCATTTGTGTTCCCTCTCATTTACAGAACTCTGGAAATAATGTCCTTTTGAAATTTTTTTTTATGAGTTTTTATATTTTTCTCCTGTGAATGACCCAAGACCCCATCCTGGTTGGATCCTGGCTAATTCCTGGCTGTCCTTGCAGTTACTGATGGAGAATGATAATCCTCAGGGATTCTGATTGCTGCTTTAAATGTGAAAATTCTGCTGGTGGCGAGTTTGAGAGGAAAACCAACATTAGGACATCAGTGCTCCATGGATCTCAGCTGTAAAAATGAGCAAGGAGGAGCTTTGAGGAGGGAAACCCAGGGAAAATATGGAAAAGGGAATGGCTTCAAGTGGAAATATGGAAAAAATATGGGAACCACGTGAGGAAAAGGGAATGGCTTCAGGTGGAGATAAGGAAAAAATATGGGAACCACGTGAGGAAAAGGGAATGGCTTCAGGTGGAGATAAGGAAAAAATATGGGAACCACGTGAGGAAAAGGGAATGGCTTCAGGTGGAAAAGGACTGGGGAGGCTCCAGAGCTGCCAGAACAAATAAGGGATGGATAAAGAGGGAAAATGGTGCTGGGGATGGAAATTGAGCAGTGCCATGGAGCCATTTGGAGTTATTTATCCTCATGGATTGTCCATTGGAGTTATTTATCTTCATGAATTGTCCCAGGGGGATTTGGGGAAGGGGAATGAGGGAGGGGATGGGACTGTGGCTGGGGGATTTGGGGACCCACATGGATCACCCAAAAGCTCTGAGCTATTCCAGGGGCTGATTTCTCTCCAAACCACCCTGCAACTCCCCGGGGCAATCCCTGGGTTTCAGCCATGCATGGAAATTTGGGAAGCAAAGCCAGCCAGGAGATCAAACCTTCATGAGCCTCCACACTTGCAATCGCTCATTATGGATGATGATTAATTATTATTATCAATTATCTTTCCCACTGGTGGAGGAGTGCAGAGAAGACTTTGAGGTGGAGAATTTGCCAGTGGCATCACAACTTCCTCCCAAGCTGGATGTGAGGGCTGGTGGCACCCAGAGCAGCACAGGCCAATGCTCCCAGGAATTTTGGGGAAAAAAACTCCTGTTTTGATTAGAAGTGTTGCTTTTCCAGGGAGAGGAAGGAGAAAAACCAGGCTCAGCAAAAAGCCTGGCAGTGTGGAGAGTGACTCATCCCATGCAGATGTCAGAGGAAATATTGGGATGGATCTGAACACTCCTGGCTCCCCAGGGGCTCTTTAGATCCCTTCAAAATCAAATTGCTCTGGTGATCACAGCCAGGAGGATCCATTTGCCTGAGTTAAAAGCTCTGTCAGGAATTTCACCCATAAGGGGAATAATCAAAGACCTGATGAAAACAATCAAATTTATGGAGAGATTAAAAGAAAAACACCTCCCTGCTCTGCTGGGAGGAGACTGAGGCGAGGCTCTGGCTGAGCAGCAGGGATCGAAAATGGATCCGACGCTCCTGACAGAATTCCCCTGGGCAAAGGGATTTGGAGCATCCTCAGCTCCACGCTGTGGTTCACCACCAAGCCTGAACAGGATCCACATCCAGCCTGTAGTAGTTCCAGATTTATATTTTGCTCTTTGCCTTTTTTGTCGCTGTTTTGGCAGAGGGTGATGCCACGTCCCAGCTGGGTGGGAGGCACCGGGGCTGGGATGGGGTGGGAGATCTCTCCATGGGGAGCTGCTTCTGCCTTGGCTGGGCCCCAGCCCCTCATTCCCATTTTCCTACAACTTTTTACCCCCAGGATTTGGAATTGGGGATGGGTCCCCTCCTCCTGCATCTCCCACAGCCCTGGATGTGCTGTGCATCATCTGCAGCTCCTCTCTGCCTCGAGAGGGGGAACAAACAACTCTCAGGAGATGAATAATTTATCAAAAGTCAAGGGAAAAGGCAGATTTCAGCCCTGGGCTTGGGCAGAAGGTTTTAATGAGGGAGAGGGGAGCGTTCTTGGGGCAGAGCTGGGTTCTGGCTGATTTGCACCAGGAGACGTCTTCCTGCATCCCTGTGGATGTGCACTCGGGGTCCCAGGGGTCCCCTCAATCCTGCTGAGCAGCACAGGAGCAGGGAAATGCAATGATTTAGGGAGAACCTGCCTCCCCCTTCCTCCTGAAATAACGATTCCCTGTCTCCACGCTGGCAAAACAAGGCAGGATCCTAACCCAGATTCGCAGCAGCACAAATAATCATCCGGCAGCTCCCGGCGCTGCGAGGGATCTCGGGAAGCGCACCCCGGGTGTGAGATCCACACGGGCTGGAACCGGCGCCGCCGTCTCCCATCCACCCGCCTCCTCTGGGGTTCAGCACGGCTGCAATCGGCTGCGTTTGCTCCCGGAGCACCGATGACACACGGGGTGACAAAGGCAGGTGTCACCCCACAGCCAGCCCCGGCCCTCCGCACTGAACCCTGCGTGCTGTGCCCAGGGCGGGCGGTGCCCGGTCGCCAAGGCGGGCACCGAGGGTGACCCAGGGTGTCACGGCATCCCCCCAGCGTGTGCCCGGGGCCGGGCCGGCCGTGGCCGCGCTCTCAGCGCTGCAGACACGCGGCAGAGCCGCCCAACCCGTCCGGGAGCTTTGGGAACGGCGCTGCGGCAGCGTCTGCATCTCCAGGCACTTCCCTCCTCCCAGCGCCTCTGGGGCTGCCGGCTCTGCTGGCATTGAGCTTCCCCTGCTCCTCTGTCACGGCTTTTGGGGTCCCCCATAACGATGGGAACCACAGCCCCCCTTGAGTGTGTTTATCCATCAGTGTCCAGTACCACTGACCACACTGCACAGAAAGCAGCGTCAGGGTGGCACCAGGGTGATGGCCCTGTCACTGTCAACATCATTGGGGTGGTGGGACTGGTGCCAGTGCACAAGCACACCCATTTCCAATACATCCTTTACTCTGCCCCGAGTTCCCCAGCACCAGTCTGGCCTGGCTGCAGCCCATGAGGTTTCCCAGGTCCCAGAACTCATTCCCAGGTCCCAGAACTCATTCCCAGATCCCAGAACTCATTCCCA
Organism: Ammospiza nelsoni; assembly: GCF_027579445.1. Taxonomy (NCBI): domain Eukaryota; kingdom Metazoa; phylum Chordata; class Aves; order Passeriformes; family Passerellidae; genus Ammospiza; species Ammospiza nelsoni. The sequence goes on along the minus strand of NC_080657.1, from coordinate 1,650,604 downwards.
GCTGGATTTTGTGTCTTTAAGGCCTTGCCCCTGCCTCTGTGGGGTCACCCCGCTGGTGTATCCACACCCGGGCGGGTTTTGGCCAAATGTTTCCTCCCCATCGCTGCGTCCCAGCGGGCAGGGCCGCAGGGCAACACGTGCTCCTCTCCAGCCACGTCCCCAGCCGCGTCCAGGTGTCACCACACCCCACGCCCTGTGTCCTGCACCTCGTCCCACCCCGTCGCTGCAAGCGCTCAGCAAAACACACACCGGGCAAGCGGCAGTGTTGGGATGAGATCTGAAAACCGGCGGGGGAGAGATGCCCACGGGGCGCTCGGGTGCGCCGAGACCCCGGGGGGACTGGGGCGCCGGGCTTGGCCGGGCCGGCTGCGGCGCCGCGGGAGCAGCCGCGCTAGCCCGGGGCCGTGGCACGGAGCTGCCTCCGCCGCCGCCGCTGCCGCTCGTTGGATGCCGCCGTCGGTGCGGGGCGGCTGGATGTGCCGTCAGCCGGAGCGGTTTAGCCTGCTTCACTCCTGCCGGGCTGCTGGGGCTGTCCTGCAGCTCCGCCACCCCTTCGGGCTGATCCTGGTGTCCCTGCCCGCGCCGCGCCTGGCGCTGGGACACGTCCGGCTGCGCCTGGGATGCGCGGCTGGCCCGCAGGTGAGGCCCTGGGCAGCTCACGGCTCTGCCAGCGCGGCCCTCCGGACCTTCCCGAGCCTGTCCCGCACCCTGCTGGTGTCCCCTGCACCTTGCTGGTGTCCCCGCACCCTGCTCTGTCCCCTCACCCTGCTGGTGTCCCCTGCACCCTGCTGGTGTCCCCTCACCCTGCTGGTGTCCCCTGCACCCTGCTGGTGTCCCCCGCACCCTGCTCGTGTCCCCGCACCCTGCTGGTGTCCCCGCACCCTGCTCTGTCCCCTGCACCCTGCTGGTGTCCCCGACCCTGCTTGTGTCCCCGCACCCTGCTGGTGTCCCCGCACCCTGCTCTGTCCCCTCACCCTGCTCTGTCCCCTCACCCTGCTCGTGTCCCCGCACCCTGCTGGTGTCCCCTGCACCCTGCTGGTGTCCCCTGCACCCTGCTGGTGTCCCCCGCACCCTGCTCGTGTCCCCGCACCCTGCTCGTGTCCCCCGCGCCGCGCTGCGCCTGCTGGCCCCGATCCCCGATCGATGGCTGCTCTAATTACCCTGGGCCTGGGGGGATGCGGAGGATGAGGATGGATCGGGGATGCTGGGAGGATGCCGGGGGGGCTCTGCGGGGTGCGGGGAGCTGATGGGTGGTTTGGGGGCACCCCCTGTGCAATGGGGCGCAGGGTGGGGAGGCAGCAGGCGTTGGGGGGCCCTGAGGAGCACGGGCAGGTTGGAGGGCGCAGCCCCGAGGGGGTTGCCCGGGGGTGCCCGGGCTGGCGGTGCCGGTTGTGCCGGCGCAGGGGCGGGAGGCGGCCGGGACCCCCCCGCCTCTCCCCGCCGCCCGGTGGGCAGGGCCGGGCCGGGCCGGGGGAGGCGCCGCGGCGGCGGGAGCGCACGGCGGGGCCGGGAGCGGCCGGACCGGGAGCGCACGGCGGGGCCGGGCCGGCACCGGAGCGCCGCGTCCTGCCCGGGGCCGAGTCGGTACCGGAGCGCCGGAGGGGGGTGAGCGGGGCCGGGGGGGCTGCGCACCGGGGAGGGAGCGGGGAAGGGCGGCCGATGGAGCGGGGATGGAAGCGCAGGGTCAGAGCGGGAGATGAGCGGGGGATGAAGCGGGAAGGGCAGGACACGGGGATGCAGCGGGGATGGAGCGCGGAAAGGCGGCGGGTGGCGATGGGGAAGCACCGGGAAAACCGGGCGGCAGCGGCCGCGGGGCTGGGCTGGAGCTGCGGGCACCGGAGAATGCCCGGGAGGAGGGGTAGGACCAGGTGGGAGCGGGAGCCGGGGGGGCCACACCGGCCCCGTGTGCCCCCGCAGAGCCGTGCCCGCTCCCCGCTGCCTCCTGCACCTGCCGCCCCCCGGCCGTGCCGCCCCCCGGCTCCAGCCCCCGCAGCCCCCGGCCCTGCCGCTCCCCGGGCACCGCACCCCGCCCGGCCCCGCGGCCCCCCCAGCCCCGCACCCGAGGGTCCCCCAAAACCGGGGCGCGGGCCGAGCCCCTCGGGGCTGCCGGGGGAGCCGCGGTTTGGGGCCGCGATTCATTTTTTCGCAGCTTTTCAATGGGGGGTGAATGACTCATGGAATCCTTTCTCCGTTTCTTTCAATGTTTTTTTGGGTCTCTTTGTTCCTGTTTTGCTGATTAAATGATGGGAATAAGGAAAGGCTCGGCGTGATGGAGGCGGCTCCTGCGCCGCGGCACATCGGTTGTAGGAGTCTCAGGCATTTTTCCTGGCCGTGCTAGAGGACACAATGAGATTTATTTTAAATATGTCTCATGCAAGGTGCTTATTTGCCCAGCGTGTGTACGCGGCACAGCTCACTCCCGGCGTGCTCCAGAAAGCCCTACCATCTTCCTCTGCCATGATTAATAAGATTTTTAAATCCATGCCCGTTCTCAGAGGGGAAAAACCCGCAGGTACAAAGGGCAGAGCCGAGCTGATTCTCCTTCTTGCGCTGAGCACAAAGAAATGGAGCCCAAAAGGTTGGACTTGGCTTTGTGGCAGTGAGCTCAGGGATGCCAGTGTGAGCTTTGCTGGTAGAGGAGCAGCCTTGCCAGCATCCCCATCCCTGAGAACCCCAGCAAAGGGGGAAACTGAGGCAGCATCAGGAGGGCTGAGACACCCATGGTGGACAACCCCTTCTCCACCACCCCCAGCACCGGTGGCCCGGTGTCACACCCTGTTTGCTCCTTCTGCAGGGTGCTGCTGCCCGCGGGGACGCCGTGCCCGCCCTGCTGGCCCTGCCCTGGGCCATGTCGTCCTCCGACGAGGAGACCCTCAGCGAGCGCTCCTGCCGGAGCGAGCGATCGTGCCGGAGCGAGCGCTCCTACCGCAGCGAGCGCTCGGGCAGCCTCTCCCCCTGCCCCCCCGGGGACACCCTGCCCTGGAATTTACCCCTCCATGAGCAGAGGAAGAGGAAGAGTCAGGATTCGGTGCTGGACCCGGCCGAGAGGGCTGTCGTCAGGGTCGCAGGTAAGGCAGCGCCTTGTTGGCTCCCCCCGGGGGTTCCTGCGGTGACTGAGATGATTTTGGGGTCACCTCTGTGCCCTGCTGCTCCTCGGGGAGCCTGGGGGTGGATGGGGAGAGGAGGGGAGGGATGGATGTGGCGCTGGTGGCCGAGGAGCAGGGTGGTGGTTTGTGTCTGCCATGGCTTTGTCCTCTCCAGGCTGGCCCCGGGCGATTCATCCCATCAGCGCTGGGGTTAAGGGATCACTGGGCACCTCCAAGTGCGGGTTGGGTGACATTAAAATGCTTCATTAGGGGCTGAATGGCTCCTTGGTGGAACAATGCCCTCGGCTGAACTCCGGGGAGGAATTTGCCCAGGGAGGTTTGGGATTCCCGCCCGGCTGATGGAGCCGGGGCTGCTCCTTTGTGGTGCTCCATCTCTGCGGTCATTGGGACACGCTGGTGTCCCCGTGTGGAGGGGACAGTGGCCCGTGTGTCCCTGTGCCGGCTAAACCGGTCACAGCTCCGGGGAAGGAGCGGGGCTGGGAGGCAGAGACAAAGGCAGGGCTGGAGCCGCCTCGGCCGAGGGCTCCTAGGGGCGGTGGGACCCCGCTCCATGGGGGAATCTGCTCGGGGCGGTGGCTCCAGGCACCAGAGCTGCGGTTTGATTCGTCACCGGGGCCAAACGGCCATCGAGGGCTTTGATCTGTGTGTGCCGGCTCTGTCCACATCTCCAGGCGCCTTTGATCTGCCCCTGCCGGAGCAAACGGGGATTTGGGAATCAGGGCCGTGCTCAGGGACCCTGCTGAGCCCTGGCCAGGCTGCTCCTGGCTGTTGCTCCAAGAGAAACCCGGGGTTGGGTTTGAATCTCTCTGGTGGGAGTGGGCACAAGGGTGCCAAAGCCCTGAGGTGCCCGCTCTGCCCAGCCCATCCTGTGGGGACACAGACTGGGAGCACTGGGAGCAGGGACACACCTGGCACAGGGACAGGTGCCACCAGCTCAGGGGTGGCTGTGGGGTGCCGCTCCCTCCCTGTGTCTCTCCCTGCCTGCCCCATGGCACGGAGAGCGTGGGGATCTGGCTGTGCCTCCATGCCAGCCCGGGAATCCTGGGGCTGGAAGAACCAGTTGATTCAAATGACGGCTCTTGAGAATGCACTGTCTGGGGCTGGGACAGGCAAATGTGCAGGGTGTGGCTGGGCCTGCCCCAAATCCCAAATCCCAAATCCCTGGGGCTGGGAGATGGAGGGGTACCAGGATCCTGCTGTGTTCATTGCTTCTCATGGACCTGCTCTGCCCCAAAATCCCCATCCTCCCACAGCCCAGGGATGGATTCTGCCCAGGCCCAGCCGTTCCCCAGCTCAATTTCTGCCCGGGATGCCGAGTGTTTGTCATCACCCAGCTGGATCCAGCTTGTGATGAAAGGCAGGGGGATGTCACAAAATTCGGTCTCATGCAGATTGCCCATTAAAAATAACTCGGGAGGTGCAGCGAGACAGTGCTGAGCTGGGGAAAAAAAAGAAGAGTTCGGAGACAGTTTTGTGTCACCAAGTTTGAAAATGAGCTGAAATATTGATTCAGATCCTTGCATTATTCAGTGGGAATGTCTGCGGGGCGCTGGCTGCCCCAGTGACTCTTCTGATCCTACTGGGATCAGGTTGGGACCAGGGATGGTGCCCTGGCACATTCAGGGGAGGCCAATGGGGTCTTGGCTTTTTTGGGATCTCCAGGAAGCGGAGCAAGGCCTGGGGATGGAGCCTGGGCATCGTTTGGGGCTGGGGTGGCATTCTTGTGCCACCATGGAGCTTGCAGAGATGCCACAGAAGGAGTGACGCCTTTGTGGGTTTGGGGGACACAGAGATCTTGGGTTTGGGGTGACACAGAGATCTGGGGGGCTCTTCCTCCTTGCTATATGTGGGGTGCAGCAGTCTCTGCATCCCCTCTGGCCATGAGAGCCAAGGAAAGGAGGGCACAGCCCAGGGAGGGCTGGCCCAGGTCTCCAGGCAGCTCTGGAGCCGTTCCCTGCTTTTTTGGCACCTCCTGGGAAGGCAGCGGTGGGAGGCGAGGGGGAGCAGGACGTGGAGGGTCCGAGGGTGACCCTTGGCCCTGCCTTGCTCTGTCTCCCTCCAGGCACTTGGCAGAGGCTGAGAGAGGGCGGAGGCGGCTGCTTTTGGGGGAAAAAAGGGCTCTTTTATCCCAAATCTGCTGCTGCCAGGGCCGTGCTGGGGCGCTGCTGGGCCAGGAGGGGCCGGGACGCTCCGGGATGCCAGGGCTGAGCGGGCAGGGCTGATGGACGAGGCGTCGCTGGGGCTTTCCAAGGGCTCTTTGAAAAGGTTCCTGCGAGTCCTTTGTCACCCGGGCGCGTCACCCGCGCCGCTGGCAGAGCCGGCGCTGGCTGCGGGAGGGAGCCGGGCTCCATCCCCGGGGACACGGCAACAAACCCCCTTGTTCTCGCTGCCTTGGGAGCTGGGCGCCGGTTCCGAGCAGCGCTGCCGCTGCCCGAGGAGGAATCGCTGAGTGCCAGCTGGCCGGCACAGATTTCCCTGTGCCTGGGAACGCGTTTTTGGGTCAGAGGGATGTGGCACCTCTGCAGGGCTCCGTGCCGGGGGCGGCTCCGCCGGCAGAGCTGCGGCCCTGGGGCCGTTCCCGGGGGGATTCTCGGGCCCTTCCCGGGGGATTCTCCGGCCGTTCCCGAGGGATTCTCGGGCCGTTCCCGAGGGATTCTCGGGCCGTTCCCGGGGGATTCTCCGGCCGTTCCCGGGGCATTCTCAGGCCCTTCCCGGGGGGATGCTCCGGCCGTTCCCGGGGCATTCTCGGGCCGTTCCCGGGGGGATTCTCCGGCCGTTCCCGGCGGGATGCTCCGCCGAGGATCCGTGCCTGGCACCGCCGGGCACAAAGGCCCTGCCACGAGGTCGCTGCCATCGAAACCCTCCTTCCTCCCCACGGAGGCAGCCAGGCACCGGTGCTCTGTGCCACGTTAATTACTTTTCCTAATTAAGGCGCCAAGCTGAAAGGGAGGTGCCTCCAAAATCAGGATAAGGGGGGTGATTTGTGTAACCCCACCCCAGGCCGGGGGCTGCGGGAGGAGGAGGAGGAAGATGGAGGTGCTGCCCCTGGTTCCTCTTCATTCCCTGGAGGGATTTGGGGCGCGGTCCCCCCACCCTGAGGGGGCTCGGGGGTCCCTGGGTGACGGTGGGGACGCACAGGGTGTCTGTCTGAGCGGGATGGGGCTTTTCTCGTTGCCATGGTTACCCAGCCGGGCCCTCCAGTTGCCATGGGAACGGCGCATCGGGGTGAAAAAGCAACCTCTCGAGATGGCCAAAAAAGGGCCGGGATTTGCCCCAGTGAGGGGGGCTGGGCCTGGTGGGGGTCATGGCGAGGGGGTGTCCTGTGGGTTCAGTGGGGCTGGGGGGACTGGGGTGTCCCCTGGCCTGGGGACAGCCGCCCTCGTGCCCTCCTGTTTCCACTGGAGGTTTTGCTCCATCAGCTCAGCTGGGATTTGAGGGGCTGAGTGGGGTTTCTGTGGGTATGGGAGTGCCAGGCAGGTTTGGGCCTGAGCCCCCATTTCCCAGTGGGGTTTGGCTCTGTCCCACTGCTCCCCTTGGTGGGGCCTTTCCATCCCCTCCAAAGTCCCCCAGCTGATTCTCAGGGCCCCCTTTTTCCTGCCCATCCCTCGCCAGGTGATGCTGAGGGGTCCCCAGGCAGTGCAAGTTGTCACCCCTGGTGTCAGCCCCGCTGCCACCCCTCTGTGTCACCCTCTGGTGCCACTGTCTGTGCCAGCCACCCTCCTGTGTTGTCCCCAGTGTCACTCCCTGGTGTCGTTCCTGGTATCACGGCCATTGTCACCCCCAGTGTCACCCCCACTATAATCCCCAGTGTCACTCTGATGTCACCTTCATGTCACCCCAGTATAATCCCCGATGTCATCCCCTATGTCACCCCGATGTCACCCCCAGTATAATCCCCGGTGTCACCCTGGTGTCACCCCGATGTCACCCCCAGTATAATCCCCAGTGTCACCCCCATGTTACCCCCATTATAATCCCCGGTGTCACTCTGATGTCACCCCGATGTCACCCCCGGTGTCACCCTCGTTGTCCCCTCCCGGTCCTACCCCGAGTGGCCGCCAGGGGTCGCGGCGGGCCCGGGGCGGGCTCCAGGGGGCGGGGTCTATTCGGGGGTGTGGCTTCAATAGGGGTGGAGCAAATAGAATCAGATGGGCGGAGACTTTAGACGGGCGTGGTTATAATAATTTATGTCTCGGGGGCGTGCCCAGGGGCGCGTCCCCACCCGTGGCAGTGTCCCCAACCATGGCACTGTCCCCATTCACCCATCCCGGTTACCGGGCCGGTGTGGGGGGGTCCTGGGAGCCACGAGCGGGACCCACGAGGGCGTGTCCCTGTTGGTGGGCACCACCCAAGGGCGTGTCCCCCAGGTGGGCGAGTCGCGGGGGGGGGGGGGTCCCGGGGCGTGTCCCGTGCCAGCGGGGGGGTCCCGGTGGCGAGGGGCGAATCCCCGGGGCTGGTCCCAGTAGCGAGGGGCGGCTCCCGGGGCGGGTCCCGGTGGCGATGGGCGTGTCCAGGGGCGTGTCCCGTTCCCATGGGCGGGTCCCGGTGGCGCTGGGCGTGTCCAGGGGCGTGTCCCGGTGCCCATGGGCGGGTCCCGGTGGCTCTGGGCGTGTCCAGGGGCGTGTCCCGGTGCCCCTGGGCGGGTCCCGGTGGCGCTGGGCGTGTCCAGGGGCGTGTCCCGGTGCCCCTGGGCGGGTCCCGGTGGCGCTGGGCGTGTCCAGGGGCGTGTCCCGGTGCCCAGGGGCGGGTCCCGGTGGCGCTGGGCGTGTCCAGGGGCGTGTCCCGGTGCCCAGGGGCGGGTCCCGGTGCCGGGCGCGGCGCGGCGGAAGCGGCCCCGGCACAGACGGGCCCTGGCCGCGCCGCCGGCAGCTGCGCCCAGCGCGGGCACAAAGGCCGCCATGGCCGGCTACGTGCCGGGGCTGCTCCCGGCCAACCGCAGCCAGGAGAAGGAGTTCGTGCAGGCCTACGAGGACGTGCTGGAGCGATACAAAGGTACCGAGCCCGCCGGGCCGCGCCGCCGGGCCTGGAGCGCGCCGGGGCCGCCCCGCGGGGCTCAACCGGCGCCGTCCCGGAGCCTTCCCGGAACCTTCCCGGTGTTTTCCCTGTGTTTTCTTGTTGTTTCCCCGGTGTTTTCTCGGTTTTCCTGGCTGGATGCTCAGGGGCAGCATCCTCGGGTCGCGCTTGGGGTGTCCCCAGCTTGGGGACAGCGTCTGAGCGCCCCAGGTGTCGCCAGCGTGGGGTGTCTCGGTTCCCGTGGGTTCTGTGCCGGAGCTCCATCCCCGCGTGGGATGTCCCTCGTTCCCCCGTGGGTTCTTTGCGGGAGCTCCATCCCCGCGTGGGTCTCCCGGGTGCCGCCGCTCCTGCGTGGGCTGCCCGCGGGCTCAGCATCCCTGCGTGGGGTGCCTGAAGGATGAGCGACGCTGCCGTCGCCAGCGTGGGGCGTCCGTGGGCTCTGCGTGATCCCCCCACCTCCCCTGGGTGCCTTTCGCTGAGTTTTGGGGTCCCCGTGTCCCTTCCAGCATCCCAGCCGGGCGCCCCGAGCAGCACGGCATCCTTCATCCCTGGTGCCACCAGCAATGTGGGGACCCCTCGGTGTCCCTCACCCGCGGTGCCACCAGGGATTTGGGGACCCCTCGGTGTCCCCAGGGTCCCTCCCGGAGGGGGATGCGGGCCCAGGTGCTGCCGGTGCCGGTACCGGCAGTGATTGTGCAGTTTTGGTGGCAGCGCCTCGTCCCCGGCAGCTGTGTGTGCGTTCCCATTCTTCTGCTTGTTATTATTATTTTCTTTTCCCTCCTCCTCCTCCTCCCCGCTGCAGCGCTCGGCTTGTCCTGGAGCCCAGATTCCAGCCCCACAGGGCTCCCAGTGCTCCGGTTTATGAGTTTAGCAGCCAAGCCTCTTTAAAATGCTGAGAGGAGCCAGTGCCTGTTTCCTTTTCCTCTTTTTTTTTTCCTGCGGAAAAAGGGGAATCATGGATTCCCTGGCTCCCTGATTCGGGGGGTGCCACTCCAGCACCCCAGAGGTGGGAGAGAGGCGCAGCCTCCGCAGGGAGCAGGGGGTGGAACCTCCTCGGGTGCCTTGGAAAGGCACTGGAAACGTGACTTGGGCTCGTCCAAGAACTTGACAAACTTTTTTTTATTAATCAAAAGATGCTTTGATGTAGTTGGGTTCAGCGTGGAGACGCCGGCGTGGAAGGAGCTGCTGTTTGCGTCGGGTTTGCTTTGTTCCAGGAAAAAAATGGAAATTCCAGGGCCTGTAATGCACTTGGTTCAGCTGGAGCACCCTTGGCACCTGGGCTCCCCTTGCCCGCTCCCTGCTCTGGCTGTTGGGTCCTTCTGGGAAGGAGTTTTTCTAGGGAATTCCTGATTTTTGCACTGGGATATGGTAGAAACCTGCATAACTTGGAAATGCCCTGCTGGGTGTTGTCAGAGCTTGTTTGTGGTGTAGGGGAAATGAGTTTGTTTATACTCCATAAAAGCTTTTCTTTGCTTTTGACCCATTTCCCAGCTCCCCACCCCTCCTGGGGCATCCCATCAGCACTGCAAGGGCCGAGTGGGAACCTCAGTTTGGGTTTGAATTGGTGGATATGTTGTCTCTTCCCTGTTATTCCCCACTGCAGCTCCTGTTTGGTTTTTCCTGTCCAGAACAAGTTTTCCACTGGCTCATCCCCTCCCCCTCTTAATCCTGCAAAAAAAAGGAGTTTTCACTGAAATGTGACTGCTGAGCGAGGAGACCTGTGGTGTTGTTGTGGTGCCACATCCAGGACCTGGCACTGGCGGCAAGGAGGGCAAGGAGGACACTTGGCGCTGCCAGAGCCAGGATTGCAAATGCATTTCTCTCAGCCAGCACCACTAAACACCCTAAAAAACCCCAATTTGAGCAGCGAGGCCTCTGCTGTCGAGCGAGCTGGGACAGGTCTGGAGGGAAGCAGAGCAGCAGCACGTGAAGGATCCCAGAGCAGGCTGTGAGTCCTGAATTTCCCTGGTGAGCAGGAGTGAAGCAGCTGGCAGATCTGGCAGATCCCCGTGATTCCTTTCTTTCTAAGAACACCCACCCTCGGCAGCGGGGCGCGGGAGCTGCCGCAGCGCTGCAGCACCGGGGCTCTGCTCCCATCCCCTGGGGGAGGACATTGCCATCAGCACTGCAGGGACACCCACCCGCTGTGCCCTGCCTCTGAGGGGGTGGCTGCAAGCAGAGGATGGGGCTAAAAGTGGCCATTTTGGGGGTGGTGGTTGGTGATGTCTCAGCGTTTCGTTGCTGTCGCGTCTCCAGCGTCCCGTCTGGAGAAACCCCCGCACCTGCAGTTTGGAGGTCCCCAGTGCCACCACCTTCACCTGTGTGGCACAGCTGGAAGCCGGCAGGCCTGTTCCCTGTGGGGATCCAGCCTCTCTTGCCTCATCCCTGGATCAGAGAGCCGTGGCACATGCTGGGACCTGCTGTGGATCCCGGCGGGAATGATGGAATCGGCGCAGGGGTGACGCTGATGGTGGATCTTTGGACACCTCTCTGTCACCCTGAGCAAAGCCCAGCAGCTGAGGGCTCCTCTCCATTCCCCTGGCAGCCTCCTGTCGTATTTTGGGGGTGTTTTCCTCACTTGGAAAATCAGATGTGGAAATCACAGCCCCGTGCTGAGCAGCCCCCGGCAGCTCAAGGGTGCCGGCGGCTCTGCCAAGCTCAGAGCACAGGTCATGCTTCCCCTGCTGTAAACATTAACTAATCAATCCTGCTGAAATCCTTTCTTTCTCGTAATTCACTGGGGGTGTTTTTGGGATTGGGGGTAGAAAACCTGGAGCTATGGCACCTCCAAAGCTTTTCCCTGCTCCTGGTGCTGTCTCTGTCCTGCTCTGTGGTGCCCAGCACGTGGCCTGGCTTGTTTGGACTGGGACAGCACAGGGTGGCTTGTCACCTTGCTTGAGTGCACTGCCTTCAGTTAGGGAGGGAACAACCTCCCAAGGGCTGGAGGAGACCCTGGGGTGGTGGGAGAGGTGGGGAATCCGTGTATAAATCAACGAGGATTTATTCCAGGTGGGACTGGAGCCTTGCTGCTGGTGGGTGGCATTCCTGGCCTTCATGTCTGAAGAACCTCCTTTTTTCCCCACTTGTGGCTGGTGTTGTGCCACAACAAATGCACCTGGAGGTGTCTGAGGCCTTGTTCCTTGAGCCAAGCAGCTCTCCCAGCATGCAGGCACCTCCTGATGCAGGAAATTGCTGGGAGATCCATCCCACCACGACAAACCTCACTCCTGGCTGGTGCTGAGTGGGCTGCACGAGGCCTCTGTGGCCTCTGAGATCACTGCTGGGGCTGCTGGCGTGGTGGTGACTCCTCACTGGGGGAGAGGAAGCCCTTCTTCCTCTTCATCCCTGGGGAGCAGGGCTGGCCAAGTTCCACTTTTGGACTGGAGAGTCCCCGGCTGGAGCAGCGTGGGGGGAAGCTGGGCTGGGGTTTTCCATCACTGGGTGAATAACCCTGATTTTGGGAGGGTTTATTGGGAGTCATTTGACTCTCTGGCATGAGGAGAGGCAAAAAGGGGGGTCAGGAAGGTGGGGCAGCCGTGGGTGTGTGAGGTGGAGCCCCAGCACTGGGGAGCTGTGCTTGGTTTGTTTTGGCCAGCAGGGAAACGGGGCTGGTGGTGTTGCAGGTGACAGGATCCACCCCTGCTGCAGGTGACAGGCTCCACCTGGCCTGGCTGGCTCTCTGCATGGATCCACCCCCATGTCAAGGCCCAGAGGTGCCCCCCAGGCTGGCATTGCCAGGCCGTGTGTGCTGCCAGCATCCCCAGGATCAGTGAATCCGCGGCTGGCGCTGTCCTGGTGCCCTGCTGGTGACCCAGAACGGTGGCTGAGCCCTGCTCTCCCAGCTCCTGCAGCTCTTGGCTGCTTCTCCTCCTTCCCACGTGTGGGAGAAGATCCCAGGGCGGGCAGGGGGTGGCTGAGCCTCGCTGGCCTCACCCGGGATGGCACCAGGATGTGCTGCAAGGCTTTGATCTGCTCTCAGCGGCTTTGGAAGGGGCTGGGGCTGCTCCCTGCCTGCTCTGCTCAGCTCTGCATTCCCGTGGAGCCTTTTCCTTCCTGGCTCATGCTCCGGGGCGAGACTGGAGTCTTTGACCTCCGTCTGCTGGGTCTGAGCCAACCTCCTTTGCAGGCCTGTGTCAGCTAAGTTTAGACTGCTCTGGACATACCGTGGCTGATGCCAGTGGCAAGGAACCTCCCGGAGGGAAGTAAAACAAGAGGTTTTATTTAAATTTCAAGTGTCTTAACACCATTGTTTGAATACCCGGTTGATAAGTGCCTTTTTCGTGGGTCTGAAATGGATAAATCCAGGCTGTGGGGGCAGCAGGGTGCTGCAGGTTGCAGTTCCTCCTGTCTTTCTGCTGTGCTGGAGCTCGGGGTGGGCAAAAAGGAGCTGGTCCGTGCTGGGATCACTGCATCCAGCTCCATCCCAGAGGGAAGTAAAACAAGAGGTTTTATTTAAATTTCTTATTTATATCTTTCTTTATTTCTTATTTATATTTTTCTTTTTCTTTATTTAAATGTCTTAACGCCATTTTTGAATACCTGGTTGATAAGTGCCTTTTTTATGGGTCTTATATGGATAAATCCAGGCTGTGGGAGCAGCAGGGTGCTGCAGGTTGCAGTTCCTCCTGTCTTTCTGCTGTGCTGGAGCTCGGGGTGGGCAAAAAGGAGCTGGTCCGTGCTGGATTTTTTGGATGCAGCTCCATCCTGCTGCCCAGAGGGGCTGTGAGCCCTGCCTGGAGCATGTGCCTGGTTCCTGCACGGGGCAGTGTTTCTCTGCCGGCTGCAGCAGGAGGATGCTCAGAGCAGCTGGGAAGCAGCACAGAGAAGCCCTGGAAGGGACCCCACAATAATCCAGCCCTTCCCAGCATGGCTGTGGCCGGATCTTAGCAACGCCAGGTGAGTGTTGCAGGCAGGTGAGGCAATCGCTGCCCTGGGGAGAGGCACACCTGGGGACACAGCCCTGATAGCTGGGGCTGGTCAGCCCTGCCGTGCCCCCCGGCAGTGGGTGAGCCCTCGCAGGGCCATGGGCAGGAGCAGCAAACCCTGATTGCTCACACACCTTTCCCATCCCATCCCATCCCATCCCGTGGGGTGGGAACCAGCAGAGCCGGTGCTGGGAGGTGCAGGCAGGGAGCTGATCTGCCCAGCACACCCCTGATCCTGCTGGATGCTGTCCTGGAGAGCTGCCTTTCCTTCCAGACACACTTTTTTTTTTCCTCCCAGGAAATTCCAGATTTAACCTCTCAGCACTGTCCTGACTGGGAGGTTTGGGGGGGTTTTAAACGCCCTCCAGCTTGGAGAGGGAAACTGCCAAGGAAATTCCCCGCTGGTGTTAATGAGCTGGGAAGTTTCGCTTCCAAGCTCTTGTCCTGGGGTTTTGTGTGTGTGGATGGATCTCACCTGTGGGGTTTTGTGTGTCTGGATGGATCTCACCTGGCTGGGAGAGGGATCCTCCATCCTCAGCTTCCCACAGGGATGTGTGATGGGAGGCTGATTGATCAGATTTGGTGTGTGAAATTAGTGCTGGGATGTGATCTGTGTGTCCTGCTCCTGGGGCAGATAAGCCCAGGGATGCTGTCCTGGAGATGCTCTTTGTCCCAGGAGATTCCAGATTTAATCTCTCAGCTCTGTCCTGGCTGCGGGGTCTGGGGGGGTTCAAACAGCTTCCAGCTTGGAGAAGGAAACTGCCAAGGAAATTCCATGAATGGAGGATGCTGGTCTTAATGAGCTGGGAAGTTTCACTTCCAAGCTCTTGTCGTGGGGTTTTGTGTGTCTGGATGGATCTCACCCGTGGGGTTTTGTGTGTCTGGATGGATCTCACCCAGCTGGGGGGCCGGGATGGGGAATCCTCCAGCCACAGGGATGTGTGATGGGGCGGGAGGCTGAGTGATCAGATTTGGTGTTTGTTTGGCCCTGGACAGGATAAAATGAGTGCTGGGATGAGATCTGTGTGTCCTGCTCCTGGGGCAGATAAGCCCAGGGATTCCTGGAACAGGGGGAAGTGGGAAGGGGGGTGTTGGGTGAGATGGTTTGGGAGATTCGGGGTGAGGAGCAGGATGCTGGTCCCAGCAGGACGGGCTGCAGCCCCTGTGGCTCTCAGAGCCCAGCCTGGTTCTGTGGCTGCCAGCAGAGGTGGGACAGGTCTGTCTGCAGGGCCTGTGCTGGTCCCTGCAGTGTCCCTTTGTCACCCAGTGTTTATCAGCGCTCTGAGCCAGCGAGCTCCGGGCGCTGGGAGGCCACAATTGTGTTTATTTTGTTGTTTTCCTGTGCGTGACAAGGCTGCATTTCCATTTTTCATTTCCTGTCGAGCCCTGTTTCCCTCTGCTGAGTCCCAGCGTGCCCTGCCTGCCCTCCCCTGCTCAGATGAACATTTTTCTTTAATGATGCTGGGGAAGCTTTTCCAGCCTCCCACAGGTGATGAGTGCTGTGTTTTGCACATCTGCAGCATCTGCGTGGGCTGTGTTCTCTCCCAGCTTCTGTTTTGCCCACCTTGAGCTCTGCTGGGAGCCTTTTCCCCCTCCTCAAACCCTGCTGGGACCCCTGCCCAGGTTGGGGGTGTAATGCTGGCATGGCTGGGATTGCAAACATCTCCTCCAAATCTCTTGCTTTGCCCTTGCACCTCAATCCTGCACAGCCATGAAGCTGTGCCTTGCTCCCAGTGGGATTTTTGTGTCCTATCAGGCCTCACCAAACTCATCTTGCTTTTTATTAATCCTTATTCAGGTCCATTGTGGCCCTACAGAAATGCTTTGGCCAGCAGCTTATTTTTCCCTGCAGGAAACTGTATACAAGGCTGGGAGATTCCAGCTGACCTTGGGGCACTTTTGCTCCTGGTAAATCCTGTGGGAGCGACTCCTTTCCGTGCGGGGTGGGGTCTGGAGGGCTTCCCACCCTGGTGGTCCCCGCTAATGAGTGTTAATTAGTGCCGTCCCTGTGCTTCAGGCGTGTTCAGTGATGCTGGGGACAGCTGGTGTGGCCCTGTGACCTCACTGGGGGCTCGCCAGGGCTGTCCCTAAATAAATCCACCCCAGACATGTCCAGGATCCATTCCTGGCTGTGGCAGCACCCTTGGCATGGCTGGAACAGCCTCATCCCCTTTCCTGGGGTGTCCCAGCATCCCCCCAGCTCTGGGGGGGGACATCCAGGGATGGCACAGGGGGGTTTCAGTGCAGGCGCCTCCAGACTCTGCTGCCTGTGGGATATTGGGTATATTCCATCCTGCTGCCTGTGGGATATTGGGGATATTTCATCCCCAGGGATATTTGGGATATTCCATCCTGGCTGGCTGTTTAGGATGTCCCATCATCCCCCCAGCTCTGGGGTGACAGTGCTGGGGACATCCAGGGGTGGCACAGAGTGCAGGTTTTAGTGCAGGTGTCTCCAGATGCTGCTGCCCGTGGGATATTGGGGATATTCCATCCTGCTGCCCGTGGGATATTGGGGGTATTCCATCCTGCTGCCCGTGGGATATTGGGTGTATTCCATCCTGCTGCCCGTGGGATATTTGGGATATTCCATCCCCGGGGGATATTTGGGATATTCCATCCCGGTCCCGGCTGTTTTTTGGGATGCCTCTCGTTCCTGCAGTTGCTGTGCTGGGAGATCTGGGATTTCTGGATGTTTCGGGAGCTGGGGGGGCTCCCATGACTCTCCCCCCCTCTGGAGCCAGCTGGAGGATCCTCCCTCCTCATCCTCCCTCCTGCAGGAATTCCTGGCGTTCCTGGCTTCCCATTAACCCCTTCGGGGCTGGAGGAGAGGAGTGTCCTTCTCCCCATCAGGGCAAGGTTTGGGGGAGCTCAGTGGGTTTTGGGGTGAGTTCCCCCCATCTCCCTCCTGCTGTTGGCATTTTGGAGCAGCTGCCTGCCATCCTGGAGGAGTTTGCTCTCTCCCCTTTGCCAGGAAGGGAAAGATGGAGGTAAATAAAGTGGGATCTCACTTTCCCCATGATGGGCTCAGCTCTCCGTGCCTGTTTGGGGCTGTTGGAGAGGAAGAACCTGATGTCCCCTCCTGTCCCTTCCCACCCTTCCTTCTCACAGCCCCTTTGTCAGCAAGGATCAGGATTTTTTTTTCCCTTTTTTTTTTTTTTCTTTTCTTCCTTTAGAGGAAAATTCCATTGTGCTATTTTTAGTGGTGACAACTTGGCTTCTCCCAACAACTTTTATTCTGCTGCTGACAGGCGCAGGGGGAGATGGCTGGGAATGGTCCTGAGATGCCAGGGATGCAGAGGGCACCAGGCACCTCCAGCTCCTAAATCCAGGCTCTTCATGAGGCCTGGATCAGCTCCTGGATCAGCTCCTTGCTGGGATGAATGGATGTCACCTCCATCCCCAGGGTGTTGGGGTAACCAGAGTGTGGAGGAGGCCTCTCACCAGTGCCCCCCTTCCCATCTGGGAGCTCCCAGAGGGATTTTTGGCTCCCTGGTTCCCAGCTGTCAATGGCACAAGCAGCAACTGGCCTGCTGGGTTTGCTCTGCTCCCCATGCAAAGTGATATCCCCGGCGTGTGTCTGTCCCTGGAGAAGTGGCTGTCTGTCCTGGAGCTGTGGAGGAGGTGGATACAGGGTTGCTTCCACGAGTGTTTTGGTTTTATTTATATTTTTATGGATAATTTACTGTGGGTTGCTTGGGGGATGCATCTCAACACAGTGAAGGAGCCAGGGATTTATGTTCCTGTGGATGAGGGGAATCTTCTCACTACCCTGAGTTTCAGGGAGCTTCCCCCCTGTTTTTGGGGGGAGATTTGGCTCCTGCAGCACATCCTTGCTCCGTTTCTCTCCCCTTCCTCTGGCAAAGCTGAAATGCTGTGTGGCAGCCCAGGCAGGATGATCCTGCACCGTGTGGTGGGTCTTGCTCAATCTGCTGGGATCTGTCCAGAGAGGGAATGGGGAGAGCAGGATCTACCTCCATGACAGCACGTTTCAACACTACTGAGGATGATTATATTACTATAATTATCGTTGTCATTATTATCTCTATTATTTGATTTAACAGAAGTCCTGGTCTGTGCCTGGTGGACACCAGTCCTGCTGAAGGGCAGCAATGAGCAGGTCCAGGCACTTGGATCCATCCCCCTTGGATGGCTCTGCTGCCAAAAATTCCTTTAAAACCAGTAAATCTCCTTTTCAGCTTGGTAAGCCCCTTGCAGCCAGGGTGAGGTGAGCATGTGGCAGTGTCGGGGGGCAGAGACAGGAGGGATCTGCTCCCCATCTGCTCCTGCCTCTCACCTGGGAAATGTTGGCATTTTCCCAACATTTTATGCCACTTTTCTGATGGTTAGGTGGCTTTTCCCACCAGGATGGGAACCCATCTCCCCCTGCCTTAAATCCCATTGTTTTTTTTTTTTTTTTTTTTTATTTTTCCTTCCCCTCCCAATTCCCTCGAGCACTCTCCCTGCTGGAAATATCCCCAGGACACACAATCTCGGCGACGGGTGGGAAGGGGATGCCGGGGGGGCCCTGCTGGTGCGGGGCAGTTGTTTGGCTCATTTGCACAAAAGGGGGGTGGCCTCAGCCCTGGGAGGCTTTCATCAAATAAGGAAACATTGCCAGTGGTCAAAGGGCAGAGGAGTCCAGCAGGAATGCTGGGCTGGGGACAGTGCCTGGAGCTGCTGCGTGCCCCCATGCCACCCAGCTGAGCAGCAGAAGATGAACTTGGAGAAGTACAAGAAGTTCCTGGATGGGCTGGGCACCCTCAGAGGTATTTGTGAGCCACGGGCAGGGGGAGGCTGAGCAGATGGGTGCCACCATCTGCCATCGATCCCTGATTGAGGCAGACCCAGGGGGAGCTGCTCCTAGGGCTCCTGCACTTCTCTCTTTTGTCCCTTTTGCCTTTGGAGCTCTGGGGCAGCTCAGGGAGCCCGGGGAAGCTGCTTGGCAAATAACTGGGGAATTTTGAGCTGAAATTGCTGCTCCAGGCTGCTGTTGCCACAGGCTGGGGGCTGATCCTGCTCCGCTGAGCGTGTTTTCACTGTTTGGCTGCAGGTAGACGGTGGCGTTTGGGTGCGGATTGCTGATTTCCCACTTCAGTTCTTTCTAAAGCTCTTTCCCAGTGCTGTGCCCTCTCAGGCTGTCCCTGGAGAGGCAGCTGGGACACCCGATCGTGCAGGGCTGGCCCCTGGCAGGTGGCTGGAGGCACGCAGCCCTTGTCCCACGGTCACCAGCCGCGAGCCCGGGCTGTGGGAGAGCAGCTCAGCTTACCTGCAGCTCTGAGAATGCTTTCTCTCCTCTTTCTTTCTTTCTTTCTCTATTTTTTTTTAATCCTCCCTGCTGTCAGAGGAGCTTTTTTTTCCCTCTGGAATTCCCAGCCAGCCTCAGGAGTTCTGCTAGAGGGACAGGAGAGCAGCAGGCACCTGGAATGCCATTCCTGTCACCCAACAATGCTGTCATTGACTTGCCCCTTTTCACAGCAAGGCCTCGGCTGGGCTTTACCAGCTGATCCCATTGTATAACAAAGGTGAATCAATTCCATGTTTAATTTAGCAGGGAGCCAAGGGAGTTGTCACCAGCGGGCTGGCACTGTCCCCACCCTCCCGTGCTGCTGCTGTGAAGGGTTAATCCCTCAGCTCTGTGCTGACAGCTGCCCTGAGTTATCGAGTCTGGGAGGAATATAATTCACTTTCTTATGCTGCCCTGGTGTCCATCATGCATTTTTCCTGAGCCTCGCTGCAGCTGGCACTGGGAATCAATGTAAGAGGAGCCCCGAGTGGCCATGTGCTGCCTGGGTGTGGTGGCAGCTCTGTCCCCTCCATCTCCAGCCCCTTGGCAGCCAGAGCAGGGATGGCTGCTGGGTTTGTGTACCATTGAGCCCCACTGTGTGTTTTGGGGGTGCTGCTGAAGCTCTCCCAGCCCCGTTTCCAGCTGCAGCTCGGTGAGCTCCCGTCGTGCCCGCCACAGCGAGGTGCAGGCGGCCAAGATGACATTATTAATCGTGTTTACAAGGTGACTGCTTGCTGGAGCTGAGCTGGCAGCCTTCCCCTCTCCAGGTGCTGCCCAGAGCCCTGCTGGGAGCCTTGGCTCCTGTGCTGGCTCCACATCCCAGAGCTCGTGGCACTTTCCGTCCCTCCAGCCCGGAACAAGGACATGGGTGGCACGTCCCCAGTAAGCCCAGTCTGTGGGTTTTCCTCTGTTTTGCTGCCTCTAGAGCCAGTGATGACGACTTTGTCTGTCACCAGCTGTGTTTACCACAGCCCTTTGTGGTTTCAGTTCGGTGGGGTGGAGGCTGGAAGTGTCCAACCTGGTCTGATGGAAGGTGTTCCTGCCCGTAGGGCTGAAATGGCCTTTAAGGTCCCTTCCGGCCAAACCAGGCTGGGATTCTCTGCTTGGAGGAGGCCAAATGCTGCTTGAACCAGCACAGTTTGAGCCCTTTCACGCTGCTGGGGGCTTCCCAGTGCATCCAAGCACAAAAGGGGTGCCCACAGGGAATGTTTGGCTCTGTGGCGCTCGCTGGCGAGGGGATGCTGTGCCGTGCATCCTGCTGTCACTGCTTGGCATTGCCATGGATCTAAGTGTGCTCCCAGCACTGAGAACAGCCAGCCCGGCCTGCCCTTGAGCTACAGAGCTGGAGGAAAACAAGGTTTTATTGCTGGAGAGGTTTCTTTTCCCTTCTCCCCCCTCATCTCTATTCATCTCCCCGGGGAGGTGGAGGCAGCAGCGGATATTGGAGCTGGGAGTGTTTCATATGTAAATGCTCGTGTGTGTAAGTCCAGGCCCCTGACCCCCGGCTCCGTGCCAGCATCCATCCCTGTCAGCCCTCCAAGGGGCTTGGAGAGCGTCCCAGTGCCCCCAGCTGGTATGGGGCAGGGGGGCCCTGCCAGATCCCTGTCCCCATGCCGGGGACAAAGGACCCTGCCCCGGTGGGTGTGGGGTCACCCAGACTTTCCACACAGTTTCCATCTTGAGTTTCGCAGGGCAGCGTTGGTCACGGCCCTGAAGTGACCAGATCCTTTGGGCTTGGCTGAGGAAAGCCATTAGATTACAAATTTATTGCTGGGTTATTTTTACCAGCGAGCTCGGGGCCGGCTGGTTTCGCTTTCTGAGGAGTTTTGTTGTTTACTTGGTGGCCGGCTCAAACCTGGCATCTCCTGGGCCCTGGCCGTGCATTGCCAGCTAATCTGGCTCCATCTGACCTTGGAGCTGCCACGTGCTTTCCCCAGGGGAACCAAGCTCAGATTTTCCCCTGTGACCAAGGAGTGGGTCCATGTCACCTCACCGTGCCACATGTGCCCGCAGTGAGGAATTTTGCAGCTCCGCTGAGTTTCTGCTGCTAAAAAGGAGAGATTTGGGTGTTAGGTGCTGCCTGAAGGATTGTGGGTGTCAGAGCACGAGGCAGGAGCAGCATCCTGCCCTGCTGTGTGCCACAGTGGTGCCACAGCTGTCCCCTTGTCACTGTTTGCTTTCGTCCCATCGCGTGGTGGCTTCCCCGAGGAGCAGACGGGGCCGCCCAAGGTGGCCGGGTGTGATAAGAGATCCAGGGCCAACATCTTCCCTGGGTGGAGGCCCTGGTGAGTTTTGGCTCTGCCAGCCCTGTGCATGAGGAGGATGGGGCTGGTGTCTCCTGGGAAAGGGTCAGGGACACTTTTCCAGCACGGCCACCCATTGAAGTGTCCCCTGCCAGGCAGGGACACTCCCAGGCTGTGCCCTCACTGAGGATCTCTGCTGATTTACAGCTTTCCCACCACTTCTGTGTGGTGCCAGGGATGGTTTTAGCCTCAGAGAGCTCCGGCTCAGCCCTGCTGAGGGAATCTGCTGGGCCTGGGCCAGGCTGGAGGGGTCCGGCGGATCTGGGGCTTGAACGGAGCGGCCAGAGCAGTGTTAGCAACTGGATTATTTCATTTGCTTTTTAACAGGGATTAAGTTTCTCTGCAGGAGAGCAGGTCTCTAGGGAACAGAAGTTTTGGGCTCCTGCCTCCCCCTTTTTTTTTAATCCTGCATTTCTCTTGTGCTGCTGCACGCCAAGGCCAACTGGCCGTGAGCTGGCGGGAGCAGCTGGGATGAAGCATCACTTCAGGGCACAGCACAGCCATGACCTGGGGTGTGATCGAGTTTGGAAGGACCAGGACCAGGCCCTGGGTGCTGTGGGGAGGCAGCTGCGGGTTCTTTGCTCCTCAGATCCCCCTCTCCAGAGCAGGGTGCTGGGGCTGGCTGGCACAACAAGCCGCCGCCGCTTCTCCCGCCTCCCGCCCGGCGCTAATCAGGTTTCACACTGCTTAGTTTGGGACATCTAATGAGATCAGGGCTCAAGGTTGCTGCCTGCCCTCCATCTGCAGAGGAAGAGGAGGGAATCGACTGCTTCCTTCTCTTTGACCTCCATTTCTCAGAGCAGGCTTTGCACATCTTTGGCTCCAGCACCGCCGTGTTCGCGGCCTGGCGAGGCTGGGGAGACCCTGAGCTGCTTTTTGGGGCTCACCTGGGGACCCACAACTTTCTCACAGCACCTTGGGCAGAAGGTGCTGTTTTGAGCTGCTTTTTGGGGCTCACCTGGCGAGCTGCAGGCAGAAAAGAGGGGGGACCCACAACTTTTTAACAGCACCTTTATTTGTGGGGAGCAGGATGAGGCCACCATCAGAAGCCAGGGGACAGCCCAGCCCTGACCCCCCTGGCCCCAACACCCCCATTGTGTGGGGCCTGTGCAAACACAGCAGCCCCCAAACAAAGCCCAGCCAGTTCCCACTGGCCCAACATTTGCCTGTTTCCCCCGCTGCCAGGCAGCCTCTGCTTGGCGTTGGAATAACGAGAGCCTCTCTGCGGAGACACCGGCTCTTTTGTTAGCTGGCAGAAAAGGAGTTTTGATGCCGGCCATCCCTCCGCCCCCCGGCTTTCCTGCTCCCTAAGCCGCTGCTGTGGGAAGTGCAAAGCTTGGGCTTGAGCTGCTGGGGATGATCCCAGTGCTTCCACTCTGATGTGAACCCCCGAGCAGCTCCTCACCCCAAGCGGCCACAGCACAGTGGGGTCTGCCTCCTCCAAGAGAGGGGCTGGGGTCTGAGACTTCATTTGGGGGATTTTTCCAGCATTTGAGGGATATTTCCAGCATTCAGGGCATTCCTGCCGTGGGAAGTGCAAAGCTTGGACTCGAGCAGCCAGGGATGATCCCAGTGCTTCCACTCTGATCCAGCTCCCGGCTGCTTCCCTGAGCAGCTCCTCACCCTGAGCGGCCTCAGCACAACAGGGTCTGCCTCCTCCAAGAGGGGCTGGGGTCTAATTTGGGGGATTTTTCCACCATTTGTGGGATTTTCCAGCATTCAGAGCATTCCTGCTGCTTGCCTCCTTTGCAGACAGTGGCAGCGGGTGCAGGATTTGGGATTTGCTTTGCTCTCCTGTGCTTCTCCCCTCTGCTGGGCTTTCCATCTCCGGTGAGGAGGTTTTTTTGCTGATTTGTTTTCTCATGGCTTTCTCCCCTCACTGCCGGGGTGTGCTGGGAATTCCTGAGCTGCTGCTTACCCAGCCGTGGAGAGGAGACGGCGGCGGCTCTGTGGAGGTGTCCCCGTGGCCGGAGGGGCAGGGAGGGACCCGGAGATGGCATCGCCTTCCTCCTCCTCCCCCGGCCTGGGAAAGGAGCCACCTCTCGTGTCAGCACAGGCCCCTGGCAAGGCGTGCAGACCTGTGTGTCCTCTTGCACGTGGGTGTGCGAGCAAGCCTTCCTCTGCCCAGGGCTGGTGCTGCTCCCTCCCGAAAACACCACGCTGTTTTCTGCTGGAACAACTTTTGCTGTTCCTTGTGCATCCCCATCCTCTTCCCTCCCAGCATTTCCACGTGCATCCAGGATGGCTCCAATCTCTCTGTGCAGCTTTTATCTGTCCCTGTTCCCTCCTGCCCTCCCCATGCAGGACGATGCCACCGAGTCCGTGCCAGCTCCAGTGCTTTCCGTGAATTTCATGGCATCACCAGCGAGCAGGAGCTGCCAGCGTCCTCGGAGGGGTGACAAGGCAGGGGAGGCTTCCCAGAAGTGGGAAGCGATGAAATAATGCCTGAGCTGCTGCGTCAGCAGGATCCCAGCAGCCTTGGGATGGGAGGTTTGTCATGCTGGGAAAGCAGCGGTGAGATCACCCCCCTCCAGCATGACGCTCATCCCGGGCTGCAGGGAGGGTTCCAAAGGGCAGGCAGGGCTGGGAAGAGTTGGATTGAGATGTGTCCAGGCTGGATTTGTGTGCTCGTGGCTCGTGGGCAAGGGATCTGTGTTAGGGATCTGCTGGGATCTGTGTTAGGGGCACAGGGAGAGTTGGGAATGAGATCTATCCAGGCTGGATTTGTGTGCATGTGGCTCATGGGCAAGGGTCTGTGTTAGGGGCACAGGGAGAGTTCCAAAGGCCAGGAAATGCTGGGGAGAGTTGAATTGAGATGTGTCCAGGTTGGATTTGTGTGCACATGGCTTGTGGGCAAGTATCTGCTGGGATCTATGTCCCAGCACAGGGAGTTGGATCACTCTGGGGAATGCATGGGGTGCTGCTGGCTCTGGATGTCCCAGGAGAGCTGCTCAATCTGGGGCATCAGAATGTGAGCCCCACTGAGGAAAGGCAGGTGATGCCTTGGAAATGCCAACTGCTCTTCCTGCAGGAAACGTGGGAGCCTTTTCCTGGTCCTGCTGTGTGGGGAATGGTCTCCTCCTGAGTTATTTTTGGGGTTCTCGAGGCCCTGGGTTCTCCTGTTGGCTCTGTCCATCTCACAGAGTTGGTCTCTTTGGATGGCCCCTGTTGGGATGTCACATTCCTGTAGACCCCATAACTGCTGCTGTGCTGGAGGATTTGCCCTCCAGCCTGGCAGCAGGAGTTCATGCTGCTGGGGAATGATTAAGTCACGAGCAGGTGGCCTCCAGCTCAGCTGTTTGCCTTTGCAGGATGAAAGCCACAGGAATGATGTTTGCTTCCAGCCCTGCCTCGAACCTTCTTATCCTGCCCTCCATTTCTGTATCCCACAGCAATGGGGTGCTGGGGTGCTTTCCCATGTCCCCCCCAATTCAGCACTGCCAGCCCTGCTGTGGGAAGGGAAGTCTTGTCTTTTTTGAAAGATATTATTCTAATTTTGGTGCCCAGACGTCTGCTGGAAAAGGGAACATCTCTGTTCTTATCAGCGGAGCTTCCTTTCCCTCAGTTCTGATTTTACCACTGATGGTGCCTGGGGGGGTTCCAGGGTTTCCTCCCATTCCCTTCTCTCTCCCCTTGTTTTGCTGACCTTTAGAAGCTCCTCTGTGAGACATTTGCAGGCAAATATTGATTTGTGCTGCTCTCACGGTGCAGAGTGGGGGGAGTGGTGCAGCACAGCCCCCAGCCCTGGCTGGGATGGAGCTGCTCTGCTTAATCCAGATGAATCCTACTTCGAGCTCCACCATTACTGTGTAAATGGGGAGCAGTGGAGGGATCCTCGGAGCCAAAATCCCTGTTTGCACAAACCCCCTGTGTTTGGGACGTTGGTTTTCCAGGGCCACAAGAGCTTTGGTGCCTGTCTTTCCATAGTCGTGATTTTTGCCACACTGGGGTCGGATGGTGATGATCCAGATGAATCCCACCTCGAGCTCCCACTATTCCTGTGTAAATGGGGAGCAATGGAGGGATCCTCAGAGCCAAATTCCCTGTTTGCACAAACCCCTGTGTTTGGGACGTTGGTTTTCCAGGGCCACAAGAGCTTTGCTGTCTGTCTTTCCATATTTTTGCCGCACTGGAATTGGGTGGTGATGATCCAGATGAACCCCACGTCGAACTCCCACTATTCCTGTGTAAATAGGAATAGGTGAGGGGATGTGGAAATCCCAGTGGAGGGATTTTCAGAGCCAAAATCCCTGTTTACACAAACCCCTGAGTTTGGGACATTGGTTTTGCAGGGCCACAAGAGCTTTGCTGTGTCTTTCCATATTTTTGCCGCACTGGAATTGGGTGGTGATGCCCAGTGCTGGAGTTGGGTGTTGATGCCCAGGGGTCAGCACGGGACCCCTCAGGCTTTTCCCTGTCCCTCCCATCAGGAATGTGGCCGCGGGGGGGATGATGAAAGCCAGAAGGAAATGCTGAAGGTGGGGAATGTGCCCGCTGTGCCAGGAGCCGGCTGGCGAGGGCTCCCCGGCCGTGCCCGCACACGCTCCGGGTGATTCACCAGGAGGGCAGGGATGGGGAGCCAGGAGCCCGGGAGAGCTGGGCAGCGTCGGGAGCTGTGACCTGCCCTCGTTCCACCTTGTTTTTAATAGCCCGGATCAGAAGAAACGTCATCTTTGTTCTGGCTTTCCTTTCCCAAGGCTGCTGGCGCCGCGGGCAGGGTGGAGCGGGGCGCTGCCCGTGCTTGCCAGGCACAGCGGGCACGTGCGGCAGCCAGGGATGGGCCTTGCTGAGCTGGCTGTCTGTCTGTCTGTCCGCAGCTGCCTTTGCTGTGGTTTGCCAGGAGGGTGTGATGCTGCGGAGGGGGGGAAGAATGATCTCAGATCTGGGCTATGGAGGGAGGGATGTGCTGCATCCCCTGCATGTGCTCCATCCTCTGGGTGTGCTGCATCCCCTGCATGTGCTCCATCCCCTGCATGTGCTCCATCCCCTGCATGTGCTCCATCCTCTGGGTGTGCTGCATCCCCTGCATGTGCCTTATCCCCTGCATGTGCTCCATCCCCTGGGTGTGCTCCATCCCCTGGGTGTGCTCCATCCGCTGCATGTGCTGCATCCCCTGCATGTGCTGCATCCCCTGCATGTGCTCCATCCCCTGCATGTGCTCCATCCCCTGGGTGTGCTGCATCCCCTGCATGTGCTCCATCCTCTGGGTGTGCTCCATCCCCTGGTTAAGGGTTAGGAGCTGTGTTTGTTCCAGCCCTGTGCCCCCAGACAGCCCCTCTGGAAGTCCAGACAGTCCAGACAGACTCCTGCCCCTGGGTGATGCTGTCTTTGATTTACCAGGGCACCCCTGATCCAAATCCTGGACTCTCCTTCCCCTCCTGCTGGTCGATTTTCAGCCGCTGTCATAACTGAATGAGATTTGCTCCTGAAGCTCCCAGAAAGGAGGAAAAAAACCAGCAGAAAGGGGAAAAGCTTTGCTGAGGAAGCACGGCAGGAAACCTGGCTCCTGTCCTGCAGTCACGAGTTTGTGCGTGCTCAGCACTGCTGCTGGACAGGCCCTTTACCTGCTGTGGGATCTGGGGTGCTGCTGGGCAGGGTGGGGTGACCCTTTGGGGCAGAGAAGCCCTGCAGGGCACTCCCAGCTGCTCCCATGTCCCGTTTTTCCTGCTGCAGGCAATAGAGGGGCTTTGCTGGGCTAAGCTGGGGGGCATTGGCAGCACCCCCACACACCTGGGCACAGGCAGAGCCCCAGAGCAATGCTTCACCCCAGCTCAGTGCTGCAGGGTGCCAGCTCTGTCTCTGTCACGGCCATGCCCACTCCCGCGTTTCCACAGTGCCACCTGGCTGCCACCTCCCCGGGCTGGGACACGGAGCTTCTGCTGCTTTCTGCGAGGCCACAGCAGGCAGGGCATGAAGGAACAGCCCAGAGGCTTTGCCCACAGCCGTGCCAGGGTGCCTCCATGCCCTGAGCGGTGCCAGGGCACGGGGCTGTGCCCGGTTCCTGCCCGGCAGCTTCCCTGGTCATATAAGGAGATGCCGGAGCCGGGAGCCGAGGCGGGAGCTGATCTCTGTCGCCTGAGCATTACTCACTGGGGAGGCACATGGAGGGGGGAGGAACGGCCCGGGACACCCAGAGCTTGCCGTGACTCAGCTCCAGGCAAGGGCAGTGAGGGGATCCAAAATCTGAATCCCCTCAGCTGCCCCATGGGGGACCCTAAAGCCAGGTGGGGGCAATACCCTAAACCCAGTGCTGGGGTCCCACCATTCTGAGTGGTACAAAATGCTGCCCAGGGCACCCTGTGGAGCAAGGGGGTGCCCTGCAAGGTGCAGACCCCGCTGTGGGAGGGCAGGGCCTCTCCCCTCCCCAAATTCCTGCGTGGGCAGGAGATGTGTCCTCTCCCCACCCCTTTCCTTTTCGGGCAAAGCCGCCTTGCAAGGAACTAAAAATGAGCTGTTTGTGTTTTGGGTGCTCGCGGTGGTTTCCATGGCAGGGAGGGGGGGCTGTGGGAGCTGGTGGCTGCATCCGGGGCTGGGTGGTCCCCAGAGCTTGGCAGAGTCATCCCAAAACTCAGCGTTGGTTCCTGACACCCCCTTCCTGCACTATCAGGCACCTCCTTCCTGCCCTGTCAGCTTCCTGCAGTGCAAAAAGGAAAGTGGGGTGATGGTGTTAAACTGGGGGGATTTGGGGGTCACAGGAACCTCCAGGGTGTCCTGATGCAGCAGAGGGATGTATTGATATAAATACAAATAAATATATAAATTATAAATATATAATATAAATATATTTATAGAAATATAAATAAATATATAAAAATATCAATACATTGATATTTATATATATCATACATATTGATATAAACATAAATTTATATAAATATATTCAAAAATTCAGCTTGATGATCCTTGTGGGTCTTTTCCAAGTCAGGGCCATTCTGCGATTCCATCAAATTCTATTTATATGCACAAAAAACATATATTTACATACAATTATATATATTTTAAGAATTTCTTTCACCCAAAGCCTTCTCCAGCTGCAGCAGCTGGCAGCGCTCAGTGCATTTTATCGTCCCCTCTGTGCAGGAAACACCCGGGATGCCCAAGAGCAGCTGAGCCCCCATGGTTGCAGCTGGGGTGAGGGGATGTTGGAAACCAGCTCCGGCTTCCTGCACCCTTTTCCTGTGGCACATCCCAGCTCCACCACGTCACCAGCTCCCATCTGCCTTGCAGGAGGCTCTCTGCCCCTCTCAGGCTGGGCCAGGGGCCCATTTATGGTGGCCTCATGGTGGGTCATTCCTCCTGCAGCTTTAACAGAAAGCAGACCTCTTTGTGGGGGAAAACTATGCCAGGATATTTTTCATCCAGGCAGGGATGGAGATCTGGAGAATATATTGCAACAGCGCCGAGCACCGGGGCAATTCTGTATTTTTTATCACCCATCTCCTTGTCCCAAAAATGTGGGGGCTGCAGGAACCCCAGTGAACGATGCAATTATAGGATTATGGGATGGTTGGATGGAAGTGACCTTAAAGATCATCTCATTCCATCCCCTCTGCCATCCAGGGTACTCTTCCACCATCCCAGGTTGCTCCAAGCCCTGTCCAACCTGGCCTTGGACATTTCCAGGGATCCAGGGGCAGCCACAGCTTCTCTGGGTACCCTGTGCCAGGTTTTGGAATGTTTTAAGGCAATGTTTGGGTCCAAACCCCATCCAGCCTGTCCTTGGACACTTCCAGGGGTCCAGGGGCAGCCACAGCTGCTCTGGGCAAACTGTGCCAAGTTTTGGAATGTTTCAGGCAGTGTTTGGGTCTATCAGGTTTTGCTTGATATGGTTTTCTTTGTGTGCCTGACTGGGTTTGGGGAACTGTAACTTACAACTCGGGGTTGTAAATATCCTATAAATTTCTGTTTGCACCTGGATGGAACCTTGGGTCTCATGGCCTTTTCCCCAGTGTGGAGCAGGAGTTGTGGGACGGCATCTGCTGCATCTCCTAGTCAGTAACTCCTGAGCTGGGATTCCTGGCTCGCCCACCAGTAAATCCTGAGCCAGGCTGATGCTCTGCAGCTCTGCTCTGTGCCACCCTCACCTGAACAACAACCCCCTCTTGTCTGAGCCCTGGGGAGACAGAAACAGCGAAAAACGCGCCTTTAATTCCGCACAGCCTCCATCCAAGAGCCACTTTCTCCCCGTGGAGCTGCCTGCGAGGGGCTGTGAGATCAATCCAGCCTTTGTGGGAGCCTCCCCAGCCCGTTTGCCTGTGGTTACAGGGGCGGAGGGGCCGGGCAGGCACCGGCTGCTCTCGGTTTGCCCGCGCCGTCCCTGGCACCGCCGGCAGCGGAAGCGTTTCCGAACAGAACCGAAACCCTGAGTAACGCCCAACACCGCGGTGCAAACCGTTAGTAAACGGGGCTGGGCTGCACAGTGTGCCGTGCTGAGGGCAGGCAGAACACCCAGCCACGGGAAGGGTGGGGGAATGCACAGACCTCTGCTCTTAGAGCATCTTTTGGGCTGTTTTCTCACGGTGGGGTGTTCTTCCGTTATTCAGAGCATCCAGGGAGGGTGATGGGGATGTGCTTGTGCTCCTCAACCCCCAGAAAGCCAAATTTTGTCACTCTCCCACCCGGCCACGGGAAGGGTGGGGGAGTGCACAAACCTTTGGTGTTAGAGCATCTTTTGGGCTGTTTTCTCACGGTGGGGTGTTCTTCCGTTATTCAGAGCATCCAGAGAGGGTGATGGGGATGTGCTTGTGCTCCTCAACCCCCAGAAAGTCAAATTTTGTCACACCGTTGCTGGGCTGAGTTTCCTGCAGACAAGCAGGGCTGGATCCAGCCCGGGATCCCCTGGAATTGCTGTCTCCATGTCCCGGCTGCGTTTGGCACCTCCGGCTGCTGCTGGCAGGGGACGCTGCTGACTGTCACCCATCCGGGGGTGTCACTGAGGATTTGTGGCTGTCCCAAACCCCCTTTGGTGAACTCAGGGGCGTTGTGGTGATGCCTCCACGGCAGCTGCTGCCGCTGATATCCCCTCGGCCGCGGCTCCTTCTCAGCGGGGCTGGGAATGGATATTGAGGAGATGACGTTCAAGCGGGGAAGGGAAGGAGGGGGGGAAACGACGGCGAAGTTTGGCCGCGAGAACTCCGAGGAAAGATGTTTGAGGCGGCCTGACGCTCGCTTTTCTCCCTTTACCCGCCCCCTCTTGGAGCTCCCAAATCTCCCAGTCCCAGCGGCGCTGGCTGTCCCAAAGCCCTGCCAAGCTCCGGGGACAGGACACGGCCAGAGGCGCACGCAGAAGTTTTGGAAGTTTCTGCTCAGCCCCCATCCATCCATTCATCCATCCATCCCCTCACCCTCCCGGCGATGCTGGGCTCCAGCAGGAGAAGGAAACTCGGAGCCAGGATTGGGTTAAGGGGCCGGGAATAGGAAGCGATGCCTCTCTCGGAGAGCTCCTATCTGCCACCCGCTGCCTTTGTCCTCAGCCACGTCCTGGGCATCGCCGGCGTCCTGTACTGGAGGAGCCGGAGCAGGGAAGGTAGGGCAGGGAAAGGGGGGTGTTTGGGGGGGCGCAGAGTGCTAAAATGGCCGGCATGACCTGGCACGGGTTGTTGTCCCTCCCCAGGAGCCGTGGCAGCGACAGGGACAGGCGTGGCTGTGGGGAGGAGGGAGGAGGACACGGCCGTGGGGAACGCTCAGTGGGCTCTGAACCCAAATGGGGCTCTGAACCCAAATGGGGAGGGCGGACAGAGTTTGGGAGCCTAAATTTGGCCTCACCACCCATTCCCGGCCTGTGTGAGGCTGAGGATGACCAGGATGAGGGGGGACGAAGCTGCTTTTTGTCTGGCACAATCCCACCACCCCGCTGGGGTTCTGCCTTCCCTGTCCGTGACAGCGGCGTCTCCGTCACCCCCCAGCACCAGCAAGAAACAACCCTGGGAGCTTCTCCCGGACCTGGCACGGCCTCTCCGAGCAGCTGGGGCTGACCCTGCCTCAGTTTCCCAAAATAGGGCCCGCACATGACTGCTCAAGGAGGGCAAGGATTCGTTTCAGGGGTGTGCAATAGCTCCAGGCTCCAGACGGGGATTTGGTGACGCCTTCTCTCCGTCCCGACCTCTTCTTCCCCCTGGGATTTGTTTGTTTTGATTCCTCGCTCTTTCTCTCCGGCCGTGCTTGTTCTCGCCGTGCCTCCGCATGGGGCCCTTTCCCCGCGTCCATGACCGATTCCCTCTTTATTCCCTCTTTTCTTTCCCTTTTTTTTTTTTTCCATGCAAAGGGGCGGGACTGCGCAGCCGGGCAGCGCCTGCAGGATTTTCCCTGGATGCTGCTTTTTGAGATTCACTTTTCCTTCCTCCCTCTGAGCTACTGGGGGAGAGGGAGGTTGAGAGGGGATTGCACAAATGTCGTGCAGAATGCGCCCTGTCACCCACTAAACCCAGCCTTGCTGCAATTCCTCCCGCTTAAATAATCTCCATGGCTGGGCACTGTTGTCCAGGGATGTTTTTGGGGACCTCTTAGGGGTGTTTTGGGGTTTATCTCTTCCCCATGCTGACCTGCTGCTTCATCCTACTTTGAGGGATGTTCCACCCCAAATCCACCCCTTTTTGAAGAAATCTTGGAGTCAGTGTTGCAAGCAGCAAGTATATTCAAAACCTGGTTTTTTTTCACTGCTTTTTCCCAGAAAAGTGAAGGAAAAGCCCAATCCTGGAATACCAAGATAATTTTGCAGCAGGTTTTTTGCTCTGTGACGCTCTGCCGAGCATCTGCCCTGCTCTCCTTTGCATCACCACGTCTCAGGTGTCTCCCTCATTAAATATCTGGGTGTTGGATACTTTTCCACCGCAGGTATCTCCTGTGCATTCTTCCCGGCTGAATCAGGCTCCGTTTCCTCTCCCTGGGTGGAAGGCTCTGTAAATCCTGCCCTGTTGGCTCTGTTGTCATGATGGATTATGTCAGCTCTCGAGTTGGCAGCCAGCGTGTTTTAAATACCTTGTGCTCCTCAGCCAGCCAGATTTTTTTTTTGCATATCCCCCCCTCTCAGAAGTGCCAGGTTCAAAAAGCCCCCTGCACATTCTCATTCTTTGCTTGTTTTGAAGGGAAACCTCTGGGTTAAAATGCTTAAAAATTTGGAAAATTTTTAGGCTTTTTAAGGTAACCAACCCCTCCTTTAGGCCATGGTTGGCTCATATTTAATCCCACTTTCACACTGGGCGTGGGCTTGGAGATATCCTTGAGATCTCAGTGATATCAGTGCCCTGTCTGATGTCTTCTGTGTTCCTTTGGATTTAATAGCAGGAGGAGGTTTGGGAATCACTTCCCAGCTTTATTCCAGGAGCTGGTGGGCAGCATAAACCCCCCGGTTCCCTCCCAAGGATGGCAAAGGGAGCACCATGGGCTGGTGGGATGGAGGATGCCACACCAGGGTTGGGATTAGGGATGGTGCCTGGTCAGAAACCTTTTATCCTGCTGGTTCCTGGGGCTGGGGCTGGGCTCTGGCAGCAGCCTGAGGCAGGAGGAGACACACAGGGATGGAATGGGACAGTGGCACAGCGTGGTGATGATGGAGGAGACATCTGGGGCCGGACGTGTTGGGAGCTGCTGGGGACAGGCAGGCTGCCAGCACAGAGGCTGCTGCAGGCAAATGGGGTGGGAATTGTCTGTGCAGGGCCTTGTGGTGGTGCTGGGGGGGTTCTCTGGCACCCAGCAGCTGTGGGAGCCATGGAAGGTGCCTGGGGATGCTGAGCTCCAGCGGGATGGAGAGTGGGAGTTTTTCTGTCTGTGGGGCAGGATGGTTTTCCCTGTTTCCTTTCACTTGGTGAAAGGAAAACCTCCCCAGGCCTCACCTTGCCCTTGAGCAGCCACCAATGCCCCTCAAGCCTCTGTGGGGGATTTGTGCCTCAGTGCCCCTGCTCCTTTGGGTTCCTTTGGGATCCCATTTTTGGGGATGCAGTGAGCTGAGCTCTGATGAGCAGTGTTGGGAGAGGAGGTGGGGAGGGAATTAAACCACGTGTGATCCTGTTCATGGCCTCTGCTTGCTGCTGATGCTCCCTGTGAGGGACCTGAGGCTCTGCAGTCCCTTCTCCTGCCACTACCTTGTCTTTGGAGTGGGACAGATTTTCCTTTCCTTTTCCCCAAAATCTTCCCTCTCTCCCTGCCCTGCCTACCTGCCATGCCTCTGCTGACTGTCCCTGGATGGTGACAGGATGGGTTTTTGGTTTGCTGAAACCTCTGCTAGACCAGAGAGAGAATGAGCATGGAGGGGGGGATTGCAACAAGTTATTTGTCAGGGTGACTCTGGAAAAGATTAGCTGGGCAGAGATAAGCTTGCAATGCCTTAATATTGTTAGTAAGCAGTAACCAGCATTATTATTAGCTCAGCTGATAGCACGGGCCCCGGGGCTGGGGAGGTTTAATCTGGTGAGAGCCCGGGAATTACCCGGAGGAGGTGAATCAGGGCAAAAAAAGAGAGGAAAACCCCCAATTTCTGCAGGACATGGGAACGGGGCTTTCATGGAGCCGCCTTTGGGCCGTGGGCACTGCTGGGATGCAGCGTTGGAGTGACAGTGGGACCCGGTGACACCCATGGTGACACCCACGGTGACATCCACGGTGACACCCACGGTGACATCCACCCCTCCTCTGTCCCGTGCGATGCTCGGGGGCAGCAGCGCGGCTCCTCTCGCCCTCCAGGCCAGCAGAAGGGCTGCGGGGCGATTATATTTAGAAGAAGAGGAAGAGAGGCGCTGATAAGGCGGCCCCCGTTATCTCCCCGCGTGCCAAGCTCCGGGACCGGGACATGATTTGGGCACAAGCCTCGGGCTGGCGGACGAGAACAGCCGGGCATTGTCCCTCCCGTCCCTGGTGCAATTAACTGGAAAACAAGAGGAGGAAAAACAAACCAGGAGCCGGCCTAGCAGGCAGGGCAGTGCCCGGCTCTGCGGGACCAGCCCGCTCCCGCATCCCCGTCCCGCATCCCGCTCCCGCATCCCGCTCCCGCATCCCCATCCCGCATCCTGATCCCGCATCCTGATCCCGCATCCCGATCCTGCATCCCCATCCCGCATCCCGATCCCGCATCCCCATCCCGCATCCCCATCCCGCATCCCGATCCCGCATCCCGCTCCCGCATCCCGCTCCCGCATCCCGCTCCCGCATCCCGCTCCCGCATCCCGCATCCCAATCCCGCATCCCCGTCCCGCATCCCCGTCCCGCATCCCGATCCCGCATCCCGATCCCGCATCCTGATCCCGCATCCCCGTCCCGCATCCTGATCCCGCATCCCCGTCCCGCATCCCGATCCCGCATCCCGATCCCGCATCCTGATCCCGCATCCCCGTCCCGCATCCCGATCCCGCATCCCCGTCCCGCATCCCGATCCCGCATCCCGATCCCGCATCCTGATCCCGCATCCCCGTCCCGCATCCCGATCCCGCATCCCGGTTCCGGCTGCGGGAGCCGCTCCGCGCTCGGCATCACTTCATCCCCACGAACCGGAGGGAGCAGCAGCTCTGCCCTTCGCTGCCGGGAGCGCTCCGAGCTGCCCTGCCGGGGTTCGGGAGGGTTCTGCGGAGCCGGGAGCGGAGCGAGGTCGGTCGGCGGCGATGGCGCGGAGGAGGAACGGGCGCTGCCCGCTCTGCCGGGGGCACCGGGGGTAGGAAGTGGCTCGGTGGGAGGAGCTGTGGCCCTGAACTCATCCGTCCGCACCCGCCGGGGTCGGGCTCGGCGAGCGGGAGGTGCCGGCTGAGGACCCTTCCCCCGGGTGCTGCGGTTTGAATCGCCATCCCGGGCCGGGACCATGGAGAGGCGGCTCCTGGCCGGGGAGAAGCGGCGGCTCAGCGCCTGCCTGGTGTGCCGGATGTGCTGCATTGGTCAGTACCCCCTCCCTGCGTGCCCGGGGACACGGGCTGCATCCGTCCCCACGGGCTCCATCCATCCCCACGGGCTGCATCCGTCCCCACGGGCTCCATCCATCCCCACGGGCTGCATCCGTCCCCACGGGCCGCATCCGTCCCCACGGGCTCCATCCATCCCCACGGGCTGCATCCGTCCCCACGGGCTCCATCCATCCCCACGGGCTGCATCCGTCCCCGGTGGGCACCAGAGTGGGGAAGGGATGAGATACTGTGGATCTGGAGGGGTCTGGTGCAGGAAAATCCCTAAAAATAGAAGTGGGAGTGACACAGCTTCCCCTGCCCTCCATCCATCCCCAGTGGGCACTAGAGTGGGGAAGGGATGTGATACCGCTGCTTTGGAGGGGTCTGGTGCAGGAAAATCCCTAAAAACAAAAATGGGGTGACACAGCTTCTCTGGAGTTGGGAAGGGACGTGACACCATGGGTCTGGAGGGGTCTGGTGCAGGAAAATCCCTAAAACCAAAAGCAAGAGTGACACAGCTTCCCGTGCCCACTCCATCAATCCCCTGTGGGCACTGGAATGGGGAAGGGATGTGACACTGCTGCTCTGGAGGGGTCTGGTGCAGGAAAATCCCTAAAAACAGGAGTGGGGTGGCACAGCTTCCCCGGAGTTGGGAAGGGACGCGACACCATGGATCTGGAGGGGTCTGGTGCAGGAAATTCCCTAAAAATAAAAGTGGGGTGACACAGCTTCCCCGGAGTTGGGGAGGGATGTGGTATTGCTGCTCTGGAGGGATCTGGTGCAGGAAAATCCCTAAAAACAAAAGTGGAAGTGGCACAGCTTCCTAGGCTGGCGCCGGCAGCCCCGATGCTCCTGCAGCCGTGCCAAGGCTGGAGCCTGGTGGGATGGGAAGGGAGGGTGGATGTGGCTCTGCCCACGGGTGGATTTTGGCTCCTGGTTCCGTGCCGTGGCCTGGGGACGGAGGGGGACGCAGGGAGGGGACGTTTGTGTCACCCTGTGCCACGTGTGTGGGGGAAGCCGCGGGGTGGGTGAGGAAGAGGAAGAGGAAGCACCGTTGGGTGGTGCTTTGCAGTCCGCGTGGATGGAGACACGGGGAGGTTTTCCCAGGGTCTCTGGGGCTGTGCAGGGACCCCCAGTGATCCCCCCAATCCCAGGAGGGGGTTCTGGAGCTGTCCTGGGGAGCTTGGCTTGGGAAATGCTGTTTTTTTTCTCCTTTTTCTCGATTTTTGACATAAAAACAAAGCAAGGGGTGCTGCTGCCTGGTAGATCCTGATGTCAAAGATGTGTTTGGGGTGAGCGGGGCTCATCCTTTCCCAAAAATCCATGGGCTGGAGATGCAGTGCTCAGGGCTGTGTGCTGTGGGTTGGTGCTGGGGATCTCTGTGTGCTCCATGATTATTGTGCTCCATGGTTATTGTTAAATCCTGCTGGGCACAGGGCTGCCCTGAGCCCCCCTCGCTGCCTGGGGAGCTGAGTGGGACCCTCTGCCCTGTGGGACTGTCTCCTTTAGCCTGTTTGTCTGTGTTTTTCCTCTGTTATTAGTTTTTAATGGAGCAAAAAGCCTCTCTAGAGCTCCCCCATCGCTGTTGGCATCACCACAAATGTCCCATCTTGTCCCCACTGGGGGTGGCACCCACATTGTCACCCTGTCCTGGCAGCACTCAGAGCTCACAGTGCCCGGCCAGGGCTGAGCTGTGGGACAGAAATAAACATTAAATCCTGGCAATCCAATGAACCAAAAATACAGGGGCAGAATAAGCTGCTAATTGCATGCCGGGCCAGGACCTGTGATGGGACATCTGGGGGTTTATGTAACACCCTAAAACCTTCCAAGAGTGGGCAGGGGAAGGGGGGGGACACCCTCCTAAAATCGGGCAGACCCCCCTGTGCTGCCTCTGGAGGAGGTGAGGAGTCACAGAGAGGGTGAATTCTGGTTGTGCCCATCCCAGTCATCCACGCTGCTTTCCTTGAGCATCCTTATTCTCAGCAGAGAAAAATAAAAGGTGTATTTGGTTCTGGCTGTCATTTCCCTGCCCTGGGGGCATTCTGGAGCCTCCCATCCCGCAGCATTCCCTGAATAAGCTGCCTCTGTTCCCCGTGCCCTGCGCTGGCACCGCCGGCGATGCCTCTGTCTCTTCCCCTCATTTCAAAACCTCATGAGTTTCTGCATGAGAACCACTGACCAAGAGCTGCCTTTGTCTCCTTTTGACAGATGAACGGGACAGAGTCCAAAAGAAAACCTTCACTAAATGGGTCAATAAACACTTGATGAAGGTAAGAGTCACGGATTTTGTTGTAAAGCCACCGAAACGACCGTCCCTCTGCCTGCTGCAGCTCAGGACTGGCAGATAAATGACTTTTTAAGGGTTTTTAAGTTTTTTTTTTTTTTTTTTAATGCCAGCACTGTTTGTTTTGAGTGTTCATGTGAGTCAGAGCAGAGCAGGATGTGCTGGAAATGTGCTGGAGCCTTTGGAGGGCACTGTAGCATCACCACAGATCCCTTTTATTGCCTGGGCACCTGATCCTTGATTAACATGAGGTTTGTGCATCCTGGGGGAAAGGAGGGGATCCTGAATCCCCCTTTCATCCCCTAGCAGGAAAAATGGTCATTTTTTGCCTTTTGAAGCCAGGATGGAGACAAGATCCAAAGTTTGTTAAGCAGGATTAACGTGGCACCACAAGGTGCCTCCTGCTTTCTTGGTTAATGCTGGGTGGGTTTTAATTAATTCTCAATTTAGCAAAGAAAAAGGAGGAAAAAATATGGTTTGAGCACTAGGTGTCCCAGCTGTGTTTTCCTGCCAGCTTTGCAAAGCTCTGTGCCAAGCTTTGGGCTGCTTCCTAAACCTTGCAGAGGAGGGGAAAACAGAGAGAAATGGGAAAACACAGAAAAATCTCGAGGCTGCTTGGGGGAAATATCCAGGGATTCCCAAGTGGGTGAAACCCCAGGAGAAGCTCTGGGTGTTGGGGGAAGAGAGGCTGCACGTGGTGCCCTTGGGGAGCTGCTCTGCTGCCAGGTGGGAGCTGGGTTTGGGGAGGAATGTGAGGAATGTGAGAAGTTAAATTCAGAAGTTAAAATCATGGGGTTACCCGGGGTGCAGATGGTGCCACAGTTGGATTTTGTGTGTGGAATTGGCAGCAGCTTCTGCCAGGCCATTTGGGAAGGGGGAGGCTGCTTTTCCTGGTCATGATTTTGCTTTTCCTGGTGATGATTTTGCTTTTCCTGGTGATGATTTTGCTTTCCCTGGTGATGATTTTGCTTTCCCTGCTGATAATTTTGCTTTCCCTGGTCATAATTTTGCTTTTCCTGGCCATGATTTTGGCATCACTGATGGCTTTTCCCCTCCCCAGGTGCGCAAGCACATCAATGACCTCTATGAAGACCTGAGGGATGGTCACAACCTCATCTCCCTCCTGGAAGTGCTGTCAGGAGTGAAGCTGGTGAGTCCCCAGGGCTGGGCAGGGATTCTGGAGTGCCCCTAAACCCCTCTCCATCCTCTCCCTGCTCCCCTTCAGCCTTCAGCTGTCTTTTCTCACCCCATGGTCTCATTTCAAATGTCTGTCATTGTTTATTTTATTATAATGAATTTTATTATTTAATATTATATTTATCACTGTATATTGTATTTTATATTTTATTTTATTTTATTTTATTTTAATATTTTATTTTATATTATTTTATTTTATTTTTATATTTTATTTTTTATTTTATATTATTTTATTTTATTTTGTATTATTTTATTTTATTTTATTTTTATATTCTATTTTATTTTATTTTATTTTATTTTCTATTTTCTATTTTCTATTTTCTATTTTATATTTTATATTTTATATTTTATATTTTATATTTTATATTTTATTTTGTTTTATTTTATTTTATTTTTTATATTTTATTTTATTTTATTTTATTTTATTTTATTTTATTTATTTATTTCTACTCAAACACCTGTTCCCCAGGCTGGTCTCTCACCTGATTATGGTGCCTTGGGCAAAGCCCTCTTCTTGCCAAGTTTTACACACCTTCCCCTTCCAGATGTGGCTCCATATTTAAAATCATGGAAAACAGCAGAATTTGACCAAAAACCGCTTCTGTGGCAGCGTGCCCAGCAGTTTATCTCAGATGTGACACTCGTGCTCAGCTCCTGGGTTTGTAGCATCACTGGTGCCTGGAGCATCGTGGAGTTCCCCCTCCTTCCTCCTCCTCCTCCTCCTCTTCCCTCTGTGGCTGACACTCTCCCTCAGCTCTGGGAAGATCCCCATTGCCGTAGCACAGCAGGAATTATTTTAGTTTCCCCCAAAAATAGGATCTGGGCAAAGATCTCCCACATCCCTCCGGAGACGCCGAATGCGATTTTGCGGGGGCTGCAAACTTGGATCGCTCCACTTGTGATCCAGACAGCTTTCCAAAAAATCAGGAGGAAATTCCACTCTTGGAACCCAGGGCGTGCTGGAGACCGAGCCACCTTCACCCCGTGCTGCTGCTGCTGTGTTTTATTTTTTATTTCTGGGTGTTTCTCCTGTTGGAGACTGAGCCACCTTCACCCCGTGCTGCTGCTGTGTTTTATTTTTTATTTCTGGGTGTTTCTCCTGTTGCTGTCTTTTTTTTTTTTTTTTTTTTTTTTTTTTTTTTTTTTTTTTTTTTTTTTTTTTGGTTTCTCCTCGTGCCTGGGTGTCACATTTTGGTTTCCATTCTGTGTCCCTGCCCTGTGTGCCACCCTCCCCGCCCTCCTTAGCCCGTAGAGCCAGCAGCTCAGTGGAGCCTTCGCCTGGTGGCAGCACCAGCCTGGTGCCGTGCGAGCAGCGAGGAGGAGGAAGATGATGATGATGAAGAAGTAGGTGGAGCCTGCCCCTGGCCGCAGCAGCAGTGCCACCAGATCATCCAGTGCCACCCCAGCGGGGTTTGGGGTAAAACCCAGCTCTGGGTGCTCTGCTGGAGCAGGGATGTGCTCCTGGTCTGGATGGTCTGTGTGTGCACTGCGGGGTCAGCCTGCAGGCAGGACACGCCACCCACCTGCTGTGACAGCACGTGTGTCCCCTCCACGGGGCAGGGGGGGGACAGGGACAGCTCCTGCACGCTGCTGGCACTGCATGGACAGGCTCTGGGCACGGCGGGCACCTTGTGGGATCCTGCATGGGGCCGGGGTGGGAGCGAGCACAGCACGGCCCCAGCTGAGGGACAGAGCCCAGGATGCACCCAGATGGGTTTGTCAGCCCTTGTGCTCGGGGTGACAATGCCCTTGTGCAGTGTCACCTCCCTGGAGCACCTTCCTGATGGTCCCCTGCAGCCCTGGAGGTGTCCCCCTGGCAAGGACAGCTTTTCCCTTGGCAGGGGCAGATTTTCCCCTTGCAAGGACAGCTTTTCCCTTGACAGGGGCAGATTTTCCCCTTGCAAGGACAGCTTTTCCCTTGACAGGGGCAGATTTTCCCCTTGCAAGGACAGCTTTTCCCTTGACAGGGGCAGATTTTCCCCTTGCAAGGACAGCTTTTCCCCTTGGCAGGGGCAGATTTTCCCCTTGCAAGGACAGTTTTCCCCTTGCAGAAACACGTTTTCCCCTTGCAGGGATAGCT
Organism: Ammospiza nelsoni; assembly: GCF_027579445.1. Classification (NCBI taxonomy): domain Eukaryota; kingdom Metazoa; phylum Chordata; class Aves; order Passeriformes; family Passerellidae; genus Ammospiza; species Ammospiza nelsoni. Next base: position 1,610,543 of record NC_080657.1, on the reverse strand, counting down.
TTACCCCATGCAGGGACAGTTTTCCCCCTTGCAAGGACAGTTTTCCCTTTGCAGGGACAGATTTTGCCCTTGCAGGGGCAAAATTTCCCCTGGCAAGGACAGTTTTCCCTTTGCAAAGACAGTTTTCTCCTTGGCAGGGGCAGCTTTACCTCTTGGTAGGGACAGATTTTCCCCTTGCAGGAACACCTTTCCCCTTGGCAAGGACAGATTTCCCCTTGCATAGGCAGATTTTCCCCTTGCAGAAACACCTTTGCCCCTTGGCAGGGGTGGATTTTCTCCTTGCAGGGACAGATTTTCCCTTTACAGGGGCAGATTTTCCCCTTGCAAATCCAACTTTTCCTTGCTGGGACAGCTCTTCCCTTCAGGCTGGAGCAGGAAGGTGACTCAGAGCACTTGGGGTGTCCCAGCAGTTCAGAACATGGCTGTGGGCTGTGTCCCCCCACCATGGCTGGAATCAGATGGTCTTTAAGGTCCTCTCCAACCCAAACCTCCTGTGATCCCATGAAAATTCCTCATCTTGAGGCTGGGATTTGCTTTTGGGTGCTGCTCCTCCCGCACCTGCTGATTCAAAGCCTCCCATCCCCTTTCCCTGCCTGTGGCTCAGCTGATGGAAACCTCTGGAAATCCCTTAGCTTCAGCAGAGATGGGCAAGGCCCAGGGTGTCTCTTGTGCCCTTTCCTAAGGGTTTCAGAGGTGCCTGGAGCAGGAGTCCCTTCCCAAGGGGTTCAGAGGAACTGGAGCATCAGCCTCTGCTGTGTGTGGGAAGAGCTGCAGGGGCTGGTGCTGAGCTCAGGGTTCCTCTGCCCTCATGGGGACCTGCAGTCCTGAGTCCTCCTGTCCTGAGTCCCCCTGAGTCCGTCTATCCTGCCTCTGCTTCCACCTGGACATACTGGACTCTGTTCCTGTTTGAGTTCATCTCTTTGCTGAATCCTCTTCCCAGCCTGTCTGGCTGTCCCTGAGCTGGGCAAAATCCTGCCCTGGGATCTCAGAGGTTCAACCAGGCCTGCACACAGCCCTCAGGACCTCAGCAGAGATCTGGATCTCAACATCTTCCCACCTCCATCTCCCACCAGGGCATTTTAACCTTCTTCCAGCAGGACTGTGCATAGCAATGACTTTATTTACTCCAGACCAAGGCACAGCAGGATGTGTGGGGGGCACAGGGGGTCACAGCAGCACGCTGAACAGCTCCCAGGGGGGGATCACTGTGCATGTGGGGTGCTGCCAGCCCAGCCCCAGCAGCAGCCTGACCTAAAAGTGCTGCCTTGTGTCTTTGCAGCCGCGTGAGAAGGGGCGGATGCGCTTCCACCGCCTGCAGAACGTGCAGATTGCCCTGGATTTCCTGAAGCAGCGACAGGTGAGGGCTGATAAAAGCTCATCCAGCAGAGCTGGGTGGTTTTGTGTATTCTTTGTCTTGTCTGAGGCTTTTGGGAGGAGTGCAGGAGCAGCCTGTGCTGGGGTGTGCCCGTCTCTGTGGCGCTGACGGAGGGTGGATTGCAGGGGGATTTTACTCTGTGGATTTTCTCCTGTGGGTGTTGTGCCTCTGGAAACCAGCCCTGCACACAAAAACCACTGTGAAAAAGGGACCTGACCCCAGCTCTGAGAAAGGGTTGGCAAATGTCATTTCTGCACCCCAAAAAGGCTGCCCTGGGGCTCCCTGGCAGATCCCTGCTGTGGGCATGGGTGGCTGTGGCACGTCTGTGCCTTCCCACCAATTTCTGGGGACATGTGGCAGCTGGCTCTGCCCAGCCCACACAGCCTTGACCTCGGGGCTCATGGACTTATTATCCCCCAGTTTTTGGAGGGCAGGCTCTCTCCAGCAGGTTTTTGGGAGCTGCACAGCCCTGGGCAGATCCTGCCTGGAGCAGTGGGATGCATCCTGAGACTTGTTGCCTGCACAGCCCCAGGGGTTGGGTGTCCTGTTCTGCCTGTTGGGTCAGGTCCTCCCCACCGTGATGCTCCCAGATATGCCACGGTGATGATGATGATGATGATGATGATGATAAATGGTACCAGTTCATGCTGGAGCAGAGACTCCTCTCCCTCGCTGCTGGCCCGAGGGCATGGAATAAATTTGAGCACATTCCCTACTCCAGGGAGGGTGAGCTGCTTCCAGCCCCCCTCCTCCTCCTCCTCCTCAGCTCCTTGATAGAGACATTTTGCCAACGGCTCTGGGGAACTTGTTTCTCCACTTGGATGAAACAGCTTTTCCCTTTGAAGTGTGGTGGCCTTGCTGGGATCTTACCCCAGAATGATCCATGGGGTGCTGGGGAGAGGAGACTCCCCCTGGGAGGAGTGAGGGTGTTCCTGCCTTTATTAGAGCTTGATTTTGAGTTAAAGCTGCAGTTACAGCTTGGTCATCCCCGTTTTGCCCCCTCTCTGTGCTCTGTAGCTGTTCAATTATGCAGCAGTGCTCAGGGCTTTGGGGACGCTGCTCTGTGAGCTGAACTAAAGCCATTAAGTGCTGGGAAAGCACTTCAGGATGGAGAGTGCTGGAAACATGGAAAAATCCATCTCTGCCTCTTTGGGAAGCCCTGGGATCTTCCTGTGTGCCTGCTCCTCACTGGGGTGGCCCTGGGGACAGCGTGGTGGGGACATGTCCTTGTGCTCTCCATGTGAGGCTGACGGGAAGCTTTAACCCTGTTTGCCTTTTTTTCCAAGGTGAAACTGGTGAATATCCGCAATGATGACATCACAGATGGCAACCCCAAGCTCACCCTGGGGCTCATCTGGACCATCATCCTCCACTTCCAGGTAGGACACGGGATTTTCTTGCCATCAGGAGCTGTGGAATCCTTGTTTTTCTGCATTTTCTGTGGAGATGTCAGCACATGGATGGGCCTGGAGGTTCATGGCAGTGTCATGGAGACCACGCTGGGAGAGCAGCAGCAGCTTCCCCTCATCATTTGCATAATGAAATCATTAATGATGGGTTGTGTGGTTTGTTGGCCGTGCCTGTTTGCTCAGCTGGAGTGTCTGGAGAAGAGTAAATTTGGAAGGGGCCAGGGGTTTTATCCCAGGGCACTGCTGACCCTTTGGGTGAAGAACTTTTCACTGGCATGGAATGTGTCAGCCGGGTGACAGCACAGGCATGGCAGAAGTGCCCTGACCTGGGACTGTCTCTGTGTGCTAGAGATGCTGTTGGAAAAGCGAATTTTGGGCCTTATATGGCTTCAAATTATCCAATTGTAGCTCTGATGGCTTCAGGGGGTGACGTGACCATCAGTGAGTTGGCATTTGGGGTTTGATGGTCTCAGGGGGTGGCATGTGCCCATCAGTGAGTTGGCATTTGGGGTTTGATGGCTTCAAGGGGTGATGTGTGCCCATCAGTGAGTTGGCATTTGGGGTTTCATGGCTTCAAGGGGTGATGTGTGCCCATCAGTGAGTTGGCATTTGGGGTTTGATGGTCTCAGGGGGTGGCATGTGCCCATCAGTGAGTTGGCATTTGGGGATGATGGCTTCAAGGGGGTGACCTGTGCCCATCAGTGACTTGGCACTTGGGGTTTCATGGCTTCAGGGGGTTGATGTGTGGCCATCAGTGAGTTGGCATTTGGGGTTTGATGGTCTCAGGGGGTGGCATGTGCCCATCAGTGAGTTGGCATTTGGGGGTTGATGGCTTCAAGGGGGTGACCTGTGCCCATCAGTGAGTTGGCACTTGGGGTTTCATGGCTTCAGGGGGTTGATGTGTGGCCATCAGTGAGTTGGCATTTGGGGTTTGGTGCTGTATGGCCTCATCTCTGTGGGATCTGCTGTATCCCAGCTCCCTGCCTTATCCCTGCTGGCATCTTCCAGGCAGGACTAGTGTGGCTGTGAGACTCGTAAGGAAGATTCCACTGGAAGATTGTATTTTTGGAGACTGGGCAGTGCCTCAGGGAGAGGCTTTTGGGGTCAGCCTGAGGCTGAGCTGGGTATGAGGCTGCTGACAGGGCTCTTCCCAGGCTTTGGCCCTGGGAGCAGCCGGGGTCAGGCTCTGCATGCTGATGAGTCACTGTCATTCTGTGGGGCCCTGGCTGTGGCATCTCGTCCCTGCTGTCCTTGTGGTCATCCTGGTGCATCCTCTCTTGCAGGAGAGGGGCATCAGGAGGTCCTGGGTGCCCTCCATGGCTGGGAGGGGACACTGCCACCCTGGTGTGGGTGACACGGGAGCAGGGCTGGTGCTGGTGAGCCTGTGCATCCTGCTCCCACTGCTGCACTAACGGGATTTTTTCTGGGGTTGTAGCTCCATTGTGAACCTCTTAATCTCCCTTAGTGTCCCAGTGCTGCTGCCTGGGGGCAGGCGGCTGGGAGAGCCCCAGAGGGGTTGGGGATGGGATGGTGCTGCTGTGGAGCTCAGGCTGTGCCAGCTCTGTCGTGGTGAAGATGAGGAGGGTGCCTTGGTGCCCTGGGGGCTTTTCCTCATGTCCTGAGAGCTCTTGTGGTCACTGTTTTCCCTTAGTCATCCTCTGGATTGCTCCCTATTGAGCGTTTCCCGTTGAGCATTTCCTCATTGAATGTTTCCCTGCTTCCTGGGGCTGAGCTCAGTCCCCCCATCTTTGTGTCCCCAGTTTTTGCCTCACCCCCACTTTTGGTACGTGTTACCCTGCCCTGGTCCCTCTGAGCTGGCAGGCAGAGTTGGGGTGCTCATTCCCCTCAAACCCCTGCCCTGGGAGGCGTTTGGGGCAGGAACCACAGGGGAGAGGCAGAACTGGGCTGGGCAGCATCATCATCCTCCCGTTCCCGTTCCTGCCGGGACCCTCTGGCTGCAGCTCCCTGGAGCGATGCTGGGTCCCCAGGGCACTTCTGTGCCCCAAACTGGGTGAGCCTGGCAGCACATCAGTTGGGCTTTTGGGGCTCCCGGAATGAAGAATGAAGAATTAAGGAGCAAACCTTGCGAACTGGAGAGAAGCAGCCCTGCGGAGCATGCAGAGTCACTCTGACTCCTCCCTGCTTTTTTTTTTCTTTTTTTTTTTTCCCTTCCCATTTCTCTCCCACCCCTTCCTTTATTCTACCTTTGCCAACCTTCCTTTAGGTTTTGTGTTTTATCCCCGTCTTCCCCAGCCTCTCCCACTCCCCTCCTCGATTGCTGCTCCCCCCTGTTTGTGTTGGCAAGGGCCGTGCTCCAATTACCTCATATTTGGAGAGAAGGACGCCGCAGCCAATCCCCGCTCCCTCTGCTTTTAGGTCAAGTGATTTCTGAACTGCAGTGAGATGCTTTGAATTTGTCTTCTCGCAGCGCCCAGGCTGTAAGATGGCTGTCTGGAGCGGCGGCGGTGGCGGCAGGGCTGGCGGGAGGGGACGGCGACAAGGGGCGCTCGGTGGAACGCGGTGTCGGATCCGATGAAGCCCCGCTTGGGATTTATTCGGGAGCCGGCGACTCGCCCAGCTGCCTTCCTGCCGAGCAGCGGGAGATGGGGAATTCGCTGGGCTGCGTTAAAGAGCAGAAGGAAAAAGCTGCGGGGAAGAAGGCACCGCTGTCTCCCAAAAAAAGGGTGCGCTTCAAGCGGAGGCGGAGGGGGAAGAGGAGAGCGATGCCCGAGGCGGCCCCGCAGGAGGAGCCGCCGGCGCTGGAGGTGGCCGAGGATGAGGATGAGGCGCTCAAAGCAGCGAAGGCATCCCCAGGGCAGGAGGGAGGAGAGGAGGAGCCCTCCGGCAGCCGGGACGCCGATCTGGGTGCGCTGCATCCCGGCATCATCGTGCAGGTGAAGGAGCGCTTCCAGGGCGAGCTGCAGAAAGCGCGCCTGGTGCTGGAGCCGCAGCGGCCGGGTGTGGCGGGAGCTGCCCGGGAGGAAGGCACCACCGTCATCGCCCGCCTGCTGGACAACCCGGCCGACAAGGACTGCGAGAAGGCGGTGAGCCGCCTGGTCGAGCTGCAGAGGAGCGGCAGCTGCCGGGCTGTGCTGCTGCCGCTGCGCGCAGGGACCGATGGCCGTGCTGGGACACTGCTGTCCCCGGCCAGCGCCGTGCCCGGCCGGGAACCGGCACCCAGGGATGCCTGGGGGAAAGGAGGCAGCGATGAATTCACCTCCAGCGCCGTGCCCGGCCGGGAACCGGCACCCAGGGATGCTTGGAAAGGAGGCAGCGATGATCCCGTGCCCGGCCATGAACCGGCACCCAGGGATGCTTGGAAAAGAGGCAGCGATGATCCCACCTCCAGCACCGCCTGGACCTGCTCCTCCTCCTCCGCAGCAGAGCCGGGCACCGTGTCCGAGCTGTCCACGCCGTCCCCCATGGTGGATCAGCTGGAGAACCCCAGCGTGGGGAGAGGCTCGGGGTTGCCGTCGGAGGGAGATGGGGCCGGGCCGGCGGCGTCCCGCAGCCCCTCATCCCTGAGCGGCAGCGCGGCCCGCAGCTCCTCGGGGTACGGCAGCGAGTGGCCGGCCAAGGGCACCGGAGCTGCTGGGAGCACGGTGTCACCCGCTGATGGTGGCCTCAGGCTCGCTCTGGAGGGCCGGGCTTGCAGGGGGAGCTCGGGGACAGCCGGAGCAATGGTCAGTGTGTGAGTGTGCCCCCTTTCTGGAGTGGGGTGGGAGGATCTGGCTATGGGGACCCCAAATCCTGCTGGCTCCTGGGCATGGTGATTTCAGCTCAGGGACCCCTAATCCTTCTGGCTTCTGTGCATGGTCATTTCAGCTCAGGGGATCCCGAATCCTGGTGGCTCCCGGGCATGGTGATTTCGGCTCAGGGCACCCCAAATCTTGGTGGCTCCTGGGCATGGTTGTTTCGGCAAGGACCAATCTCGTGCTGTGGCAGGATGGCAGGGGCAGAAAGCTCCTGAGGCTTTTCCCCTGCGGCATCTCCTCTGGGAAAGTATCCCTTGGGGAGTGAGCCGTCCTGGCAGGGTGGCAGGATGCTGGGGCAGAAAGCTCCTGAGGCTTTTCCCCTCCACTGGGAAAGCATCCCTTGGGGACTGAGCTGTCCTGTCCCTGCTCCTGGCACAGGCAGCCTGACAGTGACAGCTCCTGGATGCAGTGGGTGCGGCTGGTGGCTGCTGTCACCACTGCCACTTGTGCCCTCAGGGTGTGAATTTGGGGTGTCCCCTTCCTGCTGCCTGTGCAGGATGGATGGCAGCAGGATGAACATGGAGATGTGGGGGCTCTGCCTGCCCTGAGGGGTCTCCAGGAGGAACAGGAGGGGATGGTGCTGTGTTTCAGAGCCTGTTGCTGCTTGCTGGTCACTGTTTTGGGGGTGACAGCATGGGCAAAGATGTCCTTGGGTCTGGTCAAGCTGTGAATGCCCCAGGACAAGTGTGTGGTTCAAGGGGCCGTGGCCCTGATGCCTTTGCCAGGTTGGGACCACTGTCACAGCCACCATGTGGCCTTCAGCATCCTGCCACCAGTTGCTTGATGAACAGAGCTGATGCTGGAAGGGTTTGGCCCCAATTCCTGCGAGTTTCCACTCTCTTTTCTTGCTGGTGCCTCCCTAAATCTTTGTCCTGTCACAGACATGTGAAGAAAGGAGGGTGGAGCTGGTGCCGCACCCTGCACCTCCATAAGCACATCTCTGGGAGAGTTTCCACCAAGGATGCTCTCAGGGAGCAGGCCCAGTGCTTGGAGACCCCCAGTGCTGTGTCAGGGATTAAAAATAAAGGATTTCTCAGATCTGGGTGCTGTGAGTGCTCCTGGATGGGCAGCACTGCTGGAGTGGGGCACAGCTGGTGGGTGGGTTCACAGAAGGGTTAATTCTGCTCTTAATTAAGAGCCATCAGGTAATTAATAAAGAGGTGCTGAGCCAGAGGGAGCTTTGTGGGTCCTCCCTGGAGGTGCGGAGGGTCCCATCCTGCTGCTCACCCAGGACATCATCCCGTCCATCCCAGCTCTGCCACCAGGTGCCTGCTCCTGACATCCCTGGGGAGAGGGGAAAGAAAGCCCCGGGGCTGGAGGAGTTAAAGGCAGCTCCGGCAGCGTGGCAGCAGCTGACAAAGAGCAGTTCTATGTGTGATGAGCGTGTCAGGCTGGAGAGGGAGGTGAGCTGCAGCATACCAATGACACCGGCGGGGCGGGACAGACGCTGCTAATCCCCCAGGTCCCTGTCTCCTGCCTGCTCGGGGATGTCTGACAGCCCTGAGCGCTGCCAGCGCCCAGCTGAGCGTGTTTTTGGGAGGGGTTTGGGTGTTTTCAGGGCTGGGTGCTGGCGCACCTGCTCCCTGCAGTGCCGGGAGGAGGAATTTGGGGAGCAAACAGCCTGCGTTGCTTTTCTGTGGGCACCCTGGAAAATCTGCGTGGCTCCCACCCTCCCCTTTGTCCTGCCCTTAATTAAGGGGAGGTAATTGTGCCGAGTGGGGAGCTGGGGAGGGGAGGGTGAGGAGGAAGCCGTGCCAGTCAGGAATTTGCTGGCATGCGGGGACACGTGCGTGGCGTCACGTGCCAGTCTGGGACTCGCAGCCAGCCCTGTCTGAGGGGTCCGTGACTGGCGCTGCCTTTGGTTGGGAACTGGGTCACAGCACCCCCTGGCACCAGCACCCCCTGGCACCAGCCAGGCACAGGGGGGATGTCACATCCTTCTCCCCATCCTTCCCTTTTCCCCCAGTGTGGAGCTGCTCTCCATGGCTGGAGGTCAGAGAGCTCCTCTCCAAGTGTTTTCCCACTTCTTAAGTTGGTGTTTTTTACAACAGCTCCAGGTGGAGCTCCCCTGCCACACCTGCAGCTCCAACAAGAGATTTTGGTGGTGGTCCCTTGTCCTTGCCCACCTTTGGTGCTGCTGGGTGGCAGTGATGACCATTCCAGGAGCCCCAGGTGTCTGAGGGTGCTGGGGTGGGAGCAGTGAGGGTGCAGGAGGGTGCACGGTGTGTTTGGAGCAGGGAGAGGCAGGAAAGGACCTGCCTGGGGCCTCCTCTCTCCAGGACGTTGTGTTCCCAGTGAGGTGTGTCCCTGGCTGTGGGGACAGGGGTGGTGCACAGGGAGTGGCTCTGGTGATGGTTGGCAGCTGGGGTTTGGAGCTGTCAGCTCGTGTCCCAGCTGGGCTGGGCTGTGTGGCCAAGCAGCCCCTGGTGGCCCTGTGAAATGGGGTTGGAAAATGTCTGGCTCTGCCTGTTTGGATCTCCAGCCTGCCCAAACAGATCCTGTGACCCCTTCCCAAATTCCTTGGCCTTCCACAGTGTCCCCTCTCCCCATGGTGACCACGAGTTGCCTCCTGCCCTTTCTGGTAGCCAGATCTGGGGCAAGGAAATCCTGGTGGATTTCCCTGCTCCTGCATCCTCCCATGGCTGTGCTGCTTCCTTGCAGATCTCTGACATCTACATCAGCGGGGAGCTGGGGGATATGTCAGCCAAGGAGAAGCTCCTGCTGTGGACACAGAAGGTGACAGCAGGTTACATCGGGCTGAAGTGCACCAACTTCTCCTCCTGCTGGAGCGATGGCAAGATGTTCAACGCCCTCATCCACAGATACAGGTGGGCAGGGAGCAGCAATGGGAGTGTCAGGAGGGTGGGAGGAGGGATGAGGGTCTCCCAGGGGTCTCTGCCCACCACTGTGGTCAGTGATGGGCTGGAGTGCTTGGAGATGTGGCAGGGGGCAATGTCTTTTATACCTGGAATTCTCTCTTCTGCCAGTGTTTTTTCCTGCTTCTTGTTATTTTTTACAACAGGGTGCTCCAGGTGCAGCACCCCTGCCACACCTGCAGCCCCAGCAAGAGATTTTGGTGGCGGTGGTGGTAGCTGTGGTGGAGGGGATGCTTGGAATGAGCAAAAGACACATCAGGTTGCAGGAAAAAAAAATCCTAATGAGGTTGGGTAGAGAGGCAGAAATGAAAAGCTTTAAAACTCTTGAGTGCTGCAGTGCTGCCCTTTTGCTCTCCATGAACAGCAGCACTTCCATCCATGCTTTTATCCAAGCATCTTGGAGGCCTCCCAAGCAGCAGTTAATCCTCTCTTGATTCCTTCTCCCCCAGCTAGCAACAAGAGGTTTTTCTTTGCAGCCTGAACCCCCTTTCCAAAGGGGATGAGCCAGGGAAGTCCTGCAGCCCCTTGCAGAGCCCCCACGTGGGGCAGGAGCTCAGACCAACCCTGGGAGCCACCCATGGCAGTGATGCCCACCTGGGATGCTCTGCCCTGCCCACCTGGTGCTGGCTGTGACTCTGGGATGTGTCTTGCAGGCCAGATCTGGTGGACATGGAGAGGGTGCAGATCCAGAGCAACAGGGAGAACCTGGAGCAGGCCTTCGAGATCGCCGAGCGCCTGGGGGTCACTCGGCTGCTGGATGCTGAAGGTGGGTGCCCAGGGTGTGACACCACTGCAGGGACATGCCAGCCTCTCTTCCCTCTCCTTTCCTCACTGCCTTTCTGCTTCCCTCCTTCCAGATGTGGATGTTCCCTCTCCAGATGAGAAATCTGTGATAACTTACGTGTCTTCAATCTACGATGCCTTTCCCAAAGTCCCCGAGGGAGGAGAAGGGATCAGCGCCATCGTAAGCACTGCTGAGGGCTGGGAGGCTGGGACAGCCTTTTGTGGGGCAGCTGGGGGTGCTGGGCAGGGTTTGGGGAAGGGGCTGTTCCCTGTGGGAAAGGGCTGAGGAGAAGGAGGAGAACCCCATTATGGTGTCTGCCCTGTGACCTGCTGGGGTGTCTGTAAAGCCACAGCAGGAAAAAAGCTGAGCTTGGAGAGAGCAACCAGCAAGGAGAATCCTCCTCCTCTTCCTCCTCCCTGTACCTGGGGTGGCATCACAGCAGGAATGCCCTGGCACATGAATCCACCCTGCAGCACCTCAGTTCCTCTGTGATTTGCCCACCAGCAGTGCTTGCAAAGACGCTCTCGCCCCACAGGAGGTGGATTCGAGGTGGCTGGAGTACCAGACCCGTGTGGAGTCCCTCATCTCGTGGATCAAGCAGCACACGATACTCATGTCAGACAAATCCTTCCCCCAGAACCCTGTAGAGCTAAAGGTAGGTGCTGGACAAGGTCTCTCCTCAGTGTCTCCAGTGCTGAGGGATGTGGCACTCCCCAGGGTGGTTCCTGATGAGCCTTTCTCGTCCCAGGCACTTTATAACCAGTACATACACTTCAAAGAAACGGAAATCCCAGCAAAGGAGCAGGAGAAAGGACAGATAGAGGAGCTCTACAAACTGCTAGAGGTAAGGATCATCCTGGCTGCCCAGAGGCTGGTAGGTGGGAGTGCTGTGCTTTTTCAGCAGGGCTGAACTGTGCTCAGTTCAGGTTTATTTTGGAGTGGAGAAGTGGGAACACCCCTCAGGATAAATGAGCGGAGGCAGAGCGCCTCTTCCCTCGCTGGAATCTCAAAGCAGAGGTGGGAAATGCCATCCTGCTGATGTTTCCCCCAGGTTTGGATCGAGTTTGGGCGCATCAAGCTGCCCCAGGGCTACCACCCCAACGACGTGGAGGAGGAGTGGGGCAAGCTCATCATCGAGATGCTGGAGCGCGAGAAGCTCCTGCGGCCGGCGGTGGAGAGGTGGGTGCTGTGCCCCTGGCAGGGACATCCCCTGCTCCTTCCTCACCCAAAACCCCTCCCTCACCTCCCTCTGTCCTTCCAGGCTGGAACTGCTGCTACAAATCGCTAACAAAATCCAGAATGGTGCTCTGAGCTGTGAGGAAAAGCTCACCCTGGCCAAGAACACGCTGCAGGCTGTGAGTGGGGAGTGGGGTTTGCCCCTCCTGGTTTTATTGATTTGTTTGTTTTCCTGCTCTTGTTTTGTACCCGTCTCCTCTCCTCTCTTCTGCCTGGAATGTTTTCCTTTTTTTCTGCCCTTGAGCCTGTCCTAGAGGTGCTATAGGGGTGGTGGCAGATATTTGGTGATCCATGGATCACCTTGAGGACAGAGGGATGGGGAATGGTTTTGTTTCTGAGAATACAGCAAGTGGGGCTGGACATCTGCAGAGAGGAGAACAGCACTTTTAGGAAAGCTTGTTGAGTATTTTTTTGTTGTATAATGAGGCTTAAAACCCCCAAAAATCTGTTTTATTTGCCTGGTGGAAAGGACTCAGTGGCAGACCCTGGGTGGGGAGCAGGTTTCTGAAGAGATTTTCTTTGTTATAGGAGAAAAGACATACCAGAAGCCCCAGCATCCTCGGGCACCTGGGGCTCCTGGAATGGTCATCACTGCCACCCAGCAGCTCCCAGGGTGGGCAAGGAGAAGGGACCACTCTGGTGGTGTTCAGGATGAGGGAAGAAAAGAGAATCTTGACTCCATGTTTCAGAGGGCTGATTTATTATTTTATGATATGTATTATATTAAAAGAAAACGATTTGTTAAAACTACACTAAAGAATGGAAGAAAGGATTTCATCAGAAGGCTTGAAAGGAAAGGAATGGGATGATAATAACATTTTGTGATTGATTAGAGAGTCTGAGACAGCTAGACTGTGATTGGCCATTAATTAAAAACATTCACATGAGACCAATCAAAGATGCCCCTGTTGCATTCCACAGCAGCAGAAAATTATTGTTTCTAAGGCCTCTCAGCTTGTCAAGAGAAAAAATCCTAACAAAAAAGATTTTTCAGAAAATATGTGTGTAACAGACCACCACTAATATCTCTTGTTGGGGCTGCAGGTGTGGCAAGGGAAGCTCCACCACCAAAATCTCTTGTTGGGGCTGCAGGTGTGGCAAGGGAAGCTCCACCACCAAAATCTCTTGTTGGGGCTGCAGGTGTGGCAGGGGACCTCCACCTGGAGCATAAAAAACACCAATTTAAGAAGCAGGAAAACACTTGGAGAGGAGGTCTCTGCCCTCCAGCCATGGAGCAGCTCCACGTTGGGGGAAAAGAGAAGGATGGGGAGAAGGCTGTGCCATGGGGCAGTGGCAGGAGATGCTGTGACCCAGCACCCCGTGACTCTCAGCCCCACTCAGGGCTGAGGGGGGCTCGTCCTGAGTGTCCCCTGTCCCCTCAGGACGCTGCTCACCTGGAGGCAGGCCAGCCCGTGCAGCACGAGGCCGACGTGGTGGCGTTCCTGCAGGAGAGCGAGGGGCTCATCCGCCAGCTCCAGGTGGATGTGCAGATCCTCCGCGACGAGAACTACTACCAGCTGGAGGAGCTGGTGTTCAGGTGGGCTTGAGGAGCTTCCTCAGGGGCTGCACAGCCCCTCTGCGTGGGGCACATCCCCTCAGGGGCTGCACAGCCCCTCTGTGTGGTCACCGATTGTTGTGGTGTTTTGAGGGTCCCCAGGGTGAGGTGAGAGATGAGAATTGACTCCTAGGTTGTCAGAAGGCTGATATATTATATTATATTATATTATATTATATTATATTATATTATATTATATTATATTATATTATATTATATTATATTATATTATATTATATTATATTATATTATATTATATTATATTATATTATATTATATTATATTATATTATATTATATTGTAGTATTTATAGTATATATAGTATATATATACTATAATATATATATAGTATAGTATAATATATATAATTATATATACTATACTATATTATACTATACTATATTATACTATACTATATTATACTATACTATATTATACTATACTATATTATATTATATATAGTATATATATACTATACTATATATATAGTATAGTATAATATATATAATTATATATATTATATTATATTATATTATATTATATTATATTATATTATATTATATTATATTATATTATATTATATTATATTATATTATATTATATTATATTATAATGATAAACTAAAAATATACTAAAGGAAGAGAAAGGAGACATCAAAAGCTTAGACAAGAATGAATAATAAAAACTCCTGACTGACCAGAGAGTCTGACACAGCTGGACTAGGTTTGGTTATTAAGTTAAAACAATTCACATTAAACCAATCAAACTTGCTGGTAAGCAACCTCCAAACCACATTCCAAGCAATCGGATAATTATTGTTTACATTTTTTTTTTTTCTGAGGCTCCTCAGCTTCTCAGGAGGAAAAATCCTGGCAAAGGGATTTTTCAGAAAAAATGGTGATTCACGTGTCCATCTCCTTACCTGATATATGGTCTCCTCGAGCCAGGTCTCATAAGCTCTTGGAGATTTATATTGCACCTAAGATAGCTCAGCTACCTTAGAAAGTATAAAATCAGCAGGATGGCTTCTGTGGTAGTATTGGAAACAGAAAAGTTTTAATAAAAGGCAAAATAACCAAACTCTTTACAGAGAAAAACCGAGCCAGGTGCAAGGGGTTCTTGCTCTTGGTAAAACACCTCACAAAAGCCATTAGTTTCTTTGTTCTCTAAAAGCAATTAGTTTATTTGTTCTCTTTTTCTAGTAAATTGCTTAGGTGGAACCTTTTGGCTCCTGTCCAATTGTCCATCCTTAAGTCTGAGGTGAAGTCCCCCAGGTCCTATGAGGTGTCTTTACCTAATCAAGGAGAGAAACCTCTGGGTTTTTTCTTTCTTTTGGGGACCAAGGATAGTTTTGTCACTCTGTGACATTCCCATCCTTACCCACTCCTTGCTTGCTCCCCCAGGACCATGAGGCTGAAGGACGAGCTGGTGACGCTGAGGTTGGAGTGCACCAACCTGTACAGGAAGGGCCACTTCTCCACCCTGGAGCTGGTGCCCACGTCCACGCTGAGCACCACCCACCTCAAGGGTGAGTCCCTGACCAAGGGGCTCCACACCTCCTCGGCCTCCTGGTTCAGGAAGCCCATGACCAGGACGGAGCTGGTGGCCATCTCCTCCTCTGAAGATGAAGGCAGCCTTCGCTTCGTCTACGAGCTGCTGGCCTGGGTGGAGGAGATGCAGGTGAGGAGATGCTGGGCCAAACCTCCTGCCTGTGCTCAGGCTGATGGGGGAAGCTGCCCCCAGGCCTTCTCCTGCCTTTATCTGTGAATATTTGCTTTGGTGGTTTGTAGTTTTTGGAGATCTGAGGCATCTGTCTGGAGCTGGGTTTTCGCTCTTGTGGTCCTGCTGGCCAGTGGGGACCAGAGGAGCCTTTCAAAGCTGGACCTGGGTTTTCTCTCTTGGGGTCCTGCTGGTTTCTGGTCACCTTTCAAAGCTGGAGGCAGATCTGTGCTGATGCACTCACTTGGTCTTACGTGGGTGGGAAGCTTGTGTAGGCTGTCCCAGAAACATTCAGAGTTGGAGCACTGGCTTAGGATCTTTTACCAGCACTGGGAGGTGTTTGTTCCCTCTGGGGTGACCTGGGAGGATTCCTGGTGATCTTCCACCAAGACTGGGAGGTGTTTGTTCCCTCTGGGGTGACCTGGGAGGATTCCTGGTGATCTTCCACCAAGACTGGGAGGTGTTTGTTCCCTCTGGGGTGACCTGGGAGGATTCCTGGTGATCTTCCACCAAGACTGGGAAGTGTTTCTTCCCTCTGGGATGATCCTGGTGTCCCTTTGAGAGCACAATGAGCAGTGCTGACCTGACCCCCTTGGTTTCAGATGAGGCTGGAGCGGGCAGAGTGGGGCACTGACCTGCCCAGTGTGGAATCCCAGCTGGAGACCCAGAGGCACATCCATGCCAGCGTGGAGGACCTGGGATCCAGCGTGAAGGAGGCCAGGGTGTATGAGGTATGGTGGGGGACACCAGACATGGGAAATGAGGGCATTGGGATCAGCTCTTGTGGCTCACATTCCTGGCACAGAGAGGATTTTGAAGGATGCAGCGTCTGGGTTGATGCAGTATTGTACTGAGCCATCCTCTCCACCCTCCCCTTCCCCATGCAGAGCTGTGGAGAAAGATTTGGGGATGGGATTTTGAGTGACGCTGTCCTGTGAAGGATAATAAGAACATTTCTCATCCTTCAGGGCAAAATGTCTCCGAATTTCCGCGCCAGCTACACAGAGACACTGGGCAAGCTGGAGACTCAGTACTGCAAACTGATGGTGAGCCTGGGGGCCCTCCCCGCTCCAAGACTGGGGAGAGGGGAAAAAAACATCAGGAGGAATAATAAACCATTCTTGGTGTCCAGGAAACCTCGAGCTTCAGGCTGAGGCACCTGCAGAGCCTGCACGGATTCGTGTCCAGGGCCACAGCTGAGCTGATCTGGCTGAATGAGAAGGAGGAGGAGGAACTGGCCTATGACTGGAGTGACAACAACCCCAACATTGCAGCCAAGAAGAATTACTTCTCGGTGAGTGCTGGGAGGGCAGGTGCTGCTTTTGGTCTTCTGTGGAGCCCTCAGCTCCCAACAGACCCAAAATCCTGAGGCCGGATGCTCCCTCCCAGCTCCCTGAGCTTGTTGTGCCTGAACAGAGCTGATGGAAGCTCTCTCCAGAGCAGAAAGTGAAATGAATGTGTGTGCTCAATTGAATTGCAATCAAAAAGGCATCAAAAGATGTATTTTTAGCATTATTTTAGAGCTCAAGGCGTCTTGAACTAGCGGGGGCGAGGGGAGTGAGTCTGAGCCAAAGAGGAAAATTGATTCCTCTTTACAGCAGTGTAAACAAATTCCCATCTTTCCACAATCACTGTGTGAAGCTGAAGAGGTCCCTGGGCAGGTTTCCAGTGCCTGTTTGGCACACAGGAGGCAGATTCCTGTTGGGAATGGGGCTGTGGTGCCATGCTGGATTCCCTGGCATCCACTGGTACCTCCTTTAGAACTTCCACGCTGTGTTAGTTAGACACATGGTCTGACTGATATCCCAGAGCTGAGATTTGGGCTTTCCCTCCTGCAGGAGCTGACAGCAGAGCTGGAAGAGAAGCAGGACATCTTCCGTTCCCTCCAGGACACGGCTGAGCTGCTCTCCCTGGAGAACCACCCTGCCAAGCAAACCGTGGAGGTGAGCAGGAGCTGTGGGGCTCCCAAGGGTCAGATCACCTCAGATGGAATTAAAAGACTCACTGCCTCACCCCACAGTGCCTGATGAGGTGTTTTGTGGTGGCAGGACATCAGTGCAGTGGTGGAGGTTTTTAATTTTGGGAAGTGGCCGTTCCCGAATAATCGCCACCTCAAATCAAGAGAATGAGCCTTTCCCACAGAGAGGTGATGCATGGAATGGCCTTGGCTTCCAAGGACATCGTGGTGGTGAAGCAAAGGGCTGTGGGAACCTTTTCCATGGGGTAAAAGCAAAACTGTTCCTGCCTCTGGCATTGTGGGTGACATGGGGACACTGAGACAGGGTCTGCCATCTCCTGTGTCCAAACCCTCCTGTCTGCAGCCTGATTTTGGTAATTTCTGTCCCTCCCTCAGGCTCCTGTGTCCTTGCTGTGCCCCTCCTGGCTGTGAATTCCCTATTCCAGTTCTTTTTTCTGTGTTTTCCACAGGCCTACAGTGCTGCTGTGCACACCCAGTGGCAGTGGATCAAGCAGCTGTGCCTGTGCGTGGAGCAGCACGTCAAGGAGAACGCTGCCTATTTCCAGGTATTTGGGGCCAAATTCCCTCAATCCCATCTGCTGAATCCCACTCCATGAGCTCCTCACTCTGCTGTTGTCCTTGATGGAGAGGGAAGAAGGGATTTTTTCCCTCTGGAATATCTGTTAGCTGCTCCCTGGGCATTTCTAGGGGAAAAAGGGATCAACAATTCCCTGTAGTTCTGCTCATCCAGCTGGGATGATCCTGCCCTTGCAGCCCTAAAGCCAGAGCAGTGTCAGGAGCTGCTGGCTGAGCCTTTGGGATGCTCCTTGCCTGTCTCCAGGGGATTTATCCAGGTTCCCTGTGACCCTTTTTGCCTTGGCAGTTCTTCAGCGACGCCCGGGAGTCGGAGACGTACCTGCGCAACCTGCAGGACTCCATCAAAAGGAAATATTCCTGCGACCACAACACGAGCCTGACACGGCTGGAGGACCTGCTGCAGGACTCCATGGTGGGTCCTCTGGCACCCCAGCACCCTGCTCTGCTCCACAGGGACACCTCTTTGCTCCCCAAGGAGAGCTCTTTATCCCCACAGTTTGGTGGGATGTGGTTTGTGTTCTGTGATGGGGTTCTTGGGTGAGGAAAGAGATGAGGATCTGACTCCATGTTTCAGAAGGCTTGATTTATTGTTTTGTTATATATATTACATTAAAACTGTACCAAAAGAGTAGAAGAAAAGGTTCTCATCAGAAGGCTGGCTAAGAATAGGATAGGAAAGAATGATAACAAAGGTTTGTGGCTCAGGCTCTGTGTCCGAGCCAGCTGGGCTGTGATTGGCCATTAATTACAAACATCTAACATGGACTAATCACAGATGCACCTGTTGCATTCCACAGCAGCAGATAACCATTGTTTACATTTTGTTCCTGAGTCCTCTCA
This sequence comes from Ammospiza nelsoni, assembly GCF_027579445.1. Taxonomy (NCBI): domain Eukaryota; kingdom Metazoa; phylum Chordata; class Aves; order Passeriformes; family Passerellidae; genus Ammospiza; species Ammospiza nelsoni. Next base: position 1,592,440 of record NC_080657.1, on the reverse strand, counting down.
GCTTCTCAGGAGGAAAAGTCTTAAGGAAAGGATTTTTCATCAAAGTTGTTTGCGACAGTGTTCCTTTGGTTTGTGTTCCACCTCAAGCAGTGATTTGCTTTCCCTTGGAGCTGCTGAATGAGCTGCAGCTGTGTGGTGTAGCTGGAGTTGGTCGCTGTCATTCAGAGGCACCATCTGCCCTCTCTGTGTCCTCAGGGTGAGGAGCAGGCTGTGCAAGATCACAGCCTGAGCTGCTCCTGCCCCAGCCATGCCCATCCTGCTTGAGTCGTGCTGACAAAGGCAGGGCCTTTAGGATGCTCCTGCTTCTGCTTTGGAGCTGGTGGAGAAACGCCTGCTCTTTATCCAGCCCAAATCCTGTGCTAATCCACGCTGCTGGATGGGGGGAGAGCCAGGGCAGCCTGGCTGTGCCAGGGGCTGATCTCTGAACACGTGGCCTGGCTTAGCTGAGCAGAGCAGAGCCCAGGCCGTGGCACTGTCACCTTTTTTGCCTGATTTGGCCTGAAAAAAAAACCAACGTAAAAACAACCCCCAAGGAGCAAAGCATCAGCAGGGCCAGGGGAGGATTTGGGCTGTGGCTGAAGTGCTGAGCCGTGGTGGCAGGGCCAGGAGGTGACACTGAGGTGTGGAGGCAGGTGGTCACCAAGAAGGGCACAGCAAGGTGTCCCCAGTGGCTCTGGGGTGCCCTAACGGGGGGTGATGGGTGCATCAGCACTGGGGGCTCCCCCGTCCTCTCTCAGGGTTCTCCTGGCCTGTCTCTGGTGCTGCCAGGACCTGGAGCAGCCAGGGGCTGTGTTTGGGAGCCCTGGCACATCTGGGGTGGGAGAGGCTGTTCTGGGCAGCCAGAGAGTGGCCACAAACCCAGGGCTGGGGCAGCTGCCCTGAGCTCAGCTATATTACTCTTTCTTACCTAATAAGTTAAAGTTGTATTTCTTCCAATCATGCTCCCTGGGACAGGCACAGGTAGTTTATTTAATCATTTATTCTTTTATTTAAATTTTATTTGATTTCATTTTTTTTTAACCATTAAGTTCTCCTCCACTGTCTTAGCACACTAACCAACCCCAGAGTACCAAGCATGAGGGAGAACCTTTTCTGGGATCCTTTTTTTTTGAAACCTTTGCCACAGCCAGCAGGGGCTGAGCTGTCACTACTCACACCAGCTGCCAGTGTTGTGATCTGCACATGTCCCCAGAGGCTGTTCCAGGGGAGCTTTGCCACCATTCCCCTCCTGGTTGGTGCCATCACCACACCCAGCAGGGATTTGTAGGAATAGAATTTCCTCCATCTGGCAGATTTCTCCCCAAAGCCAGAGGCCTGTGCGATCGCTGCACCTCGAGCCCTTTCTCCTGAGATGTTTGATCCCCATAATTCATCATCTCCCATTCCAGCCATTGGTTTAAACACCTTTTCATCCTTTGCTTTAGAGAGGGAGCATGCTTCCCTGGGCTCTCCTGCAGGCAGCCAAACATCCCCAGCTTTGGGCTGGGCATTGTCCTGCTCTCAGCCCCTCTCAGCTCCTGCGACTTTGTTTTGGTGGATGTTGTGTTCTCTTATTTTCACCCTTTTGAAAGAAAACATTTCTTTGTCCTACCAGCCAGAGAGGCAGAGGCGTGCATGTGGCTTTGCAGGGCAGTGGGAGTAGCAGTGATGCCCCATCCCATCTCCTGAGCCCTCTTCCCACCCTGCCAGGGCAGCAGGATCCTCTGAGGTGTTTGCTCAGCCCTTGCAGGCCAGCACTGGGGTGGGGGGCGAGCTGAGCAGCCTGGCACAGACCCTCCTTGAGCAGCCCATGCTCCTTGTCCCTGCCAGGATGAGAAGGAGCAGCTGATCCAGTCCAAGAGCTCCGTGGCCAGCCTGGTGGGACGCTCCAAGAGCATCGTCCAGCTGCGGCCCAGGAACCCAGAGCACGCCGTGAAGAGCACCATCCCCATCAAGGCTGTCTGTGACTACAGGCAGATCGAGGTGAGGGCTGCCAGGGTGTTGCTGGCACTTGGGAAGGGAAGGCAGGGACAAGGCAGTGACACTGGGGTGGTTTGGGATGAGAGCTGTAGGATCTGTCAGTGGAAAGCAGGAGCGGGAAGGCAGGGGGAGGGAAACGGCAGGGATGTTTTCCCTGGAGCACATTTCCACGTCTCAGATTTATTCTGGGCAGGAGCTGGAGTCCTTTCCCCTTCCAAGGAGGATGGGCTTCATCGTGCTGAGCCAAACAAGCCCGTGGGTGGCAGCCAGCTCCTCCCTGTGACTCCCCTGTCCCTTCCCATCCCGGCACGCGCGTGCCGCACTGCCTGGCACCACCCCAGGCTGCTGCTCCATTAAAACACATCCATCTGTGCATTTCTGGGGGCTGGCTCGGCCCCAGGACAGGGGCTGGCAGCAGGGACAGGCGTGCACAGCCCTGCTGCTGGTTTCTGATGGGCGCTGGCGCTGTTGCAGATCACCATCTGCAGGAACGACGAGTGTGTCCTGGAGGACAATTCCCAGAGGACCAAGTGGAAGGTGATCAGCCCCACAGGGAACGAGGCCATGGTGCCTTCTGTCTGCTTCCTGATCCCCCCACCCAACAAAGAGGCCATCGAGATGGCCAACAGGTAACTTGGGGACAGTCACAGAGAGATGGGATGGTGGGGATGGAGGTGTGAAGGTGGTTTGTGGTGAGGAAAGGAATCCTTCTGCAAACTCCACTGCAGAGGCTGCTGCTGTAGCTTGCAAAATGTAAAAATGACAGTTTGGGAGGAGGGATCCCCTCAGGGATCTCTGGCACTGAACAGCAGGAGCATCACTCCCTGACTGGGGTCACTGGGCTGTCTGCCAGAGATGGCTGGAGGATTCACAGGGTCAGGGCTGGGTTTGCTGGGCTGATGGAGCTGCTCCTTTCCCCTTGCAGGGTGGAGCAGCTGTACCAGAAGGTGATGGCTCTCTGGCACCAGCTGCACATGAACACCAAGAGCCTCATCTCCTGGAACTACCTGAGGAAGGACATAGCCCTGGTGCAGAGCTTCAGCATGGAAAAGGTACAGAGGAACTTCCCTGCCTGCTTTTTGGGGTTTGTGCTGCTCTCTTGTGTGGCCAGAGAGAGGGGGAAAACCAGGGAATGGAGAAATCAAGGGTCTTTACACCTGGAACAGTGCACACCATGAAAAGGGTGGCAGTTTACAGCAATGGGGAAAAGAGGAACAATTCACACCTTGAAAACCAAAGTTTGGGGATGCTGTGCAAAAGGACTGCAGCTTTTCCCGATAAAAGGAGCATCAGGAGTTTGCTGCTGCTGAGAGATGGTGGATTGAGCATTTCATGAGGGAGTGAGCACAGCTTGAGGGGAGGCACAAGGATTTCTCTCCTCCTCTGAAAATACCCCTTGGGCAGATGAAGGCGGCTCAGTTGGTGCTCAGGACGTTGTTCCTGATGTTTGGACGTGCCTCTTTTTCCACTCACAGCTGAGATCCTTGGCTCAGGGGGAGTGTCAGCAAGCCCTGAAGAGCCTGCAGGGCCACTACGAGGATTTCCTGCAGGACAGCCGCGACTCAGAGCTGTTCTCCGTGTCGGACCGGCTGCGCCTGCAGGAGGAAGTGGAGTCCTCCAAGGAACACATCCGGCAGCTGCTGGAGTCCATGGAGAACGGTGAGCTCCAAAGGGCCTGCTGCTTCTTGCTTCCACCAGGAGCTGTGGGAGCTCATAAACAGAGGATTAATGGCATGGCTTCGTGTTCTCCTTTTTCCTGAGCTAGCTGGTTGGTGGTGTGAGCAGCTGCTCTCATTATTCCTGCATCTATCCATGCGAGTGTTCGGCCTCTGTCCAGCGCTGCTCCTGCAGAGAGGCCTTGGCTTTGCAGCTTCAGCTGAGCTGCTGAGTTGTGACGGTGTTCGCAGGGGTCTGAGGGTGAGGGAAGAGACGAGGATCTGACTGCACGTTTCAGAAGGCTTGATTTATTATTTTATGATATGTATTATGTCAAAACTATACTAAAAGAATAGAAGAAAGGATTTCACCAGAAGGCTGGCTAAGAATAGAAAAAGAAGAAATGATAACAAAGGCTTGTGTCTCGGACAGAGAGTCTGAGCCAGCTGGCTGTGATTGGCCATTAATTAGAAACAACCACATGAGACCAATCCCAGATGCACCTGTTGCATTCCACAGCAGCAGATAACCATTGTTTGCATTTTGTTCCTGAGGCCTCCCAGCTTCTCAGGAGGAAAAATCCTAAGGAAAGGATTTTCCATAAAAGATGTCTGTTACACTGAGTCCTCTTCCCCTTGCAGTGTTGGCAGAGGGGATGCATTCCAAGCAAGGAGCCCTTCCTGCAGTTAGTCTTTGGGAGAATACACGTGGTGGTGGCACTTGTGACACCATGAGTCCCACCAGGAGCGAGGACTCCGGTCCTGTGGCTGGACTCATTTCCAGAAGGAGATGATTTAGTGATGTAACTAAGGTGTCGATTTAATGATTCCACTGAGGTGTTTCCCTCAATGGAAAACATTCCAAACACCTTCCTTTCTGAGCTCAGAGACGGAGGTGTCTCGTTGAGGTGTTTTCCATCTGAGCAGAGATGCTCAGAGGCTCCAGGCATTCCAGCAGGTCCCGTTTGGGACAGCTCCTGACCAGTGGTGCTTGAGCTGCTGTTCTGTGTGTCTCTGCCTTGCAGAGGACAAGGATGAGACCGTGGCCAGGACGTACCTGTCCGAGCTGAAGAACATCCGCCTGCGGCTGGAGGAGTGCGAGCAGCGGCTCGTCAGCCGCATCCAGGCCCCGAGCAGCGCCCGGGCAGACGGTGACACCATCCAGGAGAACACCCTGCGCATTGCAGAGCAGGAGGTCAGGCCCAAAAACAGCTGTGACTCCTCTCTGTGGGCGAGGGGATCTCGGGGTTTGAGGGGATCTCGGGGTTTGAGGGAATCTCTGGGTCTGAGGGAGTCTCGGGGTTTGAGGGGATCTCGCCGTGCAGAAGGCATCAGGGAAGCTCAGCAGGTGGACAGCCTGCTTCATTTCCTACCAGCTGCTTTGCCAAGGGCAATCCTGCCTTTTTCCCCTGCCTTTTTTTTTTCCCTGCCTTTTTTTTCCCCTGCCTGTTTCCCTGCCTGTTTCCCCACGGTTTTTTTCTGCTGCCTTTTCCCCCTGCCTTTTTCCCTTTTTCCCAGCCTGTTTCCCTGCCTTTTTCCCTTTTTCCCTCCCTTTTCCCTCCCTTTTCCCCATCTTTTTCCCTTCCTTTTTCCCTTCCTTTTTCCCTTCCTTTTTCCCTCCCTTTTCCCTGCCTTTTCCCCTGTCTTTTCCCCTTCCTTTCCTCTGTCTTTTCCTCTGTCTTTTCCTCTGTCTTTTCCTCTGTCTTTTCCTCTGTCTTTTCCCCTTCCTTTCCCCTTCCTTTCCCCTTCCTTTTCCCTCCCTTTTCCCTCCCTTTTCCCTCCCTTTTCCCTCCCTTTTCCCTCCCTTTTCCCTCCCTTTTCCCTCCCTTTTCCCTCCCTTTTCCCTCCCTTTTTCCCTGCCTGTTTCCCTTTTCCCCTGCCTTTTCCCTGTCTGTTTGACCTCTCCTTTCACATTGTCTCTCCCTCCCCCTGCAGCGCACGCAGGAGGATCTGCAGCAGCTGCAGTCAGAGCTCAGGGTTGTGTCTGAGAGGTGCTACAGCTTCCTGGACAAAGCTCCTGCAGGGCCCAGCACGCCCCACCTGCGCTCAGAGCTGGACCTGGTGGTGAACAAGATGGAGCAGACACATGGGCTGTCTTCCATCTACCTGGAAAAGTGAGTTGGGATGTGCCTCTGCTCCTAAACACCATTTTGGGTGTTCCCTGTTCACTAAAGGTCTTATACCTTGTGGTGGGTGTAACCGAATCCATCCCCCTCCAGATCTGTGCCACGCCTGGGATCTCACTGTGTTCTCTTTGGTTTCCCCAGGTTGAAGACGGTTGACATCATTATCCGCAGCAGCCAAGGAGCAGAATCCCTGGTCAAGGGCTACGAGGTGAAGCTGAGCCAGGAGGAGGCTGTTCCTGCTGACCTGGCAGCCATTCACACCCACAGGACAGCCCTGCAGGTTGGTGATGAAGAAGGTTTTGACTGTTTGTAATTGTGTTGGGGGTGTTCTTGAGGTTGTTGGATACAAGTGGAAATAGCATGGGGGTGGAGAAGGTTGTTAGGGTTAAGAATATGAATGTGTTTAGGACTAGGAGCAGTGTCTCTCCTTTATTTCTGCTAAATTTGGACCGTTTTTCTTGCCTTGGTACATTTTTAGAGGGTTTTGTGCTGCTGATGTGAGAGCCTTGATTGCTTTGTGAGTGTAGAGGAGCTGCTGTGGCTTGTGCTTTGTCTGCAGTCTGACCTGGGAGCATGTTCCCCTTCATTCTACACCTCCCCGTTCTTTGCAGCTTAAGGAGAAGGGGGAAATAAACCCATTAACCCCTTCCCAGCTGTGTCACCTCTGTCTGGGAGGACATCCCTGCCTTGGTCCCTTCTGCTTTCGGTGACACTGACCCGGTGCTGTCTCCTTGTGCAGCAATGGCTCGGCGAGGTGAAGGACAAGGGCTCCGTGTTCTCCAGGCTGGAGGAGGAGATGGCGAGGGCAAAGGAGGTGGGGGAGCAGCTGTTCAGGCTGAGGCAGGAGCGCAGCATCGACCTGGAGCGCTTCCAGGAGAAGGGCAGCCAGCTGTGGGACCGCTGGCAGCGAGTCTGTGCCCAAATTGAGACCCGGTGAGACTCCTCCGTCCTCTTCTCCCACCTTTACGCTCACCCTTGGGTCAGCCTTGGTGGAGGGGAAATTTTTCTGGCTGGGATTTCACCTCCCTCTCCTCTTACCTGTGGTGGTTTTCTCTCAGCCACACGGAGCTGGAGAGCATCCAGGAGGTGCTGAGCGATTACCGGCAGTGCCACAGCGCCCTGATCCAGTGGATTGAGGAGATCACAGCCCAGCAGGAGCTGATGAAGCCCGGCCAGGCCGAGGACAGCCGGGTGCTGTCGGAGCAGCTCAGCCAGCAAACGGTGAGGCAGGAGCTCGTGATGTCTCCTTGCTGCCCTGGCCGTGTCACTTCTTGTCATTCTCTGAGCTTGGGAATATGAGAAGCAGCAGGGAAGAGGCTGCAGGCTTGAGTTGGGTGTCTGGGGAGTGGAGGAGCTCTGCTTGGCTCGAGGTGCGGATCAGGTCTTGTGTGAAAAATTGGAGAGTGTAAGGATTTTACCCAAAAGTGCAGGGATGTGAACCAGAATTCTGCTCACGTCCCCAAGGCTGCTGTCATAGAATCCCAGAAAGGCTGGGTTGGAAGGGATCTCCAAGATTGTCTTGTTTCCATCCTCCTGTTGTGAGCAGGGACACCTTCCACTATCCCAGATTGCTCCAACCTGACCCTGAACACTTCCAGGGCTGGGGCATCCACAGCTTCTCTGGGCAACAACTCAGCCAATCTATTCTGACAACCATTTTTTGCTTTGAATTCCCTTGAAGGCTTTGGCTGCAGAAATTGAGAAGAACCAAGCCAAGCTGGACCAGTGTCAGAAATTCTCCCAGCAATACTCGGCTGCTGTCAAGGTACAGCTCCTGGCTGGGATGGGCTGGGCTGGGCAGGGGCAGCCCTGGCAGAGTTTGCAGATCTCACAGGCTCCACATCTCCCCACCTTTTCAGGACTATGAGCTGCAGCTGATGACCTACAGGGCCTTCGTGGAGTCGCAGCAGAAGTCGCCCATGAAGCGCCGGCGGATGCTCTCCTCCTCAGATGCCATCACCCAGGAGGTAGGAACCCACCTCAGCTCAGCAGGGGGACATTTTGGGGGCTTCTTCCACGCCCAGCAAAACCACCCAGCAGCCTCTGTGAAAATGAGCTCCCTCCTGCTGAACTCTCTTTTGTATAAATAAAGTTTCCACCCTCGCTGTTTTTTCCAATAGCCAGAGAGGATGGCTTAGTGCCCTAAGCACCAGGTATGCCATACCTTGACTCCTGGGAACCCCTGGGTCAAATCCAGCAGGGTCGGCTCAGCCCTCCAGCCTTGCTCGAGGTAAATAAACCAGAGCACCATGCAGTGTTGCTGTGTGTGCATCTTTGGGATGAGAACCTTGTAGGGAGCCGAGCTCCTGTCTGCTCTGTGTGGATACATCAGAGATCCCAGCAGCCCTCTCTGTGAGGGTCCAGCACCCGCCCCAGTGTCCGTGGCAGGAGTGTCCCCTTGCTCCAGTGTCGTGCAGCATGCCTTGTGTGGCCACCACCACCACCCTCCCCAGCAGACTGGCTGCATTCCATTGGTGCCATCCCAGCTCTGCCAGAGGTGCCCTGGGGGGTTCCCGAGCCAGAGGTGCCCCATCCATGTCGTGTACTGTGAAGGGTGGCATTGGATCTGCCAGCAGGACTGATGCACCCCCTTTTCCCTCTGTTTTTCCCTCTGTGTTTTCCCATTGGCAGTTCATGGATCTGAGGACTCGTTACACAGCCCTGGTCACTCTGACCACCCAACACGTGAAGTACATCAGCGACGCTCTGCGGCGCCTGGAGGAGGAGGAGGTGAGGCCATGGGGCACACCTGGACCTGTCCCCACATCCCCCACATCCCCAAGGGTGCTGCTCCGTGCTGCGGGAGCAGCATCTCCCCTTCCTCCCCCTCTGGAGCTCCCTTTTGACGTGGTTGTCTTCCTCCTCCCTGCTCTGTTTGCAGAAAGTGGTGGAGGAGGAGAAGCAGGAGCACGTGGACAAGGTGAAGGAGCTCCTGGGCTGGGCCCTGGGCTTGAAGCAGAGTGTGCAGGGCAGGGCAGCTGCTGCTGGCAGCAGAGAGCTGGGAGACATTGAGAAATCCATCTCAGAGCAGCAGGTAAAGCAGGGCTGATGCCAGGCCCTGAGGTTTAACTTCTGCTCTTTTTTGCACAGCTGCATTAAGCTGCTTTATTTCACTTTTCCATTTTTTTTCCAGGCCCTGAATGAGGAGCTGACTGCGAAGAAGGAGCAGGTCTCTGAGGCCATCAAAACTTCCCAAATCTTCCTGGCAAAACACAGCCACAAGTGAGTGTGACCAGGGAGAGAAAAGGGGCTGGAATGAGATTCCTTAGAGCTGTGGATCCATGGGATCCAGTGCCTAACTCCCGTTAAAAACAATGAGCTGCACACCACAGTTGTCTTCTTTATTGTCTGCAATGAGATCTGTGAAATGTGCACTCATTTATGCTGTGGGGCAATATTAATCCTCTTTAGCTGAGATGCAGACCCATATATTTGTGATTTGATTGTTACAATGCAGGTTGTTTATCCTGGCAGGTTTTTAGCTGAGCTGGGCAGGGAGAGGAAGGGACTCATGGTGAATTTGGCCTTTTCCTGTTCTTGGAATGATGTGGCAATTCTGTGGAGCTGTTTTAGGCAGCACCCTGAGATATTTCCCCTTCCCCTTTGCAGGCTTTCCCAACCAGAAAAGGACCAGATTTCTGCTCAGATTGGTGCTCTGAAGGAAACCTACCAGGCTCTCTGCAGCAACTCCACGGAGCAGCTCCAGCAGCTCCAGAGCCAGCTGGCTCAGGAGACAGAGCACAAGGTACTGCCTGAGCTCCATGCTCAGCCCTGTCCACTCCTCAGGCTGTGGAAAAGGTTTCATTTTGTTGTGTCTCTGGCCACTCACAGCCCCTTGCACGTGGTTCTCTCCTGTTCGTGGTCACCCAAAGCATCTGGTGGTGCCTGGAGGCCGAGCAGGAGCTGTTGTGAGAGCTGTGCTTTGGTTGCCATCAGGGCTCTGCCCCCTGCACGAGGCTCACTCGTGCTTGCTGAGCAGGGTGGCAGATGGGATTCTGCCCTGGAAATGTCCCCACGAGGAAATCTGTGTCCTGTGAGCTCAGGGGGCTCAGCCCCACTGCAGGAAGGTGGGACTGACGTGGCCTCAGGGTCTGGCCAAGGGTTTTTCTCTTCCCTGTGGAAGGCAATTACATTATCCAGCCCCTCATCTGACCCGGGGGACCTTCAGGACCTGTTCCCTGTTCACACCCACCAGCCCCGTCCTTGCAGGGAGGGCTGGGAGCGCATCCTTATTGCCTCTGTTCCAGCTGTCATTCACAGATTTACGTGTGCCTGTTCTCTAAGTGTATATTCATGTGTCAATGGATATTTTTGTGTGTTTGCTTGCTGGCTCCCTGTGCCCTGAAGCAACAGCCCGCTCACATCTGGCTGTGAGATGCAGGTTTTGGCTCTCAGGTCTGTGAGTGAAGCCCTGTTCAAGCCACTCATGGGGAGAAGGTGGCAGAGCTGCTTTTTTGAGATCTTCCTGTCCAGCTTTCACCTAAAAATGTAGTGTTTTGCTCCAAACTGGACTTTACAGCACATTCCAGGTGTTTCAGAGCAGGAAATGATTTCTTTTATTCTTTAGCCCTTGTGCTGGCAGCAGAAAGGTGAACAAATCACTTTGTTAAGCCATCAGGGATTTGGTGCAGCCTCCCTGTGGAATGGGTGCTTTTTTTTTTCCTTTCCCTTTTCCTCCCTTTTGATCAGGAAAATTATTTTAGAGCAAAAGCCTTCTCCAGGGCTTGTCAAGCCGTTTTGGTACAGCATGAAGGTGCTTTGGGGCTGGAACAGTTTTCACTCACAGACTCAATGAAGGCCAGGCAGCAAAACAAGAGATGGCAGTGGGGCTTCACCTCAAATCCCCGTCTGCAAAACCATCCCTGCAGCTCTGCTGCGGAGCTGTTGCTTCACTGTAGAGGGAGCATGAAGAACTCTTTAACATTTGCTTGCTGGAAACATCCAACTGTCAGAAAGAAGTTACAAAAGACCAAAAAAAAAAAAAAAAATTGCAAAGCAGAGCGCGCTAAATTGAGCATGATGTGTCCCTGTATGGTTTGTGTTTCATGTCAACTGTTTTTAAGATTAACTGACATCCTTGCTTACAAGTTTAACTAACCCCCCTGGGATTTAAACAAACAAAAACAAAACACACAGAAGGGAAAGAGGACGGACCTGTGTGTGGGGTTCTTTTTGCAAAACAAAACAGTCGCATGCTGGACGCTAACCCCAAGCTTTACACTGTGTGTGATACGGCTGAACTGCTCCATAAGGCTCTGTCTTTAACTGCTCAAGGCACACCCTGCAAGTCGGTAAGTAAAAGCCTTTTACTCCCCTCCCTCCCATCCATCTCCTTTTTTGATCTTTCTCTTTTGTTTTTCCCCCCTTTTCCCTCTTTCTCTGTCTTTCCACGTCTCTGAGTTTGCACGTCAGGGCCTGGCCATGGTGGTGGAGAGCTGAGGTTGTCCCAGAAGGTTCCTCCCGTCCCCACAGCAGGGTGTTGGGATGCAAAAGGAGTTCATTCCATAGTCCTGATTCCCTCCTTGTTATCCCCACAAAAATCTTGGAGTGCTTGGGCCAGCCTTATACCCAACCAGTGGCACTAGGAGAAACCCAAACGTCCAAAGAGCCTTTGAACAAAGACACTTTATCACTTAAATTATCACCCTCCCTGTGGGGATAGCAGCAAGAAAAGGCCCTCCAGTAGCTGGTGTGGTCCCAGTTTGTCCCTGTTCATGCTGAAACCTCCAACTTGTTCCATTTGTCCCCTGGCCCTGTCTGAGGAGCAGCTTGGAGGTGCTGCAGTGGGGAGCTGTGCTGCTCCTGCCCTGATGCATGGCTGGGAGCTGCTCCATGCCATGGGGCTCTGTGGTGTTCCCCACCCATCCTGGCACTTGGGATTTGCTTGGGAAGTGCAGGATTCTCAGCATGGCAGGGATCAGCATGGAGGCTGTGCTGGGGAAGGTTCCTCTTTGCCCCACAGTGGGTGATTCTGGGGGGTTTTCTTCCCCAAGAGTGGGATTTGTGTTGTCTTTGCTTTTTAAAGGTGGAGTTGTTGAAGGGCTTTGTTGTGCTTGTTGGTTTCCTGGCCTCTTTTCTGTGGAGCATTAGGAATGAGTCTGAGTTTTGGTGCTTGCTGCTTTGCTGCATTGCTGCTGGTGGATATTGGAAGCATCTTGGTGCTGCCCTGGTGATGGACTAGATTGCAAACACTTTAGGACTTTCTAGCCTGTTTGGGGATTTTAATTTTCTTTTTTTTTTGTTTTGTTTTGTTTTTTAAGTGAGGCCTCCCTGAAACTCATGCAATGAATGCTGGAAATGCTGAATTTTGATCTAATTCTTTTCCTTCTCTTTCTGTTCCAGGGCAGTGAAGCCGTGGCAGGAGTGATCGATCTTGGCACGGTAGAAATATTCCCTGTGTTTGGTGCCATGCAGAGAGGTCTGATAGATCAGGACACAGGCCTGGTCCTCCTGGAGACCCAGGTGATCTCCTCTGACTTAGTTGTCCCAGAGACCAGTGAGAAACTCTCCTTGGAGGAAGCCCTGGCAAGAAACATCATTGATCCCAGGGCATTCCAGGTGCTGCAGGAACTGAAGGATGCTCTCCAGCAGGTGGAAGAGATCAGATGTGAAGGGAGGCAGCTCCTCCCCGTCGCTGCTGCCATAGAAGAGGGCAGGATCAGTGAGAGCACTGGGCTGAAGATTCTTGAGGCTGAGCTCCTCACTGGGGGCTTTAAATTCCAGCAGGGCAGAATCAGCATGGAGACAGCAGTGCAAGAGGGGCTCCTTCCCCCCCAGCTCCACTCCAGGCTCCTGTCTCACCTGGAATGTGGCAAGGACCTGATTGACCCCAACACTGCTGAGAAGATCAGCCTGCCTGAGCTCCTGGACAGGTGCATCACCCACCACGAGACCGGGCTGAGGCTGCTCCCAGTCAAGCAGCTGGCGGGTGGCATGGTGAGCCTGAGGTCAGGCAGGGAGGTCAGCATCTTCCGTGCTCTCCAGGAGGGGCTCATAGACAGGCAGGTGACCACCAGGCTGCTGGAAGCCCAGCTCTTTGCTGGTGGCATTGTGGACCCCAGGACAGGGCACAGGCTGACCGTGGATGAGGCTGTCAGGCACCATTTGATTGAGCAGGATTTGGCCTGCACGCTCCTCGTCCGGCAGCTCCAGACTGGTGGGATCGTGGACACCACCACGGGAGAGAGGCTGAGCATGGATGAAGCCCTGAGGAGGGGTTTGGTGGCTCCAAGGACTGCACTGCTGGTGCTGGAATCCCTGTGGTCCTTCATGGGGCTGCTGTGGCCAGAGACAGGGGAGGTCATCCCCGTTGTAGATGCTTTGGAGCAGGGGATGCTCTCCACGGAGTTGATGGAGGAGGCTCTGAGCAAGAGGCAGCTCCTGCAGGCTGTTTTCGTCCCAGAAACCACAGAGGTGGTGTCCTGGCAGAGGGCAGTGGAGCAGGGCATCCTGGACAGAGAGGTGGTGAAGGAGCTGAAAGCAACAGCCATCCCTGACGTCCTGGCCAGCGTGCAGCTCTCTGGAGCTCCAAGCAGGAGCCAGAGCTCCCCTGGAAGGAGCCCCACAGGTCAGGAGGAACCTCTGCTGAGGAGTGATGATGAAAAGCTGATGTTCCACCTGATGACCCACAGCTACATCAACATCCACGATGGCCAGAAGGTGCTCCTGGTGGATGCAGAGTTGAGCAACCTCACTAAAGCTCTCATCCAAAGCCAGGAAAATGGATCCTGTGCACAGGTGTTGGAAGGCTTTGAGGAGAGGGAGGCAGCTCTTGAAAGCAAACCTTGCAATGGTTTGGCTTTGCAGCAGCTTGAGCTTCAATCTGCTCCTTCAAAAGGTGAAAGTGAGAAGATCCTACCACCCAGAAGTGCTCTGGAGAATGGGGAGGTGGTGGTGGGACCTGAAGGTCTCCTCTTGGAGGATGCAGAGGAGTTCCTGCGTGTGGAAGAGCAGGAGCAGATTTCCACTGAGCTGGAGAGCATCAGGAGTGAAACTGATGCTGAATTTGGAAAAGAACAGGTGATTTTTACAACCAGGGATAAACATCAGGTAAAATTACTGATACCAGAACCTCCTAGTGACCTTGGTAGTGGATTAACCAGAGAAACAGAGGAAATGATGATTGAGGCAGAAGAAGAGTCCAAGCCTCCTGCAGCAGATGGAGTGGAAGGTCCCGAATATCAGAAGAGGGCATTGGAAAGTGGGGCAGTGGTTGTGAAAAGTGAAATCTGCATTACAATGGGTGTTCCAGAAAGCAGAGACAGACTGAAAATGGTGGCAGAGGGGTCTCAGGGTATGAGGGAGCCTGAAGGAGAGGCAGGAGATGTGAGAGATGTGAGAGGGGTTTATGTGCTGAAGGAGGGGACAGTTGAAAATGGTGTGCTGGGAGGGGAGGAGGATGTGCTCCCTGCACGTGGGGAGGCAGCACCAGCAGAGAGGCAAAGCAAGGACATGGAAACCGTGCTGAAAGTGGAGGAAGGAGAGTGGGAAGAAGTGTTGGGTGATGAGGGACCATCCCTGCCACCCCATGAGGAGCAGGAAGCAGAGGACACAGGAGAGCAGGAAGAAGTGCTGGGTGATGAGGGCGTTGAGGAACCACCCTTGCCAGCCCCTGAGGAGCAGGAAGCAGAGGACACTTTGGAAAAGCTCCTGATGCAGCTCCAAAGTGGTGGCATCACCCACGAGCAGACGGGCAGGACTCTGCTGCTGGATGAGGCCGTGGCCTCTGGGGTGGTGTCTGGCCACACAGCTGTGAAACTCATGGAGAAGATGAAGATGTTCAGTGGCTTCTTTGACCCTCAGGCCTGTGAATCCTTGACCACTGAGGACGTGATTGAGGAAGGTCTGATGGATGAGGAGCTGCTCCAGAAGGTGCTCACGTCTGACAAAGCCATAAGTGGTGTCCTTGACCCGGGCAACAACTTTGTCTACTCCATCAAGGACGCTGCTGCTGTTGGCCTTCTGGACAAGGAGACAGCCATGAGGATCCTGGAGGGGCAGGTGGTCACTGGGGGCATTGTTGACTTGAAACGTGGCAAGAAGGTGTCAGTGACTTTGGCTTCAAATCTGGGCCTCATAGAGCCAACGAGCCAGGCAGAGCTGGTGAAGCTGGAGAAGGCTTCCAAGGGGAAAGGCACTGATGAGGTGACCAGGCAGAAGCTCATTAATTTGCAGGCTGAGACCAGTGGGATTGTGGATCCTGCAAGCAAGCAGCCTTTGACTGTGGCAGAGTCTGTTGAAAAAGGGCTCCTGGAGAAGGAAAAAGCTTTTCAGCTGTTGACCAAGCAGGTTGGTGATGGAGGGATCATCCACCACGTGTCTGGGATGAGGCTGTCGGTGGACAACGCCATGAAGCACGGTTTGATCAGTCCAGACCTGTGCAAGGAGCTCAGGAAAGCTGAAAGCGTGGTCCTGCAGGGCTTTGTGCACCCAGCTACCAAGGAGAAGCTGCCCTTGCCCCAGGCAGTGTCCCTGGGGCTCCTCAGCCCAGAATTCCAGAGGAAAGTGCAGGAAATCCAGGCTGAGAGTGGGAGCATCCTCGATCCAGCTTCTGGCCAGCGGCTGGCTCTGAGTGAGGCGGTGCAGGAGGGCTTGGTGCCCCAGCAGGTGGTGGAGAAAGCCCTGTCATCTTCAGCAATGAGAGAAGGCATTGTAGACCCCGAGACCTGCCAGATCACCCCCTACCCAGAGCTCCTGAAGAAGTGCAAAATCGACGTCGAATCCGGCCAGCGGTACCTGGAGGTGCATCCCTTGCAGGCCATCAGGGACGCAGCGACAGGCACCAAGCTGCCGTGTGCCCGGGCGGTGAGGCTGGGCCGGGTGGACCCCCTGCCCGCCCTGAGGCTGCTGCAGGCACAGGCAGACGCTGGAGGCGTGGTGGAGGGCTCTGTGAGCAAGAGGCTGTCCCTGAGGGCGGCTGTGGAGCACGGCGTGCTGGATGAGGCCATGGCCAAAGTCATTGCCAGCAACCAGCTCAGGGCTGGGGGAATCGTGGGTGCCCCCGGTGGGAAAAGGTTGACCGTGAGGGAAGCTGTTGGGAAAGGGCTGATTAGCCAAAAATTAGCTGCTGGTCTTCGGGATGTGCAGGTGTCCGAGGAGAAAGTTGGCTCTGAGGTGTTCAAAGCGGAAAAATTGCAAGTCTCGCAGGAAAAAATAGAAAAATTATCTCCAAAAGAGGGAGGTGTCATCCTCCCTGCCAGATCTGATGGTGCTGAGCCCAAAGCTCACCCTGAAGCTGTGAGCTATGACACAGCTCAGGCTGTTGGGAAAGGGCTGATTAGCCAAAAATTAGCTGCTGGTCTTCAAGACATGAAAATATCTGAGGAGAAGGTTGCCTCTGAGGTGTTCAAAGTGGAAAAAATGCAGGAAAAAATAGAAAAACTGTCTCCAAAAGAGGAAGGTGTCATCCTCCCTGCCAGGTCTGATGGTGCTGAGCCCAAAGCTCGTCCTGAAGCTGTGAGCTATGACACAGCTGAGAGTGCAGCTGCTGCCACTGAGAAATCCCCCAAAGCATGGCCAGAAAGGAAATTAAAGCCCCAGGAAGCTTCAGAGGGTGGTGTCCATCCCCAAGATGAACATCATCATCATCTTCATCACCCCCAGGCAAAGGCTGTGGTGACTCCAGAGCTCCCCTCAGTGTTGGGGACAGTGTCCCTCCCTGAAGAGGCAATGGTGACAGGGGCTGTGGAAAAAGGGATCCCAAAAGGCATCTCCCAAGTGAGAGCAGCCCAGGGCAAGGAATTGAGGGAAGAAATGACAGAGAAAGTTGAGAGACAGGGCTTGGAGAAGGAGCAGTTGGGCACAGAGGTGCTTCACCAGGAGGATGATGATGAGGAGAGGAAGAGGAGGAAAGAGTTTGTAAGTGCAGAGGGAGTTGTGGCAGGTGGAGAAGGTGCAGTGGTGACTTCTGGGCATGGAGAGAGAGTGACCGGCGTGGTCCAGGAGACACCAGCAGCCCCGAGGGATTCTGTCAGTGTGGGCACAGGGAAGGGAGGGATGGGTCCTGCAGAACCCCCTGAGCTTGGTGTTCCTGTGGGAGATGAGCTTGCAGGGGAAAGAGCTGCCAAACACACAGGAGGAGAAACCCCTCGCATGGAAAGTGCAGTTGAACAGGAGAAAACCAGTGTAACTGAGCTAAAATCTACCCAGAAAAAGAAAAGCAAGAAGAAGAAAGCGAAGCAGGGCAGCATTCCAGGAGACAGCGCTCAGCCAGAGAAACCTGCAGAGAAGCAGCTCCTTCCTCCCCTGGCTCCCCAAGAAATTCCAAGGAGAAAGGGCGAGGAGCAGCACTTTGTCCCCAGGGTGCCAGAGCCAGAACATGAATCCAGCACCGAGGCTGCTGCTGGGCTGGCACGAGACACAGCCAAGCACAAGGGTGGAAAAGGGAGGAAAACAATTCCTGTGAAAGACACAGAAATGCCCAGAGAGGATCAGGTGCTCCCTGAGCACGGGGAAGCTCGAGAGGTGGTGGAAGGTGGCACCAAGGATGGGCAGGATTCCTTGGTGGCCCTGAAACGTGAGGAAAGGAGCCTGAGTCTGGAGGAAAGGATGGCTCAGGATGACACCAGGGTGGAATCCTTGGTGGTCCTGAGTCTGGAGAAAAGGATGGCACAGGAAGACACCAGGATGGAAACCACCCAGGATGTGCCCAGCACAGCCACCGTGGCACAGGAACTGCCCCATGACTTAATTATCAGAGAGGAACCCACAGAAATTCAGGAAACCTCCGCAATCCTGGAGCTTGGAGAGGAGAAGCAGCACGAGCAAAGAGCTGAGCTCAGAGGAGACCAAGGAGGAGCCTCTGCTCCCCCAAAACCCAAAGAAGAGACCCCCCAGGAGAGGAGCAAGCAGCCAGGCCCAGGTTTGCTCTTACCTGTGATCGTGGAGGGGGAGCTGCTGGAAACCTCGAGGGAGTCCACGAGGCCGGCCCAGGTCAGTGAATATTTTTGCTATTTAGGCAATTTTTCCTGAGCTATTTGTGGATGTTTGGTGCTAAATCTGTCTGAGATCCTCAGCACAGAGGGCAGCTGAAGCAGGAGGAGTGGATGTTGCAGTGGATTTGGTAAAGGAGCTGGTCATGTACAACTGGAAACACTCAGGGCTGAGTTGTGGCTCCTTTTGCTGGAGCATTACTGCTAAATGACTAACAAGTAAAACTCCTTTTTTTTTGGCACTTTTGCTGCAACACCAAGAGATCTCTTGCCATTTATAAGCTTATGTTAGAAAAAGAACCATGTGGTTTATTTCTCCTGTAGTAAATCTTGTAGATAAGGCTGGTAAGTGGCGAGTCCATGAGTGGGAATGTTATTAACAAATTTCTCCTTTGGGGAAAAAAAAAATCAAAAAAAAAAAAGAATTTTATATAACACTTTGTCTTCTTTTCTGCCTAAGTTTGAAGCTTTGATTTCCTGTCTGATTCTGCAGATCAAGTTCAGCAAGAAGTTGTGTCTGGAGCACGACCAGAGGCTGATATCTTATCTCTCCATGCTCCGAGACATCGAGATGAGAATCAAGCGTGTGCAGCCAGCAGAGCAGAATTTGGCAGCCCTGCATGACCTGAGGCAGCAAGCAGAGGTGAGAGAGGCTGGGCCAGGCTTGGCTGGTGTCAGACAGAGCTTTTCCCCCCTCTCCCCAGCTTCCTGGGGAAAGAAACCTTTGTCTCAGGTTTAACAGGCTTTGATATCAAACCTCATCCCTCCTGCAACAGCCTGAGCTTGGCTGACAGGAATTTTACAGCCTGGAGAGAGGCAGGAGAGTGCTGGCAGCCTAGCAGGGCAGGAGGGGGGGAATGAATTTTTCCAGGCTGAGTGTTTGGAGCTGCCTCTCCAAAAGCCCTGCTGGGTTTTGGCAGCAGGGAGGCGAAGTCACCCTGTGGTGCTGTTTTGTCTCAGGCTCTGGGCTCCGAGCTGCAGGAGCTGAGCTTCCCAGTGGGTCAGGAGCTGGATGCCGTGCAGAGGATTGTGGCCAACCCGCCTGAAGAGGTCCCTGAGCAGTTACTGAAGGCTTTGGAGAAGGATGCCAAGAACCTCCAGAAGTCTCTGAGCTCTGCAAGCGAGGTCCTGCAGTCCCGGCTGCAAAACCTTCGTGGGGCAGCAGAAGCTGAAAAGGTAGAGCTGACAGCTGCCCCGCTGCTGCCCCAAAAACTCCCTGAAATTCCTCCTTTAAACCACGAATTTCTGCTTTTCAGGCTAAAATCCTGGCCCAGCACGAGGCTCTGGAGGGCAGGCTGCAGGAGCTGCTGGGCTGGGTCTGTGGCACCACGGAGTCACTGGATGGCAGAGATTTCCAGCAGGCCACCGATGGCAGCAGCTTGAGCCACTGCCTGCAGCACTACAAGGTAACCATGGCAATGCCCCTAATCCTGCAGCCTGCTGAACCTGCTGCCCTCTGCACAGAGGAGAAGCTTTTAATCCTGCTTCCCTCCCAGGCTTTGCCCTTAGCTTGTGCTGCAGCAGGAGCTGCTGTGCTGGGTGTCCTCTCTAAAGTCATTTATTTCCATAGTACACATTATGATATATACACTTATAATTATATACATACATTAAAAGAGAAGCTTTTAATCCTGCTTCTCTCCCAGGGTTTGCCCTTAGCTTGTGCTGCAGCAGGAGCTGCTGTGTTGGGTGTTCTCTCTAAAGTTATTTATTTCCATAATACACATTATAATATATACACTTATATAAGTGTATAATTACACTTATATAATTATACACTAATATATAATATATAATATATAATATATAATATATAATATATAATATATAATATATAATATATAATATATAATATGTAAGTGTATAATTATATAAGTGTATATAACTTGTATAATTATACACTTATATATTATATTATACACTTATAAGTGTACATAACTTGTGTAATTATACACTTATATATTATATAAGTGTATAATTAAAATACATTAAAAGAGAAGCTTTTAATCCTGCTTCTCTCCCAGGGTTTGCCCTTAGCTTGTGCTGCAGCAGGAGCTGCTGTGCTGGGTGTCCTCTCTAAAGTCATTTATTTCCCTAATACACAGCCTGGTTTGGTTGTTTGAAATGCTCCTGTGCAGGGCTGTGGTGGTGGCTGAGTGACCTGGGGAGATTCCTGTCAGGCTGCATCCTCTGGGAAGCTGCTCCATCACACCTGCCCTGGTCTCCGTCACCTGTGTGTGCAGCCCAGTCTTCTTATCCATCTTCTAGCAATAAAGATTGTTTCCAAGTTTGGTGGTGGCATCTTAGGCGTGGAAATCAGGACATTGAAGGCTTTGAGAGCTGGGTGGTGGCACATGGAGTCGCTGTGGTCATGTGTGGGTCATCTTCAGACCCAAGGGCAACCCTACACAGCCAAAAAACCTCTTGGTGAGGTGCCAACAGCACCTGGTGCAGAGGGAAGTTGGAAAATCCCAGTGGTGAGATGCTCTCACCTGTGATGGTGTTCACAGGGGTCTGAGGGTGAGGGAAGAGATGGGGATCTGACCCCATGTTTCAGAAGGCTGATTTATTATTTTATCATATATATTATATTACAACTATACTAAAAGAATAGAAGAAAGGATTTCATCAGGAGGCTGGCTAAGAATAGAAAAAGAAGGAATGATAACAAAGGTTTGTGTCTCAGACAGAGAGTCCAAGCCAGCTGACTGTGATTGGCCATTAATTAGAAACAACCCCATGAGACCAATCACAGATCCACTTGTTGCATTCCACAGTAGCAGATAACCATTGTTTGCATTTTGTTCCTGAGGCCTCCCAGCTTCTCAGGAGGAAAAATCCCAAGGAAAGGATTTTCCATAAAACACATCTGTGACACTCACCTCCATGCTGAGTTCAGTTTTGGGAGAGTTTGGTGTTTTTGGAATGTATTTCATGTGACACCTGCAGATGGGAAGTAGCGCAGCACAACCCTGATCATTTTTAGGGTCATTTTAGGGTCATTTTAAGGTCATTTTGGGTGTTTTTTTTCTCTCCCATTCAGGAGCTGAAGGAGCCCCTTGCTGACACCAAGGCTGAGCTGGACGCCACTGCCTTTGACATCCAGCTCCTCATCTCGGAGCACGCGCAGGATTTGACCCCCCAGCAGAGCAGGCAGCTGCTGAGGCTGCTCAATGAGCTGCAGAGAGCCTTCAGGGAGCTGTCAGAGCGCGTGGCAGCGCGGCTGGAGGTGCTGCAGCTCTGTCTCCAGCAAGCGGGGCAGACGGAGCAGGTGAAGGTTGTGAGACATCTCCTCCTCTGCTTGCTGAAGCGCTTCCCAGCCACAGGAACAGCACCTCCAATTTGGGATCTCCCCTGCATGCCACTCTCAGTTCGGGAGTTCTCACTGCACATCATGACCTTCCTCTAAAAGGCTTTCTTCTTCCTACCAGGCAGAAAGTTGCTTTGCTCCCAAAATGTGGAGCCCTGCCGAGGTCTGGGCAGCAGTTCTCTGCTAGATATGGAATTGTTTGGGGCTGGGTGGAATAAACCCTGTTATCACCCCCAAAATCCCTGTGTAGGGAGCACCCAATGTCCTATTTGCACTGCGCACATCAGGCATTGCTGTCCCAGGGAAACAGCTGGCAAGGGCAAAAACAAGCCCTCAGATCTCTGAGCAGCACCCAGCACTGCATGGATCCTCTCATCCAAGACAGGATTAATGTGTTTTTATTATTAACAATTGCTCTCTGTAACTCTTGCCTGTCCTCTCTGGAGTGTGTGTGTGTGTATTAACCAGTTTGCTTTGCCTTTTCAGATTGAGCCCATCCTAACCCAAGAAGAACTCGCTTTGCAGCTGAAGAGCTCTTAAGAAGGCTCTTTCAATTTGCTTCTGTTGTTTTATCTTATGACTGGGAGAAACAGGCACAGTGTTTGGCACAAGTTTGTACATCACCTTGCTGAAATGCCCAGTGAAAAGCTCAGAAACCTTTTATCCCCCCTGGCAGAGGGGGACAGGGGTGTCACAGGGACTCTCAGGTCACATCATGCTCAATTGCTCAAACAGGCGCTTCTGTGTTGTGCTCTGGCAGCAAAAAGAGGAGCTGGATCAGCCACAGAAACACTTTCCCTCTCCAGGGCTCCCTTTCCAACCCCAAATCATTTTAAAAAATCCCTTATTTGGGGTTGTCTGGGGCTCCACAGTGGCGCTGCCTGCCCCAGGCCGTTGTTGCCTCTCACTCAGTGAGTTTCTGCTGCAGTTTTAATGTTTGTAAAGTAGAATGGAAGAGGCACAGAAACTCATGGCTGAGTTTTGCTGGGAGAGCAGTGCAGCTCCATCTTGCAGCTCAACAGAGAGAAACCTCCAATGACAAAAGTGACAAAAGTGCCACCAGCTCGGCAGGGATGTGACACCTGCTGCCGGACAGGGAGCACCTGGAGATCCGCAAAGTTTTCTGTGCTGCATCCTCCCCTCCAGGAGCTGTAACCTGACCTTGCCTTTCAGCAGCAAGTGAGAGGAGGTGCACGGCTGGCCCTGACTGTGCCCCTGTCCCCTTTGCTGTGCCCACAGACGCTGCAGGAGCAGCAGGCAGCCCGGGCACAGAGCCTGGCCGAGCTGAGCCGCTGGCTGGGCCAGGCTGAGGACACCCTGGCAGAGCAGCAGACAGCAGAGGGGGACCTGCCCGCCCTCCAGCAGAGGCAGAGCGATGTTAAGGTCGGTGATATTTAAATTTTGGGGGGCAGAGGTGGGGAGGTTTCACTTTAGGAGTGCCCAGAGCCTCATGAATTCACCCATCCAGGAGCTGCAGAGGAGCATGCACAGCAGAGCCGCCTCCTTCGCCAGTGTCCTGAAGAGCACAGAGCAGTTCTTGGAGGAGAACAAGGCCAAGCTGGAGCCTGGGGAGCTGGCAGCACTGCAGCAGGACCTGCAGCGTGCCAAGGAGCAGTACCAGTCCCTGCAGGAGAGGGCAGAGGTGGCCCAGAAGGAGCTGGAGAGTGCTGTGAGTGCTGCAGTGCAGCAGGAGACTGAGAAGGTAACGTGCCAGGGGCTGCAGAGCCTCCAGGCTTTGCTTGTGGGGGACTGTGAGGTCCTGGGAGCCCATCTGGGTGATGCAGCACAGAGCAACTTGTGGTTCCTTCCTGGGTGAGGTTTCCCCCAGATATTTCTGTCATTAAATGCCTTGGGAGCTGCAGCTGGTTGTGCACGGAATGGGGGAGGAAAGGTCCCTTACTCTGCCTTTGGGGTGACCCCTGATGGATGAGGATTGCCAATCACATCCCAGCCCTTTTGGGGTGTATGAGGATGAGAAATTCAATGTAGCAGTGAGGCTGAGATGTCTCACAGCTTTTCTGCACCTTCCAGAGAGCCACAAAGGGTCTGGAGGTGTCTCAGGCATTTGCTGAGGCTGGGAAACTCCTCGGGTTTGGTTTTTTTTTTTTTCCTCTTTCTGCTGATTTTTGTCTCCCTCCCCCGTGCAGCAGTCTGCTGAACATGCAAGAACTGGGTCATTCTTATCTGGAGCCCTTGTGCTTTCAGGTGAAAGCTGCCAAGGAGCTGGAGGAGAACAGCAATAAGATCGATTCCCTCCTGAGCTGGGTGGCGTCGCTGGAGCAGAGGGGAGAGCTCCCAGAGTACAGACCCCACCCTGCCAGCCCAGGCACAGCAAAAAGCACTGGGGATGTCCCTGATGGCCACACTGTGGGAGCAGGCAGTGCTGCTGAGAGCCTGGATGAGCACTACGAGAGGCTGAAGGTCAGCACTGACACCTTGTCCCATCCAAAGCCTCCTGCCCCATGCCTGTCCCTGCTGTTATATGGGTATGAAATAAATATGGGATTCTCCATGGGGGAAGCTCAGAAAGGCCCTGCAGGAGATGCAGAATGTGTAGTGGGTGTGTGCCCACCCACAAGGTGTAACCAGGGTCCAGCAGGTGCCCATGATGCCCACAGAAGGGCTCACTCTGTACTCCTGTAGCCCAACCTGGGACGTTCCCGGTTTTCCCCACCCTGCTGATGCTTTGTCGCAGAATCATGAAAATAATTGGCTTGGAAAGGACCTTAAAGATCGTCCTGATCCACTCCCATCTTACATTAGACCAGGCTGCTCCACTGCACCCTTTAATCCTTCCAGGGCTGGCCCAGCCACAACTCCTGGGTGACGCAGAGGCAAGCAGAGCTTTGTCACAGAATCATGAAAATAATTGGCTTGGAAATGACCTTAAAAATCATCCTGTTCCACTCCCACCTTCCACTAGACCAGGCTGCTCCACTCTTTGCTTTAACCCTTTCAGTGCTGGCCCAGCCACAGCTGCAGAGGCGAGCAGAGCCCCCTCAGCACCGAGCTCACCTTTCTCCCTGCACCTTCCAGGCGCAGCACCAGGAGCTGCTGTCCCAGCAGCAGGACATCATCCTGGCCACGCAGGCAGCACAGGCTTTCCTGGACAAGCAGGGGCCCAGCCTGGCTGGGCAGGAGCAGGAGAGGCTGCGGGCACAGCTGGCACAGCTGCGGGAGCGGTACCCGGCGTCGCTGGCGCGCGCCGAGGCGCAGCTGAAACGGGTGCAGCTCCTCAGGGAGGAGCTCCACAAGTTCCTGCAGGACCACGGGGAGTTCCAGGCCTGGCTGGAGCAGGCAGAGCAGGAGCTGCAGGGCATGTACAAGGGGGACAGCGACCCTGCCTCCCTGAGGCAGCTGCTGCGGCGCCAGGGCAGCTTCGCCGAGGATGTGATCTCCCACAAGGGTGACCTGCGCTTCGTCACCATGTCGGGGGAGAAGTTTCTGGATGGGGATGCTGGGGGTGATGAATCCCAGCTGGTGATGTCCAGGAGTGTGGTCAGGAGCAAGCTGGAGGACGCCACGCGGAGATACACCACGCTGCACTCCAAGGTATGGGAAGGGCTGGGAGCTGGGGGCTCTTTTCCTCCCATGTCCCAGCCATCATGGCATTTATGGATTGTAGGACAAGGATTGTCTTCTTCAGGGCTTGGGCAACACCCTTGTCTTGCTGTTGCAACATCCGTGTCACCCCTAGTAATTCAATTAGCCTGTGGCAAGATTGATTTTTTTTTTTAATTGCTTTTTCTTTCTTGCTGATTCCTGTGCCTTTTCCCGCGGGCTGCTCAGCATTTACGTGCATCCCTGTCACCTCTCCTTGCTCCCTTGCAGTGCTCCAGGCTGGGCTCCCACCTGAACACCTTGCTGGATCACTACCAGCAGTTCCAGGAGGTGGCAGAGTCTCTGAGGACGTGGCTGCAGGAGAGTGAGGCTGCCCTGGGGAAGCTGCTCTCAGAAACGGTCTCCTCAGATCTGGCCGTGCTGCAGAAGCAACTCGCCAGCACCAAGGTACATTTGAAGGATTTCCTGGCAAGTGCTGGAGCCTGGATGGGAATTTGGCTGCTCTGAGCAGTCAGCAGCAGGGAGATTTGACCCATTGGGGGTTTTTTGTGCCGGTTGAGGGCAAAGATCCACCTGCAGGTGTAGCAGGTTCTGTGCTGCAGGTCAGGTGGAGCCAAACTTCTGGGAAAGGTGTTTAGGGGCTGCAGACACCCCAGAGGGGCATAGAGAGGGACATTCCTCCCCCATGAGGGTGCCAGAGCACTGGGACAGCCCAAACCCTCTGATCCAGCTCTGTGTGGGGGTAGATTTTTCCATCATTTCTTAACAATCCGGATGAAGTGCAGAGGATCCCTCAGAGGGTGTAAAAGCTCCATGAGTGTGGCAATCCTGCCTGGGACCCATCTCTGATTTTTGGCTTATCTTGTGTGGAAACAGCAACTGCAGGGAGACCTGGCTGAGCACCAGGTGCCAGTGGAGAAGCTGCAGAAAGCAGCTCGGACCCTGCTGGACATCCAAGGGGAGCCAGCCCCAGACCACGGCCACATCCAGGAGACAACAGGTACAGAGCAAAGCAGCTGCCTGTTAGCAGGGAGGGCTGGGGAGAGTGGGAACAAGCCAGAGGGAGCAAAAATAAATCACTTTTTTGAGGGAATTTGGGGGTAATCACATGGCAGTGCATCTTCAGGGTTTGCATGTGAGGAGGGATGTGCCACTTGTGTTTTGTCCCCTGTCTCACTGCTGAAATTGGGGACAGGGATTTGTCATCACTGAAAATTTTGGGGAGCCAAAGGTGACCCTGGCTGCTCGCTGAGCACTTGGAGCTCTGTGCCACTGAGTGTGCTCTGTGCTGAACCCTGCAGATGCCATCGTGAGCCGCTTCCAGAGCCTGTCCCAGCAGATGTCCGAGCGCTCAGACCTGCTGCAGAAATCCATTGCCCAGTCCCAGAGCGTCCAGGAGAGCCTGGAGAGCCTCCTCCAGTCCGTGGCTGAGATTGAGAAGAGCCTGGAGAAGGATCAGCCGGCTGTGCTCACCTCTGCCTCCATCCAGGACTCGCTTGCCACCAGTGTGGTAAGGCTGGGCTGGCTCCCTCACCCCAAACACCCCAGAGCAGCACCTGCACCATGCAGGGGTAACTGCTGAGTGCTGAAAGCACCAAAAAAAAAAAAACCTAAAAATGAATATGAGCAGAACTATTTTATTTTATTTTATTTTATTTTATTTTATTTTATTTTATTTTATTTTATTTTATTTTATTTTATTTTATTTTATTTTATTTTAATTTTTATTTGAATTTTTATCTTAATTTTATTTTATTCTATTTTTATTTTTTAAATTTTTTAAATTTTATTTTATTTTACTTTAATTTTTATTTGAATTTTTATCTTTTATTTTATTTTTATTTTTTAAAATTTTATTTTAAATTTATTTTATTTTATTTTATTTTATTTTATTTTATTTTATTTTATTTTATTTTATTTTATTTATATAGAATCACTGAATGGTTTGGGTGGGAAGGAACCTTAAGCACCATCCTAATTCCAATGCCCTGCCATGGGCAGAGACACCTTCCCCTGGACCAGCTTGCTCAGGGCCCTGTATAATCTGGCCTTGGACATTTCCAAGGATGAGGCAGCTCCAGCATCTCTGTGCAAAGTCACAGACTTGTTGAAATTCTCCTTTTTTCTTTGCTAACAAGATTTCAGACACAGGGAAAAGCAGATCATGTTGGGCAGGTCAGAAAGGAAAGAAAAACTGGGATACAAAACTATTTTTTCCCAACTCTCGTTGTGTCAAACCACCTGCTGCTGCTCCAGAGGAGAGCCCGGTTAGTTCTGCTGAAGAACCCTCCTTAAAAACCCCTCTCTGTCCTCGTGTGCTCCCCACAGAAGCTGAAGCAGGACATTGCCAGGCAGAGGAGCTGCCTGGAGGCCACCAGGGAGATGGTGGCGCGCTTCACCGAGGCCGCCGACAGCCCCGCGGCCTCCACGCTGCAGGACAAGCTGGCGCGGGTGACAGAGCACTTTGGGAGGCTGTGCCAGCAGCAGCAGCAGCGGGAGGACGCCCTCAAGGGCCTGCTGCCCAAGGTGGAGCAGTACGAGCAGCTGTGGGAGAAGCTGCAGCAGTTCACGGAGAGCAGGACGCGGCTGCTGGCGTCCGGGAACCAGCCGGACCACGACATCGCTCACTTCTCCCAGCACATCCAGGTGAGGCCCTGGGGAGGAGTTCTGCCTGCTCCAGGGGTCTGAGGAGGGTTCAGGCTGGTCCTGCTCTCTTCACGGAGAGCAGGATGTGAGTTTTGGCATCTGGGAATCAACCAGACCACGACATCGCTCACTTCTCCCAGCACATCCAGGTGAGGCCCTGGGGAGGAGTTCTGCCTGCTCCAGGGGTCTGAAGAAGGTCCAGGCTGGCAGGATCCAGCCGTTCCCAGCTGTGGGAAAAGTGGGGTGGTGTTTCCCCGGAGCCAGGCTGGTTTTCAGAGGGGGTCTTTTAGGATCCAGTCCAAACGCAGCAGGATTTTATCAGTTAAAGACTCCATGGGGTTAATACAGCAAAATATCCCTGTGAGGGCAGTGTAAGAGTGACAGAGACCCTGGAAGTTTCAGAGCCAGAGTTCTTGGAGGTCTTGGAGCCAGAGATCCTAGAGGTCTTGGAGCCAGAAACCTTGGAAGTCTTAGAGCCAGAGATCTTGGAGATTTTAGAGCCAGAGACCTTGGAGGTTTCAGAGCCAGAGATCTTGGATGTTCAGAGCCAGAAATCTTGGAGGTTTAGAGCCAGAGACCCTGGAGGTCATAGAGCCAGAGATCTTGGAAGTCTTGGAGCCATCACTCGCTGGTAGAGCTTGGGAGCTCATGGAAGTGGCTCCTGCTCTCTCCTGGTGATGTTCTTCAGCCCCCTGAGGGCTGGAGTGTTTAGTCCTGGAATGGTTTGGCTTGGAAAAGACCTTAAAGATCATCTCATTCCATGGCCCCTCTTAGGGATAGGGATATTTTCCACTAGACCAGGTTGCTCAGGGTTGCTTTGGAGACTTTCAGGGGTGCTGTGGAGCTGTGCAGGATTCCCACAAGTGTCCTGGCACAGGGGGTGCTTTGTCCACTGAGAAATGCTGGAAGATGACACAAAACCAGACACCTGTGCGGTGGCAGGGGTTGATTTGGCTTGGTCTAGGGCCCCCTGTCCCAGTCACCAGCATTGAGAAAAGTGGGGATTTGCCCCTGCAGCTGCTCCAAGTATTTGCTGAGCTGGAGGAGCAGGTGGCAGCGAGCTGTGCCCAACACTTGGCACTGGTGCCACACAGAGCTCCGCAGGCTGTGGCACTGCCCAGTCCATCCCCTCTGCTGCTGGGGAATGTGGTCAACATCCCCCCTTTGCTCTTGGCAGGAGCTGAACTCGGAGATGAGGCAGCACCAGGAGGACCTGGCCACCCTGGAGCACCTGGCTGAGGAGCTCAGCTCCTGTGGCTTCACCCCCAGCTCCTCCCAGCAGCAGGAGAAGCTGCAGAGCCTGAAGAAAGATTTCCTGCAGCTCCAAAAGGTGGCAAAAGACAGGTGAGTCCCAAGGAGGGGAGCTTGGGGGTGGCCTCATGGTCCAAGCAAGGCCCTCCCTGTGGAGATCTCCTTTCCAAGGAGGGGGGACATGAGCCAGCTCTTCCTGCCGCCCTCCTCCCACGCCAGGATCCTGAGGCAGCTCTGCTCCAGCTGACGCTTTAAAAAAAGCCTTGGCTGGGGGCGTTGTGAAAAATTCCTGGTGCTGCAGCAGGAGCAGGAGCTCTGCATTTCCCCAGCTCCAGCCCTGAGCGTCCTGCTGGCTGCTGGGAGGATGGGGAGCAGCCTGGAGTGCCCTGAAATGGGGATAAAAGGGAGCTGGAGCAGGGTCAGAGCAGCAGCATCCACACCTCTCTGGCTGTGTGTCCAGAATCACTGTGGGATGCAGGGAAGGTGGTGGGGAAAAGGAGATGAAACTCCCAATAATCCCCAGAAATTCAGGGCTGCTGTGGCCAGCAAGGATGAGCCAAAGGGGCCTGAGAGTGCCTTGTTCCCCCAGGATGGGCTGGATGGATGGAGCTGTGGCCAAGGAGGAGAGGCAGCACAGCCTGGGCTCCCCAGGGATGCAGGGGCCTGAATGAGCCCTGTCTTCCCAAAAATGTCACTTTTCCCAGGATAAAGAGCCTGGGCAGGCTGGCAATGATGGTCTCATGGCTGTTGGCACCACTGGAGTGCCCAAAAGTGCCACCAGCCAGGACTTGATGGGATCAGCAGCACTGGGTGCACCCCATTTTGTGCTGTTCCCTGGCAACATCTGATAATAATAATAATAATAATAATAATAATAATAATAATAATAATAATAATAATAATAATAATAATTTTAAAAAGGGCTCCTAGGGACACAGCCGTGCCACATTCAGGAGGGGGTTATTACAAGGCAGAGCACGAGCTCTGACTCTCCAAAACCTTTTCACTCCCAGAGAAAAGGACGCCTCATCCTGCCAGGAGCAACTGGACGAGTTTCGGAACCTGGTCGGCGCCGTCAGGAAGTGGCTGAGGGAGGCTGAAGGCAAAATTCCACCTGCTGAGACCTCCCTGGGCACCCAGGAGCTGCAGCAGCACAGGCAGCAGATCCAGGTGGGAGCCTTGAAATCCTTGGGAAAGCCTTGAAATGCTGGGATGTGAAATAAATCCCATGAAGGAGAGGCCTTGCTGATGGTCTCAGCGTGCATCCCGTGCAGAGCAGGGAGCAGTGTGAGAGATTCCTTGGGTTTGCTGTCACTCCCTGTGCCTGCTCTGGTTGGGATTTAGGAGTGGGAGACCTGAACACGCTGTTTTTTCTGTGTTTCCCGTGGTGGATGTGGAAGGTGGCCTCCTGTCACCCGAGCCCCCGCTGTGCTCCAGCAGAGAGAGGGATGTGATAAATCAGGATGTGCTGGGCTTTGACTCAGCTCTGCTGAATCACCCACAGCCCTCACACCCCACAGCACCCAGGGCAGCGAGGGGGAGGAGGGATGTCCCCAGAATGGTGGGAGGGAGAAGGTTTCATTCAGCAGACCCATTAGCTGGGAAGAGCTTTTTTTGCTGTTTGATTTCCCCCCCCTGGCAAAAATAGATTTATCACAGCCACTTCCCCCAGTGCAGCCATGAGCTGCTGATGTCCCCACAGAGGGGACAGGGGGCTGTGGCCAGGCAAGTGTGGCCTCCAACCCCAAACTTGGCTTTTGAGCAGGATCTCCTGGAGGAATGGAAGGGGAAGGGCCCCCAGGTGGAGGAGATTGGCCGCAGAGGGACGCTCCTGGAGAACCTGATCGTGGAGATCACGGCCCCCAACACCCCTCCCAAGGCAGGTGAGTGGTGGCCAGCACTCCTGAGGACATCTCTGCTGTCAGCACTGCATCTTCTCCGAGCCTGCCTCCAGCGAAAAATGAGATTATTTCCTCCTTTTAACCAAATCCAGAGGGCCTGTGGTGATCTGAGTATGGTGAGGCTCGGTGGTTGAGTCACTGCCACTCGTTGCTTCAATGCATCATCCTAACTTGGCTTAATTAACTGTAGCCTAATGAATTGCCCTGTGCTTGCTGTGGGCACACACATCACACTCTGGTAGAGCTGGGGAGCTCATGGAAGTGGCTCCTGCTCTCTCCTGGTGGTGTTCTTCAGCCTCCTGAGGGCTGGAGTGTTTTAATCGACCTCCAGCAGTTTGGGTTTCGTATCTGGATGACATTTGGGGGCTGTGATAGTCAGATGTGATTTACTGGTCTCCCTTTTGGCTTCAAGTCTGTGAAGCAATGAGATTATGTCTGGTTCGTTTGGGAACCAGCTCGAAGATGTCTTCCAGCTTGTGAGAACAAGTCCCTGGACTCTCATCACTGATGGGAATTTATGGCAATTTATGGTCTGAATTTGTTTGTTAGGATTAAGTTCATGAGCAGTTCTCAGGGAAACCATCAGGAGAAGTGGGGAGAGGCTTGAGGGTGACCAAAGGTGCAGCCCCTTATGTCCATGAAAGTTTTAAAATATGGGGTTAGAAAAGAGAGACCTGCCTGAAAATGTGAATCTCCCTTTGGTTGTGACATCTGGTGTCCGAAGAAGGGACATTGGTGCATCTCTGGGCAAATGACAGCTTTGAATAGTTTCATCGCATAAAAAAGGAGGATGTGGGGGAATGAATCCCTTCAGGGAAGGCATTCAGCAGTTTTATTGGGTGTAAGTCACAAAATCATGCTCAGGGTGGCAGCTTCCCAGGAGTGGCAAGATGCCTGTGGTCCCCCAGCCCATGCAGGAGCCACATTATCCCTGCTGTCTGGGTGATGGGAGAGCTGCCCAGCTCCAGAAACTCCAAAAAGGCAGGAACAGCTCCAGGAAAACGAGGGGAGCACAAGGTGGAGAGATAAAGGGGCTCCAAACCAAATTATTGCCCCGTGCTGGGCAGGCGGATGGTGGAGGCACCACGTCAGTGCTTGGTGGTCCCTGTCACGCAGCAGCCATTCCTCACTTGCTGTCTGCACCCCTAACACTTCTCTCTTGTCCCTCTTGTCCCTGTCCCCTCTGCCCAGGTGCCACTCTGCCCACTGCAGGAAGCTCAGGAGGCAGCGTGAACGGATACCACACCTGCAAAGGTGAGCTCACTGTCAACACCACCCTGTCCCATCTTCATCCTTGCATTTCCATTCCCTGGCAATGCCAACCTCAGTGTGGCACCGCCAGCACCCCGGCAGAAGGGAAATGAGCTTGGCAAGGGGTTGGGAATTCTCAGCTGCTGTAATTGGAGGGTGGAGGTCGGGCTGAAGGACGGAGAGGAGCAGCCCTGGGGAGTGACAGCACCCTGACACCTGGTCAGGTGGTGTTAGGAACTGATAAATGGGAGATCATTTTAAGGCCTGCAATTAAATTTATTGGTTCTGTGGGATTATAGCAGCATCCAACCCTCCAGTTTGAAGAGCAATTTTAATTATTGCCCGTTATCTGCTGTTAGTTCTGCGGTTCAGCGAGATAATAGGTGCATAAAAATGGCTTCATATCTTGCTGCCAAATTATTTAACCTTGTATTAGCACTGGCTTTATGAAAAGGGGGCTCAGCTTGCATCAAGCTCACCGACAGAGAGCTTTGTTTGTAAACTGTCAAAGGGCACAGAGGGGGGACAAGTGGACAATCCCCCGTGGCAGGAGAGGTGAGGATGATGCGACGTCGCTCCGCAGGCAGAACGTGGCCTCTTTACTCCTCACCTCAGCTCTCTGTGGCTGCCTGGGGCTGGCTTAGAACCTGATAGTGTGAGGGGGAGGATGGTGGGCAGTGCTGCTGACCCCGGGCTGATTTTTTTTGGGTGCAGACCTGACGGAGATCCAGTGCGACGTGTCGGACGTGAGCCGGCGGTACCAGGCGCTGGGTGCAGCCCTGCAGGAGCGCCTGCAGCAGCTCTCAGCCATGCTGGACAGCATGCAGCAGGTGCAGGAGGAGGCCAGCTCCATGCTCAAGTGGCTGGAGTCCAAGGAAAGGATGCTGTCCGAGCTGGACGCCTCCTCCTCACCCACCAAGACGGAGACGATGAGAGCGCAGGCTGAGCACAACAAGGTGATGGCTCTTCACGACTTCCTGGGGTCATAAAATCACAAAATAGCCCTTAAAGATCATCCAGTTCCACCCCTCTGCTGTGCATCTCCCAGAGGATCCCAGAGATTGGGCTTTATTGCACAGAATTGGCCACAAGCCACAAATTAGCACAATTTGCCCTGAGTTGAAGAAGGGGCATTCCCAGACACAGCCTCAAGCTGCACCAAGGGAAATTTAGGTTGGATATCAGCAAAAAGTTTCTACAGAAGTGGGGATAAAGTTCTGGAATGGCTGCCCAGGGAGGTGGTGGAGTCACCATCGCCATCCCTGGATGTGTTTTAAAAATACTGGATGTGGCATTTGGTGCCATGGTTTAGTTGAGATGTCAGGACTGGGTTGGACTCAATGATCTTGAAGGTCATTTCCAACCTGGTCATTCTGTGAATTCCAGGCAGATTCATGGAGCAGCATCACAAAATTCCCCTTTGCTTTTAGACCTGTTGATGTCAGGCTGAGGGGAAAAAGAGATGATTTGGAGCCCTTGCTGCTGAGTCACTGCAATTTCTCCTGGAAAGCAATTCCCAGCTTTTTCCCTGCCCTTGCAGCCAAGTTAGGTCACAATAGTGCTAAAAAATTGATTTAACTGAGGAGCAAAGAGCAGAAATCATCCAGCTCTAGCTTGTAGGTGCTGCTTCGTTCCTGCTCATTGATTCTCCTGCCCTGTGCCTGAGGAAGTTCAAATCATTCTTTTCCAGGCATTTCTGGCTGAGTTGGAACAGAATTCTGGGAAGATCCAGAAGGTGAAGGAAGCACTTTCTGGCCTGCTGGAGAAATATCCAGATTCCCCAGAAGCAGTGAACTGGAAGAAGATGCAGGAAGACCTGAGTAAGTGCCTGGAGCATTAATGAGGCTTCTGTCACCAAACATCACGTTAGAGGAGGTTCAGGAGTGAGGGGCAGCCCCAAAGTCACGCTAGAGCAGAGTCACTTCTAATTAAAATTCAGTAAACAGCAAACCTATCTCTGAGCTGTCTGGTGTGGAAGGTGTTCCTGAGATGAGCCCTGTCGTGATTAATGGGATCTCTGTGACGGATGTGGATTTTAAAGGATTGCCTCCTTAAAAAAAAAAAAAAAAGGTGAGGGGGGGAAATGTGTTGGCAGCACAGGTTGATTGTTTTGATTAAAAGCTTCACTGCTTGATATAAAATTCCAGTCATTAGTGAGGCTACCCTTGGTAATTAAGTGTTGACTAAACAAGGCTGTGTGTTCAAAAAGAAGCCCAGAGATTCCTTCTTTTGAAGTAGCAGGAATGTGTTGGCTCCATCCAGGAGTTCTGAGTGAGGATGGGTACACATGAGAGTATATTCATTTATCAGGGATGTGAGATGGCTCACCCAAGGTCATGGCAGCAGTGATTAGAGCACAGAAATCCTGCTTGCAAGGTTTTCTCCTAAGAGCTTGCAGGAGCTCCTAGCAGAAAGCCACTGGATTTGGGTGATGGCTTCTTAGATGTAGAGTGGATAGAGTTTTATTGGAAAATAGAGATTTCCCATGGAGAAAACCACAGGGAGGGGAAAACAACCTTGGTGATGGAGGGATGGGCTGGCCAGGAGCTTGGCCATGGCCAACAGAGGTGCTGCTTCAGATTGCAGGTGGGAGAGGGCCAGCCAGGCCACGGCTGCACGGCAGCAGAAGCTGGAGGAGTCAGCGACCCAGCTGGCCACGTTCCAGGCCACTGAGGCCCAGCTGAGGCCCTGGCTGATGGAGAAGGAGCTGATGATGAGCGTGCTGGGCCCCCTCTCCATCGACCCCAACATGCTGAACGCTCAGAAGCAGCAGGTGCAGGTGAGAAGGGGTTTGTGACTTGGTGGTGGGCTCAGGATGGAGGAGAACATCTCACCCAGGAGTGAAGGTTGTGCTGGTTTTGTGAGCACTCTGAGTGCTCAGAGACCTCATGGCTCATCTTCCAAGTCCTCCAAACCCCACTGAGCCCAAAGGCTGTGTTGGTCTTGTGGATACTTTGAGGTGCAGTGAGTGCTCAGAGATCTCATGGCTTCTTTTCCAAGTCCTCCAAACCCCTCTGAGCCCAAACTGCTGTGAGTAACTTGGAAAGGGAGCAGTGCTGAGCTCCCTTCCTGCGCTGGATTGACTCAGCAGTGAATCACTTGGCCCCTCCTGGAGAGTGAAATTGCTTTAAACAAGGCCTGTGCTGACGCTCTGCAGGACTTGCTGATGCTGCCCCTCTGCCTGCCAGCCTGGCCCTTCCATTCCTCCTGCTCCCAAATCCTAACACGGCTCTAACCAGCCACGTCATGGAGCAAAAAAACAATCCCCAGTGGAGACAATTAGATTTTCATCTCATCTAAGTGGTTTGTGCTACATTATAAGACAAATAACAGAGAGAGCAAAGTCCTGGAGTCATAGACCCCTCCCATCTTTTAAACTCCCAGGGTCACAGTAAATCCTGGGCTACCCAGGCCAACTGCTGTCCCACCCCAGGGCCTGTTCCTGCTGATTCCATGGGCTGCATAAAGCCCCTGGAGGTCTGGTTTGTTTTGACTGTGTGTACTCGGAGCCGTCAGTTTTATGCAAACATTTTTATGTTATTTCTGTTGCAGTTTATGCTGAAGGAATTCGAAGCTCGCCGGCAGCAGCACGAGCAGCTCAACCAGGCAGCCCAGAGCATCCTGACTGGGCCTGGAGATGTCTCCCCATCCACCAGCCAGGTGCAGGAGGAGCTCCAAGGGGTCAACCAGAAATGGTCCGAGCTCACCGAGCGCCTCAACTCCCGCTCCAGCCAGATTGACCAAGCCATAGTGAAGAGCACCCAGTACCAGGAGCTTCTGCAGGGCCTCTCAGAGAAGGTGAAGGCTGTTGGGCAGCGCCTGAGCAGCCAGTCTGCCATCAGCACCCAGCCTGATGCTGTCAAACAGCAGCTGGAGGAGACCAGCGAGATCCGCTCGGACCTGGAGCAGCTGGAGGAGGAGATCTCAGAGGCTCAGACCCTCTGTGATGACCTCTCCGTGCTGATTGGGGAGCAGTACCTCAAGGATGAGTTGAGGAAACGTCTGGAGACGGTGGCACTTCCCCTGAAAGGCCTGGAAGATCTGGCAGGTGAGATAGAGGAGTTGCTTGAGATGTTAGGATGTCAAACACAACCCCTGCTCTTGCCAAAGGGCTCTCCCACCACTGGGTTTATGAAAATAATAGGGGAAGCACCATTTATCACTTTTTAGGGTTCTTCTTGGGTGTTTTATGTGGCACTAAGCATGGGAGAGTTCCAACTCCAGCAATACCTGAGCTGGAGAGGGAGCAGAGGTGTTTAGCCCCACTTCACCAAGCAAGGTGGCACATGCTTGGAACAAAAACCAGGTTCCTAAATTCAGACTGGGGCATGAAGAAAGCCCAGTGGCCACCCTCTGATCTTGGGATGCATCTTCTGGTTTCTCAGAGTTTACATTTAGAGACTGGTCAGGAGAGCTGAGACTTGCGCATTACCACTGCCTCTTACTACTTAAGAAATTTATGAATCAGTTAGGGGAAAAAAAGGGCTGGTGATGCAATGGAAAGCTCCTTCCTGTTAATCAAAACACAGTTGGTGCATCTGAGATGATTTTAAATAATTGCACCTCGCTTATTTGATTTGAGCTTAATTGTCGCCTCCTAATCTCGTTGCCGCTGCAGCCGACCGGATGAACCGGCTGCAGACAGCGCTCGCCAGCTCCCAGCAGTTCCAGCACATGTTTGATGAACTCAGGACCTGGCTGGATGACAAAAGGTGCCAGCAAGCCCAGAGCCAACCCATCTCTGCTAAGCTGGAGAGGCTGCAGAGCCAAATCCAGGAGCAAGAAGAGTTCCAGAAGAGCCTCAACCAACACAGCGGCTCCTACGAGATGATTGTGGCCGAGGGAGAGGCTTTGCTGCTGTCTGTCCAGCCTGGGGAGGAGAAGACCACTCTGCAGAACCAGCTGGTGGGCCTGAAAACACACTGGGAGGAGCTCAGCAAGCAGGCTGCTGACAGGCACTCCAAGCTCAAGGACTGCTTGCAGAAAGCTCAGAAGTACCAGCGGCACGCCGACGACCTCCTGCCCTGGGTGGAGGACTGCAAGGCGAAGATGGCAGAGCTGGAGGTAACCCTGGACCCAGTGCAGCTGGAGGCCACTCTCCTGAGGTCCAAGGCCATGCTGAGTGATGTGGAGAAGCGCAGGTCCCTGCTGGAGATGCTCAACAGTGCTGCTGACATCCTGACTGACGCTTCCCAGACGGACGAGGATGACATCCGCGATGAGAAGGCCGCCATCAACCACAAGATGGATGCCATCACAGAAGAGCTGCAGACCAAGACTGGCTCCATTGAAGAGATGTCCCAGAGGCTCAAGGAGTTCCAGGAGAGCTTCAAGAACATCGAGAAGAAGCTGGAAGGGGCGAAGCACCATCTGGAGATCTACGACGCCCTGGGGCCACAAGCCTGCAGCAACAAGAATTTGGAGAAGCTCAGGGCACAGCAGGAGGTGCTGCAGGCCCTGGAGCCGCAGGTGGATTATCTGAAAAACCTCACTCAGGGCCTGGTAGAAGATGCTCCAGATGGATCTGACTGCTCCCAGCTCCTCAGCCAAGCTGAGGTGGCTCAGCAGGACTTCAAGGCCGTCAAACAGAAAATCAACGATTGCAGCGCTTTGATGGAGAACAAGCTGGAAGGGATCGGCCAGTTCAACAGCAGGGTCAGGGAGATGTTCTCGCAGCTGGCAGACCTGGATGATGAGCTGGACAGCATGGGCCCCATCGGGAGAGACTCTGACAGCCTCCAGTCCCAGGCCGAGGACGTCCGCGCCTTCCTGGGCAAGCTGCACCGGCTGAAAGGCGACATCGAGTCCTCCGAGAGCGAGTGCAAGAAAATGCTGGAGGACGAGGGCAGCCCCGACCTGCTGGGGCTGAAGAGGGAGCTGGAGACGCTGAGCAAGCAGTGCAGCAAGCTGACGGAAAGGGGCAGGAACCGGCAGGAGCAGGTGGAGACCACGCTGTCCCGCGTGGAGGACTTCTACAGCCGCCTGAAGGAGCTGAGCCTCATGACCGCGGCGGCCGAGGAGAACGAGGCCCTGCAGTGGGTGGTGGGCACAGAGGTGGAGACCATCAACCAGCAGCTGGCAGACTTCAAGGTAAGTTTGATTCCATGATGATTTGGGTTTTGTTTGGTTTTTTTTTTTTTTTTAAAGTGTTTTTTGGCGTTGCGGGTTTTTTCTGGTGGGTTTCAAGCCGCGGCGTCTCCGTGGTTTTTGTTGCTGTGGTTTGTGAGTGGGTTTGCACTCCTTGTTTTTGGGGGGTTTTTTTTGTTTTTTTTTTTAAAGTGTTTTTTGGCATTGTGGGTTTTTTTTGGTGGGTTTCGAGCCGTGGCGTCTCCGTAGTTTTTGTTGCCGTGGTTTGTGAGTGGGTTTGCACTCCTTGCTTTTTTTGGGGTTTTTTGGGGTTTTTTTTTGTTTTTTTTTTAAAGTGTTTTTTGGCATTGTGGGGTTTTTTTGGTGGGTTTCGAGCCGTGGCGTCTCCGTGGTTTTTGTTGCCGTGGTTTGTGAGTGGGTTTGCACTGAAACGTCCTTGTTCTGGAGGGTGTGAAATCCTGCTGGTGGACTCGATAGTCTGTGGTGGAAAGGTGTGGAAAAATTGAGAGATTGGCAGGAAAATCCCCGTTCTCCTGGTGATGTGTGATGTTGGCGTGCCAGCAGCTCGTGGGCTGGTAGGGGTGGGTGGCATTTAGATTTTGGGGGAGGAAGGGAGGGGTTTGAGTCCACTTGAGCTGTGAATTTGCGCCTTTTGAGAGTCTAGCCCACATCAGATCATCCTGTAGGTCTGGCTCTGCCTGGCCCTCTGTTCTGTTTGTTGTTCACTCCATCTGGGTCACACATTGCATCCATTTTGGGTGCAAAAAGAGCTGCAGATATAAACTGTGAGACAAGGAAATAAAACCAAGGTGAAGTTTTATGTGGCTGTTCACATTTCCAGCAAGGAGACCATCAAGGCTTGCATGAAGCACTGAGAGAGGGAAGAGTTGGAGTGTGTTTGATATATTTCTATACAGTATCATGAAGTTGGGTCATGCTGTTACACTCCATTAATTATATTAACACGGCTTAGAAATCCTCTTGCTGTGAAACTTTTATTCCTTATGTGCTCAGGAGTTGATGATTGGGCTGATTTACATCTGGCTGCTTGTTTCCTGGTGTTAATGGGGGGGTGGGAGGGAGAGGCACTTTTACAGCCATTTACTTTTCATCTCATGGCTAATTGATCCCGTTCCACCACTCGAGCAGCTCTGTGGAACCTTCCCCAGGACAAGGTGTTTCTGGTTTGGGGTTTGCCTATCTGAAAAAAAAATAGCTGAAGTGTATTTATGGGACAAATTCAACATCATCTGATGGCATTGCTTGTGTTGGGCAGTTTGCTTTGAGCTGGTATCAGTGGTGAGGATTTAAATTCACCATTAAAAACACCACAGAGTCACTTGGAACAAATACGTCCAAAAAGGAGGTTTTAGCCCTTAAAATCAATGAACCTTTCCTGCAGAACATGGGATTATTCCCAGCTCTCATTAGGAATGATGACAAAACCCAGGCTGGGCAGGAGCAGCTTAACCCACCGTGGGCTTTGCACGTGGTCCACAGCTCGGTGACCTTGGGGATGACCCCTTAAGGCATGGGTGACCTGAGCCAGGGGGGTTTGGGGGTCTGAGGTATCCTTACCAAGAGTCATTTTCTGGATATTGAGGCCATGTGGAGCATTTGAGGCCTCTGTGGGTGGGAAAGTGAAAGTGGCAGCAGTGGTGGGAAGGATTTGCTGTGTAATGGCTGGGAGTGAAAATGGGGGAGAAGCAGGAGGGGAGGATGGAGCAATCATGGTTACAGCAGCATTCCTTCATTCCTTCATTCCTTCCTTCATTCCTCCTTTCCCTCCGTGCAAGGCTCATCCCCGGGGATTTCTGCACAAATCCCAAAGGTTGCAGAGCTGATCTTGGCAAAGCTTCACCTCCTGCTCCTACCTAAGGGGGACACAGTCCCAGATCCTGGTCTGCACATGGAAGGGCATCAGCAGGGACTGGAGGGAGAGCTGTGCAAAAAAACCCTGGCTGGTGCTTTATGGGGAGCTCGGGGGGGGGCTCCTCGTGCTTTTATTTCCCAACAAATTCTAAGACAACATCACAACTCTTGCCCTGCTTGGATTGCAAACCAGGGGCGTGCCCGGAGTGTCCTGGTGGAGCAGAGGAGCTGCTCATGCTGGCAGTGCTCTGTGGGGAGGGATGGGGTGAGGGATGGGGTGACCGCGAGCGGTCGCGCTCTGTCTGTCCAGAAGGGCTCGAATGCAGGCAGATATTATGTCTTAAGGCATTAATTTTAATGAACATCTGTGTAAATGAGATGCAAATCAGGCATGGCCCCGGGGGCTCCAGGCAAGTTGCCAACAGAGCCCTGACAAAGGTGGGCACTTCTGGACTCATTGTGTCCACATTTTAATAAAGAAGAAACGTTGAAGGCTCTGGTGGAGGCTGGGAACGGACGGCTTTGGAAGCAGCTCACATTTGAAGCTTCCCATGTATTTTTCTTTTCCCTTTTTCTTTCCCCAAAAGGCCACAACCCCCTTAACTTTTGGAAAACTGCCATTTGTGCATTTCCTCTGTATCCTCCCTCCCAGCCCCTTTCCCAGGTCACAGAGGGACTAATCCTGGCTTTGGGATGGATGAGCCCTCTCCTGCTGTAAGTTTTCCTCCTGGCTGGGTTCCTCCGAGGCAGGAGGCTGGGAAGCAGCTGTCAGATCATGCTCAGGGGGAAGCTTTGTTTGCAGGAGGGGTTTTTTTGCTTCAGCAAAATGTGATTTTGGGGACAGATCCTCAGCAGCTCCCACGGCCATCAGGAGCCAGGACAAGGGTCCAGGGTGTGACCAGGAAAACCAGGCAGGGAGTGGTTGGTTGTGGCAGGATTGTTAAGAAAGCCCATCTGGAGGAGACTTTAAGGGGTCATCAGATGGAGCCCTGAGTTTTCTGGTGAGATCAAGTGCAGCTGAAAGGCATTTCTGTGGTTTGGAGCCTGTGCTTATATGGACATCCCCATGGATCGCTTTGGATCCAGCTGTGCCACAGAAGAAACAACGTGGGTTTAGCTCATGGAGAGCTGTCAGAGCGAAGGAACCTCATCTTTAACTCCTCATCTCCAGCAGGAGTTTAACCCAGGTGTCTCTGGTTCCATTGCTGCCTCTCTGAGGAGCTTCTGTGTTGTGTAAAAAGGTGCTGAAAGTCAGGAGGAGCTTTGTGCTGAGCTTCACACGGCCAAGCTGGGCTCTTCAGCACGAGGGACAAGTGCCAGGCAGCACCAGGAGCTGCTCGTAGGAGTTTCCAGGCTGGGGCACTTCTGCCCCCTCCACTGTCTCTGCTGTCAGCTCAGGTTTCTCAAAGCTTACGCTAATATTAAATTTTAATGACTGGAATCGAGTGAGCTACGGTTGAGATGTTTCTAAACATAACAGCTCTGTGGATTCAGTTTGGCAAACCGCAGAATCCCCCAGGGAAATGATTCCCCAGGTACAGATGAGACAGGGGGGTCACTCACGTGAAGGCAGAGGGAGTTTCTGCATTGCTTTGTCTCCATCAGCAGCAGCCCCAGATCAGCTGGGAGACCCTAAGTGAGAACTTTTCACCCCAAAAATGGTGACACTGATGGGACGAAGCTTGTGCTGCTCAGTGCAAGTGGCTCAGACTCCTTTACGCGCTGAAGAAGTGAGGTTTTCTGGTTGGGAGCAGAGGTGCCAGAATGCCCCAGGCATGGGCTTGTCCTGTCTGGCCAAGGAGAACCCATCAGCCACTGATGGAGCTGGTGGAATCAAATTCTTGGGTGTTTTGAGGGGGAGACATCTGTGCTGGGGTAGCTTGGCCTCCTGGCTAAGCAAGCTTAAGCCTGGCTTTTGTTTATCTTTTACACAGTGGATTTTGAACTTGGGTTTCAAAGCTTGGCGTTGGCAGCTCTGAGCTGGGACCCTCTTTGATTCTCGGTGTTGTTCTTGGACAAACCCTTAACGCTGTCACATTTCACCTACGAAATTCACGGCATTGGAGCTCAGCCCTGGGTCAGCTGGGAGGGATTTTTGGGCTCTCTGCCTCACAGTGCTCAGGAGTGGAGGATCCTGGTGCCTCCCCAGTCACGGAATCGTGGAATGGTTTGGGTGGGAAGGGGCAGGGACACCTTTCCACTCTGCCAGCTTGCTCCAAACCCTGTCCTTGAACTCTTCCAGGGATAAGTGGGCATTTCCTGCAGGAAGAATCTCAGCTGTGTCATGGCTGGGGGACACTTTGTCCCCGTGAGGAAGATGAGAGCAGGATCCAACCCTGCATTCCTTCCGAGCCGTGCTCAACCGTGAAACAAGAATTTGGAGCGCTTCCCCCAAAATGAAACCCAAGGGGAAAAAAACGACATCAAACATGACCCCAACCAAAGGCTGCCATCACTTTGGGGTGGCTGCAGGTGCAGGGACACCTGGTGAGGTGTCTGTGTCACCACAGGCTGCTGCTGTCACCACAGCTGAGCTGGGTGGCGCTGGGGCAGGGCGCAGGAATGTGGCGAGCCAGGACCTGCTGCAGCTGGCACAGCCGGGCTGTTTATCCCAAATCTGCCTCCCAGGGTTAATTAAACCCCACCCCGGAGAGGAGGGAGGAGCAGGAGGGGGTCTCCAGCATCCAGCTTTCAGTGGGT
This sequence comes from Ammospiza nelsoni, assembly GCF_027579445.1. Classification (NCBI taxonomy): domain Eukaryota; kingdom Metazoa; phylum Chordata; class Aves; order Passeriformes; family Passerellidae; genus Ammospiza; species Ammospiza nelsoni. Next base: position 1,550,191 of record NC_080657.1, on the reverse strand, counting down.
GATGGCTTAGGCAAGGCAGTGGAGGGAGGAGATGGGATTTTGGGATCCTGCCGCTTCTCCTGGCACTTTTGGGGAGGTTTTTGGAAACTGAAGTTGCTCATGGAGGTGCAGGACAGGGTCCCCAGTACCCAGCCTTCAGTGGGTGATGGCTTAGGCAAGGCAGAGGAAGGAGGAGATGGGATTTTGGGATCCTGCCGCTTCTCCTGGCACTTTTGGGGAGGTTTTTGGAAATTGGAGGAGCAGGAGGGGGTCTCCAGTATTCAGCCTTCAGTGCTTAGAAAAGGCAGCAGAGGAGAAGATGAGATTTTGGGGTCCTGCCTCTTCTCCTGATGTTTTTGGGAAGGTTTTTGGAAACTGGAGTTCTCAGGGAGGAGCAGGAAAAGGTCTCCCACATCCAGCCTTCAGTGCTTAGCCAAGGCAGCAGAGGGAGGAGATGAGATTTTGGGATCCTGCCTCTTCTCCTGACGTTTTTGGGGAGGTTTTTGGAAGCTGGAGTTGCTCATGGAGGAGCAGGACAGGGTCTCCTACATCCAGCCTTCAGTGGGTGATGGCTTTGCCTAGGCAGAAGAAGGAGGAGATGAGATTTTGGGATCCTGCCGCTTCTCCTGGTGTTTTTTGGGAGGTTTTTGGGAACTGGATTTCCTCAATGCAGTGAACTCTGGCAGTGCTGTGTCACACCAATAAAGGTTTAATGCTGGATGATGGAGAGGGGGAGGGAGAATCCCTAGACAGCAGTAACTGAAGCCTCAGTGCTTTATTTCAGAGTAGGTCAGGTCAGCCAGGGCCCACACAGCCGTTGTGCCTCCAGCACCCTCTTTGTCTGCTTCAATACAAAAATAAAAATCAGGAAAGAAATCCTGGGAGTGGTGATGCACTGAGCGAGGCCCAGACCAGAATTACTCATCTGGCCCTTCCAGTGGTGCTGTCTGAGAGAAAGCAGAAGCTGGCCAGGGCTGGGGAACCCACACAGGTTCCTGTGCCCCCCTTCCTGCCTGCCTGGGGGTGTCAGCTTCTCTCAGCTCTTCATTTATGACTCGTAATTCCAACCTTTCCACCTGGGAGCTGAGTCAGTGGTGATGTCAGAAATGTCCCTGGGTTTGTCCCAGGTGTCACTGCCTGAGGTTTTGGGGAGGGGGCTGCCACTGATGTGAGCTCATGAGCCATTGATGTCAGAGGCAGGGATGGGATGGGATGGGATGGGATGGGATGGGATGGGATGGGATGGGATGGGATGGGATGGGATGGGATGGGATGGGATGGGATGGGATGGGGACTGCCCAGCATCCTACATCCATCATCCTGCAGTGTGTCACTGAGGATATTTTGCAGGAGGATCAGAGTTTGGGTTTCTCCCCAGAAATTTTAGCCCATTTATTTTTGATGATTGTGGCGTTTTGTGACCTTCCTTTGTTGGGTGATCTTGAGGATCTTTTCCAAGCTCAGTGATTTTTGTGGTTCTCCCTGGGACTGTTAGCTCTGCTCCTGCCAGGGCTTCTCTTGGAGATCAGAGAATGCTTTGGGTTGGAAGGGACCTTAAAGATCACCTCATTCCAGCCCTCCTGAGGAGAGCAGAGAGGAAAAGCAGCATCCCATTTTGGATGGGACTGGAGAGCAGGGGCGACTCCATGTGCTGATGGCACGAGGTATTGACACTCAAAAACCTTGATTTCTGGAGGCAGCAGGACAAGAGTGGTCCTGAGGCAGGACAGGAGTGGTCCTCAGCCAGGACAAGTGGTGGCATCATACAGGTGATGCCCCAGCACCCAACCTAGGAGCTTCCAGACCACGTAGCCACTAGATTTGGGTGATGGCTTCTTAGATGGAGCATGGATAAAGCCACTCTAGTTTTATTGGAAAACAGAGATTTCCCACTGGGAGAACCACAGGGAGGAGAAAACAACCTTGCTGATGGACGGGCTGGCCAGGAGCTTTTTTGAGCCCTCCCCACCCCACCAAACAGCCAAACCCCGGCAGGTGGGCGAGGGGAGGTGGCTTCCTGAGCACGGGATGTGGCAGGGAAGGGGCTCTCTGCCACTTGCTGTGCCCCGGGGTATTTTTAACCCTTGTGTGCCCCCGGAGGAATGCGTGTGGCTCCCGCCAGGCGTGGGGCTGGGAGCAGCTGGGTGGGCCTGGGCTGGCAGTGGGGACGGGCTGCGTGACGGTGTCTCCTGGCTGAACGCTTTCCAGGCCTACTTAAAGTATCTCTGGCTCGTATTTTCAGCATCAGCAGCACGGGCAGAAATGCCTCCTCCCTGACAGCTGTTAAGCTGCCTTAAAGGCACCATCTCCCCTCGTTGGGGAAGGGGGTGATAAATGGGGGTGGTAAGCGCAAGGCTGTGCTGGGTGACAGGGCTGTCACCGAGGGAGGGTGGCCCGAGCTGCAGAGCCCTGGTGGAGCTCATTTCTAGCCTGGCCCTCATTTCTAACCTGGCCCCCATTTCTAGCCTGGCCCCCATTTCTAGCCTGGCCCTCCTTTCTAACCTGGCCCCCATTTCTAACCTGGCTCCCCTTTCTAACCTGGCCCCCATTTCTAGCCTGGCCCTCATTTCTAACCTGGCCCTCATTTCTAACCTGGCTCCCCTTTCTAACCTGGCCCCCATTTCTAACCTGGCCCTCATTTCTAACCTGGCCCCCATTTCTAGCCTGGCCCCCATTTCTAACCTGGCCCCCATTTCTAGCCTGGCCCCCATTTCTAGCCTGGCCCCCATTTCTAACCTGGCCCCCATTTCTAGCCTGGCTCCCCTTTCTAACCTGGCCCCCATTTCTAGCCTGGCCCCCATTTCTAACCTGGCCCCCATTTCTAGCCTGGCTCCCCTTTCTAACCTGGCCCCCATTTCTAGCCTGGCTCCCCTTTCTAACCTGGCCCCCATTTCTAACCTGGCCCCCATTTCTAGCCTGGCCCTCATTTCTAACCTGGCCCCCATTTCTAGCCTGGCCCCCATTTCTAGCCTGGCCCCCATTTCTAACCTGGCCACCTTGTGCTGCCAGTGGCCTTGGCAGCCTCTTCTCTCCTTGGGAATAAATGTTAGCAGTGAGGGGAGAGCAAAGGTAGCCCAGGAGCTCCTCCTTGCTAAAGAGAACGCTGCTGTGTGCTGGTTCATCAGCAAACCACGGGTGGGCTTTGACCTTGACGTGTCAGCAGAGGCTTCCCCGATCCCGAGAACAAGAGTGAATTAAGCCAAGAGTTGCTGAGATCGACCAAATCGTTGCTTTTTTTTTCCCTCCTCCTTTCCTTTTCTTTCCTTGCCCGTGAAACAATCCGGGCTGTGATCAAATGGTGCCTTTCAGCAGCTCCCAAAGCCACCCACTTGCAGATGCTGTGGTGGCCCTGGCGGGTCTGAGCCGAGGGGCATGGCCAGAGGAATGTCCTCTCCCCAGAGCTCTCGTTAGCTGCTGGTGATGACACTTCACAGCGCTTCCAGGAGAGACTAAAAATACCAGCTTTGCATAAGACCAGGAGAGCTGAGGATCCGAGGGAGGAGGAGGAGGAGATGGGAAGGGTTTTGTCTGAGCAGGCTCCTCTCCTGGTCCTGGCAGGATGCAGCCATGGAAGGGGGATCTTTGGGGTCATTTCCATCACCCACAGCATCCAAACCAGGCTTGGGAAGGGAGAAAATGTGGCCACTGAGTCTGGAGCAAGCAGGGAAGGACTCAGGCTTGGATTAGTCACTGCAGCCTTTTCAAGAACAATTGCCAGTTCTCCTGCTGAAGGAGTGGTTTAGATGTCTCCCATCCAGAGGATTCTCAGGATGATAACACACTTAGCTCACTTCCTAAAGAGCCTCAGAGCAGTTTGTTACTCACCCCATCTCCCTGTTGTGCCCCTTTGCTCTGGGGAGCAGATTCTGCATTTTGTGGGCAGTGGGATGCCCAGGGTGCTTCAGTTTGCAGGGAAATGCAGCAGCTGAGGACAAAAATGGGCATTTCAGCAGTTTCACCTCCTGGCACAAGGGCCCTGGGACTCTCCCAGTCCCATCTCAGGTTGCTGCCAGGGAGTTTTGGGGCGTTCTGGGGGTTCCATGGGAACGCTGAGTGCTGTGGGGCTGTGCCTGAGCTCTGCTGTAACACGTGGGCTCCAGGCTTCGTTCTGGAGAATTATTTATACCAACATCTATATTAGCTGCCTTGCAGGGAGAGCGCTGCAGCGCAGCTCCTGCAAAATAAATTTAATTTTTTTTAACTTTTTTTTTTTTTTTTTTTTTTTTTTTGCATAGCACTCGCTGCAGCTGTGCATCCAAAGTGCAGGAGGTTTCTCTGGGAGTTTGGATTTTAACCTCTTCCTAAAACTTTCCCCGTGTGGAGGGAGGTGCAGACCCCCACAGAGGATGCTGAGGTTTCCTCCCACAGCCCTGTGCAGGAGAGCCCTGAATGAGCAGGTTCCAAATGGCTGATTTAAAGATGTGCTGGCTCCCTGCATCCCGAGCAGCTGGAGCCTTTGGAGAGGGATTGAGTGATGGCAGAGCCCTGGTGTGAGGTTGGTTTGTGAGCCAAAGGGATCAGGGAGCACCCAGGGCAGCACAGCCGGGTGGGAATGGCCCCAATGCTCCTGCCTGGGTCAGGAGCTGGAATGGCAATCACAGAGATTTGGGGAGAGGAATGAATTAGGAGAGCAAGAGGGAGAGAAAGAAATCTCTCTGACCTTGTGACAAACGCAGCAAAAGCTTTAAAAAACATGAGTCCTCTGCTAAAATATCCCAGTGCAACCTAAAGCGCCGTTTCTAAGGGAGATTTTGTGTGCGCTCGATTTGGCTTTGTGCTTCTATTGCAGCGTCTGAGGGAGGGTGGAACGTGCCCTCGGTCCTTCTGCTGGGCTGGAGGCACTGGGGGTTATCCACCCTGCCTTGCTTGGACGTGGCACAGTGTCCCAGCCCAGGGGTGGCACTTTGGGGTCACATCTGGGGACACAGTGATGACCCACACGATGGCAGACACAGGGAAGAGGTTACCCAGAAAAGCTGTGGCTGCCCCAGCCCTCAAGGCCAGGCTGGTCTAGTGGAAAGTGTCCCTGCCCAGAGCAGGGAGTGGGACAACACAACTATTCTATTTTATGACAGCTTCCAACACAAACTATTCCATTTTATGGCATGGTCAGCAAGGCCTGTAAGGACAAAGATAGGAGCTCTCCTCCATCCATCCTGCACTCCCAGGGCAGAAGGGCACCAAGGTGGACTTTAGAGAAGCTTTGAGGGTGAAGAAGACCTTAGGTTTCACTCTGATCTCATAAATGACCAATCCGTCAGAGATCTTGAGCTGCCTCTGATCTCTCTTGCTCCTCACATCTCACCTCACTTCCAGCTGCTGAGATGCTTTAAAAGAAAGCTAAAAATACATTGGTTTCCAAAGAGTGCTGTGCCCTGTAAACAGTGGTGGCAGAGGTGGCAGGGTGCAGCACAGCCATAAACAGGGTGGCATCAGCCTGTGACAGGGACAGCACGCGTCCCCACACGCCAGGGCTGGTGGCCATGTGAGGAAAGCTTGAAACCAGCAGGTTCAGGAGACAAATGGGGATGTTCCTGCTTGGAGAAGGTCTTGGAAAGCCTCTGGGTGGGTTTTAGCTGAGGGTGTTTTATCTGCAGGACCTGACCTGAGGTGGGTCCAGGTCTGGGTTAGGTGACCGGACTGGTTTGGGGACTGGTTTGGAGACTGAGCAAAAGCCAAACCAGGGGTCTTGAAGAAACTTGGAAATACCAGAAAGGACAAAAATCAGGCAGGACCTTCATGTCCTTCACATCCATCCCTTGCACCGACACAAAGCTCAGGCAAAGCCCTGACCTTGCAATTCCCAGCCCTGTTTGGCTCCTGTCCCCATCGCTGGGGTGACACTTGGAGCCTCAAAGCCGCGATTTGAGGAACCTGCAGGAGCTGTGGCCGCGATCTTTGCCTTTCCAACTGGCTTTCATCCCTGCCCAGTCTTCCCCTAACGCTTCCAGAAATTATTGGTGGGGAGGGGGGCGAATGCGTCTGAGGAAGACTCGGCTCGCTCCTGGCACGGGACTCGGTGAGGAAATGGGAAAAGAATTTCTGGCTGTGAAACGGGGCAGCTCCAGAGAGAGGAGAGAGAGAGAGAGCTCGTTTCTCCTTCTCAGTGGAACAAAAAAGCCTCCTCGCCCCAGCCCGGATGCCTGGGATTCCTGGCGGAGGGGCCCTGGGAGCGGTAACGGAGCAGCTCCCGGCCAAGGTGCTTGAGGAGCAGCCGATGCTGGCACGGCTCCGTTTTGTCCTCTTGTTGTTTCAGCTGCTCTGCATTAATAGCAGCCACCAGGAGCTGCGGTGTCGCCCGCCAAAGGGGGAAAAATCCCGGCGTTGGGGCGCTCTGGGCAGTGTTGGCAGCTGGGGATGGATGGATGGATGGATGGATGGATGGATGGATGGATGGATGGATGGATGGATGGATGGATGGATGGATGGAGGCTGCAAGATGAATGTCCAGGGGGATGTGGAGGGGACATGGCCTGGATGGACAGAACAGCTCCCTGGGGGATGTTTGGGATCCCCTCCATGGCCTGGATGGACAGAACAGCTCCCTGGGGGATGTTTGGGATCCCCTCTCAGATCCTCACTCCCTCCCTGCCTCCTGCTTTTTTTCCTTGGTTGTATTTGATGGTGGAAAAAAGGGGTTCCAAAGGTTTCCCACTGTGCAAAAATCTCCATCCGAGGATCACCTCGGGCCATTTAATGGGCAATTTCCCCCGACCCCTCCCCTTCCACAAAACATCCGTTCCCGTCTCTCCAAAGCCAAACAAAGCTTTGGGAACGCCGTGGTTGGTGGTGGGACATGGGGATGCAGGGGCTGAGAGCTTGGGGATGTGGGAGCTGGGCTCCCACCACACCACACCATGACTTTTTTGGCAAAGCCTCGGCGTTTTCAGGATGGCAGTGCATCCAAAAATATTCAGGATTTCATCTTCCTTAGCTGTGGCTCTCCATGGCCAGGTGGGAAGGATTTTGGTGAAGCTGTGGCACAGAAGGCACAGCCCGAGCTCTGATTCTCGCAGTGTTGGTGCTTTTGGAGTGCAATGCTGCACGTTTTTCTGTATTAAACACCTTGTATTTTTATCCCGATGCCATAATTCATCCCAAAGTAGCAGGCCGGGTGGCTGGTGGGGTGGGTTGTTGCCTGGAGATGCGTGGAGGCTGTTCCCAACCCTCCTGTTTTCTCTCCCAAGTCTGTGACTTCCCTCAGCATCACTTCGCAGCGGTGATTCACGCACCCGGGCTGCCTCCCTCCCCACTTCCAACGTTCCCCATCTCCTAAACCCAAGGGTTTTGGGGGAGGAAAAGAGGGTGACAGGACTCAGGATGATGGGAGGAGCAGGATGCTACCCAAGAGCCGGGGCTATAAAAATCATGATTTTTACCAAAAGAGCCTGCAGTGGTTCAGGGGAACGGTGGCGAATCGCGGGCGGCTTTTTGGCAGAGCGATGGGGGGAGGCAAAATTGCTACTTTGGGGGTGTTCCGGGCGCGCTTCTGCGCTGAATTCGGAACTCGGCTCTTTGTGCGAGGAGCAGGGGGACACCCGATGTGTCGCCATCTCCCCGCCAGCTCCGGCTCGGGGAACGGCGGACAAAGGGCCGGAGGGGGAGCGGGCCCGGCGGCGGCGGGAGCCGGAGCCGGAGCCGCCGCCGAGCCAGGGCGTTGCTGCTCTTTGTCGGGGGCTGCCGCCGCCTCCCCCCGGAGGAGGGGCCATCCCCGGCGGGGCGGGCGGGCGCCACCCCCGCGCTGCCTCCTCCGAGCATCCCCCCCCGCTCCCCGGGGCCGGGCCGCGCTCCGGTTCCCCCATGCCGGGCCCGCCGGGCGGGGGTCGGTGCGGGGGGCGCGGGAGGCCCCGCGGGGCTCGGCGAGGGGGCGGCCCCGGCGCTGCCGCCCCGCCCCGCGGCGCCGCCCCCCGCCCGCCCCCGCGTCCCCCCGCCCTCCGCCGGGGCTGGAGCTCCGCGGGAGCCGGTGCTGGCGGCGGCGGCGGCGGGGCCGGGGCGTGCGGCGGCCTGCGCGGCTCGGCCTTTTGTTCCGCCGGCGGGAAGCAGAGCGGGAGGCGGCGGCCGGCAGCGGGAGGACGAGCAGGAACGGCAGCAGCAAGAGGAGGAGGAGGAGGAGGAGGAAGGCAGCGGCCATGCATCCCGCCGCGCCGGCCGGGGGCTGCCCGCGGGGGCGGCGCGGAGCCCCCCGCCCCCGGCCCGGCCGCTGAGCCGCGCACAAAAGGGGAGAGAGCGGCGGGGAAAGGGGAACGGGAGGGCGGCCCCGGGGTGTGGGGGTGTGTGCGTGTGTGTGTGTGCCCGCCCCGGCCCCGGCCCCATCCCCATCCTCCCCGGTCCGCCCCGCATCGCCGCCGGTACCGGCCCCGCCGCCCCGCCATGGCCGGGCCGCCCGGTGGCGCGGAGCCGCCGCAGCCCGACACCGGCCGCCGGGAAAGTTAGTGCGAGCGGGGCCGGCAGCAGGAGGAGGAAGAGGAGGAAGAAGAAGAAGCGGCAGCAGCGGCGGCAACAGCCGCCTCCAGCCGCCGCTGCTCCCCGTCCCCCCCGTCGGCTCCCGGAGGCAACTCAGGGGATTCCATCCCGCTCCGTCCCTTTGCCATTTTTGGATGCGGTTTATAGCCAATTTTTTTTTTTTTTTTCCCCTGGGGAGAAAGCAAAAAAAAAAAAAAAGCGAAGACCCAGCAGCCTTCCTCCACCTCCCGATTCCGCCGTGCCGCCACCGCCGCGCTCCCACCCGCTGGATTTTGGGGGTTCCGCCACTGCCGGTGGCACCGGGCGAGGTGACGGCAGCGACAATGCCATCATGTTTTTGAGACAGGAAACCTCCGAGTTTGCCCCGAATGAAGAACTTCCTGTGTTTAAAGTTGTACGAATATCCGCTGACAAGCCCGGTTCAAATGAAAACACGAGAGTCGGGGGGAGAGGCTAATTCGGACCAGCTGGACTCGCACGGCGCTCGGAGCTGGGCAGAAAACGCGCGGAGCCGCTCGCCCCTGCCAGCCGGCAGCGGCCGGGACAAGCAGTGCCTTTGTTAGTCAAGAAGGACGGACGGGATAATTTGAGAGCGCTTCAAACTCTTCCGCCGTTTCTGTCGCTTGGAATATTTTTACCGGAGCTGTTGGATTTTGGATGAGCCGCTGATGGATGGGGTTTTTTAGGGGTGCCGGGGGGGGGTGAGATGAGTTGTTTCACTGCTCGGGACTGCCGCTCGGGACTTCCCATCCCCGTAGCATCACTTTGGGATTAGAGGCTGCCCCGGCGGCGGGTTTGGGACCTGCTGGCCGTGTGATGCTTCCTGCCGTGGCGGGCGAAAGGTTGCCGGGGTGTTTCCTTCATCCATAAGGACGAGAGTATGGGCAAACCACTGAGCCGGCCAGACTGTTTACGGCAGAACCGCACTTGCCTGGGCAAGGGCGAGGATGAGGATGGCTATATAGAGGATTGCTACGTGCCCCAGAGGTCGATATACGACACCATGAGAATCAACGAGCAGATCGATCAGGGATCGAAGCTCAACCAGCTCTCCAAGAGCACCCTGGGCAAGGGGGACGGCAGCACCATATCCAGCAACGGCACTCTGGGGGCTGCCAACGTCTTCGAGTCCAGGCCACCAGAACCCAAGAAGCTGGACGAGCGCGTCATCTTCGACCAGCTGAAGCTCAGCAGTGACGTCTCCAAGCCGGCGCCGGCTCCACCAAAGCGGCGGCCGAACCCCGAGAAGAAGGAGAACGTCAACCGGCGCTCGTGGAAGTCCTTCATGCCTCCCAACTTCACCGAGTTCGCCGAAAGGATGGGGGCTTCTCTCAGCGAGGTGTCGGAGGTGGGTGCCTCCAACCCTTCCCTGCGGGACAAGCGGGATTCCAGCGCCATGCTGGCCGAGCAGCCGGGCCAGCCCGAGCACGGCGAGCCCATGTCCGAGTCCCTCACCTTGGAGCACGTCTCCAAGGCATCTGGCACGGCAGAGGCTCTGGGGGCCAAGCAGTTCAGCGTGGATGGCTATGGGGGTCCCCGGGAAGAGCGCCAGGCCCTGCTGAGCGCCGGTGACAGCCGTGCCAGGGAGCTGGCCAGGGCCCGCCGGCTGCCCAGTGCCACCTGGCCACGGGCCAGGAAGAATTTCATCAGGGGGAACTTCAACGATGGGCACCAGGAGACCCTGGAGGCCTCCGAGTCGGACTCTACGGTGGAGAACGTCAACCTCTCTCCGTGCCTTAGTGAGGAGCTGCTGGATACGGGGCTGGATATTCTCATCACCTCCAATCTCAGGGAGAAAACGGAGTCTGAGCTGAGATTTGAGGAGGACGAGCGCTGGGTGATGATGGAGGAGTGGGAGGAGGCGACGCTGTCAGAGAGAGGAAAGGCTGTTCTGGTGGCAGAGGAGAAGAGGAGCTGTTGCTTGGCAGATATTTCTGAAGAAAGGGAACAATCCACTGCTCCTGAGGACGGCTCTGCCCCCAGCCCGGGGACCTCCCTGTCCTGCACGTCCCCTGGGGATGGTGGCACCCCATGCTGCACGGAGGACGTGGCTGTGCAATGTGGGGTTGAGGACTTTGCTCCGGTTTTGGAGCGCCCAGCCAGCCCCACGGGCCCCGAGCTGTCTGACACAGACTCGGTGCAGATGTTCCTGGAGCTGGAGGAGCAGTGCCTGCATGAGGACGGGGGTGATGGAGCTGTCCCCAGCTGCCTGGACATTCAAATGTCCCCAATGGACTCAGAGGGGCTGGACCCAGATTCGGCCAAACTGGCTGGCTTGGTGGTTGAAGTGGGTCAGCACAGGGTTGCCTTGGATATCAGCGCCTCAGACTCTGCCGTTGTGTCAGATCTGGAGGACTTTGATGTCACCTGCAGCTCCCAGGTGCTGAGCACGCTGGAGCCCTTGACAGAGCCCTTCTCAGAGAGGGACACCCTGGCTGTCACCCCCACGGACTCGGACGGAGGGGCCTCCCCCAGCCCCGTGGCCATGGCAGGGCTGGGGTCCCTCCTGGAGAGCCCCCCAGTGCTGGGGGAGGCTGATCCTGATGCACTCATGGACACGGAGCTTGTGGCTGCTGGGGTGACACCCCACCCAGGGCCACATGCAGCTGCTGGGCTGGGGGGAGAGGGGTACCCCAGTGCTCCAGAGGGGTGGGGTGAAGAGAACCAAGACTTGCTTCCCGAGGGGACCTGTCCTGGCCCAGTGTCCCCCTGCCAGCCCCCAGCCATGGAGGAGCTGGGGTCCCCCCCAGGGCACAGCCAGGCTGGCACTGAGGGCATGGATCCCTTCAGGACCCATCACCTCCTGCCTGGAAGGACTGAGGTGGCCAGCTGGGATGTCCCAGAACTGGTTTCTGAGGATGAAGCCACAGATTTGGGATCAGGGAGTGGAGCTGAGGGCTGGACTCGTCCAGCAGGGAGTGGGGATGTTTGCTGTGGTTCTCTGCTGCCTTTCCACGCTGGCTCTGCATCAGAGCCAGGCTCCCAGGCTCCGACAACATTCCCAGTGCCTGCTGAGGAGCTCCCATGGGAAATGGTTTCCCTGGGCCGTGCCCTGTCTCTGGAAGGGGCTGCCCATGCAGAGGGCATGGTCGCACATGGGGGGACACCAGCAGCCGTCCTGCAAGCAGATGTGGACTTGTTGTTTGCCCCCAGCTGGGAGGTCCCATGTCCTGCCAGCCCGGCCGCCCCTGAAGAGCTTGCTGGCACGTTGTCCATTGCAGGGCCTGCCATCCCATGGGATTTTGGGGAGCTTTCTGCTCCAGCCCACCCGCTTTCAGCAGGAGATGTGGCTGTCCTGGAGCCCCAGGGGATGCCACCAGCCACAGGGGATCCTACCATGGATGCTGAGGAACCTCCAGGAGCCACCACCACTGCCATGCCCTTGATGGTGGAGGAGCTTCTGGAAGCCCCACCACCCTTTGCTGACGTGCCTGTCGCCACCGTGCCACCATCAGCAGCTGAGCCACTCTCCTCGGGTGCCAGGGACCTCGGTGGTGCCCCCGTGCCGTTGGTGGTGTCCTTGGGGGACGCAGATGACTTTGCCATCACGCTTGTGCCGCCCATGCTGGAGCACCTGCCCGCCGCAGCGGCGGCTTTGGAGGACGACCCTGTTTCCAGCTTACCTGCAGCAGGGGTGGCAGCTTGGCAGGGTCCCCCTGGTGCCTTGTCACCCCTCCCAGAAGGTCCCAGCAGGGCGCTGGGGACGCCCTTGTCCACAGCAGCCAGGGCACAAACCCTCCCCAGGGCTGTGTTGAGGGGCTCCCCCCATCCCCGCAGCTATGGGGGTGCCCCTTCCCTGTGCCCCAGTGAGGAGCAGGGGACACCGGGCACAGAGGGAGCCCTCGGTGCTGCTGCCATGGCAGAAGGGCCCCCAGCTCTCCCAGATGGATTCGTTCCAGATAACAAGGTATTTGTTGCTCAGGCTCCCGCAGCCGGGGCTCCAGGCACAGAATTCGCTTTATTTTGCACTCCAGGGATGGGTGGGAGGTGGGAGCCCGCTCAGTAACGCACGATCTGGGCTCCCAAACAGCCTTCTCCCTCCTGAGATCGGCTTGGATTTGGCAGGCAAAAAAATTGGGGTTTTTTTTTGGGATGGGGGGGGATTGTGTGATTGTGTAAGTAAGGGAGGCAAAAGATTCTCGCTGCTCGATGACCTGAAATGTTGACTTGCACTTTTTTGGCTTATTAAAGTACATTGTGGTCACTCAGATGGAAATCACGGACTTTAGAAAAAAAACCTCCTCACTGGCTCCTGGCAGGGAGTTCCCATCTTTGAAGCAGAAAATACATCAGCGAAGAGAAACCTGTAAAATGAATTAAGTGCAGGGAATTCCTGCCCCGTGCAGTCATCGCTGTCTGTAGTTTTTTTTTTCTGTGAGCATTGAGGTGCTGAGGCTCAGAAGGTGCTTGGGAAGGGGCTCAGATTCCCTCTGGTGTTTGGGGATTTTTGTTTCTCATGGCTCTTGCCTGGAGAGACTTCAATGCTGGAGTTCCCACAGCCCAGCGCTGATTTCCTGCCATCTGGAACAGGAGGAATATCACTAAGGAGACATCAGAAGTTAGTCAGCACCAAAAATCCCGATTTGGTGGCAATTACTCATCCTTTGGGCTGCACCACCCCTTTGAGATACGCACGTGGAGGGGCTTGGAGAGGTGGTTTCACATGGGGGTCCACGTGAGCATGGGCTGGGACACCCAGAGGGGACCTGGGTGAGGGAAAAACCATTGGGTCCTTGCCATGGTTGTTTCTGTTTTTTGAAATTCAGTGAGGGGGATCCTTATTTTAGGTTCAGCTCCTCTGATTGTTGACCCCACAAACCTTCCCCTTGCTCCAAGCATTGCTGGAGAGGCTCCCTGGAATTCCACAATCCAGCAGCAGAGGGGTTAAGGGAGATGAGGGAAGCAGAAAGCAAAGGGGATGCTCTGGGAAGCCTTTCTGGGAGTGAGGAGGAGGAGGAGGAGGAGGTGTGGTGGAGCAGATGTCCTTCTGCTGTCCCAAAATGTCTGTCCAAGGCAGGCCACCTTGCTCCACAGCAAAGGGGAGTCATTAAATATTTGTTTCCAAGCTGAGTCACAGTGAGGTTAATGAGCTAAATCACTGGAATCTTTTATGAGCAAAGGAAAACAAGTGTGTTGGACACGCTCACCCTCAGGCTGTTGCTGGGATTATTTTTGTCAGGCTCCTCAGGCTGTTCTGGGCTCTCAGGCTGGCTGATACCTGTGCTGCAGGTACCCCTGGTTGGATCACCCAGGCTTTTCCACAGGGCTCCCTCCCTGCCTGGCTCCTTTGGAGTTTGTTTTGCAGAACATGGAGAGCTCGGACCAGCCTGGCATGCCAGCCTTATCAGCCTGATCCTTTTGTGGGTTTGGCTCTTGTACCCAGCAGCTCCATATATAAACAGTAACAGGAGAACAGCCCGGGAATTGGTGATTCCAAGTCCCCATTTATTTCTTATAACCGTGGCAGAATTCTCCACGAGCAAACAGCTCTGGACAGTGTCTGCCAGCTCACCCTTCGCTCGTGTCCTGGAGGGACCTCCCTGCCCACCGGTTCCTGAGCTCTGCTGGGAAAAAGAAGCTTTTTTTCCCTTTGGAAACGAGGCAGGGAAAGTCAAAGCAGTGCCTCTCGCTCCGGCTGGGAGCTGTGCCTGTGTGTTTTGGGGGGATTTTGGTGTTTTTAGGGGGTTTTGCTTCGTGCTCCTCCGGTTGCCGGGCGCAGAGAGCCGTGTCCTCCGCGAGCTGCTGCTCTGCTGGGGGAGATCTTGCATCCAAGTGGGAATTTTTCAGTGCAGGCAGTGCCCCAGCGTTCTTGGGCACGGGGAGCAGGTGGCTTCTTGCCATCCCCTCTGCTTCCCAACGGGAAAACGCCGTGACAGGGCCAAGGGCTGCGGGGTGACCCGTGCTCTGCATGGGCTCCTGGGCCAGGGGAGCAGAGCCAGCCAGCAGTCTGCTCCCTATTTTTGGGGTGTTTGCTGTGGGGGACAGGGCAGGCTCGTCTGAAGGACTGCACAGGCAGCGCGTGGTTCCAGCAGATCCCCAGCTCTGATAAAGAGCATTTATCTCCTCCGGAGGAACAGGATTCTCCCTGCTGCCTCTCCTGACAATGGGGAGCTTCATTCGCTCTCCTCCCCCTTCCCTATCGAATCTTTTTTGGTTTAGAAAGCTTTTCCCCACAGGATTCCCAGGCAGGACCGTGCCAAATCTGTGGTAAACGACTCGCACATTAATTGCCTATTGCCTTTGTCTTTCGAAATGCAGCGAGCTCCTCTGCTTGCCTGTAATTTCGTGGTTAACAAAACTCATATGATGTCAGGTCTCTGTTCTCAATAGCTTCACTGTGAGAATTGCTTGGGGTTTTTCCCCAGGAGCATTATTTCCCAATCTGATGGCGAGTTGGAGCCGATGCTCTCATTTCTTCCTCAGTTTTCTCTTTTTACCTCACTCCAGTGCTTTTCCCAGGAAAAATGGGATTTTCTAATTTAAAACCAGAGGTGGGTGTGGATAGACCCTGAGCTGTGCTCCAAACCAGCAGATTCCTGTGACATCTGTGTCACTAGGTCAAGGCAAGGGAGGAGTTCAGACAAACTTGCACAATTCCAATAAAATCAGTGCAAGTGGCTACTGCATCTTCCCTAGAGAGGAAAGCCTGTTGTATCCATGGAAAGACTGAGTGGCTGGAAGAACAGCTCAGACCTTATAAATTCACCTTTTCTCTCCCACCTTTTCCGCCCCACAGCAATTCCAGAAGGAGCAAGTGGATCCCCTCCAGCTAAAGCTGCAACAAGTCAATGGAGTTGGTCAGGGACTCATCCAAAGTGCCGGGAAAAACTGTGATGTCCAAGGGCTGGAGCATGACATGGAAGAAATCAACACCCGCTGGAACACCCTCAACAAGAAGGTGGGAGCGTGGGGAGGGGCTGTCCCTGGTTTTTTTGGGGTCTGGGGGAAGGATGGGATCACAGGCAGGGAGCTGAGGCTCCGGTGCCAGTGGCTGACACTGCAGTGGGGTTGTTTTTGTTTTTGGGGTGCAGGTGGCCCAGCGAGTGGCCCAGCTGCAGGAGGCCCTGTTGCACTGCGGGAAGTTCCAGGATGCCCTGGAGCCACTGCTGAGCTGGCTGGCAGACACCGAGGAGCTCATCTCCAACCAGAAACCTCCCTCTGCCGAGTACAAGGTGGTGAAAGCCCAGATCCAAGAGCAGAAGGTAAGTGAGCACTGGGAGGGGAGCTCAGGACAACCAGACAATATTTTGGGGGTTCTCTCCATTCTTCTCTCCTGGTGGATCTCAGTTCCTCACATCCCAATGTAAAGAACAGTTTGCCCACACTCAAGAATCTCCATCGCCTAAATCACCGCGTCCCTCCGTTGTCCCGCTGCCTCTCGAAGTTGGTTTTGCTGGTTGGCCGTGTTTTTCCAGCCCTGAGTTTTGCTTTGTGCTGATAATTCTGCTGTGTCAGGAGCGAGCTGGTGGTGGAGCAGGGCCTGGTTGGGGTGTTTGGACAAAGGGAACGTTACAAAGTGTGAGAGCAGCCCCAAGGTGTGCCGGTGTTTGCTGAGATAACAGCCCGGGGTCGGCGCCTGCCCTCGGAGTGGGAGGAGGGGAGGTCAAGTGTGGTCATGGGGAAATATTTCAGAAATGAATTCTCAGCCAGGCTTAGTCTGACGTGTGGAGGTTGCAAGAGGAAATGGGCTTCAAGTGGAGGTTAAAAACTTGATAAGTTGGAGGGGGTTGGTGGGAAAGACTCGGAAAACTCTTCTGGCCCAGAAGTGGTTTGGGTCTTGAGTAGTGTAAGGGAGGGAAGGGGAAATAAAAGGGAAAGGAGAATGGAAAGGAGAATGGAATGGATTGGATTGGAGTGGATTGGAATGGAATGGAATGGAATAGAATAGAATAGAATAGAATAGAATAGAATAGAATAGAATAGAATAGAATAGAATAGAATATATGCAATGAAAGTTCACTTGAATGGGACCTACAATGATCACCCTATCCAGCTGCCTGACCACTTCAGGGCTGCCCAAATCAAAGCATGTGATTGTTATAATGTAATATAACAATATAACTCTATAATTTTTTGAGCTGGTTTTGAAGGCGGAGCCGTGCCCCTGGGCTGGGCCTGCTCTCAGCCCAGAACTGGCAGTGGTTCTGAGCCACAATTGGAGATGTGACCCCTCCAAGGGCTGGATCTGGTTCTGCTGCCCCAATCTGGTAATTTCCCCCTTCCTTTGCCTCCCCCAAGCTGCTGCAGCGCCTCCTGGACGATCGCAAGGCCACGGTGGAGATGATCCAGGCGGAGGGCGACCGCATCGCGCAGTCGGCCGAGCCCGCGGACCGCGACAAGATCGTGGGGCAGCTGGAGAGCCTGGCACGGCGCTGGGCAGGGCTGCTGGGCAGGGCAGCTGCCAGGTGAGGGGCACTGGGAGCAGCTCATCCCACGGGTCACCGTGCCCTGGAGCGTGGGGACAGCGCTCGGGAAGCTGGCGGAGATTTCGGTGCAGATACATCCTGGAAACAGCTGGAAAGCACGAGGAATCAAAGGCTGGCTGGGAGCTGGGGCTGATAGCAGTGGTTTACAATGGCAGGGAAGAGATGAGATTAAATAATTTCCCTGCAGGGGAGGGATGTTATTTTTATTCCTGTAAGCTTTAACGTTTAGCAACATCCTGTTGACACCTTTATGCTGCCAGAATCTTGTTTATGAGTTACTTATTTCTACCTAAGCTGATGTTTGAGGTTATGAAGTCACTTCTGAGGCCAGATTGGACCTTTCTCCATGTTTTTAATCATTGCCAGCAAGCTGGGCTGTCCATCCAGGACTGTCCATCCAGGACTGTCCATCCAGGATTGTCTTTAACCAGAATCTCCGAAAGACCAAGAGCCTGGTGACAAGCTGAGGGATCTCCAAGACAGTGATAGGGATAGAACAAATGGAACTAAATGATCTTCAAGGTCCTTTCCATCTCAAACTGTTTCATTAAAAACTGCACAATGGGGAAGCCCTTCTGCTGCCTTCTCAGGGCATTAAACTAAAGGCACAGCTGCAGGAAAAGCTTATTTTGTAGTTCCTCCACATTGATTTTTATCTTTGCCATTGTAGCTTGCCTGACAATGGTGTCTCACCTTGCTCTGAACAGAGCTGCTTCCTCCAAATACCTGATGCTACTTCCCATGCCTGGCTCCAAACTGGGAGCTACTCCTTAGTGTTTTCACTGACTCAGAGAATCACAGACTGGTTTTGGTTGGAGGGACCTGAAAAACCATTTTGTTCCAACGCCCTGCTGCAAGCAGGGACACCTTCCCCCAGACCGGGTCGCTCCAACCTGGCCTTGGACAATTATTCCCTTCTAATTTTGTGATTACTTTTTATAGGCAGAAGCAGCTGGAGGATATCTTGGTGCTGGCAAAGCAGTTCCACGAAACCACAGAGCCTGTGTCCGACTGGCTGTCGGTGACAGAGAAGAAATTGGCCAACTCTGAGCCCATTGGCACCCAGACTGCCAAAATCCAGCAGCAGATCAGCCGCCACAAGGTAGGACCTGTGCAGGAGCAGGATGGAGGTGGTTGGAGTCAGGTCCCGCTCCAGTGGTGTTGTTTCCACCACAACCAGAGAGGTTTTTGGCACAAACAAGGACTGCAGGAGTTACCCAGAGAAAGCTGCAAGCCCTGACCCACCAGGGTAAACATTAAACCGGTGTCCTTGCACCTCCCAGCAGATTTGGATAGAAAAAAAACCATCCCCATTCATGTGTTTCTTTTTAATTTCTCCTCAGTTTACCCATTCAGGGGTGGCTTTTACATCTCCTCCACTTTTCAGTTGCGTTCATTGTTGCGTTCCCCCTTTTAAGTTGCGTTTATTTCATTTTCCACTCATTTTTCCCCCCCCCCCCCCCCCCCCCCACCTTTCTGTTGCCCATTCTCCCCACCACCATCCAGGCTCTCGAGGAGGACATAGAGAGCCACTCCACCGACGTGTCCCGGGCGCTGGGGGTCGGGCAGTCCCTGTCCTCGCTGAGCTGTGCTGCTGAGCAGAGGCTGCTGGCAGAGAGATTAGAGGCTCTGCAGAGCCGCTACGGCGAGGTCCGCGAGCGGTGCGGCCGCAAGGCAGCCCTGCTGGACCAGGCTCTGGCCAACGCCAGGATTTTTGGGGAGGAGGAGGTGGAAGTGCTCAACTGGCTGGCTGAGGTGGAGGACAAGCTGGGCTCAGTGTCCGTAAAGGATTTCAAACGGGACGTCCTGCAGAAGCAGCATGCCGACCAGCTGGTATTTCCCCTTTATTTTTGTTTAATTTTTTTTGTTTGTTTGTTTGTTTCTTCCATGTTTCTGTTGTTTGTTTTGTTGCATTTTAGCTGGTTTTGTTTATGATTCTGGGGGCCTGATTTTAATTTTGCCAAGCTGCTGGGTCTGTCTGAGGTTTGGAGAGGAGTGTAAAGAGATTTCATGTGTTATGAACAACAATTGTGGGCCCCCCCTCCACCAAAAAAAAAAAAAGTGTTTCTCAAGGCGGAGGAACTTCAAATGGTTCATTTAATTTGTGAGCAGTGTCTGAGGCAGCTTGGCCACCCTGTGCCTTCAGAAAGCTGGATGCTGTTTCCAAAACTGAGAGCTGGGAAAGTCTGCTGGGTTTTTGGAGCTGGGCTGGCCACTGAGGAAGCCTCTGCATCCTCTCCCTGGGGCTGTGCAGGCTCTTTGCAAGAGTGAGGTTCTGCTTAATGCAAGGGCAAGTCCTTTGGTAACACAGATCCAATGGGTTGGGTTGGGTTTGCTCTGAGATTTGGGCCTTTGAGTCCCAAAAATCTTAATAATTCCCATAGCAGGATAGCAGGACAGTTTTCAGATGGGTTGTCCAGCCTGCCTGTGCTCAGTAGGGAAGTTCATGTTCCCCACAGCAACTCTGGCTGGCAGGACACAGGGAGCTGTCTGCAGCAGGGTAACCCAAATTTGCCTTTTCCTTCAGGCTCTGAATGAGGAAATTGTGAACAGGAAGAAGAACGTGGACCAAGCCATTAGAAATGGACAAGCTCTCCTGAAGCAAACCACAGGTAACAGGGAGGAGATCTGGGAAATGTGGGGGGTCTGGGAATCCATCCTCCACGTGCCTTTCCTTGGGAAGTCCATGCTCTGTTGGGTGGAGGCTTTTCTCCCTCAGGTCTTCATTTCCTTTTGGAAACTCCCAGAGTGGCTGGTTTGCATCCAGATGCTGAGCCGCAAACACTCCAGCTTAGGATTTGCTTGGTCCCAAAATCCCGAACTCCCATCTTGGGGAGCGGGTGATTCCCAGTGCTGCTGTGGGGATGCTCAGTGCTGAGGGAGGCTTTTCTCACTGCAGCCAGCTGCTAAATCACATGGAAAAGAGGTTAAAAATACCCCCAGCCCTCTGCTAATGCTGCTTTCCCAGACTGAGCAGTTGTGGCTGTTGCCACGTGGGTGTGAGTTTATGTTTATGAGTGGGAAGAGAGGTCGGGGCGCTGCGTTTCCTTCAGATGTGGTCTGCTCAGAGCAGATGTACAGCCCCGTGTCCTTGTGGGAGCTGTGGAGCAGGAAGAGTGATTACAAAGGATTTGGCAGGCAGTTCTGTGTCCCCTTGGAAGCAGCAGCGAGGGGTGAAGTGACCCTTTTTTCTTGGAGCTGTGACACGTTGATGAGAACTGAGTTGGGGTGGCTTTGGTTTGGGGTGGATTGTGACAAAACCAGGCTTTGCAGCTGGTTTTATCACAAGCTCCCATCCCATCCCATCCATGTGGAAGATGTCAGAGCTTAATAAAACCCGGCTGAAGTCACGTCAATACAAAGAAAAGTTATGCTGAAATTAAAAGGGAGAGGGACAGAGAAAGTGGCTCCTGAAGCTTTCTGGGGTGGCTCCTGAGGCCCCCAGAGCCCAGCACCATTTTCCCCCTGCTGCAGGGGAGGAGGTGCTGCTGATCCAGGAGAAGCTGGACGGAATCAAGACGCGCTACTCCGACATCACCGCCGCCAGCTCCAAGGCCCTGCGCACGCTGGAGCAGGCACGGCAGCTGGCCACCAAATTCCAGTCCACCCACGAGGAGCTCACTGGGTGGATGAGCAAGGTGGAGGAGGAGCTGGCCTCCAGCGGGGCGCAATCCCCTGCTGGAGAGCAGATCCCCCAGTTCCAGCAGCGGCAAAAGGTGGGAAAACAGCAGGGATGGTTTGTTTTGTGCTTGGGGAGGAGCTGGGAAGGGCACACATGCATGGGTGGCTTCCACAGGAGCTGAAGAAGGAGGTGATGGAGCACAGGCTGGTCCTGGACACAGTGAATGAGGTGAGCAGGGCTCTGCTGGAGCTGGTTCCCTGGAGAGCCCGGGAGGGGCTGGACAAGCTGGTGTCGGACACCAACGAGCGCTACAAGCTGGTCAGTGACACCATCAGGCAGAGGGTGGAGGAGATCGATGCTGCTATCCAGAGGTCTCAGCAGGTGAGTGGAGAACCCCTGCAGGGTTTGCTTGGGACAGCAGGAGCCAGCAGCCAGGCACTGCTTGTCACACGAGGCAGTGGGAGGGATGGCAAGCATAGGCAAAGGGTAAATCCCATCAGGAATGCCAAGGGATGGACCCTAGCAGCAGCTGTGGCAGCAGAGATGGTGGCTGACCCGTTTTAGTGTGTGTTTTTGGGATGGCTGACCCCTCCTGGTGTGTGTTTTTGGGATGCCTGACCCCTCCTGGTGTGTGTTTTTGGGATAGCTGACCCCTGTTGGTGTGGTGTTTTGGGATGGCTGACCCCTCCTGGTGTGTGTTTTTGGGATAGCTGACCCCTGTTGGTGTGGTGTTTTGGGATGGCTGACCCCTCCTGGTGTGTGTTTTTGGGATAGCTGACCCCTGTTGGTGTGTTGTTTTGGGATGGCTGACCCCTCCTGGTGTGTGTTTTTGGGATGGCTGACCTGTCCTGGTGTGTGTTTTTGGGATGGGATCATTCTGGAGCAGCACTGTGTTGTCCTGCCTGAGAGCTGCTGCCTGCAGGGGTGATGTGGATGGTGTGAAACTGGTGATGGGTGACTGTCAGAGCTGGGAAAACATCATCCCCCACTGGGAGAGCACAGGGATTTGTTCCAGGCCAGCAGTCCTCCCCAAAAATGCTTGTCCTGCACAAACTGGAGGCTGTGGAGTGCTGGGAATACCTGACCTCACTCCATGGAGTCAGTTCTCCAGGGAGGAGCAAAGGAAATTCTCCTAGGTATGGGGATGTCCCTTTCCCTGCAGACAGGGAGGGTGTGGGGAGAGGTGGCTGCTCCAGCTTGCCCCAAAACCAACTGCAGGAGCCCCAGAACCCGATCCCCATCCTTCTCCTCGCACTGGGGTGAGGAGTTTGTCCCTGCTGGGTCCCTCTGTCATTCCCACCGTCCCCAGCTCCCCAAGTGCTCCATCCCTGCTGCCCAGCACTGACCACTGCCCCTCCTCTCCCCTGTGCCAGTACGAGCAGGCAGCTGATGCAGAGCTGGCCTGGGTGGCTGAGACCAAGAGGAAGCTGATGGCCCTGGGTCCCATCCGCCTGGAGCAGGACCAGACAACGGCCCAGCTGCAGGTGCAGAAGGTCTGTGTGCACTCCCTGGTGGCTTCTGGGGGTGGGCACCAAGGAGGGATGGTCCAGTTTGGGTCGTGGGATGCATTTTGGGGCAGCAGCTTT
Organism: Ammospiza nelsoni; assembly: GCF_027579445.1. Classification (NCBI taxonomy): domain Eukaryota; kingdom Metazoa; phylum Chordata; class Aves; order Passeriformes; family Passerellidae; genus Ammospiza; species Ammospiza nelsoni. The sequence goes on along the minus strand of NC_080657.1, from coordinate 1,528,115 downwards.
ACCCTGTGCTGAGCTCAGAGCAGCAGGAGAGACGCAGCACTTCTCCTTGGGATGTGAAAGGAAAAACAAAAAAACAAAGGAAAATATTGAAATAAATCATCCAAGTGTTTGGCTTCCCAAGGAAAAAGCTTCCTGCCTGTTCACAGGAGCCACTTAGGGCTTGGTGGGTGCTTTGCTTTGGTCTCCCTTGGGAGATCTGCTCCCATTTCAGCTTTTCCTTGTGGGCACCAGAGCAAGCTCTGCCAGGGTCTCACCGGAGCTGGCAGCAGGAAGGGTTAGAGAAATGTGTGTATTGATTAATGAGGGTGGTTTCCATTTGCTGTTTGCTCATTGTTCCCTGCAGTGAGGGACTCCACAGTTCCCTCCCAGCAGCCAGACGTGGAACAAAGAGGTGCTGGAGGGGTTGGGGTTTGGTTTTTTTTTCCATGTATCTTTGAGATGAGCTCATGCCTGAAAGAACATGCACTTTAAATAAACCCTTTTCTTCCCTCTGCCTGGGCAATCAGAGGAGCACACAGGCTTATTGGATTTAAAATTAAAGGGAAAAAAAAGGAAAATAAGACAGTGTTATAAGAGAGGGGGGATTGAACCATCGAGCATTAAGTTAAATTGAGCTCAGCTTCCCGCTGTTAATCTCGTGGACCTTGGGAATGGCAAAGTTATTGGTGGATGCAGCTCTGGAGAGCATCATTTTGTGGGATAACATTCACTAACAAATGGATGATGGAGCTTTTCCTCCACTGAGGACCTTGGGTGTGGATTATATCTCATTTTTAGAGCTGTTTTCGGGTCTTTGAAAGAGAGAGGTTGGTGTAGATGAGGAAAACAGGCAGGAATCTGCATTCCCAGCCACAGGATGCTTGCACTGAGTTTTGCAGGGTCTCTTTGGCAGGAGGGTGCTGTGGATGGGCTCTGAGCTCTCCCCTCTCTCTTTCCAGGCGTTTTCCATCGACATCATCCGGCACAAGGACTCCATGGACGAGCTCTTCAGCCAGCGCCACGAGATCTTTGGCACCTGTGGAGAGGAGCAAAAAGCTGTGCTCCAGGTGAGCCCCCTCTGCTATTGACTGCAACAGAGAGGGCAGAGAGGCCAATCCCCAGCCCCTTGCACGTGCTGAAGGAGTTTAAAATCACTCCATCTTCAGTAATTCCCACCAGCGCTAGCAGAAATCTCTTTACATTTATGACTCTCCTTTATGGCCGGTTTTTATTGCAAGGTTTGGGGATGGGGAGGGGGAGATTCCCGAGGCTGCTTTAACTGGAATTACAACGTGGAAGGCCACCAAAGGCACCTCCTTCTCTTCCAGCTCTCAGCATGGAGCTGGCCCTTTTCCTGGGCCCTTTTAACTCTCCTCCCTGATTTTTTTTTAGGAGAAAACTGAGTCCCTGGTGCAGCAGTACGAGGCTGTGAGCCAGCTCAACTCGGAGCGTTACGCCCGCTTGGAGCGTGCCCAGGTGCTGGTGAACCAGTTCTGGGAGACCTACGAGGAGCTGAACCCATGGATTGAGGAGACCCAGGCCCTCATCTCCCAGCTGCCACCCCCAGCCATCGACCACGAGCAGCTCAAGCAGCAGCAGGATGACATGAGGGTAAGGGGATGAAGAGTTTGGGGGTAAGAGGATGCAGAGCATGAGGGTAAGAGGATGCAGAGTATGAGGGTAAAAGGATGCAGAGTTTCCACCTCCTGTCCATCAACACAGGGCAACAACACCTTTTTCTTCTGAATTTTCCTCCATTTTTCCCCCTTTTCTGTTCTTTTTGGGGTGTTTGCTTGTGTTATGCAAGAGCGCCACATGAAAATCCCTCGTTGTGTTGGAGCGCTCCTTACCAAAATTCAGCTTGCTTCCAAGGAAACCTGGCTGCTTTTGGATCTCCTTCCTGCTCGTGGCAGGAGGAAAAAATCACTTTGTGCTTTTAGGGTAGAGACTGCAAAGCAAAAAATTCCCAGTGGGGTCCCCCGTGGAGCTGTGGGGAGGGTCAGAGGCTGGGGAAGGACCCGTGCCAGGCACTGTGCCATAGCCATGTTGGGAAGAGCCGAGTGCCATGTGCTTGGCAGATGCTGGGGCATGAAATCCAGGCTGTGAGTTCCTCCCAGATACCATCCCTGCTCTTGGAGTGCTGTTTGGAATAAATAGGCAGTGGCTCGCAGCAGATTTCTAAACAAATGTGTTTTATTTTTTTTCCCCCCTCCATCTATTCCCTAGCAACTGCGAGAGTCCATCGCTGAACACAAACCTCACATCGACAAGCTGCTGAAAATCGGGCCCCAGCTCAAGGACCTCAACCCCGAGGAAGGGGAGATGGTGCAGGAAAAATACTCCAGGGCTGAAGCCTTGTATGCCAAAATCAAGGAGGAGGTTTGCCTGCGGGCCCTGGCGCTGGACGAGGCGTTCTCACAGTCCACCCAGGTATGCCAGGGAGGTGAATCTGCCTCTCACAGCCCCCTGGGACAGCCACGTGCTCTGGAATGTGGTTTTATTTCCCCCTGTAAAAGCCCTTTATAAGGAATAAAGTGGTCAGGCACCTCCAGGGTAGTTTCCTGTGGCTGTGGGAGCAGAGGAGGAGAAGGCGTTTGAGGCTCCACACAGTAATGGGGTCGTAAATTTTTACGGCCTCAATAATGATGCTGGTTCAAAGGGGCTGCTCTGGCATCCACCCAAGGTTGGAAGGGCCTCTTGAAAGAGCTTGAAGAGATAATTTTCAGTTGTGATAAGCTGTGAGTGCAGTGAGCAGCCACGGGATGCTTTGTTTGGGAGAGGTAATGGATGTCTCTGGGGTCTGGGCATCTCCTGAGGAGGTGGGTGAGTGCAGGAGGAGAAACAGGAAAGGAAGGGCAGAGACTGGAGGTGCTGAAGTCCAGACAGGGGGTGAAGTGCTCCTCCTGCTGCTGAGGGTTGCTGACCCCCAGCTATGTTTCATTTCACCCCCGTGTTCCCATAGCACAGTTGGTTTTTGTCACGTCCTGGGTGTTTATTTTCTTAATTCCTGTATTGTGTAGTCACTTCTCTTGGTTTGCACTTGTATTAACTCCGAGTTTTTCCCCCCCCTCCACATTCCCCTCCCCTCTCATCTCTCACTCCCATTGTGGAATGTGTTGTCTGTGTGTGTTGCTGCCTGTGCCCGTCCTCCCCACATGGTCCCATTTCATTCTTGTGTTGACTGCGCCCCACCATTGCAGATTTCGGAGGTAAGCGAGTCCCCCCTCCACAGATGTTCATTTACCCTCCCTGGCCTGATTCTATTTGACACCCAGACCTTCATTTCTGGTCCGTGCACAGCTCAGCAGAACTTGCTTCAAATTTAAAGCCGGGGTTGGGGCTGGAATCACGTTTTTTGGGATGGCTTTGGTCGCGTTGCTGCCTGGTCTCAGCTTCTGCTGGGAATGCTTCCTGCAGGGCAGAGGTTTTGCTTCTGGAAGGGTTCACACTGCTCCAGCTGGATGTGCTGGCTTGCTCCTGCTTGTTGGCTGAGCCAGCCTGTCCTGATCAACTTTGCACCGAGAGCCCCAGCCCTTCTCTGCTGGGATTTACTGGGCACCTGCATTGGTGTGTTCCCAGCAGGAACTGGGAGAGGGACAGGAGCAGCCCCAGAGCTGAGCTGTCCTTCCCACCAGCAGAGACAGTTTGGGATCTTTAAGGCCAAAGTTGACTCCTTTCTTATAAAAAACAGCAATAAACCCTGCTAGACCCCCCTCCCTCCCTCACTCCTGGCTTTCTGGTTCTGCTTTGAGGCCGCAGCTCCTCCCCACCCGCATGCAGCTCCTGCTGATCCTAAAGAACTGGGATGGGTTTCCACTGGAGATTCCCATCAGCACCAAACACGGGCCCTTTTCCAGCAGCATTTTTTGCCTGGCTATTCCCTCAACCAGCACTGAGGTTTTGTGCCCAGCCACCAAAATAGACAGCGGCAAAAAAAGCGAATTTTCGGGGCGCTGCCGTGTTTGGGTCACAGGTGCTCTGTGAGTGTCGCTCTGTGGGCTCTGCTGGAGCAGGGCAGGTGTGATCAGGAGGCTGCAGGGGTGGCATTGCTGCTGCAGGGGTGGCATTGCTGCTGCAGGGGTGTCATTGCTGCTGTCGCAGGCGTTTGTCCGTCCCCCCTCCGAGGCGGCACGGCGCTTGGAGCTGTCGCTCATGCTGGTGGCTCTGCAGTGTCACTTTGTCCCCTCCCTCCTGCCCTAATGGCCTCGCTCCCCTCCAGTTCCACGACAAGATCGAGCCCATGCTGGAGAGCCTGGAGAGCCTCTCGTCCCGCCTGCGGCTGCCGCCCCTGATCCCCGCCGAGGTCGACAAGATCCGCGAGTGCATCAGCGAGAACAAGAACTCCACCGTGGAGCTGGAGAAGCTGCAGCCCTCCTTTGAGGCCCTCAAACGCCGTGGGGAAGAGCTCATCGCCCGCTCCCAGGGAGCAGACAAGGACCTGGCAGCCAAAGGTAGCTCTGGGTGGATTTACACATCCAGTTTCTCCCCAAAGCGTGGCTCCATCGCTGCTGGCGAGGCTTTGATGTCCCAGAAGTGTGTTTGGGGGGTTCTCCTGGCTTTAGGAGGAAGGATGAGTCTTCTGGATGGATTTGGGAGGTTCTCCTAGACTTAGGACCAAGGTTGAGTCCTTTGTATGGATTTGGGAGGTTCTCCTGGCTTTAGGACCAAGGATGAGCCGGATGGATGGATGGATGGATGGATGGATGGATGGATGGATGGATGGATGGATGGATCTGCTTCGATCTGGAGCAGACAGGCTGGCATCAATCAGAAGAGAAAAGTAGCATTTGTGGCTTCTCAGCCCAGCTGGCCTCTTGTTGGTGGCCCCTGGGACAGGATTTGTTGATGTCCCTTCGGCATCTAATGGAGGGGAGGGACATCCCCCAGCACAAAAAGCCCCATCAGCACGATTGGCACTAATTGGCACCTTCCTTGGCAGATCAACAGGCAGCTCATGCACTGAGTGAGCAGGCACTTCATGCTAGAGGTGGCCAGAACAGAGGTTTGTTGGAGGGAGAGTGTGTGGGCAAATTTGCCCCGAGCTTGCACATAAATAAAGGCTTTTCTGCAAGCTGGAGTTTCTCACGTCCCTCTGAGTTAATGCTCTGATAGCCCTGGCCATCTTTATTCCCTTCTGGATATCCTGTTGGCTGTTTCTGAGTATTTTGAAAATGCTCTTGCATTGCCAAAAGGTTTCCTTCTTCACTGAATACTTCAATTTCCTTCCCCAGTCATCCAGGACAAGCTGGATCAGATGGTTTTCTTCTGGGAAGACATCAAGGCTCGGACCGAGGAGCGCGAGATGAAGTTCCTCGATGTCCTGGAGCTTGCAGAGAAGTTCTGGTACGACATGGCAGCGCTCCTGACGACCATCAGGGACACCCAGGACATTGTCCACGACCTGGAGAGCCCAGGCATTGACCCCTCCATCATCAAGCAGCAGGTGGAAGCAGCAGAGGTGAGGCCCCATGGGGCTGCTCCTCGCTCTGGAGCTTGTCTGCTAAATTGGGAAGATCTTAGATCGTGGCTGTGGCCAGAGGTGAATCAGTTTTGTAGGCAGTCAGTCAGATTATGAGGAGTCATTTCCATTGCAGTTTGGAGCTGCGAGGAAAAAGCCAGAAGTGGATTTCACATATCCTTCACCTTAAATCACATTATCTGCTGCTGTTTTGGGAAGCACACGGAGCTCTGTGTGCCCAGAGCTCTGTGCCCACTTGCTTGGAGTGATGTGGAGGCTTGCAGGGCTCTGCTCCCAGCCCAAGCCAGAGGCTGGCTGGCTTGGGCAGAGTATATTTAGATTTTGGTCAGAGCAGAGATAAGTGCTTGGATTTGTCTGTTGCTGGTTGCTTCAAGTGGCAAAATCCACTTCAGGTGGGTTTGAGTTGACTCAGGCCTTGAGCAGCAGGGCTGTTTCTTTATACTTTGCTAAGTTTAGCCTTGCTGCTCCCTTTTCATAACCATTCAAACTCTGGTTTGTGCCTTTTGAACCTCAAAACCCTCACTCCTGTATTGACAAAACGCTTCTGCAAACACCCATCTCCTGTAAACATCTCCAGCCAGAACGGCTGAGGCTCACAGCTAAATACAGATGTTGTTATTTTAGTCCCAGAGGTGGGAGCAGAGCAGGGTGGTGGTGGTGGTGACAAAAGTGGCCACCTGCTCTCTGTTGTGGAAGGGCTGACAGCTGCTCTGTGAGCCAGCAAGAGTTAGCTGAAGGAGAAGCTGATAAGGTTCACATTTACCCCTGAAAGGAATTCTACCAAGGTTGTTGACATGGAAACTGAGAAGAAAAAGATAAATGAAAACCTGCAGTTGGGTGTTAGCTGAAAACAGTGGTGGAGACTGCTTTGTACCAGTGAACCCTGTGTTGATCTGTTGTGACCAATGAGTAAAGCACATACTTTGTGGGAAGCTATAAAAGACAGCATGCTGTTACAATCAAGGTTTGGGAATCTTGAAACAAAGAGAGGCAAGAGAAGCCTCCTGAAATTGCATAAATTTCAGAATTTATTATTTCCAGAATTGTTCTGTGTGACCATCTCAACACTCTGTGTCACCTGCTCTCGGGGTTTGGATTGGGCTCCTGGCCAAGGTGCAGGGCACTGGAGCAGCAAGGACCCTCCTGCTCATGGAGCAGTCTTGGAAGAGGGTTTGATCACAAAGGTTTTCCTTGTGTGGCTGTGCCTCTGCAGACTATCAAGGAGGAGACAGACGGGCTGCACGAGGAGCTGGAGTTCATCCGCCTCCTGGGGACTGATCTCATCTTTGCCTGCGGTGAGACTGAGAAGCCAGAAGTGAAGAAGAGCATTGACGAGGTAGGGAGAGCTTTCCACTCCAGGTAAAACCAGGTTGGGAGCAAGTGGGAGCTCTGGTTGTGGAGCCTGACGAGTTCTGTGTTGCTCAGATGAACAATGCATGGGAAAACCTGAACAGGACCTGGAAGGAGAGGCTGGAGAAGCTGGAGGAAGCCATGCAGTCAGCTGTGCAGTACCAGGACACACTCCAGGTGAGGGGCAGGGCTGCTGGTGTGGAGTGGGTGGGCCTTGGGAGCAGCACTGTGAGCCCTCTCCATGGAGCTGTGCTGGGATTTGCATTTCTTAAAGCAGGAAACATCTCCTGGGTGAGGGCTCTGAGGGAGCCTGAGCTCAACCAGCAGCTCTGAGGAGGAGCAGATATTTGATTGTATTGGTTTTCCCAAAGCTTGATTCAGGATGAGGGAAAGAGCTGAACAGGGCTCCCCTGACAGAGGAGTTTGATGGCTGTGGGGTGGTGGAGGGACCATCTTCACCCCCTGACCAACTGCAGAGGGCACATTGCTGTTCCCTCACCTTGTCCTTGCTCCTTCCAGGCCATGTTTGACTGACTGGACAATGCTGTGATCAAACTGTGCAACATCAAACTGTGCTTGATGCCTGCTCAGAGCAGCAGGATGAGGGGAGGCAGGAGAGGGAGCTGGACAGAGCTGCCCTGACAGAGCAGTTTCATGTCCATGGGGTGGTGGAGGGACCACCTTCATCCCCTGACCACCTTCATCCCCGACCATCTTCGTCCCCTGACCACTTTGCCATTCCCTCACATTGTCCTTGCTCCTTCCAGGCCATGTTTGACTGGCTGGACAACGCTGTGATCAAACTGTGCAACATGTCCCCCGTGGGCACGGACCTGAGCACGGTCAAGGAGCAGATGAACGAGATGAAGGTACCTGGCAGTGGAGGGAGAGGTTCCTGTGGCGCTGCTTTGCCTCACAGAGCTCCAGTGATTCACTCTGCCTCTGGTTTTTGTCCTGCTTGTCTTGGCAGGAGTTTAAAATGGAGGTTTACCAGCAGCAGATTGAGATGGAAAAGCTTAATCACCAAGGTGAACTGATGCTAAAAAAGGCTACGGATGAGACAGACAGAGACATCATCAAGGAGCCACTGACAGAGCTCAAACATCTCTGGGAGAACTTGGGCGAGAAAATTGCTCACAGACAGGTAGAGTGAGCACCTGGGGCTGTCACAGGATGAAACTGGCTCTGGTGCTCCCCAACCAACCCTTTAAAACTCCCCTTTTCCATCCCTGTCCTTGCCCAGCACAAGCTGGAAGCCGCCCTGCTGGCCCTGGGCCAGTTCCAGCACGCCCTGGCAGAGCTGATGGCCTGGCTCACCCACACTGAGGAGCTGCTGGATGCCCAGAAACCCATCAATGGGGACCCTAAAGTCATCGAGGTGGAACTTGCAAAGCACCACGTGAGTGTTTCCCCACCCCAGATACATTTTTAGCCCATTCCCATGGCAGCACTCAATTTCTCATGAAGGATTTGAGTTGTTTTGCTCCCTGAGAGCAAGCAGGGTGTTTAGGAGAGGTTTTCCAACTTTTGCCCGCCGTGTGCAGGTGCTGAAGAATGATGTCCTGGCCCACCAAGCAACCGTGGAGACAGTGAACAAAGCAGGGAATGAGCTGCTGGAGTCGAGTGCAGGGGACGATGCCAGCAGCCTGCGGAACCGCCTGGAGAAGCTGAATTCCTGCTGGGAATCAGTGCTGCAGAAAACAGAGGAGAGGGAGCAGCAGCTGCAGTCCACCCTCCAGCAGGTCAGCAGGAGGCAGTGGGAATCACCCCTGTGCTGTGGGTGCCACTTTTCATTTGTTTTAGGGGGAAAGGGTTGGGGCGACACTGGGATTTTCTAATGGAAGTTTTTCTGTACCTGCTGTGGTTCAGTGCCTGCCCTGAAGTGCACTGGGGACCAAGCACACCTGTGGGTTGTGGGCACACCAGTCTCACCCTCCTGAGCACGCTGGCACGTCCAGCTCTGCCTCTTTATCTGCCTTCAAAGCAAAGCCAGCTTTGCTTTACCCCTGGCACTGGATCAATGGTGGCTGATGTCATCTGATCCGGGGCCGATTCTCCGTTCCCCAACAGGCTCAGGGTTTCCATGGTGAGATTGAAGACTTCCTCCTGTGGCTAACAAGGATGGAGAGCCAATTGTCGGCCTCAAAACCCACGGGAGGTCTGCCAGAAACTGCCCGGGAACAGCTCAATGCCCACATGGTAATTTCTCAGGAGAGATCTCTTTTTTGTTATTTTTTTCTTTAAAATCCTTTTAATTCAGCAAGTTCCTGTCAAATATCACCATCAAAACTTCTCCTTTCTGTGTGTGAGGGGAGAACAGGCTGCTCTGGTCTCCTCTTAGAGATCATTTTGCATTTGATGCCTGGAACAGCCATCAGGATGCTTTAACCACCTTCCCTCAGCTCAAAGTGTCGCTCTGCTGTCACTCCCCAGCCTCCTGTTCCCATCACCTGCAGCCTTGCAGCACGGCATGTTCCCTCCCTGGGCTTTTCCCTGCCTAACCCTTGGCTGGTGGCTCTTTGCAGGAGCTCTACAGCCAGCTCAAAGCCAAGGAGGATGTCTACAGCCAGCTGCTGGCCAAGGGGAGGCTGATGCTGCTCAACCGCGATGATTCTGGCTCCAGCTCCAAGACAGAGCAGAGCGTGGCCCTGCTGGAGCAGAAATGGAGTCTGGTCAGCACCAAGATGGAGGAGAGAAAGGTAAAATTGAGGGGAAAATGCATCCAGCCTTGCCCCATGGTCTGACTGTGATGGTGTTCACAGGGGTCTGAGGATGAGGGAAGAGATGAGGGTCTGACTCCGTGTTTCAGAGGGCTTGATTTATTATTTTATGATATATATTATATTATAACTATACTAAAAGAATAGAAGATAGCCTTCTGATGGAATCCTATCTAAGAATAGAATAGGAAAGAATGATAGCAAAGGCTCTGTCTCTCTCTGTCTGAGCCAGCTGACTGTGATTGGCCATTAATTAGAAACAACCCCATGAGACCAATCCCAGATTTACCTGTTGCATTCCACAGCATCAGATAATCATTGTTTACATTTTGTTCCTGAGTCCTCTCAGCTTCTCAGGAGGAACAATCCTAAGGAAAGGATTTTTCGTAAAAGATGTCTGTGATGGTCTGGCAGCAGCTGCTCCCTGTTTTCTCACACAAAGTTGGGATTTGGGGTTTTTTATCTGTTTTCCTTGGTTGTAAAGGTTGATTCTGTTTCTCAGGTGGTGCTGAGTGTCAGGCTGTTGGCATGTTTTTTTTTTTTTGTTTTTTTTTTGTAGAATTGGTTAAATCACACAGAAAATGAGGGTGAACTGGCGTTTTGGGTTAATTCAGGGAGGTGGGAAGAAGCCTCCTGCAGCTCTCAAAGGCAGCCTTTGTTGGTCCAGCCAAACCCTCCTCCGAGCTGACTCCATCCTCAGCTTTTGGCCGGGGATGAGATAAAACAAGGGCCCAGAATAAATCTGCAGCTGCTGCCATCAGAACCCCATCCCCATGCAGCCAGCCCTGTCCCCACAGAGATCCCTTCCCCAGGAAGCCAGGGGTGACGCAGCTGCTCGTGTGCTGAGGAAGGGCTCCTCTTTCAGGCACCACTCTTGTTTGCAGAGAAAGCCTTGCCTTTCAGTGCAGCCCCCTCCCCTTGGCACAGCACTGGTGTTTCTGGGCTGGGGGGCTGACGAGGTTCCTGCTGCAGGGACACAAAGGCTGCCTCTGTGTGCAGATCACAGCTCTCACCCCGTCCGTGTTGTGTTTTTTCCTCTCCCTTTCTCTCCCTTCCCCGCTGCCACAGGCGAAGCTGGAGGAGGCGTTGGCCCTGGCCACGGACTTCCAGAACTCCCTGCAGGATTTCATCAACTGGCTGACCCTGGCTGAGCAGAGCCTGAACATTGCACCGCCGCCCAGCCTCATCCTGGCCGCGGTGCTGGCCCAGATCGACGAGCACAAGGTACCCCAAAGGCTCCATCCCTGGGGTAGAGGGAGCCAGGGTGGCTCCTCGCCTCTCCCGTGGCTCCTGGGGGTCACACCCATCCCCTCTGACACGTGGGACACCCTTTGCTCTTGGCAGGTGTTCGCCAACGAGGTGAACGCGCACCGCGACCGCATCATCGAGCTGGACCAGACTGGCAACCAGCTGAAGTTCCTCAGCCAGAAGCAGGACGTGGTGCTGATCAAGAACCTGCTGGTCAGCGTCCAGTCCCGCTGGGAGAAGGTGGTGCAGCGCTCAGTGGAGAGGGGACGGGCTCTTGATGATGCCAGGAAGAGAGCCAAGCAGGTGAGGGGCGTGGGAAAGGTGTGGCAGACCCCAAGGAAGGGCCAGCAGGACCACAAAGGAACTGGGAACACCACCAGTGTGAAGTTTCAGGCTTGCTTGTGTTGTCTTGCAGTTCCACGAAGCCTGGAAGAAGCTGATTGATTGGCTGGAGGATGCAGAGAATCACCTGGACTCAGAGCTGGAGATCTCCAATGATCCTGACAAAATCAAGCTGCAGCTCTCCAAACACAAGGTGAGGCTCTGCCAAAGCCAGGCTGGTGCTGGATGGGGTGGAATGCTTTTCTCCTGTCCATGCCTCCCATTGCCATGGAAGTCTGGGAATCCTCACAGCATTTCTAGGCTTTCTGAAGCAATTTTGTTTTCTCTCCATTTCCCAGGAGTTCCAGAAGACCCTGGGTGGGAAGCAGCCTGTGTATGACACCACCATCAGGACAGGCAGAGCCCTCAAAGAAAAAGCCTTGCTTCCAGATGACACTCAAAAACTGGACAATTTGCTGGGAGAAGTCAGGGATAAATGGGACACAGTGTGTGGAAAATCCGTGGAAAGGTGAGCCCAGCTCCAAGCTGCACCAGCAGTGCCATAGGCAGGGTGTGGAGTCACTGGGGTGTGAGAAAAGGAGGTGAGTTTGCTCATGGATGTTCACTGGGGTGTTTGTTTTCCAGGCAGCACAAGCTGGAGGAGGCCCTTCTGTTCTCTGGGCAGTTCATGGATGCTCTGCAGGCTCTGGTGGATTGGCTCTACAAGGTGGAGCCCCAGTTAGCTGAGGACCAGCCTGTCCACGGGGACCTGGATCTGGTCATGAACCTGATGGATGCTCACAAGGTGAGAGCAGCTTTCCCTGGCTCTTCTCCCGAGTTCTGAGTGGGGCAAAAAGATGCTCCAGAAAATGCCCAAAATGAAACAAACTTGGATGTTGGAAGTGGATGACTCCTGAGAGCTCTGGCTTTAATTTAGGCAGTGATTATAGAAATGTCTGCAACAAAAACTGAAAATGGATGCTCACGTGGTGAGAGCACCTTTCCCCGGCTCTTCTCCGAGTCCTGAGTGGGGACAAAAAGATGCCCCAAAAAATGCCCAAAATGGATGTTGGAAATGGATGACTCCTGAGAGCTCTGGCTTTAATTTAGGCAGTGATTATAGAAATGTCTTCAACAAAAAACTGAAAAATAATGAGAATTGATTCATCCTCACCAAAAGCCAGAGAGCAGACACAGAGTTGGTGCTTTGCTGCTTGTCCTGGAGCAAATAAAGAGGGGGAAAAACCAGAAAAAAAAATGGGGAGAACTTCCACATTACTGAAAAGGTGATAACAGTGGAGCTTCCTGGCCTTGCTCAGCTTCTGCTGTGTCCCTGCAGGTGTTCCAGAAGGAGCTGGGGAAGCGCACGGGGACGGTGCAGGTGCTGAAGCGCTCGGGCCGCGAGCTCATCGACAGCAGCCGGGACGACACCACCTGGGTGAAGGTGCAGCTGCAGGAGCTCAGCAACCGCTGGGACACGGTGTGCAAGCTGTCTGTGTCCAAACAGACCCGCCTGGAGCAGGCCCTCAAGCAGGTGAGGAGAAAATCCGTGGCTGGAAACTCTTGGGATGCTTCGCTGGGCTCCAGGGGAAGCGGTTTTTCCTCCTCCAGGTAGGACACAGTGGTGCCTGTGAAGCAGTGGAGTGGTATCAGGCTGTTTCTGGTTGTTTTTCCCAAAAAAATGAGCAGATAAAGGCTGGTTTGCAAAAGGGAGGATGGAAAGATCTCGCTGATGTGCACAGCAGTGATCAGACAGGCCAGGCCAGTGTTTGCCGGTGTCCAGAGAGACTCGATTGGAGCTAAAAAAAAAAGAATAAAAAAAAAACAACCAAAAAGGTCAAAGGCTCTTAAGCAGCTTTTACTTCAAGTAGGCAATTTACAGAATAAACTACCCAGGTGCCAAATTGCTCAGGATACAGCACTTTTTAAAAGTGCTGTTTTTAAAAACATTTCCTTCTTCAGAGCAGCTGATGCTGAGGGGAGGGAGGCGCCAGAGTACCCGGCAGCCCCAAAAGGGGCTTTTTCCCCTTTTTGAGTATTTTTAAAGCCCTTTTCAGCCCTCCAGCTGCCAGGGGGCTGAGCAAAGCCTGTGCTGTTGTTGCTGCAGGCTGAGGAGTTCAGGACAGCCGTGCACATGCTGCTGGAGTGGCTCTCGGAGGCAGAGCAGTCCCTGCGCTTTCGGGGAGCACTGCCCGACGACGCCGAGGCCCTGCAAGCCCTCATTGATGCCCACAAGGTAATGGGGAGCTCCAAAACACCACCCAGGGCAAGCTTAGAGGGGGGGGTATATCAGTGAATAATTCCTTTGTGGCTTGCAGGAGTTCATGAAGAAAGTGGAGGAGAAGAGGGTGGACGTGAACGCGGCGGTGGGGATGGGCGAGGTCATCCTGGGCGCCTGCCACCCCGACTGCATCACCACCATCAAGCACTGGATCACCATCATCCGGGCCAGGTTTGAGGAGGTGAGTCCTGCAGGGGTAGTTCCAGGCTGATGGTGGTCCCAGGGAGTGGTGGGTCCTGCTCCAGGTGTCCCACACCGAGTGGTCACCCCGTGTTTCCAACAGGTTCTCACATGGGCAAAGCAGCACCAGCAGAGGCTGGAGTCAGCACTTTCCGAGCTGGTGGCCAATGCAGAGCTTCTGGAGGAGCTCCTGGCTTGGATCCAATGGGCTGAGACCACCCTGATCCAGCGGGACCAGGACCCCATCCCCCAGAATATTGATCAGGTCAAGGCGCTCATCTCCGAGCACCAGGTGAGCCCTGAGCTGAGCTTGGGACAGGGGCAAGAGTGAGAGGCTTCTCCTGGCTCCCTGGGTGGAGGAGGCACTGCCTTCTCCTGGAATTGCCTATTAAATCAGCATGGGACCCAGCTGGAGCAAAACCAGCCCAGGGATGATCTCCAGCCCTGGCAAACCCAAGCAGCAGCTCAGCCACAATCCCCAGTCACTGGTGCATTGTGCTCACCTCCCTCTACAGGCCTGGCATGTCCCAGTGAGGGCTGGAAAGCAAAAAAGGCTGAAATTACAAAGGGTTTTTTTTTCATCCTTTCTGTGTTTTGACAGTCCTTTATGGAGGAGATGACACGGAAACAGCCAGACGTGGACCGGGTGACAAAAACCTACAAAAGAAAAGCGACTGAGCCTCCCCACGGGCCCTTCATCGACAAATCCCGCAGCAACAGTGAGTCTGCTCTGGGTGCTAGGATGGCAGGAAATGAAATTCCTAGGAAGATAATTAGCTCTGATTATCAATTAACGAGGCATCCTGCGCTAACAGCCACCAGGAAGGCGCTGAGCCTCGTCAGGAGGGGAGAATCCAGGTGACATTTCCCAAATCTGGGTGTGCTGTTCCTGGGGGTGCTCCAGCGCTGCTCCCCTCTCTGGGATGAAGTTTTGGGGTCTTTTATTGTGGCTTCTTGAAGCCAGAGTCCAGTGTGAGTTCCTGAGTGCTGGGGGTGTGGGTGTAGAGCTGTCTGTCACCCTGTCCTCCTACCTGGGGACAGCAGCCAGCAAGGCTGTGGGAGGTTTTCCCCCTCCAAAAAAACCAAAACACATTTCACTGCTGCTCTTCAGCCTCCGAGAACAGCACCTCAAACAACTCCTCTCCCGTTTTTTGCCAGGAAAATGCCTGGGGCAGGCTGCTCCCCCCAGCATGCCCATCATCTCCCAGTCAGAAACGAAGAATCCCAGGATAAACCAGCTCTCAGCACGCTGGCAGCAGGTCTGGCTGCTGGCCCTGGAGAGGCAGAGGAAGCTCAACGATGCCCTGGACAGGCTGGAGGAGGTAACAGCCCCTGGCTGCTCCGGGCAGGGTGGGAGCTGGGATTTCATCCCCAGAGAGGTGCAGGAAGCATTTTAAATCTGTGCTGCCCCAGCTCCTACAGGCAGTTCTGCTGCCTTTTCAGAAATCAAATATTCCTAAAATATTAAGGCTAAAAAACCCTTTGGTGATTAAGTAATTAACTGCACATTAACCAGCTTTATGCCCCTGTATTTGGTATCTGTAGAGTTAATGACAGCCAGGCCCTGCTTTCCTCCTAATAATTAGCTTAACAATTACTGTCTCTACTTTATCCAACCATCTAATGCCATTTTTGTTTTTATTTATGCTTAACAAAGCAGCTATGCCCAGAAGTGAGTGTTTTTTTTTGTTTTCTGTTGCTTTTGCTGTAGGTCAGTTCAGTTCCTTCGTATCCATGTTTTTTCTTTGTTGCTTTTCACCCCAAGAATGTTCAGAGAGAGGGGAAAAAAAAACCAAAAAAACTCTAAAATTGTTGTGTTACCTTGGTGTGAGCTGCTTGAGCTGGTGGGATCATGGGTCATGGGTGTCCTTTTTGGGGTGGGGAGATAAGAGTGTTTAAATTGGAGGGTGTTAGGCTGGGACTTGAGCAAGAAATCCCTTCTTGGCTGCTCAGAGGGAAAGGGAGAGGGGAGATCTGTGCCCAGATTGATGCTGCCAGTGGGAATTTCTCCCTGGCAAGTGCCTGGGGTGAGGAAGAGGTGTATGTGTGTGTCTGTGTGTGCCTGTAGCTGACCCTCCCTGCCTGTGCGTCCCCACAGCAGCGTGGGCAGCGCTGCATCCCCAGCCCCTGGGATGCACAAAATCCACCTGCTGGCTGTTGGCTCCGCTGTGTGTCCTGTGCTGGGAATTCACTTTGGGCAAAGCCCTCGCTGGGAATTGTCTGGAAAAATCCAGACAAACCTTCCCAGGAGGGCGGGCAGGGAGCGGTGGCACTGTGAGCTCACCAAAGAGCGTTTTGGGGTGGGTCTGTGAGCGCTGCTCCTTTGGGATTTCCACCACTGACTCTCCCCTGGGTTTTCCTTCCAGCTGAAGGAGTTTGCAAACTTCGACTTTGACATGTGGAGGAAGAAGTACATGCGCTGGATGAACCACAAGAAGTCGCGGGTGATGGATTTCTTCCGGCGCATCGACAAGGACCAGGACGGGAAAATCACGCGGCAGGAGTTCATCGACGGCATCCTGGCTTCCAGTGAGTCCCTGGGAACCAGCCCTGCAGCTCCTGCATGCCTCTCTCTGATTGAGGAGCCTCATCCTGTCCCTGTTCCCTTCCAGAATTCCCCACCACCAAGCTGGAGATGACGGCGGTGGCCGATATCTTTGACCGCGATGGTGACGGCTACATCGACTACTACGAGTTTGTGGCTGCCCTCCATCCCAACAAGGACGCCTACAGACCCACCACAGATGCTGACAAGATCGAGGATGAGGTGAGGCAGCAAAAAAAGGGGGTGCTCAGAAGGGTTTGGGGCGGTTCAGGCTGCGGGGAAGAGAAAAATTCGATTAAAAGAAGATTTTGGTGGTGCTGAGCTGAATTAATTGGTTGGAACTGAGCGTGTTGTAGAAGGAAAGGCTGCTTGGGGTTGTTTTATCAGAGCAGTGATTTGCACTGGGGGAGACTCCCAAAATGCTGGTTTCTCATCTCTCGTGTTGCTGGTGGCAGGTCACCAGGCAAGTGGCCCAGTGCAAGTGTGCCAAGAGATTCCAAGTGGAGCAGATCGGCGAGAACAAATACCGGGTAAGGCAGAGAGGGGGATGCAAACCCCCCCAAATCCTCCTCCCCCTTCCCACCGAGGGAGGGGGCATCAGCCAGGGGTGCCCAGCTTGGCACAGGGTGGGAACCCGGGGTGAGGCAGAGACCTCGTCCCCTGGCACTGGTGGAGCGGCTGGGATGTGTTTTCCCAGCTCCATCCTTGGCCCCAGGGCGTTCCCTGAGCTGGGAGAACATAAAAGTGTCCCTGTTCTGGGGCAGGCAGCCCAGGGGCCCCGTGAAACGCTGCATTCACTGGGCTGGAGCCGCCCTTGGAGTTTCCCTCCTGGATGAGTGTACCTTGTGCCTGTGTTTTTCTTAGCTCGCTCCCCAAGAAGGGAGAAGGATTTCCTGACAGAATCTCTTTGTAACCAGCTGCTGGTTGTGTTTCAAACCCTTCACCCAGGTGAAGTGGCAGCACAATTCCCACTTCCCTGCCCCAGATGGGTTTGGGGTTGATGTTCCAGCTGGGAGGAGCTGATCCCCCTCCAGCAGCACCGGCCCCAAGCTCCCAGAGCTTCTCCTTCCCCCCAAATAGCCCAAATTTCCCCCAAATTTCTAACTCCTGCAGTTAACAGATTTCATGATTGTTGCACTGTTAATCCCATAAATGTTTTTCTTGTTTTTCTTTCCCCTCCTCTTCCTCTGGACTTTCCTCCCCTGTCCCCCTTCCCTCTCCCTCCATAGTTCTTCCTCGGCAATCAGGTACAGTTTACCTCGTGGTGCTGTCTCTCACCTCTGGAATTATTTTTAACCCTCTGTGTGTGTTGTGGTGCTGCTCTCTGTCCCGTGGTGCTGTGGGAGGATGTGATCTGGGAGCTCTGCTCAGCAGAGCCTGGTACAGAGGAGTGCCACCCCCCAAAAAAAAAAAAAAAAAAAAAAAAAAAAATTGGGCAGAAAAAAAGAGAAAAAAATTGATGGAAAAAGCAGGATTTGGTAAAAGTGCAGAGATTTTTCTCTCTGGATTTATTTGGGATGTTCATGGTGGTGAATTATGGTCACTGGATGTGTTCTCCTGAGGGGCACAGCCTGCACCAGGCTCGGGGTGGGTTTGGGCTGCAATCACCATGGAATGAGAGCGCTGAGTAATCCTGTAGGACAACTAAACCCTCATCCTGCTACTCCCACTGAGTAACTCCTCACTGGGGCAAGGCTCCCCTCCCAGCACCTGCATGTATCCTGAGAGTGTCGTGACCTGAGGTGAGCCCAGCCTCCTTTAGAACAGGGCTGGGGCACCCTGTGTCCCTCTGATGTCCCCACTGCCCCTGCCCAGATAAAAATAAACTTCTTTTTCACATGCAGTGGCGGTGCCCACCCAAAAATGTGCCCCAAAAGATGCCCAGAATGAAACAAACTTGGATGTTGGAAGTGGATGACTCCTGAGAGCTCTGGCTTTCGTTTAGGCAGTGATTATAGAAATATCTTCAACAAAAACTGAAAAATAATGAGAATTGATTCATTCCTGGGGTTGGCTCTTGAAGGACACCTCATGTAGAGGTTTCCCTGCTCCCTTCCCTGCCTGTGAGCAGCTCTTTAACTGGGACAAGGACACCTTGGTAGGACCCTCAAACAGGGAGATCCACCAATGGTCCAGTCCCATATCCCTGTGGGTCAGAGATTCATCTGCTGCCCTGACCCATCCCAGACACTCTGTTCTCATTGACTCTCTAATTTTGCATCTCCACCCACAGAAACTGTTCCTGTTTGGGTTCTTTTCCCCTTTTTTTAATAATTCTGGAGAGGGTCTTGCCTCCAAAACCTGGTTCTCCTGTCTTCTCATCCCAGCAGGTGCTCTGCAGACCTGGATGCAGAGCTGCCACATCCCAGCCAGGCTCTCCATGTCCCTCCCAGGTCTGGCAGACACCCAGGAGCCTGGGCTTGGGTGCACAAGAGATTCAGGGGGAGCTTTACAAGCTTTTACATGCTTTTTTTTTACATGCTTTTTTGATCTGGGGTGCACTTTTGTGATACCACAGGCATTTCAAACCACTAATGAACATGGCAATCACTAATCAACATTGCTGGGGACTCCTGCCTGGATTCCCATCACTCTGCACTCATCCAAACATCCTCACTGGGCAATTGCTGGGGCTTT
Source organism: Ammospiza nelsoni (assembly GCF_027579445.1). NCBI lineage: Eukaryota > Metazoa > Chordata > Aves > Passeriformes > Passerellidae > Ammospiza > Ammospiza nelsoni. The sequence continues at coordinate 1,509,375 of NC_080657.1, read as the reverse complement.
GTGGCTGGTGGGGTCAAGTCTGAGGCTCAGGGGAGTCCCTGGGTTTCAGACTTGGTTGGTGGTGATCAGAGGTGTCTGGCTGGGCTTGTCCTGCTGAATCAGCCGGCTCCTTCCCACGTGGGCTGCACCAGGAGGGTCAGGGCATTGACAGCCTCTATTTCCTTCACAAAAAAAAAAAAAAAAGAGGAAAAAACTAGAATTCTGGCTGTGAAAACCCATCCAACCCCAAATTCTAAAATCTCCTTAAACAGCTTTAAAATTAAAGCATTTGGGTTGGTTGCATCATCTTCAAACCAGGCAGGAAAACTCCCCATCAACTGGGGATTTACCTCTCACTTATTCCAGAAGAACCTGTCTGGAGAAGCCTTTAAAGTGTGGAATAGGTGGCTGAGAGCCTCTGGTGCAGCCTGGGGAGGGAAGGAGCCGTGTTCCCATGGTTGTTCCCCTTTCCCTGACCCTTTCCTTGCCCCACAGTTCGGAGACTCCCAGCAGCTGCGGCTGGTCCGGATCCTGAGGAGCACGGTCATGGTCCGTGTGGGAGGAGGATGGATGGCCCTGGACGAGTTTCTAGTGAAGAATGACCCGTGCAGAGGTAAGGCTTGGTGCAATCTGAGTCTGCCCACCCACGGAGGGGAGTTTGGATGCCGTGGCTGGGTCATTGTCCAGATGGGCAGGAGCTGGAGAAAACAGATCCAAAGCAAACCAAGAAATTGGAATCACCAGATTTGGTGATGCTGCAGCTAACCTGGCAGTGTTTATCCAGGGAAAGAGGGAAGGGTTGTGTTGTCCTTGGTTTTGAGGCCTCAGCAAGTGGAGCTGGGGTCACCTCCTCCCCAAAACCTTGAGGTGTGGCAGTGATCAGAACCCCTGGGCTGGACCAGAGCCGTGCCCAGGGGGCAGAGCGTGATTAGCCAGGGGCTGGCCAGGACTGGAGCGTGTTTTGGAGAGTGCTCCACGTTTCTCTGGGGTGCTAATTGCTTCGGCTGTGTCTTGTTCAAGCTGCTGCATTCCGCGCCCCGGCTGCCCGACGGCTGTTGCTGAAAGCAGCATGATTGATTTGCAGTGAGCCAAGCTCCCCCTCGGGCTTTTCCTGCTCCTCCTCCGCCCTTCACGCTTTGCAGCAGATGTTTTGCAGCGCTGGCATCGAGGTTGTTGCTATCCCTTGCTTATCTCAGCGTGGTGCTTCCCTCCTGATGTTGCTTTCTTGGCTTTCTGGCCCCGGAATTCCTCCGTAAGGCTCGGTGCATGCCCTCGCTCTCTGTTTGAACACCCCCGAGCATGAAGCACCCAGACCTGCTTCCAACACGTCAGCTGAAGCCCACAGACCTTCTCCCTGCTTGGTTGCCCCTTGCTTGTCAAAAGGGGACCCTCCAGCTCTTTGAGGCGTTTGGATGAAAGTTTCTTTGAAAAGTCGGTTTTCAATGGCTGGTTGGAAAAGCTGGGAAGGTGGTTTTCTCTCCTCTGCCCCCAAAAAATGAGTGGAGAGCTGTGAGAGAGCTGAATCTCTCTCAGATTCTCAAGAATCCAGTGGCTGGTTGGAAAAGTTGGGAAGGTGGTTTTTTTTCTCCTCTCTCCCCAAAAAATTCATGGAGAGCTGTTGGAGAGCAGAATCTCTCTCAGATTCTCAAGAATCTCAACCCTTCAAAGCTGCTTTTGCTATTTTTAAGCCACCTTAAAGATTACACTTTAAAGATCACACTGGACACTGTTGTGACACGGTGAGTTTAAAGGCCGTCAGGATGCTTTTCCACAAGAGAGGAACTGAGCATCCAGTGTGAATTCCTGGCCCTGGGGCAGCTTCTAATCAGCCAGTTTCTCAAAGAGCTGATCCATGGTTTTAAGGCAGAGCAGGAGAACCTCGCTGCTCTCAGAGCTGGGCTTGGGGAGATGCCCAAAGAAGCTGCTCCCAGCCCTGGAGCCTCCTGAGCCCTGATGAGGACGTTGGATCCCTCCAAAGCTGAGTTCTCCTTCCTCTCTCCCCTGCAGCACGAGGAAGGACCAACCTGGAGCTGCGGGAGAAGTTCATCCTGCCCGAGGGGGCCTCGCAGGGGATGACCCCGTTCCGCTCGCGGGGCCGCCGCTCCAAACCCTCCTCCAGAGCGGCCTCCCCGACCAGGTCCAGCTCCAGTGCCAGCCAGAGCAACCACAGCTGCGCCTCCATGCCCTCCTCTCCTGCCACCCCAGCCAGCGGAGCCAAGGTGGGGACGGGGGGGAAGATTTCCCTTCCCTTCAGGGACTCCAAAACCCAGATGAGGAGCTGCAGGAGGAAGGTTGGGGTTTGGGGGTTTGAGGAGGGGTCTAGAAGGTGCTCCTTGGTGTCCAGGTGGGATGGGGTGGGATGCTGCAGGACAGGTTTCCAGGTTTCCAGCCCTCCACAGGAGGGTCCCCAGCGCTCGCCGTGCAGCTGAAGGCTCCCGGTGCCCGAGGCAGGGCTGTGGTGTCAGGAGGAAACCATCACTCCTCATTTCTCCTTCCCCACCATGTCATTATTTCATCGCCTTTTGGGTTTTTCCCTTTATTTTAATCTACGCAATTCCCGTTTGCTTCTCGCTCCATTTTAGTACCGTTTCCCCCCCCATTTTCCAGATTACTCTCCCATTTATCTTTTTTTTTTTTTTTTTTTTTTTTTACCACTCATCCCGCCTCTCCCCCCCCCTTTCCTTGGCTTTTCCATTTCACAGACTCCACACCACTTCTCCCGATGCTATGACAAACCCTGGTTGATAAACAGTAAAGCGAGCACCCCCCTGAGGGGAATCGATTATTCCGACTTCCAGCTCCCCAGCACTGAGGTAGAGTATGGTCTGCCAGCCCCCAGGAGCTGCTGGCAGCCTGGAGTGCCCCTGGCACGGAGCCACCCCACTGCCCTGCCTGCTCCTAACGCTTTCCTCCTGGTAGAGCAGCGCTTGTAGCACCGCTAACGCTCCTCCGACTGTTGGTTTTTCATGAGTCTCCAACTCGGATTAAAATTTAAATATCGGCTTCAAAGTGAGGCACGACGCTTTCGGTTCACCCTCACCTGCTTCCAAGCAGTGTTAATCCTCTCGTGCTTTGAGAAGTGTATTCATTTTCCGAGCTTTATTGGAAAGGGGCCGCGTTTGGCTTCCCAAAAAATTGAAACCCGGCGGCCGAGTTGAGACTTGAAAATCAGCTACAGCGCATGCACCGTAAGCACAGCGCCTCAGTTTTATGGAGAGCTTGTGTTTATCACCGTGTTCAAGCACGTCTGGTGTGTCCAGCCACCACCTTGGTGCTCCCAGGAGGATGAATTTGGGCTGAGGCTTTGGTTTTCCTCAAGTTTTCAGCCTCCTCGTGGACTTTTCCTGCCCTTGCGAGTGGGTGATGAGAAGCACCGGGTAGATCCCGGTGGTTCCCTGTGTCTTGCTGCTCAGCGGTGCTTCCATGTGCAAAATGGATTAATTTGATTCACCAGGAGGTCAGGAGCACTTCCCCAATTGCCCCAAACTGATGCTTGCTGCCTATTTTAACATAGGATCAAGGATGAGAATTCAAATCTCTGATGATGACAGTGGTGCCTCAAAAATCGCGTCTTAATGGATTTTGATTCCCTCAGCTGCCCCTCTCTCCCTGCAGCTCCAGTTTCATCACATCCCAACATTTCTGAGGTTCCCAAAAATGACAAAATTGCAGGGGATGGAGGAAATGCCCTCTGGGATCTGTGTATCTCTCCAGGGATGCAGCACCCCTGAAACCCCCAGGGCTGGGGACACCACAGGCAGGCGCTTTCCTGCAGCTCCGCCCCAAACCCAGAGCTTTGGATGGTGAACTGGAACTGGAGCTGCCTTTTCCAGCTGGATCCAGGTGCCCTCGCCCTGCTGGCACCTTCCCCTTGGCTTCTTGCAGCAGCAGTGGGAGCAAAGTTGCCTGTTGTGCTGCTTCACCCCACACCAGCTGCACTTCCAACATCTTAAAGGTCGGGAAAAGGCGCCGTGAAAAGAGCTGAGCTGCTGTGGTTTGTCTCCCTGTCCATCACTTTTACAATTTGGCTGCTTCTGGGCACTGGGAGTGGTGTGGACATCAGCACCAGGGTGTCCCTGCACCTCTGCCCACAATGGGTTGTGCTGTTGAAGATCCCGAGTTGGACTTGATATTCCAAAATGCTCCTGAGCTGCTTGGATGCTAAAATCCCTATTTTTCCCATATTCCACATTCCCTTTGTGGAAGTTTCCGGCCCAGCTGATGCTGCCTCTTAACAGCTTTGCTCAGAATTTTCTTTTTCAGCCTGCAGCTCACAAGCTGCCATTCCCCTCCAAATTTTCAGCATTTGGGCCTTCCCCTTCTTTTATAAACCACTGAAACAGCAGCTTGTGCCTTCCCTGACCATTGAGATGGGGGCTCCTCAAATGCCCAGATTTTTGCTGAGGATGTGATCTGGGCTGTCACCTGGGCCTGTCAGGGTGCAGGTGGCAGCTGAGGGATGTCCTGTGTGTGCTTCCTCCCAAGGTGACCCCCTCGGCGGGCAGCAAGCTGAAGCGCCCCACGTTCCACTCCAGCAGGACCTCCCTGGCTGGGGACACCAGTAACAGCTCCTCCCCAGTCTCAACAGGTGCCAAAACCACTCGGGCAGGTGAGTGAGGGGAAAAGGTGGGGAAACTCCCCCCCGGTGCAGTGGAGAAAGTACAGAATATTTGAGGGGTGGGTGGTGAGGGAGGAGAGGCTGGCACAGCTCTGCAACTTAGGGCATCAGGAGGAACAAACTCAGGGCATTGAGAGGATCAAAACTTAAGGAATCAGGAGGAACAAAGGGCATTGGGAGGAGGAGCAAGGGGCATCAGGGGGAGCAAACCTTAGGGCACCAGGAGAAACAAAACTTAAGGCATCAGGAGGAATAAAGGGCATCAGGAGAAAAACTTAGGGCATTGAGAGGAACAACACTTAAGGCATCACAAGGAGCAAACCTTAGGGCATCAGGAGGAGCAAAACTCAGGGAGGGCATTGGGAGGAACAAAACTTAGGGCATCAGGAGGAACAAAGGGCATCAGGAGGAACAAACTTAGGGCATGAGAGGATCAAAACTTAAGGCATCAGGAGGAATAAAGGGCATAGGGAGGAGCAAACCGTAGAGCATCAAGAAGAACAAAGGGCATCAGGCGGAGCAAACCTTGGGGCATCGTTAGAAACAAGGGGCATCAGGAGGAATAAACCTTTGGGTATTGGGAGGAACTAAAGGGCATCAGGAGGAGAAAAACTTAGGGCATCAGAGGGAGGAAAAAAGGCATCAGGAGGAGCAAAGGGCATTGGGAGGAACAAAAGGTATCAGGAGGAACAAAACTTAGGGCATCAGGAGGAGCAAGCCTTAGGGAATTGGGAGGAGCAAAGGGCATTGGGAGGAACAAAACTTAAGGCATTGGAAGGAACAAAATTTAGGGCATCGGGAGGAATCAAAGGGCATCAGTAGGAACAAAGGGCATCAGGAGAAACAAACCTTAGGGCATGAGGAGGAGCAAACCTTAGGGCATCAGGAGGGACAAAACTTAAAGCATCAGGAGGAGCAAATGGCATCAGGAGAAACAAAACTTTGGGCATCAGGAGTAAAAATTTAGGGCATCAAGAGGAGCAAAGCTTAGGGAATTGAGAGGAGTGAAGGGCATCGGGAGGAACAAAACTCAGGGAGGGCATCAGGAGGAACAGAACTTAAGGCATCAGGAAGAGCAAAGGTCATTGGGAGGAACAAAACTTAGGTCATCAGGGAGAACAAACCTTTGAGAATTGGGAGGAGCGAAGGGCATTGGGAGGAACAAAACTTGGGGCATCAAGAGGAGCAAAACTTATGGCATTGGGGGGAAGGTAGGGCATCAGGAGAAAGAAAACTTAAGGCATCAGGAGGAACAAACTAAAGGGCATTAGGAGGAGCAAAACTTAAAGCATTGGGGGAACAAACCTTAGGGCATCAGGAGGAGGAAAGGCCATCGAGAGGAGGAAAACTTAAGGCCTCAGGAGGAACAAAACTTAGGGCATTGGGAGGAAGAAAAATTTAGAGCATCAGGAGAAACAAAACTTAGAGCATCATTAGCAGCAAGAGGCAGTGGGAGAAACAAAACTTAGGGCATTGGGAGAACAAAACTTAGGGCGCCAGGGGGAAGAAGACTTAAGGCATCAGGAGGAACAAAGGGCATCGAAAGGAGCAAAACGTAAGGCATCGGGAGTAACAAAACTTAGAGCATCAGGAGTAACAAAACTTAGAGCATTGGGGGAACAAAAGGCATGAGGAGGAGCAAAACTTAGGGCAATCGGAGGAACGAAACTTAGGGCATCAGGAGGAACAAAACTTGGGGCATCGGGAGGAATAAAGGGCATCGGGGGAACGCACTTTAGGGCCTTGGGAGGAGCGAAACTTAGGGCATCAGAGGGAGCAGGCCTCCCTGCTGACGGCCCTGGGGGCTCTCCCCGCAGACCCCAAGAAGGCCGCCAGCCGCCCCACGAGCCGCGCCGGGAGCCGCACGGGCAGCAGGGCCAGCAGCCGGCGGGGCAGCGACGCCTCCGACTTCGACCTGCTGGAGACGCAGTCGGCGTGCTCGGACACCTCGGAGAGCAGCGCGGCCGGCGGGCAGGGCTCCCGCCGCGGCGCCACCGCCGCCAAGCCCTCCAAAATCCCCACCATGTCCAAGAAAACGCCCGCCGCCACCCCGAAAACGCCCGGCCCCAAGAGATAATACTGTACGCGCCGCCCTCCCTGGGGAGAGGAAGGAAAAGCAGACGTGCAAACAGAAAAACACACGCAGAAAAACGACAAAAAAAAAAAAAAGCGCCCAACCCGCGTCCACTTTTTAACCCTACATTGGATGTATATTTATTCTAAATGGGAGAAACTATATTGTTAAAAGTGTAAAAGAAAAGTTGTGTTATGAAGCTGCCTTATTTGGATTATTTCTTTTTTGGTTTATGGTTTTGTTTTTTGGTTTCTTTTTTGGTTTTTTTTTTTCTCTTTTTTGTAAGTTACTATTTTCATGTGAATATTTATGTAGATATTAAAAAAAAAAAAAAAATTGCCTCTCGGTGACCCCCCTGTTTAGAGAGGGGCCTGGAAAACTGAAATGTGGGAGAGAAAGAAAAAAAAAAATCAAGAAAAAGATTAAAAAAAAAAAAGGAAGCAAAAAAAAAAAAAAGGTCAAGATGTGAAAGTGTAAAGAAAAACTAAAATATAAATAGGATTTCTGCGCGGTGCAGGGTGTGAACCTGCTTTATCTTTTAGGATTGTTTCCTAAATGCATCTTTATAAACTTAACTTGCTGTCTCAGCAAGGTAAATTATATTTAAAAGCAAAGACCTGAATCCTGCAGTGTTCAAGGAACTCTCTTTTTGTAAATCACAGATACCTCAACCAGAGAAACATGAGGTGAGGGGACTTGGGGCTTATGTTTCCATTTTTTTTAAAGCTATGTGGTTTTATCTGAAGAAAGCGGAGTTTGACTTTAATAAAATTTGCACACACTACAGCAAAGGCCGTGACAATTTTGCTGTCTTGAAAATACTGTCCTGACAACTTTGTTTTTAAAGAACAAACCGAGGGTGAAGGGTTTGGGGAAGGGTTTGAGGAGGGGCTTCACATGCAGGGTAGGATTGCAGGTCTGGATCACTGGGATGCATCCCTTAGAGGTGATGGGCCCTCCAAAATCAAGGAATCTTCTGGATTGATGGCTTAACCAGCCCGCCCCGAGGCGTTCCTTACACAATCACTGTTTTATCTGCATCTCTCTTTTGTTTTCCTATTTATTATTTAACTGGTCATTCCACTTCCAGCCAGGCTGAGATTGATGTGAACTCTGCTCCTAGGAGAAATCTGGACTTACACGCACAGTTGCTTGTCCTTGAAATGAGTCTCACCAGCACACTCGCTGCAAGTCCTGTCTCGCTTTTGTACGCTCCTTTTTCTTTGTAATAAAATCCAACTTGACCAAGTGACCAGGAGACGAGGGCTCTGCACAGCTCCTGTATTTATTAAATATTGTTCCTCTCCGGCTCTGACCGTGTTGCTGTGTGATTCTCTCAATTGGTTTCAAATTGAGGCAAAACCGAAGCTCTACCAATGAATTGTTTAAAAGAACCAGACACATTTTTGTATTAAAATTGCTTGCGGTAATAAACAATCTTGCCTCCTGCTTTATTCCCCAGTGTTAGCTTTGTAAAGAAGCTTATCCCATGTGGGGGGAAGGCAGTGGCTGTGGGATTCAGGGGGTGTTTGCACCCAGGTTTTCTTGTGGGGTGGAGCAGGGAACCGCCCAGCCCCAAAATTAAAGTGGCCCAGGTGGGTGGGTGAGGCTCAGTGGGGTGGGGAAGGGATGAAAGGGGGTGTCCAAGGGTTTGGGTGGCCTTGGGAGGATTTCTCAGGTGGGTGAGTGTCCCCAGGTGTGAGTATTTCTGGATTTGGGTGCCAGTGAAGGTGGGCACCCCTGGGTTTGGTTTCCATCAAGGGCGAGTGTCCCCAGGTGTGTTTGTTCAGGGATTTTGGGTGCCAATGAGGGTGGATCCACCTGGGTCTGGTTTCCCTCAAGGGTGTGTCCCCAGGTGTGGATGTTCATGGATTTGGGTGCCAGTGAGGGTGGATACCCCTGGGTTTGGTTGCCTACAAGGGGGAGCCTCCTTAGGGGTGGGTGCCCATGGGGTGAGCATCCCTAGGAATGGATCTCCATGCATTTGTGCACCCACGAGCAGGAGCATCCCTAGGGATGGCTTTGGGTGTGAGTGAGGGTGGGAACCCAGGGCTTTGGCTGCCCACGAGGATAACCATCCCCAGGGGTGGGTTCCCATGAATTTGTGTCTCCACATCTTTGGGTGTCCACCAGGATAAGCATCCCCAGGGATGTGTTCCCATGAATTTGGGTCTCCACAGCTTTGGGTGCCCACCAGGACAAGCATCCCCAGGGATGGGTTTCTATGAATTTATGTCTCCAGAACTTTGGCTGCCCACCAGGATAACCATCCCCAGGGGTGGGTTCCCATGAATTTGTGTCTCCACATCTTTGGGTGTCCACCAGGATAAGCATCCCCAGGGATGGATTCCCATGAATTTGGGTCTCCACAGCTTTGGGTGCCCAGGAGGACAAGCATCCCCAGGGATGGGTTTCTATGAATTTATGTCTCCAGAGCTTTGGGTGCCCACGAGGACAAGCATCCCTAGGGATGAGTTCCTATGAATTTGGGTCTCCATGGCTTTGGCTATCCAGGAGGACAAGCATCCCCAGGGATGGATTCCCATGCATTTGGGTCTCCACAACTTTGTGTTCCGGCCGCTTCTCATGCCCAGCGATGCTCCCCGTGCCCCGCAGCCGCCGGGCGGGGAGGGCCGGGGCGGTGCCGCTGCCGGGACCGTCCCTTTCCCTCTCCCCGCCGGGGCGGGCCGGGGCCGGGGCCGCAGCCGGGGCCGTGCCGGTGCCCGGGGCCGCTCCGCACCGGGCGGGCGGGGGGTCCCGGCGGTGCCATGGGCCGCCGCGGGGCCGTGGCGCTGCTCTGGCTGGCGGCCGTGCTGTGCCAGCTGGGCACGGGCAGCGCCCTCCGCCGCCGGCCGCACGCCGCCGGGGTCCCGCAGCGGCGGCTGAGCGGCGGCGAGCGGCGGGACGTGCAGCGGGAGATCCTGGCCGTGCTGGGGCTGCCCGGCCGGCCCCGGCCCCGCGTCCCCGCCCGCGCCCCCGCCGCCGCCGCCGCGCCGCTCTTCATGCTCGATCTGTACCACGCCGTGGCCGGCGAGGAGGAGGAGGAGGAGGAGGAGGGTGAGGAAGCGGCCGTGTCGCGGCCGGTGCTCACCGGGCTCAGCACGCAGAGCCCCCCGCCCGGCAGCGTCGTGAGCCGCGCTGACACCGTGGTCAGCCTCGTTAATATGGGTGAGAAACGGCGCGGGGCACCGGGGGTACCGGGGGTACCGGGATGCGCGGGCAGGATCCCGGAGGTTTTGGCAGGACCGGGGGCACCGGGACGATCGGAGCGCACGGGGATGATCCGGGTGGTTTAGGCAGGACCGGGGTACCGGGATGCGCGGGGCACCGGGAGGACCGGAGCGCACCGAGGGTACCGAGGGTAACGGGATGTGCGGGCGGGATCCCGGCGGGTTTGGCAGAACCGGGGGCACCGGGACGATGGGAGCACACAGGGATGATCCAGTTGGTTTAGGCAGGACCGGGGAGGACCAGAGCGCACGGAGGAACCGGGTGGACCAAAGCAGGACCGGCGAGGAGAGCCGGGAAGCACCGGGGGGACACCGGGGACAGCCCCGGCGGGACGGGCACGGGGCTGAGCCGATGCCAACCCCAGCTCCTGGTCCGTGATCGTGGTACCGACGGCTCCGAGCATCCCTCCGGGTGGTTTCTCAGCCCTTGTTCAAATAAGGAACTTTTCTTCCCAAAGTTGAGCTCAGTAATAACGGGGAGAGGGACACGGTGGTGGTGAGGGACACGGTGGCGGGGTGAAAGTGCCCGGGATGAGTCCCAATTCCGCTTAAAAAGGAGGAAATGGAGAAGGGCAATGTCCTGCAGCGAGAAGGAGCCGAGGGAGGCTCCTCCATCCCCGCTGTCCCCGTTTCGGCGGGCACAAGGTGGGCAGAGAACGGGGCTCGGGGCAGGCGGGACAGCGGCTCTGATGCCCCTCGGTGGGACACTGAATCCCGGCTCCAAATAAATCCTCCAGGCTGCTGATTATTGCTGGAATCCCGTCCGGCTGCTTACCAGGCTCCAGCACCCCTCGTATTTCCAGGCAGCATCAGCGGGGCCACAAACACTCGGGATGGGATAAATCCTCTCCCAGGGCTGAACCCAGCGGGATTTGCAGACCAGGAGTTGGGATATGGAGATTTTCCCTGCCCCTGCTCGTTGCTTTAAGGGATGTTTGGGTCCCTCGAGAAGAAAATTCCCCACAACCTGTGAGGAAGGGGAGAATCCCTACTCGGAGATTGGAGGCAGGGAGAGGGATCTGCACCCTTGGGAGGAGGTTTAGGTGAGGCAGGGGCTGTAGAGGTGTCTCTTACTCATTCCTACATCCCCTCTACCACTTGTGAGTGTGAGGAATCCCCCTGGAACAGACGCACCCAGAGCCCTGAGGGAACTGGTGCAGTTCAGCATCCTGGGAAAGCTGAGAGTGATGGAGACAAAAACTGAATCACCAAATCCCCTCAGCGCTTGGGGCAACACCCAAGCACCAAAATGAGCTTTAAAATGGTCAGGTCTGATGGCAACCACGGTGGGATGCTCAGGGGAGCATTTAGGAGATGCACTGCTGACACAGGGACATTGCTGCCCTTCCCAGAGCTCCTGGAGTAGCCAGGAGAGTTGTGGAGCACAGCTCCAGCCTTCCATTTGAATGGCTTTGATTTCTGCGGCTTCCTCAGCCCCTTCATGTTAATTAAATAAGGAGTTTTTTTGTGGGAGAAGGCCAGCTCTCATTTGCATGCATAATTAGCTGCACAATTATCCTGATGGGGACATGCAAATGGGGTGAAGTCTGTGCCCCGTTGGGCACTTGGACCTCTTTGGACCTGTGTGAGCCACTCCCGACGGGCACTCCTTGTTCCTGGGAAGGGAGAGTGACAAAAATCCCAGAACACGGCCGGGTTTGGGGACAGGGGCAACCCCAGCTGCGTTTGGGGATGGTGGATCATCCCATCCCATCCCATCCCATCCCATCCCATCCCATCCCATCCCATCCCATCCCATCCCATCCCAATTTCTGCTCCTCCTGCTCTGTGCTGTTTCTGCGCCCTCCCTGCAGCAGCCCGGTGGGATTTGGGGTTTTTAAGCCCTGGGTGAGGATGGGATTTGGGATTTCTCCTCAGCTGTGAGTCGTGGATACGGGCAGGGGTAATTGTGGAGCAGGGAGATGTGGAATGGGAAGGGGGTGAGGGCTCACAGCTTCCCAGGGTACCACAGCACACACATCCCCCTTTTCCATGCTGGCTCCAGATTTATTGGAAAGTGTCCCATGGCAAGGGGTTGGAATTAAATGATCTTTAAGGTTTCCCTGTGGCTGTTTCAGATGAGCCCACAGCCAAAACATCTTCCTGGAAAATCCAGGGAGCACTGGAGAGGAACCCAAAAACAGCCACAGCACCTCAGGCACCTCAGGGCACCCTGAGTGTGGGGTGGAAGCATCCTGTGCCAAGGTGTCAGTGCTCTCTCTGGACCCTCTGTGTGGGATTTAATGGGAAAAACTTCCCAAATAAATCCTTGGAATCCTGTGCCAAGGTGTCAGTGCTCTCTCTGGACCCTCTGTGTGGGATTTAATGGGAAAAGCTTCCCAAATAAATCCTGGGATGCACCTGGGACAGGGTGCTCCTGGCTGAGCTGTGTCCTGCAGCTCCCAGCGCTCATCCCAGCAGGATGGAGGAAGCAAACTGGGAGTCTGGAAGTGTTGGGATAGCTCCTAAAATCCCTCCCCACTTCAGAAATCCTCCAGAGCTTATTATTTTTCCCCCTGCTTGCTAGCAAAGGACAGCATCTTCCCTGCATCTCCTTTAAACCTATTTCGGGATGCAGAGCACTTGATGTGGTTGAATATCCTGGCATCTCCTTTTAATTTGGCGTCTGAAATGATCGTGGGGACCCACGGGGAGCAGCCAGGCCCGGTAATTACGAGTGGAGCACGGTTTGTAGGAGTTTATAGAAGGAAAAACGTGCAGCTAAGAATAACCTGGGCAGCAGGAGGAAGGGAAGGGTGGGAGCTGGGAATGCTCAGGGAATGGGAGACACCAGGAGGCTCAGCTGAGGTGGAGCTGGGCATCCCCTGACAGAGGAACGGCCCCAAGGCTGTTTATATTGGTTTATAATCATTTTTAGATTATTTTGGGGGGTGATGGGAGCACACAGGGGCACTCAGCTTTGGGGGAAGGTGCAGCAGCTCCTGGGGATGATGCCAAAGGAGAGCAAAGCTCTTGGGTTGGGCTTTTTTGGTGCCTCTGCTCCGCAATCCAGATCATCCACCCACAGATAATTGAGGGTTTATATTGGTTTATAATCATTTTTAGATTATTTTTTGGAGTAATGGGAGCACAGGGGGGCACTCAGCTTTGGGGGAAGGTGCAGCAACTCCTGGGGATGATACCAAAGGAGGAGGAAAGGAGAGCAAAGCTCTTGGGTTGGGCTTTTTTGGTGCCTCTGCTCTGCAATCCCGGTCATCTGCCCACAGATAATTGAGGGGTTATATTGGTTTATAATAATTTTTATATTATTTTTGGGGGGTGATAGGAGGACAGAGGGGCACTGATCTTTGGGGGAAGCTCCTGGGGATGATGCCAAAGGAAGGGGAAAGGAGAACAAAGCGCTTGGGTTGGGCTTTTTTGGTGCCTCTGCTCCGCAATCCGGATCATCCACCCACAGATAATTGAGGGTTTATATTGGTTTATAATGATTTTTTATATAATTTTTTGGGGGTAATGGGAGGACAGGGGGGGACACAGCTCTGGGGGAAGGGGCAGCAGTTCCTGGGGATGAGCCAAGCTCTTGGGCTGGGCTTTTTTGGTGCCTCTGCTCCGCAATCCGGATCATCCACCCACAGATAATTGAGGGTTGCTGGTGTGGCTGCGTCAAGCCGGAGCAGGGGCAGGTTCCCAGGCACCCTGGGCTCCCCAAACCACCCTTTTGGGGCACCTCCAGCACACCCCCAGCGGCATCCGAGCAGCCACAGCTCTGCCGGGAGCTCGGGGGGGATTGCAGGGCTCCCGTTTCACAGCAATTTTGGTTTTAGCAGCCAGCACGGGGATGTTGAGCCCTCTCCAAAAACTCCAGACTCCCGTTTGTGGCACTCCAAGCTGCTGCTTGTGCCCCAGTGGTGGCACAGAAGGGGGAGCTTCTCCCTCAGTCCTCCCCTTACAAAGGGGTTCCCTTTTTTCCTCCCTGAAGCAGCAGAGAATCTGTTTTAGTTTTAGTGCAGTACAACAAGAATCCAGGGATTCCTCCCAGCATTTCATCCCAGACAGATCCAGCTTATTTGGTTCATCAAGGAGCTCAGCTAATTGCAGCTTAGCTAATTTTTGCATTTCTCCTGCTGCCAGGGTGTCCCTGGGCTCCCCTCCCACCAAATCTGCCTTCAACCCTGGACCCCTCCATCACCTCCACACCAACAGGAAATTTTCATTTTAAAAAAAATTTTTAGAGGCTGTCACTCTTGGGGACAAAAATCACCTTTTTGGCTTTTTTTATCTGGTGTGGGGTCTCTGTGGCCCTGACAAAAAAAAATCCTTCTGCACATCCCTGCGTGAGGGTGCAGCTACAGCCAAAGATTTTGGAGCAAAATGACCAAAAACACACAAGGGGACACCTGGAGTGTCCCCTGCACTGATGTGGGACACTCACAGGGGGATTATCAGTGCTGAAAAATCAGAGGTGATTATTCTGCTCACATTCTGGGGGGAATTGAAGGATTTTTGTGAGCACCACGAGGCCTCAAGAGTCCAGAAGAATAAAACCACGCCAGGATGGGATGGTGGAAGAAACGGAGAAGAGGGAATGGCCTGAGGGACTGCAGAGGGTTTGGGGGGCTCCGTGTGCCCCCCGATGGGGCAGGGGTTGGGGCAGGTGCCCACAGCATCCTCCTGCCCAGCTGGCAGCCACCACCAGGGCAGGAAAAAACGCTCTCCGCATCCGCCCGGCTCTTTTTATAACACGGCTTGTGGTGAGGCCGGGAGCTGCAGCGAATGTGGGATTTGAAAAACAAAACCAAAAAAAAAAAAAAAAAAAAAAAAAAAGGGCAAAAAAAAAAAAAAAAGAGGAAAAAATAAGAAGGGAAAAAAAAAAAAACAACTTGTGGGTATGTGAGTAAAATCTTGAGGTTGGGTTTGGAGGGATGCACTGCTCCCTCCAATATATGTGTATATGTATATATATTTTTAAAATATATTTTATATATTAATATATTAATATATTAATATATTAATATATATTGTATATTAATATATTTATACATTTATATTTATATATTTATATATTTATTTTAATATATTTATATATTATATTTATATGATTTATATATTTATATAAACTTATTTTGTATCATTCTATATATTTATAATTTATATTATATAGAAATATATATTAAATCATATATAAAATATATATTATTTATATATCATATATTAAAATATATATTATATAATTATATTATTTATATATAAATATATATAATTATATTAGTTATATTTATTTATATATAATGTTACATATTTATAATTTATATTTTCTATAAGTACATATTATTTTATAAATATCATATAAGTATATTTTATATATTTATATATATTTATCTTTTTATATATAATATATATTTTTATATATTAGGAATGGCAAGCTTATGGTGGATTAAATTTGGAATATATCTCCCCTGGAACTGGTTAAAAAATGCATTTAAAATGTTTACTTTTTGATTTAGTTTTAGTTTTTAAAGTAAGCACCAGGTTCACCTTTATGCCTGAAGCAGGAGAAGCTTTAGTCACATTATATAAATATATAAAGTTTATGATTGAATCATATTTAAATATATATATGGGAACGGCAAACTTATAGTGGATTAAATTTAGAATATTTCCCCCCGGAATTGGTTAAAAATGCATTTTTTTTTAAATTTAATTATTTGGTTTAGTTTTAAAAGTAAGCACCAGGTTATGTTGCTTTTGTGCCTGAAGCAGGAGGAGCTTTAGTCACATTGAATCATATTTAATAATAAACCATATACATATATATTAATATATATATATTATATATATATATGGGAATGGCAAGCTTATGGTGTATTAAATTTGGAATATATCACCCCTGGAATTCATTAAAAAATGCGTTATAAATGGTTTTTTGGTTTTTTTTAGTTAATTATTTAGTTTACTTTTAAAACTAAGCAGCAGGTTACATTGCTTTTGTGCCTGAAGCAGGAGAAGCTTTAGTCACATTGAATCATATTTAATCATAAACTTTAATTACACTCAGACCAGGAAGATTGGGATATTTTTAAAGAACAATTTGAAGCAAATAATTGCACATTAGCAAAACTGCTGGGGCTGCATTACCATAGAGAAAGGAAGGTTTATTCTTTACGGACGAACAAAGTAAAATCAGATTTTTCCCGTCCCAGTGTGATGGAGAAATAAGGTGTTTTCAGGAAAAAAGGGAGGAGTTTCTTTACCAAGCAGTGACCTGATAATCCCTCCCAACTCCCCAAAAACACACAGGATAAAAATTTTTATTTGTGGCTAAATTTTACTTATGGACAAGTCTTTACTTGTGATATCCAGTGATGGCCCTGATGAGACCTGGGCTTGTCTGCTGCAAGAAAAGTTCGGAAAACCCCAATTTTTGCCCCAAAACCTCATTTTTTTTGGTGTGTTTTTCACCTTTTGATGAAGTACAGGAGGCTGCTAAAGCCTGGCACATTCTCTGTGCTCCTCCCATAGCCAGCGTTCGCGCTTTTAATTTGAATTTATTTTAATTGTAATTACTAATAAAGGAAGAGGGCTGGGAGGGGAAGCTGGTGGGCTTACAGCGAAATAAATTGCAGAAATAGGGGGGGGCTGATCCAGATCCAAACCCTCAGGAGATGGGAAGAAATGGGAACTTCCAACCAAGGGCGAGCACCTCAAAACCGGCGGGTTTATCCCCAAAATCCACTCGCTGGCGTTCAGCGGGGATGTTCTAGGCTTGTCCCAGCCATTCTTGAGCCCTTTTTTTCCTCCTCAGTGGAGCAGGACAGGGACCTTTTGTCACCCAAGCCCTACTGGAAGGAGTTCAGGTTCGACCTGACGCAGGTGCCGGCGGGGGAGGCCGTGACGGCCGCCGAGTTCCGAATTTACAAATCCCGGGGTGTCGTCCCCAGGCACGGCAACAGCAGCCTGCACGTCAGCATCTACGAGGTGGCTGCACAGCATTCCAACAGGTCAGGGGCTGGGAAAGGCGGGGGGCGGGCAGGAAAAGGGGTGGGAATGAGGATGAGGAGGGTGGGAGTGGGGATGGAGGTGAGGGGAGTGGGGGTGGTGTGGAGAAAATGGTGCGGGGTGATGGGGATGGGAATGGGGGTGAGGATGGAGGTGATGGGGTGGGAATGAAGAAGAGGGGAAGGGAATGGGAATGGGGGTGAGAATGATGGCAATGGAGGTGGGGATGAAGGTGATGGGTGTGGAAAAGGGTGTGGGAGTGAAGGAGATGTGAAGGGAACGGGGATAGGAATGAAGATGGTGGGAATGGGTGTGAGGATGAAGGTGATGGGAAGGGAATGAAGATGATGGGAATGGGAATGAGGATGAAAGGTGATGGAGGTGGAAAAGGGTGTGGGAATGAAGGAGAGAGGAAGAAAATGGGGATAGGAGCAAAGATGATGGGAATGGGGGTGAGGATGAAAGTGGGAGGGAAGGAGATGGGAAGGGAACAGGGATAGGAATGAAGATGATGGGAATGGGATGAAGATGAAGGTGATGGGAGTGGGAATGAAGGAGAGGGGAAAGAATTAAGATGATGGGAATGAGGGTGAGGATGAAGGTGGTGGTAGTGAAGGAGAGGGGAAGGGAATGGGAATAGGAGTGAAGATGATGGGAATGGGGGTGAGGATGAAGGTGGGAATGAAGGAGATGGGAAGGGAACAGGGATAGGAATGAAGATGATGGGAATGGGATGAAGATGAAGGTGATGGGGGTGAGAAGGAAGGAGATGGGAAGAAAATGGGAATAGGAGTGAAGATGATGGGAATGGGATGAAGATGAAGGTGATGGGCATGGGAATGGGAGTGGGAATGAAAATGTGAATGGGTAAGGGAATGAAGAAGATGGGAATGGGAATGGAAACAAGGTTAATGGGGATAGAGACTTAAAATGGGAATGGGAAGGGGGAAAAGGTTAATGGAGATAGGGACTGAAAATGGGAATGGAAACAAGGATAATGGGGACGGGGATAGGTAGAAAAATGGGAATGAAGAAGATGGGAATGAGTGTGGGTACAGGAATGAAGATAGGAGTGGGAATGGAACTGAAGGGAGAGGGAATGGTGCTGAAGAAGAGGGGAATGGGGTTGGGAATGGGGTGATGGTGATGGAAATGAAGGGGATGGGAACTGGGATGAAGATGGGGACAGGAACGGGGACCAGCCCCAGGCTTTCCCTCCTGCCCCACCCGCAGCGGCACCGCCGTGTCCGGCTGCTCCCACACCTTCCCAGGGCAGTGCCACGCCCTGCATCTCCACCTGGGCACGGAGGGAGCTTTTCCCAGGACACCCCCGTGGTGTCCAGCACCCCAGAGCCGGGATCTGCCCGGGCACAGCTCCCAGGAGTCATCCCCATCCATTATCCCTCCTGCTGCAGCCCTTTGGGTGCTGTTACTCACCTGCTCCTTCCCCCTGTTCCCGCAGGGAATCCGACCTGTTCCTGCTGGATGTGCAGGACCTGCGCGCTGGGACAGAGGGCTGGCTGGTGTTTGATGTCACAGCTGCCAGCAGCCACTGGGCAGTGGAGCAGAAATACACCCTGGGGCTGCGGCTCTACGTGGAGACGGATGATGGTGAGCCTGCCCGACCTGCCCGCGGAGTTTGGGGACAAATTCCCCGGAATTGGGGTCCTCTCGGTGCTGTGGATGTGCTTGGGGGGGTTGATCTCAGTGCAGTTTTGAACTTCCAGCTCTGATGGGCGCCAGCAATCTGGGTTTGCAGGTTCTGATGGCGTGGACTGTAATTAAGCTCATTAATAGTTAATGAGCTCCTTACCTGGAGGGATCCTCTGTGTGTGTGGCTGAGGATTAACCCTCTTTTCCCCATGGGATTAAATCTGCTCCAGCAGTGTCTTTTCCAGGTGGGAAGGCACATAGAGAGCAGCTCCTCTTCCATGGGAGGAGGAACCACAGCCCCATCCATTCCTTGGGGTGAAGGACAAAATCACTTTTAATTCTGAATAGCCCCATGTCACCATTTCACGCTGGCATGCCAAAACCACATCTCCCGCTGCAAATTTCCTGTATTTTTCACCTCTGCTTTAACCAAACCAGTTCTATTTGAGGGCAAACCCCCAGGATGGTCCTGTCCCTGCAGGGCACAGCGTGGATCCGGGCTCTGCCGGGCTCCTGGGGCGAAGGGGACCCCGCTCCAAGCAGCCCTTCATGGTGACATTTTTCCGGGCCAGCCCCAGCCCCTCCCGTGTCACACGAGCAGCCAAACCCGCCAGGAGGAGACAGCACAAGAAATCCAACGACCTCCCGCACCCAAACAAGCTCCCAGGAATTTTTGGTAAGGTGTTTCCTGCAGGAGGAGGGATGTCCCTATGGAAAACTCGAGGCTCTGCTTGTCAGCACCGTGAAATCCCAAAATTTTTTGGCCCAAGGGAAGCAGAGCAAAAAGTTCTGAGGTTTTAGGGTTGGAGGTTTTTGTAGTTTGTAGTTTGGGAGGTGCTGAGAGGGTTTGGGTTGGATGCCCTCAAGGAAATGGTGTTTTGTGAGCGTGTCAGGATTACTGAATATTGGAATTTTTTGCCTCATTGCCCTTGGCTTTAGAGCCCTGGGAAGGTGTCACAGCTCCAGAAAGCTCAGGCAGGAGGGGAGCAGGAAGGCCTGAGTTTGGGAAACCCTCAAAGTGAGCAAAGCTGGGCTTTAGCCCTTCCAAAGCTGAACTCCTTCATCCCAATATTGGAATACCAATTTATAGGCCAGTCTGCACCTGCTTTTCCCTTTGTGCAGCAACAAAGGCTCCTCTCCTTTGGCTCTCCTGGGTTAATCCCAATCCCAGGGGGTGAATCCCACCCAATTCCACGGCTGAAATCCCTGTTCTCTTGTCCCACAGATGATGTGCACCCCACGGATGGGCGGCAGGTCTGCCGGCGCCACGAGCTCTACGTCAGCTTCCAGGACCTTGGCTGGCTGGTACTTGTCTGCTGGGAGAAGTAAATGACAAAAAAAACACCCAAAAAAAAAACCCCCTATCATTGCATTCCCCCACCCTGGGCTCCCTCCCAGGAGAATCCTGCCCACGGAACCATCCCAGGAGCTGGGAAGGCAAACAGGAACAGCCACAACCCCAATCCCCACCGGTGACCCCGAACCACTCATGGCTGACCCAGAAAAACCAAAATAAACCCTTGCTGAGCTGTTTGTGCAGGTGGGAATGGATGAGGGGGCACAGAAGGGTTAAACCCTTGATGTAATCCCGATTTTTGTTATTTTTGCAGGACTGGGTGATTGCTCCACAGGGATACTCAGCCTACTACTGCGAGGGGGAGTGCGCATTCCCGCTGGACTCGTGCATGAACGCCACCAACCACGCCATCCTGCAGTCCCTGGTCAGTGCAGGGCAGCCCTGGGGGGACATCCAGGGCCCTGGGGAGCACCCAGAGCCCGAGGATGAGCTGGGATTTTGGGATGAGCAAGGCTGGGTTTGGGGTGTTCAGGTGGGAGGGCGCAGTTGGGATCCCGATTGGAATAAAGAATGATGCGTGCACATCTGGGTGGGTTCATGCCCATCTAGGTGGGTGCTCACACATCTGGGTGGGTTTTTGCCCATCTGGGTGGGTTCATGGCCATCTAGGTGGATGCTCGCACATCTGGATGGGCTGCTCACACATCTGGGTGGCTGCTCACAGGCTGGCCCCCACCAAAAGCTGACAGGAGGTCCCAATATGGAATTTCAAGGCATTTGTGGACATACCCAGAGTGAGAGCACAAAGCTCTGTCCCTCATCCTCAACCAGAGCAGAATTTTGTCATCCCAGAGCTCCCTCACCTCTTGATGTTCTGACTGCTCCATTTTTAACAGCAGCTGGGGCAAAACTAATTATTTCTGGCAGATTAATGATCCCTCTGCCCTGGCAGTGAAATGAGGAGCAGAGACAAGCCCAGGGCACACCAGAGCCCCCCCAAAAACCTCTCAGTGTCATCCCTGCATCCTCCTCTCCAGCTGCCCCTCAGGCTTTACCCACAGCCCCAGCACCCAAACGTTGGGCTCAGCACATTGCCAGCCAGAAAAGCTTCAATGCCTTGGGTTTGTTTTTTTCCCAAACCCACCCCACATCCCAGCCAGGGCTTTAATTTCTGGAATTTCCTGCCCTGTGAGTGTTTGGTTTCCCAATGGCAGAGCCCGCCCGGCTCCGGTGCTCGCGGTTAATTACAGGGAGCGCCGAGCCCTCGGCCCGGCCTTTGAAGGTGTTTTAATTTTGACACTAACAAAACTCCCAGGGGCTGGGAACCATCCAGGGAGGGGCTTTTTTCCCCCCCTCCTTACACCCACCCATCGCCCCCAAAGCCAGCGCTGTTCCCAAAACGGAGCTGCTGGGGCAGGATGTGAATCACCTGGAGCCGGCCCTGCTGGGAAGAGCCAGGGCAAAGGCGGCTGTGGAGCCGTGCCAGCCCCAGCCTGAGCTGCAAATAGCAGGGTTGGACAGCAAAAACACCGGACTTCCGAGCTGGGAGAGCTCGGCTGCCCCTGCTGTAAATGAGTCGCACATGTCGGGGCTCCTGTGTGCTGCCAGCCTCCTCCAGCCCCTGCAGGAAAACACTGGATAACGCCTGTCCCCAGCAGGGAAAAGCCATCCCAGAGTGGAGCCCTGCTCACAGAGGTGTTGTGGGTTTTAGGGTTTAAGTTTGGGGTGGAGAATCTCTGTTGGAACACACTGGAGCCTGACCCGTGCTGTGCTGATTTATGGGTTTTTTTTTTTATTTTAGTCATTTGTCTGGTTTTGTGAGAAAAAGGGCCCTGAAATCCCAAATTAATGAAGGGGCTGCCTGGCCCACGCAGTGCCACGAGCCCTGATCCAATGTAAACCGCAGCAGGGACTGCCTGGAGTTTAGAATAAATATTTTTGCAAAAAGATGGAAATAATCCCCCCATTCACCCGGGGTTTTTTTGGTTGGTTTGCTGCCTGGAGCCACGTTTGCTGGCACTGACGGGCTCCATCCATCCCCCAGGTCCACCTGATGAAGCCTGAGGCCGTGCCCAAGGCGTGCTGTGCCCCCACCAAGCTCAGTGCCACCTCTGTCCTCTACTACGACAGCAACAACAACGTCATCCTCAAAAAGCACAGGAACATGGTGGTGAAATCCTGCGGCTGCCACTGATGGACAGGGCCCATTCCTGTCCCTGGATGTCCCATTCCCACTCCTGAGTGTCCCATTCCCACCCCTGAGTGTCCCATTCCCACCCCTGAGTGTCTCATTCCCATTCCTGGATATTCCATTCCCACTCCTGAATGTCCCATCCCCACTCCTGAGTGTCCCATTCCCACCCCTGAGTGTCCCATTCCCATTCTTGAGTGTCTCAATCCCATTCCTGAGTGTCCCATTCCCACTCCTGGATGTCCCATTTTCCATCCCTGAGTGTCCCATTTTCCATCTCTGAGTGTCCCATTCCCACCCCTGAGTGTCCCATTCCCATTCTTGAGTGTCTCAATCCCATTCCTGAGTGTCCCATCCCCACCCTGGATGTCCCATTCCCATCCCTGGATGTCCCATTCCCATTCTTGAGTGTCTCAATCCCATTCCTGAGTGTCCCATCCCCACCCTGGATATTCCATTCCCACTCCTGGATGTCCCATTTTCCATCCCTGAGTGTCCCTTTCCCATCTCTGAGTGTCCCATTCCCATCCCTGGATGTCCCATTGCCACCCCTGAGTGTCCCATTCCCACCCCTGAGTGTCTCATTCCCATTCCTGGATATTCCATTCCCATCCCTGGATGTCCCATTGCCACCCCTGAGTGTCCCATTCCCACCCCTGAGTGTCTCATTCCCATTCCTGGATATTCCATTCCCACTCCTGGATGTCCCATTTCCATCCCTGAGTGTCCCATTGCCACTCCTGAGTGTCCCATTCCCATCTCTGGATATCCCATTCCCATCCAAGTGTCCAACTCCCATGCCTGGATGTCCCATTCCCATTCTTGAGTGTCTCAATCCCATTCCTGAGTGTCCCATCCCCACCCTGGATGTCCCATTCCCATCCCTGGATGTCCCATCCCCACCTCTGAGTGTCCCATCCCCATCCCTGGATGTCCCATTCCCATCCCTGGATGTCCCATCCCCATTCCTGAGTGTCCCCTCCCATTCCCACCAGAGCAATGTGACCCCAGGTTATGCATGGAACAGGAGCATTGTGGGCTGCATCAGAGCAAAATCCATCAATAATAACAATAATTAATAATAAAATCCAAAAATAAACCCCTCCCACCCCTTTCTAGAAGTGGATGTAAATAATATAAAACTTCCTTTTTCTTGTCCTGCTTGATGACACGCAGATATATACAAACATATATATATATATATATAGGAAAGAGAGGATTTTTGGCTGATTCTGTTTTGTCTGTGACTGATGAGTTTTCCCTGTGCTGGAGGCAGTTTTGGGGGGCAGGCAGCATCCAGGTTTCTCTGGGACTGAGCTGTTCCTAGCTGTGTATTTCTCCACTGACCCATCTCTACCCAAGTGCTTTTAATTCCCTTAATGAAAATATCATCAGCCAATTAAGCAGCTGGCTGACTAAACCCCCTCCTGTTTACCCAAAGTTCACCAAACTCAGCCAGCAGGAAAAAATAAAATATCCATATTGAGCTACAGCACTGTTATAAAATAAACGCAAAGTTTGGAAAGTAAACACGGAGTTTCTCTTGCTCTTTGTTTTTTAATGTCACAGCACAACAGGGCTCTGTTCACAGGGCCTTTTGCAATGAAAAAAAGACTCAGAATTGGCTAAAATTGTACCTATTTGCTTGAAAATGAGCCCTGATGTGAGTTTTAGGTCAGGCTGTGCCCATCCCGTGGGCTCCCAGCTGGGCTGTGACCAGTCCCAGGCAGCTTCCCCAGGTTATTTGCACAATTAAATTATTTATTTGCTCTGATTTTAAAAGGAAAAGGCCTGTCCTGGTTCTCAGCTCGGATACCTGGGGAACCTTACATCAATAAACAAGGAAAGAACCTGGAACAGCTGAGGAAAAATCCCAATAAAACCCCACCAAAATAAGGAAGATTTGCTCCCTGTGAGCACCCTGCTTCCCAAGGAAAGGTTTTGCTTGACTGGGTATTTAACTAATTAATTAATTAATAAAGAATTAGTGGGTTCATGTCCATAATATTAATTCCACACAAAATCCAGCTCAGGATGCAATCCTGGCCCTGTGGGATTTGGTGCTTCCTGCAGAGAGAACACCCAGGCCTTGCATTGACTCTGAATTCTCCCTCTCAGGTCTTGCTGAAGACTTTAAAATGTGGGATTTAAATTAAAAAAACAGGGAGCAAGGAAGGGGAAAGCTGGGCTGGTTTGTTTGTCAGGAATCACACCCCTGAATCTCACTTTGTCTGAGTTTTAGGACAATGCACAACCCCCAGCCACCCCAGGAAACCAGGCAGTGGAAAGTTGGTGTTTCTTAATGGAAAAACAACACCACGACTTGTGAGGGGCTGGGCTGGGTAAACCCAAAATCCCCAATGGCAAAGCACTTCCAAAGATCCCTAAAATCTGAACATCAGCTCTTCCTCTCCACCTCATCCCACCTGCACAAGCTCAGAACCAAACACCCCTTCCATAATTTCACAGGAAACCCAAAATCCATCAATCCTGGTCACCTCTAAGTGCAAAGCCAGCGCTGCCCACCACAGGAACTATAAATCCCTGTGGTTTATCCCACTCTGCAGGCTGGAAATCCCTTCCTACAGCCTCATCACTCTGGGTTTTTTTTTTATTTTTCACCACTCAAAGGGCTCCCTCGTTTCCTGGTGTTCTCCCAGTGAACACCCTCCTTGGGGATGGAGATGGAGCTGGACCAGCAGGACAGACACCAGCCAGGGACCTGCCTCCCTCTGCTGCTGGAAAAGGACACTACAGAGCCAAAAACACCTCCAGGAGATGCAACCAACACCAGAGGTTCAGCTCTGCTCTGCTCTCCCTGGTACAGTTACTTTCCCCTGGAGCCAGGATTTAGGCACAGGATTAATGAAGTTGAGGGCAAATACAAAAAAATAAAAATTTAAAAAAAAAAAAATCTTTGCTCAAAGACCAGCCTCCCACAGAGGGAATTCAGCAGCCAGGCCCTCAGTATTTTCAAAACTAGGTTTTATTTTTACCATAAATTTTTTTCCAGAACACGGCAGCAGGACCAGCCCAGCCCAGCTCGGGCAGCGCAGGCTGGGAAGGGATTTGGGACTTATGCCAGGAAGGATAAATCCAACCCCAATAGTAGGGGAATTCCTATGGAAACTGCAGCTTGGGCAGTGCTGGGGGGTCCCTGGGGTGCCCCATCCCTGCTGGCTCCCTGTTTCTCCTCCAGGCCAGGCTCCCTCCAAGCACGGAGCTCAGGCGCACTCGCCGCAGTCGGAGATGATCACCTTCTGCTTTGGCTTCCCATCCTTGGTGCCCTGAGCCTGGGGGGAAAACAGCAGCAGCAGTTCCAGGGGTGACTCCTCATGGCAGGAAAGGGGTGGGCTCTGCCCCCAGCTGCCCCCTGCCCTCACCTACCTCGATCTCCCTGACCACATCCATGCCCTCCGTCACCTCCCCGAACACCACGTGCTTCCCGTCCAGCCAGTCTGTCTTGTCACAGGTGATGAAGAACTGGGAGCCGTTGGTGTTTGGGCCCGAGTTTGCCATGGACACCATCCCTGGGGCCAGAAAATGCAGAGTTAGGGCTGAGCCAGGAGCTGCTCCCTGAGCCCTAACCCCACATCCCACAGAACGCTGCTGGGTATCGAAATCCACAGAAACTGGAAATTAATTATGCTCAGAAACACTTGCAAGTGTGAAGGATGCTCAGCTATTTTTAGCTGCAAAGCTGTTTGTATGGAGATAAACCTATTTGCTTGCTCCTGCCTTTCACAGTCATGCTGTGACATTCCTCGTTTAAAATCAAGCAGGAAAAGCAGCTTTGAAATTGTTTTTCCTTTATGTAATACTGCAGATAAAGTGGATGGAGAGGGAATGATGCATTTGGTGAGACACAAGGGTCTGAAAAATCTGCCCAATGTAGATGATAATAATTATTATAACTATAATTCAAGGCTGCTGCTATCTGTGGTGGTGGTTCACAGGGGTCCCAGGATGAGGGAAGAGGTGAGAATCTTGACTCCATGTTTCAGAAGGCTGATTTATTATGACATATATTATATTAAAAGAAAATGATATATTGAAATTATACTAAAAGAATAGAAGAAAAGATTTCATCAGAAAGCTAGCAAGGAAAAGGAATGGAATGATAATAAAATCTTGGGACTGCTCACAGCCTCAACACAGGTGGCTGTCATTGGTCATCAAGTAAAAACTGGGTAAACAATTCTCCAAATCACATTCCAAAACAGCAAAACATGGAGAAGGTGAAGCTTCTCAGCTTTTGGGGGGAAAAGATCCTGGCAAAAGGATTTTTCATACAATATGTCCGTGACACAAGGGTCTGAATATGGCAGAAAAATCTGGCCAATGTAGATGATAATAATTATAATATATAATCATATTATATATTCATATTATATTTACATATATTTGTATAATATATAAATATATGTGCATATAATCATATACTATATTTATATAATATATAATTATATTATATAGAAATATATTATATATTATATATAATGTATATAATATTTCTAAATATAATATAATATAATATAATATAATATAATATAATATAATATAATATAATATAATATAATATAATATAATATAATATAATATAATATAATATAATATAATATAATATAATATAATATAATATAATATAATATTGTATTATAATGTAATTATATAATTATATAAAATATGCACATATATAATATATTATATATTATATGTAATATATAATATACAATATATTATATATTATATATTATATATATTGTATATTGTATATTTATATTATATATCATATATTATAATTCAGGACTGCTGCTATCAACATGGCTAACACACCCCTATGTGATGCTGAGCCATTTTCTCTCCTGGAGATGGCTTTACCTGGCCCTGTGTGCTTGAGGATGAAGTTTTCATCATCAAACTTCTTCCCGTAGATGGATTTGCCGCCGGTGCCGTTGTGGTTGGTGAAGTCCCCGGCCTGGCACATGAACTGGGGGATGATGCGGTGGAAGCTGCTGCCCTTGAAGCCAAATCCCTTCTCATGGGTGCAGAGGCAGCGGAAATTCTCTGTGTGTGGGGGGAAAAAGGGGAGGGAGGTGAGAGCTGAGCGCCCTGGGGGTGCCCAGGAGGGAAGGCTGAGCCTCCTCCTCCTCCTCACATCACGGGTGAGGTGTGTGAATATCCCACCTGCGGTCATGGGCACCACGTCGGAGCGCAGCAGGATGCGCAGCCGCCCCGCCGGCTTGTTCCCGATCTTGATGTCCATGTAAACCTGCGGGTTCACCCGCGATTTCTTGGCAGGAGGCTCCTCCTGGGCAGGAAAAGAAAGAAAAGCAGGTTGAGGTGACGTTTCTCTGCTCTGCATTCTCATCCTTTGGGGTAATGGGGATACAGATGGCTCTGGTTGTTTTTCCTACCTCCTGTGCCTCTGCTTTAGGGGCCTCTGCTCCTCCCTCCTCCTTGTTCTCCTCCAAAGTCTTCCCTGAAAACTTCTTCAGCCACTCATCATCTGACCAGACTGTGGCCACAAAAGGAAAGGTCAGAGCACAGGAATTGACCCAAAAGGCCACAGCTCAGCTTGTGCACAGAGCTCCAAGCACGCCCAGGGATGTTCTGTTCCCCAGCTCACCAGGCCTGGATGATCCCTCCTTAATCCTCATGGGTTTGGCCAGGTTCACTCGGATTGTCCTGCCAAAGAGCTCAGACTCGTTCTGCAGAGGGGAAAAAAGCACAGCAAAGCCCCACCAAAAGGTAAAAAACCACCGTGCCCCCCAAAGCCCTGCAGAGCTCAGAGGACAGAGCTTCTGCTCTCTCTGTAGCCCACAGCACCCAGGGCAGCAAAGCCACACAAAATCCCCAAGGAACAGGGAGCAGGGTCCATACCATGTTGTCAATAGCTGCTGCTGCATCCTGCCAAAAAATAATCAAAATAAAATAATTATTAACATTTATTCTCAAGGTCCAGCATAACATCTTATTATAAAGACAACTGCCAGGTTTTCCTAAACCACATTTATCCCAGGGATGCATGAACTGATGGGTTTTGTAAAAGCCATATCCAAACCCCATGTGGGGTTTCCAAACCCCATGTGGGTCTCATCTTTGAAAAACCCACTAACCCCTTGTATTTAAGATGTTTTATTGCTGCCATGAGCATCTGGGAGAGGAGAGATTTGTGTATGAAACCCAGAACAGACAATCAGAGGACGAATATGTGACGGCCAAGAAACCCAACCAGGGACGGTGGCAGGGGAGAAGTTTGGGTTGGAAACAGGAAAAGTGGGAATTCAGCCCAAGAGAAAATACGAAAAGTGGGGACTTGGAAGAGCAGAACATCTGAATATTACAGTGGCTAACCCACACGTGATTTCACAGATTCCTCCAGCAGGAAGAGGATCCATCCCAAAACCCCAAGGGGACCAAAAACCCCAAATGGCTCAAGCTGGTTCCTCACCTCTGCCAGCTCAAACTCCACGAAGGCGAATCCTCGGTGCTTTTCTGGAGGGAAGAAAGGAAGGAAACGATGGGTCAGGGCCAGCACGGACACAGCAGTCCCACGGCGGGGCAGGAGTCCCACCCCAAACCCGCATCCAGGGATGCTCCGGCCGGTCCCTTGGGGGATGTCGCACCCCAAAGCCGCACCCAGAGATGCTCGGGCCCCCCAGGCACACACCGGTCTCGTAGTCCAGCGGGATCTGGATGTCGGTGATGTCTCCGAAGGGGATGAAGGCAGCGTGCAGCACCTTCTCGTCCACCTCCTCGGCCAGCCCGCCTGCGGGGCGCCCAAGCGGTCACCGGGCACCGCCGGCGGCCCCGGCCCCTCGGGGGTCCCCCAGCCCGGCCACTCACCCACGTACAGCACCCGCTTGGTGGCCGCCATCGTGCCCCGGTGCCCCGGAACGGCTCGGCACGGCTCGGCCCGCCCCGGAACGGCGGCAGCGCTCCGCCCTCCGCCGGCACCGAGCGCTTCAGGGAGCAGAGAACCCAGCCCCGGGCATCCCTCTGTGAAAAAAATGCGTGTTTTATTTTATTAATATTGTAAAACGTTAAAATTAATATTAGCTGTGTCGTGTTAAAAGTGATGCTGTGTTAATTCTCTTAAGTGGTGTGGTAAATATTGTTTTGGGTTGTAACAAAACGTTGAGATAGGAACTATGCTGTGTAGGATGTAATTTTTCTAAAGAAAGGACTCGCGCTGAGATAGCGGCCACAGGACACCTGAATCTTTCAGAGAAAGAGAATTTTTGTCCCATTATCAGGAGAAATGAACTTCTCCCTGCCTTGCTCAGCCAGGATGATGCTGTTAGGATTATAAGGAAGAAGTTGATAAACAGACAGAATCCTGTGTTTGAATGGAATTTACGCATCATGTATGAGCATGCAACACGCTGTTGCTTTTAAGGGTTAATCCTCTGTTAACTGTGTCCTTTTTCAAGGACCCAGACGTCCATAACTCTGTTTTTGTTGCCTCATATTGTCCTCATTCAAAGTGTCCAAAATTTTTATTATTATAATTATATTGCTATTTAATGACCATTTTATTAAACTTTTAACATTTTAAAAAGAAATGATTGGTGTTTTTCCACACCTGCATGTTCCTTCCACCCCATCCCAGGCTTTCCCAAAGCCTCCGAGCCCTTCAGCTCCAGCCCGAGTGAGGTGTTGGAGCTTTGATTGGGGATTTCTCCCAGCTTAGTGCATGCTCTGTGTTTGTCTGAGTAATGCTTTTTATCCCAAAGGATCACCCAAACTGAATTTGCTAAGGATTTTTACCCCAGTGGTAAAACTCAGCCACCTTTGGAGTGTAAAATAGCAGCAGGACCACTAAAAGTCCAGCTGAAAATGTAGAAATTATCAAAAACAGGCCAAACCCTTGTACCCTTCACTTGAAAATACCTCCCCAGCCCTTCTTAGATCACTGTTTACAGCCATCATCCCTTGAGACACAACCCCAGGCATAATTTTAAATACTCATTATCCAAAATTAGCAAGCAGAGTAAGTCAAATCCCTGTTTAACATATTCACCCCCCAATAACATCCCATCAGTTTAATTTCACAAAGCCACAGCACATTTATTCACCCAACAGACAAACAGAAATGATGACAAACACAGTGCAAGTTTATTCCTTTATTGATAAATGTTTCCCAAACTTTCCAAACTGGATTGTTCAATTAAACACAAACTCACAAAAATACTTCCAGCCTAAAATCCTCAACGTCCTCTTTAGAAGACACAAGGGGCAGCTCTGTTCTGGCAAAGGAAAAGCTTGCAAACCCCCCAGATTCTGGTTTTGGAAACCTCAAGCTTTAGAGTTGGCTTTTTAAATAAGATCTTTAAGATTAATTTACAAAATGCAATATAACTATGTGATACAATGCACGGCCTTGAGATCTGCAGGACAGTGAAGGATCTTCAAACATCTTGAGCTGATGTCTAGGAAGGGGCTATTTGGCTTCTTTGGATCCTGGAGGGGAAAAAGGGAGAGAAGTTATTCACTCCTGCTCCAGGCTAGAGAATATTCCACCATTCCAAGGAAAAAGGATTGGGAAAGTACGG
The DNA here is from genome assembly GCF_027579445.1 of Ammospiza nelsoni. Taxonomy (NCBI): domain Eukaryota; kingdom Metazoa; phylum Chordata; class Aves; order Passeriformes; family Passerellidae; genus Ammospiza; species Ammospiza nelsoni. Next base: position 1,478,818 of record NC_080657.1, on the reverse strand, counting down.
AGAAGCTGCTTGTGGTGGTCAGATGATCAGAAATTGTTATTATCCACAAGAAACTCAAATTCTTTGCTAGACCACCCAGTGAAAATAAGAATTCTTTGCCAGCTTGAGTTGTGACATTTGATCATAAACAGCAGCAGAAAATGTCCTGGAGATGGCAATTCCAGACAGCCCACAGAAAATGGGTCATGGAAAACAGGAAGAGGCATTCCAAGAATCAAAATCCTCATTCATAAACTAAACAAGAGCCAACCCCAAACACAGGTGGCACCACTTGTGTGGACAGACCTGTCCAGTGAAACATTTCCAACATTTATGGTTTCCAGGATAAGGAATGGGCACTAAGAGCCTGTTTAGTCTCAAAATGTGGCTATTTCCCACATTAGCAGCTCCACAACACCTCAGGGACTTCAACATCTTTAGATCCCTTAAATAAGCATCAGAATGAATATTTCTCATAACTTCTACACAAATATTCTGCTGGGAGAAACTGCATGAGGAGTTTTTTGTTGTTGAAGAGTGAACCACTATCAGGTAAGTGCTGCTCACAGACCCAGATGAATTGTTCACTAAACTGTTTTATTTACTGGTTCTGGAAGCTTTCCACTGAAGCTGAAGGCTGAGACACTCACCAGCCATCCTGGTTCAAGAGGTAGCAGCAACCACACCCACTTTCTGGGCAGCTTCTTTCTTGGCTTGGTGAGCCTGCAGCACTGCCACAGCCTCCTCCACCTGGGGACACAAACCCAGTGAGATTTTCTCCCTGCTCAGAGTCCCTTTCTGGACAAAAAAGGGAGCCAGCAGCTCACCTTGGAGCGGAGGGACTCTGGGGATTCCAGCATGTGCAGCAGCTCTGAGTTGTCAATCTCTAGCAGCATTCCTGTGATCTTCCCAGCCAGGCTGGGGTGCATAGCTTGGATCAGAGGGAACAAACGTTCTCCTGAGGGAGGAAAAGGAGGTCAGCTGGGTGAGTTTGGGTCTTTGAAACCTCAAGGGATGGAAAATGACGGGTGAGCAGTGGGGTTTGACTCACCCAGCATCTGTTTCTGCTCCTGGGGAGGGGCAGCAGCCAGCATGGAAGCTGTCAGGGGCTCCTGGCCCTGGACATGCACTGCAGGCTGAGGGGCCTGAAAAGGACAAACAAGGGCTCTGAAATAAGGATGAGGCTGATTGCTTCATATTTAGACAATTCTATTATGCTCCCTCCCAAAACACAGTCTCTGTCAAGCCTACAGAACACCTCAGCTTCAGAAAAGGGCAGGTAAGGTGCCCTTGGTTCACAAACACTCCCTGCAAGTCTTGAGCTCAAAACTCAGGAATGCCACACAGAACACCATAAATATCTCACAAAAACTGGATCAAACATCATGAGATGTTGAGAAAGCCAGGTGTAGATGGTGCTCTTTCTTTTAATGATACCCCAGTGAGAACTTGGCAAAGAGGAGGGAGACTTAAGTGGCTGCAAAACAGGAAGAACCAAGAAAAAAAAATATCTTTACAGCCAGTCTGGCTACAAAAGGGCTTGTGAGTATAAACCAACCAGGGTGCCCCTGGCAAAGGCACAACTGCAATGCTTTTAAATTCCAAATTAACACTGTCTGGGTCATAAAAGGAGCTTGAAGTTTCTATAAAGGTACTCCAGTTGCATGTGAAACTGCAGGGACCTCCCAGCCCAGCCCTGGTGGTACCTGCAGAGGTTGGACACCTGGGTGTGGGCTGCGGACACTTGAGGCATATTTGTAAGGAGGGACAGCCCTGGGAGCAGGGGCTGCTACAGGAGGACGGGGAGCCAAATTCTGTGCTGCCGTGCCAACACCTGCAAAGGAAGGAGAACACGGTGACAAACACCTGCAGCAACATGCTAACAAGCTGGGATGTCTGGTTTTAATTCAAACTTTGCATGGCGCTACTTCTTTAGAAACCAAAGTGTAGCTGGCTACTTCAAGAAGGGGATGTTCTCCCTAGATTCCACACCTTTTGTTTACCAGCTGGGAAAAAACAAATTTGGATGCTCTCCTAAAGCAAAACCCATAAGCTACAGAGACTTTGTGTTGCAGGGGTGTAGAGACAAGTCCCAAACCAGTGGAGCAGAACCCATCTGGATTTCCACTGCTGTGCTGTAGCACCGGGTGCCCCCAGACCTGCACCGCAGAGCGAGGAACAGGAAAGCAGCAGGTGCTGGCTCTAACAACCACCTTAGGGAGAAGAAGCCAATCTCCACAGCATCCCCCTCCCTCCCAGAGAAGGGGAGAAGCCCAGGAAGAGCCCCCATCTCACCAACTCTCTGGGCAGCAGCGGGGAGGCCGCGGGAGGCCGGGGCGTTGGCAGGGGCCAGGTGGCGCAGGGCGGGCCGGGGCCCCGACTGGCGCATGGCATTGGGCATTCCCTGGAAACCTAGAGGGTGGAAAGAGGGGAAATCCTCAAAAAAGAACCAGCTGGCAAGGCAGGACTGTCAGCTACAGGGGTGGTGCACTGTAGCCATGGTATTTCCTGAAAAATCCTTTCTTACAGTCAGCTACAGGTGGTGCACTGTAGCCATGGTATCTCCTGAAAAATCCTTTTGCTAGGATCTTTTTCTCCTGAGAAGCTGGGAGGCCTCAGGAACAAAATGTAAACAATAATTATCTGCTGCTGTGGAATGCAAGAAGTGCATCTTTGATTAGTGTCAAGTGGTTGTTTTTAATTAATGGCCAATCACAGTCCAGCTGTCTGTCTGGTCAGTCACAAGGTTCTATTATCATTCCATTCCTTTCCTTGCTAGCCTGATGAAATCCTTTTCTTCTATTCTTTAGTGTAGTTTTAATATATAATTTTATTTTAATATAATATATATTATAAAATAATAAAATTATAAATAATAATAAAATGTATAAATAATTATAAAATCTGAAACACAGAGTCAGATCCTCATCTCTTCCCTCATCCTGGGACCCCTGTGGAACACCACCACAGTGCACAGGGAGAATCAGAGAATCAATGCTGAGTTGGAAGGGACACACAAGGATCAGAGTCCAGCTCCTGGCCCTGCACAGGACCACTCCCACAAAGAAAAGCATGAATTGTTCCTGTTGGGAAGTGCAGCTCCCAAAGGGTTCTACAACCAAAACAGCCTCTGGCACTCTCACCTTGAGGTCTCCCTCCTTGCTGCCATCGTGGGTTGGGTCTCATCTGTGTCATTTGGTTGGGTGCATAGTAAGTGGGTCTGCTCTGAGCCTGGAGGAAGATGAGATAAGCTCAGAGGCAAAATCCAAGTGCACTACAAACATTTGTTTACAACGTGTTTTGGCAGCCGTTGCCAGGACTCAACACTCGGGTCGGATTAAGAGAACAGGCAGCTGGCAAGTCCCAGAATTAACTCCACTGCTGCACCCCTCATTAGGACTTGCTGCTCACAGGCATGAGAAAGGCTCAGTGAGATTAATACAGGTTAAAAACCCCACGGGAGCTCACCTGGGGCACAGCAGGCATGAAATAGCCGCCAGCAGCGGGCTGGAACTGGTTGATGATGGTGTTGGCAGGCAAGGCCCTCATGCCAGCGATGCGCTGCATGTACTGGTTGGTGAGATGGGCCTTCCTCTCCTCCTTCCTCTGGGCCAGAGCCACATAGAGGGGCTTGGAGCCCACGATGCGCCCGTTCATCTCTGTCACAGCCTTGGTGGCCTCCTCTGGAGAGGAAAAGCAGACAAAGCCAAAGCCTTTGCTCCGTCCATCTTCCAGCATCACCTGCAGCAAAGATCAATTGCTAATGGGGCACCAGTACAACTGAGCTGAACAATCTGTGGTTTTTTAGATTTTTAGGCAGCACATAACTTGTTGCAGAGGTGTAGAGACAGGTTCTCATGAAGAGCCACCTGTCTGGATTTGCTCTGCGTTGCTGTCAGCACCATGTGTCCCCAGGCCCACACTGCACAGTAAGGAATGGGAAAGATTTGGTGCAGTCCTAAATGCACAGAGGAAAGTGCCATTTCATGCTCACCACCTCAAGCAAGCATGTTTGCCACTTCCTGTCTCCCCTTTTAGTAAGGGAATGAAGTTTTTTACTAAAATCCTACTATTTACTAGCCAAGATGTTTTCAGAATCACAATAGCTACAGGTTAAGAACAGCCCTTTAATCCCATGTCAGACAACAATTCCTTCTTCAGGCTTTAAAATCCAAGTAACCCCCAAATCCCACAGTACCTTGGCACTCGTTATTGACCCAAAAGGTGAGAACTCCTTCCTCAGTTTTTCATCATCTATAGTGTCATCTAGGTTTTTAATGTACAGGTTAACACCCTGGAAAGGGAAAGAACAGCATGACATTCACAACATTAAAAAAAAATTTCTTCAGCACATCAACTGTTATCCATCTGCCAGAGCTGTAATTTATCTGAAAACTCTTAATTTAGCATCATGTTCCTGCCACACCACCCAAAGCTGAGGGTGATAAATGTTGCAAAGGCGTAGAGACAAGTCCCACTGTGGTGAAAGGGAGCTTGTCTGGATTTCCTCTGCCTTCCTGTGGCATCATCACATGTCCCCAGCCCAGCAGTGCACCTCAGGGAGTGGGGGAGTTGCAGATGCCACCTCTGACACAACCCAGTCCTGCCACAAATTACAGAGAGCAGCGCAGAGTTGGGCTGGCTCTTCCCATCCCTCCAGGGATCCCCATCTGAAAGTCAAGGAGACTTTCCTAAACACTTTCAGTACCAAAACTAAGCCCTGATGCCCCCTCTGCCACCAAATACCACAGAGACATCTCTGTGTTTTAACCCAGGATGTCTCACAGGACAATAACTGCTCTGGCAATTCCTACAACAGACCAGAAATAGTGCTTAAATTGAGAAAAATAAACATTATTCACCTGGTACCTGCTGAGTCTCTCCTGTTTCAGCTGCTCAAACCTTCTCTTCAGCTCTGCCTGGCGCTCAGCCTTCTTCTGTGCTCTGCCCACAAAGAGCATTTTCCCATTGATGTCCTTCCCATTCATTTCTTCCACTGCCTGCACAGAGGGTTCAAGAGGAAACTCTGAGCTGCTGCAGCAGGACAGTCCTGATCCTGTCAGAGCAGGACTGCCCAGGGCTGATGTTGTGTCCCTGCCTGTCAGCCAATAAATCAGAGTTTGCACATTACGTTTGCACTTTTCCTGTTAACAAGGATCATTAAAGACAAGCTGAAATTACCACACAGATCAAGCTGACACACCACAGAGTGCTGAACTAACTTGGAAATTCATCCTCATTCTTTCTTGTAATTAAAGCTACATTTTAACAAGCATTCTGCTTAGAAAAGACCATTTTTGAGCAATGTTCTCACTCTAGGTGCCCTCCTCCTCCTTCAGCCATGCACTGTAGTATTTCTCCAGCAATTAACATTCTTGATTATGCCACTGTGTGGATCTAGGAAACTGGAGGGATGCCAGGTTACCCTTGAATGTCAAGCTATTAAGGTGCAAAAGGTTTCCAAGTTCCCACATCTAGAAGAGGTCATGCCCAAGGCAGAATTTTCTTCCATTTCAGAAACAGGCTCCCAATATAAACCAAGTTTTTCTTCTCTGAAGTTATCCAAGCAACATAAAAGTTGGTCCTACCTTGTTGGCCTCTTCATGCTTTTCAAAGCTTACAAAGCCAAAGCCTTTGGATTTTCCAGTGGGATCTGTCATCACTTTAACACTCAGAGTTTTACCTGTTACCAAGGGACAGGGTTAGTAAAATATCAAAAGTATGTAAAGATTATTAAATTCCATGTAATATCTCAGTTCTCAGCTTTAAAGTGACCCAGGTAGGGACTACACAGCAGCACTCAAACTACCACATTTCATTAAATTCACAGCCTCAATACAAGTATTTCTGTATTTACCATATTTGCCAAAGAGTTCTTTTAGTCTTTCATCATCCATGTCATCCCCAAAGTTTTTAATATAGACATTGGTGAATTCCTTTGCCTTGGCTCCCAGCTCAGCCTCCCTCTCTTTACGAGACTTGAATCTCCCAACAAATCTGTAAGACAAAAAAAAAATGAAAATCTCAATAAACAGATCGGTTTCAAAAGCCAAAAAATAATGTGTGACTTGTGGCAAGGCAAAAAAAATGAGTGTGCAGTAGGAGCTGGGAATGGGGACAAGAAAGGGTGACAGCAGAGGACAACAAACAGGCCACAGAGCAACCAGAAAAATCACCTGTGCTGCGGCTGGCCAAGGAGTCCCAGTGGCCCTAGACAGAACCCACCCCAGCCCGCTCGCAGAGAGGTGGCAAATCAAGGCTGGGTCAGGGAAACCCACCAGTCCTGGAATGGAGGGGTAGCAGGCCATGGCTTGGGCAGGGTCACTCACCAGCCCTGGAGTGGAGAGGTAGCAGGCCAAGGCTTGGGCCAGGAGAACCAGTGCCTTGTGTGTCCCTGTTAATACCGAGATGCATCCCGGAGCATGTGAGCGCTGCTGCTGCCGCCTGTGACACTCACACTTTGCGGTCGTTGAGCAGCATGCCGTTCATCTTCTCGATGGCCCTATCTGCAGCATCCTGGGTCTCAAAGTGCACAAAGGCGTAGCCCTTAGAGCCATTCTCATCACACACCACCTGCAGGACAGGGAGAAAAGGCAGCTGTCAGTGTCCCTCCTCTGCCACGGGCCAGCGGGGGAAAATGCGTCACCGCCAAGGATCAGCACTGGCAGCTCCTGACTGTCACAGACACATTTTATGAAAAATCCTTTCCTTAGGATCTTTTTTCTCTCAGGAACAAAATGCAAACAATGACTATCTGCTGCTGTGGAATGCAACAGGTGCATCTGGGATTGGTCTCATGTGGCTGTTTCTAATTAATGGCCAATTATAGTCCAGCTGGCTCGGACTCGCTGTCCGAGCCACAAGCCTTTGTTATCATTCCATTTTATTTCTATTCTTAGCCAGCCTTTTGATGAAATCCTTTCTTCTATTCTTTTAGTAGTTTTAATATAATATATATCATAAAACAATAAATCAAGCCTTCTGAAACGGAGTTAGATCCTCATCTCTTCCCTCATCCTAAGACCCCTGCGAACACCATCACACCTTACAAGAGTCAGCTCCTGAAAAGGGTCAGCTCCTGTGCCTCAGATTCCTTTATGACCACATCTGATGTAATTTCAGCTTTTGGTTAACTCTACGTTTCAGAGATTCTGTTATAACACCAAAGTTTGATCTCCGTAGGCACCGTTCATTTAAGGACTTGGACTTGATGAGCTTTGTGTATCCCAACTCAGAATATTCTGTGATTCTGCTCCTTATACTTGAGAAAAAGTGTCCCTTCCACCACCTACACTCAAACCTCCGATCATGTCCCCACCCTAAAAGAACTGGACAATGTAACCACATCTCACCTTGCAGGACAAAATGTTTCCAAACGCTGAGAATGTGTCGTAAAGTGCCTTGTTATCTATGGATTTGTCCAGGTTCTTGATGAAGACATTGCCAACCCCTGACTTCCTCAGGGAAGGGTCCCTCTGAGACCACATGATGCGAATGGGTTTCCCTTTGATCACATCAAAGTTCATGGTATCGAGAGCTCGCTCAGCTGCAAGAGAAGCCAAGAACAGATTTTCTGTGGTTGGTTAGAAAATAAAGGTTTCCAGTGGGTGGGTGAGTCTTTTCTCTGAATTTTATTCAGCTCATCTGGGTTATTATCAGAGGTGATCAATGGCTTTTAATTCAATGTTTCAAGGGAAGTTTTTGCAGCACAGTCACTAAAGGTTTCACAGACTTTAAATTTACACTATAGCAATATATTCACCATCACAGCAAAATTGCTAATAAACTGCCTGGTTTATTAGCCATATTCTGAATTATTATAAAGGTAAATTACTCCACTCAAAGAAGGAAAAGAACAGGAAACTCTGGTAAAAAAAATGAAGTAAAAGGAGTGACTCTGTGGCTGTTTTGCTTTTCATGAAGCTCACATCTCCCCATCCTCATTTCTATTCAGAGAGAAGGATCATCTCCCTGTCAGGTCAGGGAAAATGTGAACACATGGCTGGCTGTGAGGACATGAGTCAGCCTCTACATAACTTATGTGGCCAAGAAATTATTCCCAAGTTGCTCAAGCTAAAGATGACAAGGGAGTTGAGAAAATTCTGGGGGGAAAAAGGTCTGTACACCCCATCTGATTAAGAGGGAAGTGTTTATCTGAGCTCTCAAACACCAGCACTGTCATTCTAACCTGCACTGAAACCCCCCTCCACGAGGCTATTTCTGCTGCCTACTGGTGTATTAAAAGGATCATTACGTACACACATCAGGATCTTGTTCATAAAATTGAGATGCTTGCACTGTTCTGTGCCAGAAAACACTCCCAGCATGGAGCGAGCAGAGAAGAAAGAAAGAGTCTTAATTCCCAGCATGGAGCAGGCAAAGAGATGGAAAGACATGCATTAAAATCAAGGAAAATTAACAGGGCAGAACCCAAGTTTTCCACGTTTGTTTGGCTGAGCTGTCCCAGGCCACCTTCACCCTGTGGTATTTGCTGATTAGATTTCAGGAGCAGAAAATGCAAGGAAAAAAAACCAATCTGAACACCTTGCACGTGACTTGGCTCGTGCAGCCTGATTAACAACTCAGCGTGTCCCAAAAGTACCTCCAGGAATTCCAGTGGAACACTGCCCACCAAAGCCTGCACTCCCTGCCCCCAATCCAGCCTCCACCACACTGCATGGAAGTTTCTCAGAATTTTCCATGTGCTTTGAAATGTGTTTTTTGCTGTTGCTGCTTTTTAAATTGAAGTGGGACCATCACTGTTCTCCCCCCACACACAAACCCAGTTGGAAACAAGCTTTGCTTGAAAAAAATATATAATTTAAGGTCTCCAACAGCTCTGCTTAGACCAAGGTGCTAAATGCAATTAACTGCCAGGCTAAAACGATTCCTCAGCTGCTGCTCCAAGTCCATGCAAGCATTAAAATCTGCAAGCCAGGTTCTCCCTGCAGTCCTTTCCTGGTGTAGGCAGCTCAGCAGGAGAGCCGGTGCAGCTCGTCAAATTTGGCAGTGTTTATTTATAGCAGGCAGAGGTCCTGCAGAAGCATGTGCTGGCAAGGGCACAAACCGGGCGGATAACACCATCTGCAGCAGGAACAGGCTGCTGCTGGAAGGTGACAGCAGATCAAGCAGCGGCTGCGATGGTTCCACAGGCAGCACCCAGCTCCAGAGCCGTCAGGAAGCTCCTCCTGGCTCTCCCCGAGCAGATACTATTGCACTGCTCTTCCAACAGGTTGCTACTGTTCCACTCTATTATTACACCCAGACACTCGCGGTGAGCTGCGAAAGCCCCACAAGGATTCCCCGAGGGATCTGTGTCGCACCCACAGGTGGAGATGCAACACCAGGACCTCAGAAAACCTGAGAAGGATCTGCAAGAGCTCTGTGAATGACTCACACCAGGCACATCTGATTCACTTCCTTCATCTGAGCAAACACCTTCTCATTTTCTTCTATTTAAGCCACAAAGCTTCAGCCATTTCAGTTCCTGTATCTGTTTCTCTCCCACCGGTTCCTGTCATCCTTCCAGCAGACTCAACTGCGGCTCATGCAGAACATAAAACACTCACAGCCCCTTTCAGGCTTGCTTTTCATTCCTTTTCTGATAAGGAGAGCACCTGAATACTCACTGCAGTTTGCCTCAGGCCTAAGAGCAATCCACCTCCCTTGCAGATGCAGAGTTAACACAATGCAGGAATTCGTGGCTGTAGTTGAGCAGCATGAAGATCAATAACCAACCTCACATCCCAAGATTCAACCAAAACTCCACACAAGGAGTTTTATTCTCCCCAAACCTCCAGGCTCTCACTTAGGTCACGCAGCAAAAAAGTCCTGACAAGGAAAGCACACAGAGCAAATTTAGACACTTAATTTTTTAAAAAAAGAGATGGTGCATATTCAAAAGAATTAAATTCCTGAATCACTGAGGTAACAACAAAATGAGAAGCCTGTGGCAGTACCAACTCTTCCCTTTCAACTTCACAATTTGCCTTTCACAGCTCCTCCTTTACACTGTCTTCAAGGAGGAGAACAAACAAGTTTATTTATACTTTCTACAGAAACACAGATCTATTTCCAGCCCTGGGATCCTCCTCAGCTTGGGAAACATTCTGTTTTTCCTGCACTTTCAGGACACCTTATCTCTGCAGCCAAACTGAAGTTTCTCTGCTTCACTGCCCCGAGCTGTCTTTTTGTGACTGTCAATGTTTGGAATTCAATTCCATGCAACACATGAAAAGAGAAATTCGGCTTGTTTGTTGAGTTTGTTTTCTTTTCCTTCTGAACAGTCAGAAAGAATAAATATTAACAACTGCTGAGCCTGAAGTAGCCAGAACTTTGAAGCGTTTCCTCACCCTGCCTATCACAGGATGACAGGCTCAGGATTCAGCATTCCCTGGTTACTACAGTAAGGAACTGCAATCAAAACCAGCAGAGCTCATTTTCCCTAAAAATAACCTCTCTGCAGCAGATTACTGCCAGTTAGACAATGCCTGTCCAGCATCACTCCAGCACCTAAAAACTGTAAAGAAAAAACATAAGTTTTGGCCCAGTTTGGACACTGGAATCTGGAATTGCAGAGCATGTTCAAGATGTGAGCTCCTTGTGACCCTGAAATGGGGATGAGTTCTGGTTGCTTGATTTACTCTGTGGACACACGGGCAGAGTCTTGCTTTAGAACACACCAAAATAAAGTTAAAACATCACTTTCTTCAGATTTACAAAGCCCTCACCCTTCCACAAAAGGGTGCCAGGGAAATGCAAATTATCATTTATCAACCTTTTTAACACCTACTAGACTTCAAACCTACCACGTGTCCACAAGAAGTCTGCAGAGCACGAAAGCTCCTGATTACTGTAAGCACCTACTCTCAACCCTAAATCCCATCAGATCCTACAGTGCTCCCCCCTCAGCTTTACTCAGATTTAGTGGGATGAAGCCAAGTGCATTTCTGATTATGCATTCCTGGAAGAAAACACAGAATCCCTCCTCCTCTCAGGAAGCCTCATGCAGGCAAGTGGCACCTTGAAAACAGTCCAAATTTCTGCATTTTACAACGAAAATTATGTTCTTCATAGTCAAGTTTGTTTTGCAGAGACCACAGCCCTTTTCCAAACTATCTGTCCATGTCCTGCTGCATTATATGGAGTGCAGCAGCTGGGTTTTTTTTATTTATGCTGCAGTTTGACAGAAGAAATTTAAAAACTCACATTTCTTCATGAGGGCAGGAGGAGTTTGACTATTTCCCTGTCCCAATATTCACTCAATGATTAGGTTTAAACCACTTGACCTAAGACCTACCAGTAACAAGACACCAGCTACCAGCTCCAAGTATCACTTCAAGCCCAGGAGCTTCCTAAAATGTCTGCTGCCTCCCCAGCAGCCCAGAATGGTGCAGCCTCCCCCTAAATTCCTGCCTATTTATTACCATAAAAGATTACCTTGGAATATATTGGGAAAGCCTCAGTTGTACAAGGTGCAGAGTGATTCTGCTAAAGCACACGGGAGCAGCCACTGATCCCTTCTGAGATCACTCTTCTCTGCTTTGAGAGAACTTTATCTACATTTCTGCAGCCCATCTCCCCAAAATTTATCTAATTCAAGCTGGAGTTCCTTCCTGGCTTTGTTTCTGCTTGCTGCTTTTATTTCTCTGATCCTGCAAAATGAGTTCAGAGCCTAAGACACTGCCCCCTCAAAAAAAAAAAAGCTTTTTGGTGCCATGAATGAGAAATTATGCAGTGGGGTGCAAGTCAGCTTTTAATCAGCATGACAAGGGAAAGAATTCAAAGTGCTCAGTCAGATCAGCCCAAGGAAACGGCATCACAAGGAACAGCCCTGGGAGAGGATGGAAGCTCTGCAAAAATGTAAAGCAAAGTTTACTTGTTGCTGAAATCTGTGCTGATGTAAACTGATTGTGAATTCAAGGGAAAAGATCGCTCTTATCTCTACTTGGATGCCCCTATCACACAGGGATGCTGTTAAATCCCAGCACGGAGCAATAAACTTGCAGCAGTCAGCAGGCAGAGCTCTGAAAACTGGGGCAGAAAACGCTGACCCATTTTCCTTCCAGAAAAGACGTGTTCCAAAATGACCTCTCCTGTCCCATCTTTCATGTGCTGCTTCACTCTGCAACACCTGGCTTTGAGCAGGAAACAAAGTGTGGAAAAAAGAGTCTGGCAAGAGCAAAGCAAGTGTTGCTTCTGTACATGAGACAATCTGGTTCTCAACACATTGAACAAAGTGTTTTATTTCACTTTAAAGCAAGAACTCCGCTTTCCCAACTTGAAGTATATCCAGCTGCTTGAACACAGGAGATATTAAATTTATTAAACTGGGAGTGTGTGGAGCAGCCACAGATCAGTCACTCAACTGAGCACTCAGCTACTCTGAACTTTCTCTGCTAGGACTGGCTGCACAAATCCCCACAGAAACAGCCCCAAACTACCCCAGAATGAATACCACGGGGATTATTTTCTCATGAGAGGAAAAACCACAAATCTCTGAAATTTACTATCAGTGCAAGAAACAGGCCTGTCTAAAATTAGAGATGTTAGTGAGAAGTGCATTTTGTAGACACCAAGCAGTAAAAAGTATCCCAGTTGTAATCACCAGAAAGAGACAACTCACCGTGTAACGCTGTAATGGGCAGCTAGATGAATTAGTGAGGAAAAACGAGTTAAAATAAGGGGGAAAAAAGCCAAGGATGCGGCTGCAATTGTCACTCACCATCTGCGGGCTGCTGGAAGTTGACGTAGGCGTAGCCCAGGGAGCGGCGGGTGATCATATCCCTGCAGACCCGAATGGACAGCACGGGGCCAGCGGGGCTGAACTTCTCGTAGAGCATGGCCTCGGTGATATCGGGGTGCAGGTCCCCCACGTACAGCGAGGCCATGGGGTAACTGCTGGCGGCCGTGTTCATCTTCCCCTCGGCGCTCTCAACCGCTGGGGTTTTGCACTTGGGGGGCTCAAGGCAAGCTTCTTATAAATATTAATTCTGCGGGAACACTCAGAACTCTTAATTAAAGGCTAAGCTGCGGCCGGCAGAAGCTTGGGACAAGGGGGGCTGGCACCAGGACACGGAGCAGCTGAGAGGGTTGTGCAAGCTTGAAAAAATCAGCAAAAACACCACAAAGTTAAATCTTCTGGAGAGGATAAGACGCCAAAATTCATCCGCCGGCTGCCGAGCGCTCCGAGGCAAAAATCTCCTAAAACCCCAACGTCTCTTTATCTTTCGCTTCGATTTAGCCCAGATTCTGCGGAGCGGCGGCCCGTTGATTTCCTGAGGAAATAAAAAATAAATCTATAAATAAATAAACAAAGCTCTAACACGCACTAATACAACTATTTCTCTTAAATCTGGCTCGGATAGATAGCCTGAAGGCATTATAAATAAACCAGCGCGGCACGCGGCGGCCTGAGGGCGGGCAGGGCGCGGCCGCCGCGCTCTCCAAACGCGCCGCGCTCCCCCGAGCGCTCCCTACCCCGCGGCACCGACCCGGGGCGGGCTCGGCGGCGCCGGTCCCGACCCCGACTCACGCGGTGCGGCCGCGACGGGCGGAGAGGCGGCGGTTTCGGGCGGCGGGCGGCCCTTTATAGGCGCCGCGGCGGCGCGAGTGGGCCGCGGTGCCGCCGAGAGGAGGCGGCCGGGCCCGGGCCGGAGCGCCCCGCGCCGCACGCAGCGCCCCCAAGCGGGCGGGAGGACTCTCCTGGCTCCCTCCCGGCTTCCACCATTTCGGGGGCGCCCCAAGAGAACGGGCCGCGTTGGGAATGATTAAAGTTAATCGTTGTTGGAAATTGCGTCTCTTGCGTTGTTAGTTTTAGGGAAATAAAGGCAAGGAGATGAGGGGCGTCCGGCAGAGGTCGCAAAGATGGTTTGGGGTCTGGAACATCGCTCTCGTGAGGGGAGGCTGTGGGAGCTGGGCCTGCAGGAGGGAAGGCTGAGAGGGGATCCCATAAATCTATAAAATATCCCCAAAGGGTGTCAGAGGAATGTGCCAGACTGTTCAGTGTTCCCAACACGGAGCAACAGCCATAAGCTAAAACACAAGTTCCACTTCAACAAGATTTAGGGATGCACAATCCTCTGTGGGCAGCTGGCAGGGAGATGGATCCACAGCAGCAAACCCCAGAAGAGTTTGTGGGGTTGTTTCCCCTCCCACTCCATCCTACATGTGCAGATGTCTCACAGGGCAGCTCAGTCCCACCATAAAACACAAAAAAAATCCAGAGAAGCCTTCTGGGGAGAGCAGGGCCATGGGGCAGAGGAAGAGCGAACAATTCCTCTGGGATTTTTCTTCTCTGAGCTCTGGTTTTGGAGGTGTTGCTAGCAGCGGGATGAGGAGCTGTTCCCACAACCTCCTCCTCCTCTTCAGAGCATCATTTTTCCCCAAATTAGCGCGAATTCCTGCAGCAGCCCTGGTGCTGTGCCAGCTCCCACCATGGGCTGCCCTATCCCAATGTCTCCCCATGGAATCGAGCTGTCAGTCGCTCTTCCCAGGGTGAGGCTCAAACAGCTCCCAACAGAAAGCTGCTGGAAAGGGAGACGGATTCTCCCCCCTCTGCTGCCGTCCCGTGGCTTCACGCTCACGAGATCAGCTCCGGGGAGATCCGTAATTATCTATTTCCAGCATCTTCAGCGGAGGGTGAGGACACGGCAGTGCAGGATTCGGTGATTCATCAGTGACCTTCAGGCTCCATGGCTGTCCTGTTAAGGGCGACTAAGATAGTCTGTAGACACTGGTTAGCTGGGCATTGTGGCTTTTCAATTGTTAAATTGCCTTTAATTTGCTTTAAAAGCAGGATAAAACATTATCATAAAAACGGGATATGGTGTCTTCCCCTTCAGTGGAATAATCTTCCACTACAGTAGAATAATGAAGAGTAGCAGAAAAAAGGTAAAAATAGCGAAGCAAATTGTAGTGATTTGCAATATTTTCTGTCCTGAAAAACACGAATGACACAAATCCTCCTCCTCCTGCTCTCATCATTCTCCCAACAGCTGAGGGTGCTGCGAGGCCGCACTGGTGGGATCACACCTGCCACTGTTTTGTGCTGGGTCCTTCACAGCTGGCACCTCCTCCGCTGGGAAACCAGGGACATGACACAGGCATGTCGCTGTGGAAGCGTTCAGCTCCTGCTTTGACAGCTAAAGTCAAAACACAGCCCAGCTCAAAGAGCGTGTTTCCACATAAAACGCCCTTTGGCTGCAGCAGCCGCTCTGGCCCTGATTTGAAACATATTCAGTGACATTTGTGCTCCCTCCCAGGGGACTCGGTGCAGACAGCCACAGTCCTGTGTCCTGCTTGATCCTTCTTACTCCCCACATGGACTGACAGGCTGGGGGTACAAAATTGCCCCAGGGACCCCCTGCTCTTGGTGCCCTCAGCACACGAGCGCAGCTGCTCCTGGTGACCTGAGATACCTGAGATCCTCCCAGCTGGCCCTCTCAGGACCTTCAGCAGCGCCTGGAGCAGCGGGGACATCTGTTAATGGCTTTATCTGGCCAATCCATGCCCATCGATGGTGCTGGTGGGTGACCCATCCATCATCCAGAGGCCTCCCAAGCTGCTGTGCCACCGTGTGTCTGAGCTGTGCCTCGGTCCTTGATGGTCACCCTGAAGGATCAGCCAATTCTCAGCACAGATGGCAGGTTTTCCACCAAATGCTGCCCCCGGTTTAGGGTTTCTCCTCCTCGGCTTTAGGATTTCACCAGCAGATGGCAGGGAGGGATTGCTCCAGGAGCAGGGAGGAGGGAGAACATCTCACCCAGGGCTGAGATAAGCAATGTTTGTCATGCAGGGGAATTTGGGAGAGCAGGGCTGGCTCCTGCAGCACCTGCTGCTCAGCAGCTCTCCCACAGCCTGGGAGTGTCCCTGTCCCCTCCAAGCTCGTTCATCAGGACCCTGTTTTGTTCCACGTTGGGTGGGAGCCTTGTTTAACACCGCTGTGCCACCGAGCTGCCCACGCCTTCCCACAGCCTTCTCCATCAGGATTTTTATTTTGCCTGAAGAACAAGGATGAAGGGAGTGCACCCAGAGTTCGGGGATTTCCCCTGCAGGGTAGATCAAAAGCTGCCAGGATGTATTAGGGTTTAGGCTAAAGAAAACCCTGGGAAAAAAACAAAATAAAATGAAGCTGCAGTCCCGAGCTACTGCTCTGTAATCACCGTGTTGCTGTGGGAAGAAAACCCCACGGGCCTGAACCGATGCCCTTCCACCCACCCTGGCTCCCGTTTGATCCGCAGAGATCAGGAAGTGGCTTTGGTTTTTATTTTCTTTTTTTTTTTTCTCCACTGTCTCTGTTTTGTTTTAGCCCTGTAGCCCGCGGGGCCGGTTTGTGTGGCTGCCTCCCACGGAGGGGAATTTGGTTTTGGTTCCTCTCTCTGGCTGAGGCCAGAGCAGAGCACTGAGCTCCCACCATCACCTCCAGCCGGGTCAGGGCAGCCCGGGCACCAAGAGACCAGCCTTCATCAATGGCCCCATTATTGCTCCTGAAGTTTCTCCCCGCTCCCAGACAGATGCTGCATCACAGCTGCAGTTGCTCCCTTCCAGCAATTCCCCACACAGCACTTAAGGAAGGGATTTATGGGCGGTTTTGAAAGGCATTTTGCAGCGAGAAGGAGTTATGGGAAAGGAAGTTGAATTCCCACCATTCCCCAGTAAAATTCTCCCAAGCATCTTTCACGAAGAGGGATCATTTACTGGTCTTTTCCTCAAAGTAGAGACAGGCTCTCAGCTGTGGCTCTTTGTTTAGTCCAAAGCATTTCCCCACAGTGAGATGCCATAGGGGTTATTCTGGTCCTGGCTGCAAAGGGTCAGCAGAGCAGGGCGAGCCCTCAGTCTGGCTGCAAGGCTCTGCCAGACCCCATCTCATCCCTGACACTTTTGTAAACATTAAATGAAATTATTTCGTCTTCTCAGGGCAAGCCTTGCTGAATGCCCATCTGATTCTGACTTGTTTTCCCAAGTAAAAAGCGTTAGGGCCAGAATGACCAAGAGCTATAAAACAATCAGAGGGGATGTCACATTAAAAGCTGCATCTTACCTTTCTTTTGAAGCTTTTCAGGAATCAAAACCTGCCACAAAATTACTCACCAATGACCTTCCCAGGTCCCTTCCGTGATCCGAGCAGATTGGATTCACTTCAACACTACATTGCACAACGAGGACAGGGGTTTGAAAGACTTTATTTGACACCTTAGCTGATGTCACAGCTCGTGAATCTAAGAGCACTGCACAGTGTAAAGTGAGGCCGTGAGCTCTAGTGCACAAACCAGCTGCAGGAACAGCCAGGGCCCACCAGGATTTCCCTCCTGTGACTTTATTAAAAGGGAATATGTTGTTCCTGGCTGATTCCAGCTCTCGAGGACAAGGGTGAGAAGCAGCAGAGGCATTTCTGTGTGTTAATGGGATGACTTCCACCAAAACAGCTGGGAGGGACTCACTTCCCAAACAATGCAGGTACATACATTGACATGTACACGGCAGATACCATCTGCAGGAAGGAAAACAACAGCTCATCCACACAGCCCTACCGGCTGCACCTCTGACCTGAGGCATGGGAAGAGTTTCTCCCATTCAAAAGAGATCTTCTCCCTCTTTTTCACCTTTCTTTGCACTGACCTCTTCTCTCTTTCCACCTCGTGGGCAAGGCTTGGGCATGCAGCTGGGTCCAGAATATTCTGCACCTGTATCCCAGCAAGTCAAGGCACAAATGCTTGTTCAGGTGAGGGGGAGCACTGGGACACCCTGCCCTGCCACCATGGGACGTGGCACAGGGTGGCTTAAAAGCTTCAAGCTTCTGTTCTTTCTGCCCAAAGAGGAGAGGAGGGGAGGCCAGCTGCAGGAGCAGAGGTGTGACCTGCTGTGACAGTCATCATGGGGCACACAGGGTGAGCTCTCAGGACAAGTGCAGTGACACCTCAGTCGGTTTTGGTCCCGGCCCAGGGAGGGGGATGAGAGGTGTGAGACCCAAACATAGTGCTGGAGAGAGAAAACAGAGACATCGTGGGAGGGGAGGGTGAGGGATGCTGAGCTCAGGGAGAACAAGGGAGGCACTTCAAATTCAGGCTGCTCCAGCCCATTTTCCCCCTTTGCAGTCACGGCCGTTCAGCAGGGGGTGGAGGAGAGACAGCTCCAGCAGGGAGGCTGGCAGGAGGAAAGGCATTTTCTTCTCACTTTGGCAGTCAGAGCCTTCCCTTTGGTGACAGGCGTCCCTTTGAAATCCTCTGTCTCACCTCTTCACACCTCGGTGCGGGGCAGGGGCTGTGCCCAGGCAGCCTGGCTGGCTGCTCCAGCAGGAGAAACCCAGCACAGGCCCTGCAGCCACGGCAGGATCTCAGCCGGGCTGTGGGAACGAGCTCTGCTAAGCCGCTGCCTCACTCCACCTTAAGGGCACATAAGTGGGAAAAGCTGGTAATGCAGAGAGGAAAGCACAGGGATTAGCAGGCAGCCAGTTCTCTTCGGGAGCTGGGGGGGCTGGAGCCTGCCTTGAGGGTGCCAGCAGTGCTGGACATGGGCTGTGAGCTGTGTCCATCCCAGCACACCAAAATTAGGTGCTGCAGCTGGGGGATGCGTCGCAGGGGATCGGCACGAGCAAGTCTGGCTGGCAGCTCCGTGTCCCGGGGGAAATAAAGGCAGTATTTCAAGGCTGGCTGTTTTCCAGAGGACAGCAAGGCTGGGTTCTGCACAGGGGTTTGCTGGAGGAGGAACGGGGCTGGGATACGCCTGTGCCCCCTCCCTCGTATATCCAGAAGGGTCTGGAGCGTGGCCTCGTGCAGACAAGTGCGTGGAACTGGATGTGATTTACGTTTGCAGGCATCACGAGGGAGAGGACGCGTGGTGGTGAGGCGAGGAGGGCGGCGCGAGGAGGGAGGCGAGAGCAGAGAGAATTTTCTCTATGGATCCTTGGCTTCTGCAAAGCAGGAAAGACGGCTTTTCAACCAAGTTTGTCCTCAGGGTGATGAACACTGAAGAACTCCTGTCTCCAGAAGAGGCGGGAGGGTCAGAAAGCCCCGATTTCCGTCGCCCAGGAGCGGCAGATCCTGGATGTCCCAACCCTGATCCCTGGTCCCTGCGTGGCAGCGCCCAAGACGGGAGGTGCCACGTAAGCTGGCGGCACAGGGATGCCTGCAGAGGCCGGAGAGAAGAGGAATGTGGCGATCTGGCTGCTCTTGGATGACCCCTCTCTCAGCGCTCCCGCTGGCGATGCCATCCTGGGCACGGCTGGCACGGCTGTGGCCGAGCTGGCACCGCGGGCTCTCCGGCTGGAGGAGCCCATCCTGCTGGCCAGGAAGCTCCGGCGGGAGGGCAGCATCTCACCGGGGACACGGCGGAGAGGGGCCGGCCTCACTGCAGGGCTGGGGTAGGGCAGGGAAGATGCAGTCAGAACGAGTGGAGCGGCAGGAGCAGCCTCCCTCCTGGGCATCTGCACTGGTCCCGCGGCGCCGTGCAGGAAGGACCAGGGCCAGCTCTGGATGGGCAGCAGGGAGGTGGCCACGGGTGAGGGCTCCATTTCTGCCACGTAGTTATTCAGGTGGGAGAGGAGTCGCAGCCGGATGGGGTCGGCAGCGTTTTGGCCCTCGAGGATGCCCAGGTACCTGACAACCTCGGTGAGGCACTCGCGGAAGCCGATGCTCCTGTAATCCACGGCCAGAGCCCGGGCATCCAGCAAGCCTGGAGAGAAAGGACGTGGGTGGCAGTAAAACCGTGCAGAGCTCAGGAATGCGCTTGGATTTCAGTACCCTCTCTAATGCACTGTGTATCTCACTTGAGGCACTTTGCTGCCGTGTGATGTTCCTGAAGCGGGCAGCCAAGTGGGTGTCCCAAGGGACTGGGCGTTTGTGAGATGAGAGAGGCATCTGTGGTTATCTCAGAGGGATAAACCTGCCAGGGTCAGGCAGGGTTTATCCCTCTGCCTGGGTCAGGAAGGGTTTTTTCCTATTGGATTCTATCAGTGACGCTGGAGATGTGGCTGTGGGATAGATTGGGCTGCCTTTGCCAGTGGGATATTCCACTCAGGACAGTGTCTCCTCAACGCACAGCGGAGCACCACTTCCCTCTGCCTGGCTCCCTAAATCTACACTCCCTTTAAAGCAGTGTCAGAACCAAAGCAGCTGGGCTGAGAAAGCTCAAAGCCACAGAAATCACCAGCCAACCACTGATTTTCAGGCTTCTGCTCCCAACTTACAGCTTTATGAGACCATAAGCAATAAAGCAGAGAATGTCACAGCACAGTGAAGTGCTGGACCACTGTGCTTGATGGGGTCTCTCGTGACAATGCAGCCCTTTGTTGCAGTGCAGTCAAACTGAATATCTAAACAAATGTTCCAGACCAAGTTACAGCCCTGAACCAAAGCCTGGACGCCAGCAATGTCCCCAGCAAGCCAAAACTGGGTAGTAAGCAAGCCAGAGGCTTCTTTACTGGAGCTGTGATCTCCATCCTGTTAACTGGAACAGGACAGAGGGTCTGTACTGAGGTCTCAGTACAAATAAGACCTTTGTTGGATTTTGCACAGGGCTCCCTCTCTCTTCTTATAACAACCAAGAGACACACAGACAAAAAAAAAAAAAAAAAAGAACAGAAAGGGAAAAAAAGCCTTGTTTATTTGCAGAGTCCTCATGCAGAATTCAGCCTCCGCAGGAAATGTATCCCAGGGAGGAGGTAAAGAGTTTAATATGGTTTTTCTGGAAGCAGGCTCCATTTCTGAGCAGGAATAAATGAGTCTCTGGCAAAACAGCTTTTAGCAGGGGGTGTGACACCAACAGTGCTGTCCCTGTGGGGCTGGGGGTTCAGCATCCCACATACCCCAGACTCCCAAATGGATGCATGGGGTGCTGACCCATCTGTAGGAAAATGCCATCTGCCCTCCCTCAAAAGGCATTTCCCTTGGGAAGCAGGCAGAGCTGGCTGGAGGCAGCTCCCCAAATTCCAGTGGGGAATTTTCCTTCCAGGTTTGCACCTTCACCTCACCCATGTGCTCACAAGAGCAGCTCTTACCTGCTCCTCCTGTGGCGTGAAGCATTTTTAAGTGATCCACTGTCATTTGGAGAATTTCTGCCTTCTCCAGCTTGGAAGACCCCTGTGTTGGGAGCAGAAAGGAAAAGTCATTTGTCATTTTATGGCCCAGGGCTTTGTGCCTCTCAGGAGCCAGGGTCTGACCAATGATTTCCTCCCTGAAACCCAGGAGTGCTCAGAACAACACAAGGCATCCACTAGGACTCTGCTTTTCACATCAAGTGAGCAGAAAAAAGAAGCTCCTTCATGATGCAGATTGAAAAACCCCCATTTCTGTGCTTCCTCATACCTGAAAAACACTTCCTAGATTGATTTGATCCTCCCCAGGGCTCCTGAATATTTGCTAGCATCATTTCACCACCCCATTTCCACCACCTACTTACTCCCGCGAGGGAGGAGGATAAGAAAGGCAAAGCCTTGCTCCAGACTGCCTCATTCTGGGGGCTGTACCCCAAACCCTGCACGTCCCAGGGGGCACCAGGGGCTCCCCAAACCCAAACACACACCTGCTTCTCAAAGGCCGTGGGCACCAGGCGCCGCAGCTCCGAGAGGCTGCTGTTGATGCGGTCGCGGCGTCGCTTCTCGATGATCTGTGGGAGATTCCCAAGCAGACAGAAGGAACCACAGTCACTGACAGCCACAGCTCACAGGTCTGAAACCCTCCAGGTGCTTTGGAAGGGCTGTGTGTGTCAATGTTTTGGGGTGCAGGAGTTGGGTGGAGAAACGTGGGCTGGTGTGGTAAGCCCAGGTGAAATTGCTCTCCCATTTTCTGCCAATTGGCTTTTTGGGAGAGTTCTGCAGGAGGTGGAGCAGGAGCAGTGTAAAGGTGATTTTAACAGTAAGGAATGGCCAACAGCTCCCCAGTGCATACAGGACTAGCCTGACCAGGGGACACAGCTGCCCTGATCATCATAAAGAACACTCACCCCTCTCCTCTTCTTCCTGGCTTGTATCTGAGATGTCGTGGTGGGAGACACAGACCTGGAAACGTGGCTGCAAAGGAAGGAGAGGGGATCATTTCTGGCTGGAGAGCAACCTCTGTTGCACATATGTTCTACACACGTTTGCCATCTGCAGTTTCCTCCCCCCATCCCAAAAAATGTCTCCTGTGGTTCCCATCTCATTTTTACCCACAACACAGAGCTCAGGAATTGGGGATGGGGAGCAGAGCAGACACTTGAATCCCACTCTCTCCCCTCTGAGAATCTCCCATCAGCCTGGGACAGATTTCTGCACCAAACTGTCCATCCTCTCCCAGGAACAATTCCTCCATCCCAGCCTGTGATGGCATCTCCACAGGGCTGGAAAAGCAGCGATCTGAGCTCTGGAGTCACGGCCTTTTCTCCTCCACGTGTGAACCTCCCGTCTCTCTCTCGTGTCTGAGCCTGCCCTGTCTGCAGGGCTTTGCATCTCAGAGCTGTGATAGCAGGAGGGATGTGAGCCCTGGGATCCCAGCTCCCACCCAGGGAGGGCTGGCTGCTCCTCAGGGTGAGGCCAGTGGTGGCACTGATGTGGTTTCTGAGGGCTTCCCAGAGCAGTCGCTTCCCCAGCCACGATTTTCAGGGTGGGCTGGGATGTTCTGAACTCACAGACACCCCTGAACCGTTCACAGAGGACACCTGGTGACAGAGCAGGGACCCTCCTGCTGGCTCACAGGGGATGAGGGACATCATGGGGACAATCTAAGGAGCAGGGCCCCACAAACCACCCAGCTAAAAGCACCAAAGGTCAGCACAAGACACGCAGAAAGAAGCAAAGTTCAACCCATGGAGGTGAAGTCTCCATAACCACAGATAACCAGGCGTGGGAAACACCCTGCAGCAAGAACCCTGAGGCTGAGGATGGGGATGAGGCTGGCTGGGCCCCCTCCCACCTCCCCCAAGCAGGGTTTGTCCCTCTGCAAAGGGCAGCTGGCTCGGGGCTGTCCCTGTGCCTTACCAAACTCAGAGTAGGGATGTGAACTCAGCTCTGGCCAGCCCAGCACGCCCCAAGGAGCAGAGCTGGTGCCACACACCCAAATCTGGAAAAGGGGCACTTGGGTCCACCCCAACACAAATGTTTTTCAGCTTGACGAAGCATTTTAATAAGAGTCTATTAAAGATTTCCCTGCACAGACAGTGCTGTCTGCAGCCAGCCGACCCAGGGCAGCCTATTAAAAATAGGCCCAAGCGAGCTGCTTTCAGAAGTGGTTTTACACAATAACACGTTCTTCTACTGCCTGCTCTGCTCATCTCCATGCAGGTCCCCTATTTGAATGTCTGCTGGGTGGGCTCTCTCTGGGCAGAGGTGCTGGCTGGCTCCACAAGTACTAACACGCATTGCCAGCTACACAGATACACAGAAAATGAGCAATTTCGGTGTGAAAACAGGCTCTGTATGGACACCAGGGCGTTTCAGGTGCAGGGGGCAGGTGCTGAATCCACCTGGAAATGCAAAATAGGCATCCAAAGAGGAATAGTGATTTTTGAAACTCTTTGTAGAGCTGTCTGGATGCTTTGCTCTCAGTGAGCTCTTGGTGATGTGGACATCAACACCCATCTCACTGCAAAATGTATTTTAAGAATACATCTGGTGGATTTGAACCACATAAAAAGTAGCGTGAGCGTATTCTCCAATGATTAAAATTGCTGCATTGCTCTTTGCTTGGTTTTATCATCCACAGCACAACTCTGGCTGTGACCTGAGCAGATCTTGCACTTCTGCAGTGACCCCGCAGCCTAAACTTGCTCCACACACCGATCCAAGCCTCACACCCGGCGTGACTCATCCCCTCACTGCAGTGAAACTGGTTTGCCCAAAGCACCCAACCGATGGGTAATGGGCTGGGAACCCCAGCCAGGCAGGCAGCCTCTCTCTGCTCTAATCACTCCTCCTCCTCCTCACTCCCCACCTGGAAATGTTTGATTTTTCTGGGTGCACCAGCATCCCATGCAGGCTGGCATTACTCAGGGTGTGCCCCCAGCAGGGCAGGAACTGCTCTTTTGGCCCTAGATTTGCGTGGCATGAGGAACAACATCCACCTATACAAATATCACCAGATCACAGCCAGCCTGGTTCCACCACTGGAAACACATTAGCAGCACCACAGAGAGATTAAAAGTTCATCATTACTGGTCATGAAAATAAAATATTGTGACAATTCCAGTGTTCTATCCCTGTGGGCTCTGTGCTGCACTGATGTGAAGAGGTGGGGTACATTTCAGCTGCAGCAGGAAAGCAGCTTAAATATTGATGCACTTGGAAATGCATAAGGGCTCAGGGAATTTCTGCAGGACATTTTGTGTAAGACGTGCCTGACTCTGCTGCGACTGTATCAGAGGCAGATTCATGAATTGAGTCCCATGAGAAGCTGAGCTTGGCACCAGCCAGGCAGTTCCTCCACTCAGGATAGCAAAGAGCAAGAGGGAACGAATTAATCCAAGGCCTCGCTGGACGCTGAGGGAGGGGAAACGCTTGGCTACTGAAACAAGAGTTCAAAAGCAGCTGATTTTTGGATGGGAACAAATAACAGAGCCTTTCCTTCATCCCCTGTGCTCTCTGCACCCTCGGGAGGGCTGACCCAGCCTGGGGTGCCCGGTGCCAGGGGAGCCTGAGGGCATCGCCAGGGGAACCACACACGGCTCCTGTCCTCACCATTCCCTCACAAACAGCAAAGCCAAAATTGCAGCTCGGCAGCGATGGGACAGAGCCTGCACTGCCGAGGGGCATCGGGACAGCCCTTCCCTAGCACATCACAGCCCCAGCTGCTGCCTTACCGATGCACCAGCACGGCAGAAGCGTTTTTCTCATGCAAAACCCCCCTTTTCTTCCACATTCCCTGTGAGCCCTCGGGCTGCCTGAGTGCAGGGCTGTGGGTGCCTCTGCTCTGGGGGGGCTGCCCCATCTCGGGGTGCAGAGGACAGAACGGGTCCCACTGCCCTTCTGCCACCTGGCAGGAGAAGCCACCTTTGATGGGATTCTCCTGACTTTAATACTTGCATGGCCACTTGGGTTTCCTTGCTGGGTCAGCCCCATGGCCAGCACCAGCCCTGGGTGGCACTCTGGGGTCATCCTGCAGGACCCCGAGGGGTTAACCGAGGTGCGAGGGACTGCCGGTGCGGCGGTGCCAGCCCCGGTGCCCTCCCTTGCTGTGCCCGGTGCAGCGTGGCAGACCCGGAGCCCTCCCTTGCCATGCCCGGTGTAGCTGTGCCAGCCCCGGTGCCCTCCCTGGTGCCCTCCTGTGCCGTGCCCGGTGCAGCCGTGCCAGCCCCGGTGCCCTCCCTTGCCGTGCCCGGCAGGCACCGAGCGCTGCCGCCCCTCTCAGCCCGCGGGGAGCGGTCCTGGAGTTTTGGGGTTTTTTACCCCAAATCCCGCGTGGGACGGAGCCTGCCCTCACCTGTACTCCTCCTCCCGGCCCACGTCGATGGTGCCGTCAGACTCGGTGTCGGACGAGCTCTCCTCGCAGAGCCGCTTCATGCTGGCACGGCGAGAGGCCGCTGGGCTGGCCGAGGTTTCCCCACGCGTGGCCCCGGTGCCGTCCGTGCCCGCCGTGCCCGGGGCAGCGCTCCGGTGCCGTCCGTGCCCGCCGTGCTCGGGGCAGCGCTCCGGTGCCGTCCGTGCCCGCCGTGCTCGGGGCAGCGCTCTGCCCCTGCCCGCGCTCCGCCGCTCCGGCCCCGCACGGCTCCTCCCCTGCCCGCTGCGCCTCTCCCGCCCCCGGCTCGCCTTGCCCGGCTCCCTCCCGGCACGTCCCCACCTCCCGGCTAATGGGTTAATGAGCCACCATCTCCCGGGAGTGACGGATTACGCGGCCGCGCCGGCGCTCCCCGGTTCCCAGGGCCCCCCCTGCGAACCCCGCCGCCTCCTCCCGCTCGCTGGTCGAAATCCCAAGTCTTCCTGTAAAAGGAACAGTCTGTGTGAACCGTCTCATGTCCCCCCCGCTCCTGCCCGCGGCCCCCCTTCCTCCCGCCGCACATTGGCCTCAGCCCCAGTTTAAAGGGACCAGTGACCTCACTGGCAACAGAAAACCGTGGGAAAGAGATGGGACTGATAAAGCCTCGAGTTGTTTCAGGGAAAAATCAACATCCAGCCCCACACGCACACGCATGTCTGCCCGGCTCTGCGGGCTCGGGGCTCGCTCGGTTCGGCTCAAGGGGCTGCCATCGATCGGCGGCCACCGGCGAGGGCCGGGTGGCAGCGGTGGCACCGAGCTCGGGCCGGCTCTGGTGCCACCGGGAGCTCGGCTCCCTGCCACGCTCCCACAGCCTCGGAGCCTCCTCAAGTGCCAGCTCCCGGCGCTGCCAGGGCGTTTGACACCGACCCTGCGAGGCAAAACGGCCGAAGCCCAACTTAAGGCTTTGTAACGCTATTTCTGGTCTCTTTTCACAATGCTGGAAACTTTAACCCACAGCCCAGCACCGAGCGAGCATCTCCCTTTCCCCGCTCCTGCAGGAATCTGTTTTTCAGAGCCCTGCTGCTGCTGCTGCTGCTAAAATCCCCCAAGGCAGCAAAAACGTGTGCGTGTGGGAGAGAGACAGGGAGAGGGGAGGAGGGAGAGCGCCGAAGTGGAGGTTCCCAGTACGAAAATAATGCCTTTTATTTTGAAGAAAATAATCAGCGCTGAGATCTGGCAACACGTGGGTTTCCCAAAGCCCTTGTGCAGAGACCGCGGCGGCGATAAGAGCCCGGGCCAGCCAAGCCGCCCGTCTCCCGTGGCCTCCCGGGCTGCGCTCCCTATCTCCCTCAGCCATCTCTGCCAGCTCACCCACCGAGGTGTCTGCGATTCCCCAGCAGCTCCGGAAAAGCCAAATCCCGGCTCCTGCCTGCCCTTCGCCCACGCTGAGCACAACACAGACCCACCCCCGAGCAGATTTTGGGACTGAACCTCACCGTCCTCCCTTCTGAAGTGGAGCAGCAGGGACCTGGGCTGGAGGGGAGCGCTGAGATCTTGGCAGTGTTTGTAAACTGAAAAAAAAGGGAGTAAAACCTTTGCTTTAGGTCGCAGCGCTTTGTTGCTCTAATTCTGGTGTTTTGTTTTCACTGTGAGAAGTGGTCAAGAAGCCGAGCTGTTATTAGCTTACATTTCCGAATGAAAAGTTACTTTGAACCAGAAGAATTAGAAAAGTGTTATTTTAGCAGTTTTGAGACCTGCTCCTCCTCCCTTTCCAAAGTGATTTCAGTTAGAAACACATACATCTCCAAACCAAACTTCCCATAAACATGTGTTTTTGAGAGATTAATACTCTTTCCACCGATAAAACCATTTAAATGGGATCCTGAGATTGGTTGTTTCAGGCTCTTGCTCATATCACAGCGAGCCTGAATCAAGCCGAGCCCAGACCTGCCACAGAGGGACACTTTTCTTCTCCATCAGAAAGGAATTCACTGTCCAGACTCCATCTTTTCTGGTCCCTGTCTAAGCATCATTATCTGGGTTCAATTGAAGTGTAATTGGCAACATGTTTTTCTAGGATTACACTTCCTTATGAGCAGAGCAGGGGCCCCCAAACCCACTTCTCCTGTAATCGGATCCCTTCTCCAGCCTGTGCTCCTGGAGAGTCGTTTCCAACCGACCCCAGGGATCCCGGGGGGGATTGTGAGGGACATCTGAGCCACCCCAGATGGAGCAGGGACCCCTCACGGGGTGGTTCAGTGGAGACAACAGGGAAGGATTAAATGGGCTTAGCTGCGTAAGGGGAGCTGATTTTGGGAGTGTCACCCACGTCCCACGGGAGGGAGCAGCCAGATGTCACCCACTGCAGGCAAGGGGTGCAGAAATGGGGGTTCTGCCCTTCCTGACCTCTCCCTGGGCATCTTTGCAGCCAATTCCCACGGCACAGTGACCCCGAGAGCAGAGCCACGAGCAGTGGGTGCCCAACCTCTGCCCAGAGCTGCTTTGCTCTTCCCTGGAGAGCTCCAGGCTTCTCCACAGCCAAGCCAGGGAATTATCAGAGGAAATCTCTCCCCAAGCCCTGAATTAACAGCACTGTCCCAGTGCTCGGGGCTGTTTCCCCTCTGCAATCACAGCTGGCGTTGCTGCAGTGCCTGTGGGACCCCTGTGAGACCCTCAGGGACTCAGGAGCTGCTGAGAGCTGTCCCCTGCTCCGGCTGGCTGTGCCTCTCCGTGGTGGGAACCGCTTCCAGAGGATGGGTGTCACGAGGACGGGGCTAAGCCATCCATCACACCCAGCACTAATTGGCTCCCCTGCTTCAGAGGCCAAGGAATAAGTGAGCTGCAAAGATTGATGTCCCTTCCCTGCAGCAGGAAAAACTCTCCGGGCCAGGGCTGAGGGTGGATCCCTGCCAGGGGTTGCCTAGGTTTGCCTGTGCCAGGCCTGTCCTGGGGGTGAGAGGCTCCAGACTGAGTGTCCCTGGAGGGGCAATGGTCAGCCCAGCCACCAACCCCCCTCCCAGGCCGGGACCACGCTGCTCCCTCCCCTCCCTGCCTTCCCAGCTCTGGGAAATGTCCCAGGAGAGCGGCCAGCTGTGAAAAGCTGCAGCAGCTGGAATGTGGGAGGGAGGGCAAGGCTTCTGGAAAGGCAGAGCAGCCGGGGAGCAGGACTTATCTGTTACCTCCCCGTGAACTGACACCTCTGGTTTAACCCCGTGCGTGCCTGGAATGCCCTGTCCTCACATCTTCAGTCAGCATCACCTCCCAGCCTCAGGTCCCACAGCTGTAATTTCCAAGGCAGAGGCCTCGCAGGGATGCTGGACAGGATTCCTGGCTGCGGACAGGCTGCCTCCCTCCGTGGCTAAGCAGATCCATCAGAGTCAGGAGAGCCAGGGCTTTCAGGAGGTGATTTGGGATGAAAGCGTGGAGGGATGAATGCGCTATCACCTCGGCTCTCTGTCAGATCTGGAGCAGGGCCAGCAGAGGATTGTTTGCCGTGGCTCTGCTCCAAGCCAGAGGCACCACAATTGCAAAGTCCCCCCCACTTCCCCGGCCCACGCAATGCCGAGCCCGCCCAGCCCGCTGCTACGGGCAGGCCAGGGGAGGGAAAAACAGCATTTTCCCACAAAGCCGTGGCCTCACCCTTCCCCAGGCAGGCACAGCGAGCTGGAATCCGGCGCTGCCCTCACCATCCTGGCAGGGCTGGCTGTGTCCTCACACCTATTGCCCCACGGCGGGTCTGGGAATGTGGCTCAGCCCTGCAATCCCATGGAATCCAGAGGCTGCACCTGCCGGGCTCACAGCTGGGACACCCTGCAGCTGCTGGTGTCCCCTTGGGTCTGTGCCACTCTGTGTCACCAGGGCAGTGGGGCAGGATCACCATCCTGATGGTTTAGCATCACACACCACCAGTGGGTTGTGCCTCAGTTTCCCCACCCACAATGGTGCTGCTGCACCGGGCACTCGCTTTACAGAGAAGCCACAACGAGTGATGATTGATATTGCACCAAACCTGCCCACAGATGGGGTCACTGCATGTCCAGGAACCCCCTGAGGTCAGGGCCATCCAGAGAGGGACTGAGGACTTGTGGCCACTGGACACTGGGCTGCTCCTCTCTGGTGTTTTGTACTCATAGAGGGCGGTGGGTACAAGGTGAGGGTGATGGGACACAGGTGACGGTGATGGGGACAAGGTGAGGGTGGTGGGATAATATGAGGGTGGTGAAGACAAGATGAGAGTGATGAGGACAAGGTGAAGGTGATGGAGACAAGGTGAGGGTGATGGAGACAAGGTGAGGGTGATGGGACAAGGTGAGGATGGTGGGGACAAGGTGAAGGTGATGGGGACAAGGTGAGGGTGGTGGTGAAGGTGATGGGGACAAGGTGAGGGTGATTGGGACAAGGTGAGGGTGGTGGGGACAAGATGAAGGTGATGGAGACAAGGTGAGGGTGGTGGGATAATATGAGGGTGGTGAAGACAAGATGAGAGTGATGAGGACAAGGTGAAGGTGATGGGGTCAAGGTGAGGGTGGTGGGGCACAGGTGAGCTGCTGTGGCACCCCATGACCATCCTGCAGCCCTGGGTTCTGTGGCTCTCACTCTCAGGGATAGATGAGCCAGCCCTGGAGATGCCAGCCCTGCTCCACCTCTGGAAAGCCTTGGATGGCCTCAGGGCTGCACTCCTGCTAGGAAACAAGAGGAGCTGGGATGGGAAAACCCATGGCTGGTGAGGCAAGGTCCTGGCCTTCCCCCGGGGCCAATCCCCAGGGCTCCGGGGAACACAATGCCTTTGTTTGGGACTTGGCCTGGGCAAGGAGCCCTTCCCTCCCTGCTCAGCCCCAAAACACCAACCCTTCAAAAGGCCGGTCCTCCCTCCCCTTCCCCCAGCAATGCTAATGTGCCAGGCCTCTTCTCATGAACCCTGGGAGAGATCGGGCTGGTAGACAGCTTCACCACTTGTTAAATGTGTGTTTAGCGATCTTGTGAGTAGACAAGAACAAATACAAACAAGCCGGGCTGGAGAGCCCCTGCCCCTCCGCCCTGCCTGGAACGCAGCAGCCCCAGAGCCTTTCTTCTCTAACCACTTCAAACTTTCATTTCTTCTGAAGCCACAACAAGGCACACTTTGTAAAGCAAATGAGTAAACAGCAACTTTCAGCTTAAAAGGAAAACAAGGGGGAGGGACTGTTTTTAATTACGGGATTTTAAAAAGGGCTTTATTCTGTTAATTGCTTTCTGTTGTAAAATGTTCTCCTGCGCGCAGCCCTGGTTCTAGCTGCGTCGCTGCTGGCCAGATGGCACTGCAGAGGCAGTGACAGCATGTGCCTGTGCTGCTTGGCTTCACAAGTGCCTTTAACATTCACAGACATCACCCCCGAGCCCTCCCAGCCCCCTGGAAGCGACACGAAACACGGAGCCTCGCCCAGACGTGGCCGCAGCCTTGGCACATCCAGCCCCCATCTCTCCCAAAGCACGGAAAAGCCTCTGCAGCTTGCAGGGCGAGCTCCCAAAAGGGGATAATTGGTGCTGATTGCCTCGGCTGCTGCAGTGTCACCGATGTTCGTGCGAGGTGCTGAGCTCAGCCCCGACCCACCCTCGGCGTGATGGAGCTGCGGGTCTGGCGTGCGTGGAGGCATCTGGGGCTCTCCGTGTGTGTGTGTGTGTGCAGATCCTGTCCTGGTGATCACAGCCAGCCTGGCAGACACCCCCAGAGCCCGGGGGAACAGAGGGATTGGGAACAGAGAGCTCAGGGGTGTGATGGTGTTCACAGGGGTCCCAGGATGAAGGAAGAGATGAGGAACTGGCTCCATGTTTCAGACGGCTTGATTTATTGTTTTATGATCTATATTATATTAAAACTATACTAAAAGAATAGAAGAAAGGAGAATAGAAGAAAGGAGAATAGAAGAAAGGGTTTCATCAGAAGGCTGGCTAAGAATAGAAAAAGAAGGAATGATAACAAAGGCTTGTGGCTCAGACAGAGTCTGGACAGCTGGACAGTGATTGGCCATTAATTAGAAACAACCACACGAGACCAATCCCAGATGCCCCTGTTGCATTCCACAGCAGCAGATAATCAAGGTTTGCATTTTGTTCCTGAGGCCTCTCAGCTTCTCAGGAGGAAAAATCCTAAGGAAAGGATTTTTCATAAAATGTGTCTGTGACACAGGGGTGCATGGGAGGATCTGGAGCAGCAACGCCACCAGTGAGGTTGTCACCGTGCTGGGGACAGATGGCACGGGGAAGGGGCAGGGAGAGGTGGCTGCAGGAAACTCTTTTCCAATTGGATCAGCGCCAGGATGGGGAGAGTGAGGGAAGGAAACAGAGCAGGGATGGCCTTGGGCTCCTGGCACGTGGAGACCCTAAAATCTCACTGCACCCTGGGTGCTGCAGGGGTTTCCGCAAGGCCATGGATGCCTCAAAAGGGACCCAGGCAGTGAGGGGAGGAGGGAGAGAGGTTTGCTCCCCATGTGGAGCTCCCACTCCTCCCTCCCTTGCTGGCTTCCAGGAGGGAGCACACACATGTCTGGGGAAGCAGGGACAAGGAGCTCCCAGCCAGCAGGGGAAGGGATCATTCCCTGGCAATTCCAGCACAAAGGAGGGGAAATGCACATCCAGAGGGCTCCCAAAGCCACCAGCCCTCTGCCACAGAGGCCCCAGGGTCAGGGATCACGCAGAGTTCAGGGCAGGGGTGAAGCTGCAGGCCTGGGGGGAGCTGCTCCCTGCGGCACTTCCAGCTCCTGGCTTTGCTCCTGGCATGGCCTCTCCCCACTCGGAGCGTCCCCCACCACCTCACGCTGCTGTTTTCCACGCTGGCGCTTCCCACAGAGTCATTAAAGCTGCGAGAGACCCTTAAAATCGAGTTTAACCATTAACCCAGCACCGCCATGCTCTTTATTAAACCCTGTCCCCAAGTGCCACATCCATGTGGTTTTGAACTCTTCCAGGGATGGCGATTCCTCCATGCCCTGGGCAGCTCATTCCAGCGCCTGACCACCCTTACAGTGAAGATATTTTTTTTTTCTATTATCCAATCTAAACTTCCCCTGATGCTGTTTCCTCTCATCTTGTTGAGAGCAGAGCCTGACCCCCCTCCTGTCTGTCCCCTCCTGTCAGGGAGTTGTGCAGAGCCAGGGGGTCCCCCCTGACCCCCTTTTTCACCCAGCTACTCCTCATCCCAATTCTGCTCCACGGAGCTGCTTTGATCAGGAAATCTCCTCCTAAAAAACAAACTCGGAGGAGACAGCAGTGGCAGCCAGAGGTGCTCAGAGCCCGCTGTGCCCATGGCACCAGGCAGCTTTTCCTGCCTTTTCCTGCGCCCACCACGGCGTGGTTCTGCTCCTGCCAGCAGCCAGCAGCTGCTGCTGAATGCTCACTCTCTCTAATTGAATAGCAGGAAGCTCAGCCTCGTTCCTTCGCCTCTCGGGCTGTCAGCTGGAACAATCGCCCACCTGTGGCACCGCCCCGGGGACATAAATAAGGAACAAAACACAATCGGCTGCCCGAGGAGTGGTTCCCAGCGGATCAGCCCATAGTGGGTGCCCGCGCTGGGGAGAGGTGTCTGTGCACAGGGAGAGGGGACGGGCACACCTGGGAAAGGAACCGGGATAGCTGAAACAGGGTATTACATCACACTGCAACACAGCGCTCCCATCCCGCGCTGGGATTGTCCAGCAGCCGCCCCGTGTCTCCAGGACAGAGCCCAGACTGTGCTGGCGGCTCCCTCGCTGCTTTTTCCCCGTTTTCCCGAGCGCTGCTGCGAAGCCAAGAGGCAGCGAGAGCTCCTTGCTGGAGCTGCGCCTCCCTCGCCGCCACCCAAGGCGCTTCCCCGGCGCTCACAGCATCATTTCACAGCATCAGCTCACAGCATCATTTCACAGCATCAGCTCACAGCTCACAGCCGGGCCCTGCTCCCGCCGGGATGCTCCCGAGGCCGCGGCCGGCACAGCTGGGCTGGATCTGACAGCCCTGCACAGCTGGAGGGAGCCCAGCTGGGGATGGGGATGGGGATGCAGGGAGGTGCACGGAGCCTCCGGGAGGGCAGTGGGAGCCACCAGCGCGCACACGCTCGGGCCAGCGCTGCTGCCACAAGAGGAAATTATTAATTTGCTGGGAATAAAGTCGGCAGCGAGTCAAAAACCATCCTTCTCCCCATGTGGTGGAGGAAAGGCTCTCCCAGGCTCCCCTGGCAGCAGCCCTGGTGGGGTGTGGATGGGCTGGGAACCGTCCCCAGGGTGGTGGGATGTGGATGGGGTGGGCACCGTGTCCCCATCCCGGGATGGAACGCAGCCAGGATTCACCCAGACGTGGCAGCTCTGCTCCCAGCACGGCACCTGTGCCACCCTCACCCCTGGCGCCATGCAGGGGACGCGTCCCCCTCCCTGATTTGTCCCCACCTCACAGCCCTTCCCTGTTTGTTTTCCCGCTGCTGCCTCCCTCCAGCTCCCCGAGTGGAGCCGGGGTATTCAGGGCTCACAGCCTGAATGAAGCCAGATCCCTGGACACATTCCTGTGGTTGTTGCTTTTTTTTTTTTTTCCTCTTTTTCTCTTTCTTCCCCCCTCCTCCTGCTCTCCCTCGCTTGGCACAAGCTAAAGGATTCAAAAGGAAGCCAGGCTTGGCAGACACGGGGGGAGGAGGGAGTGGGGAGATGAAAGAAGGCCTCTCTGCAGCTTTCCCTTCCAGTTCCCACACTCAGCCGGCGCAGAGAGCTCCTAATGATTCCCAGCCGCACCTGGAGGAGGAGGAGGAGGAGGAGGAGGAGGAGGAGGGCTGTTTGTGCAGCCAGCAGGACAAGCCCCCATCACCCCACCCCTGCCATGTGGTCATCCTGGGTGACAAAGTGCCTGATAAGGGTGTGTGTCCCATGCCAGAATTGGCACTGAGGAAAAAAATCTCTGCGTGCCCAGCTTGGTGGGCTTCAAGCACATTCCGGGGGCTCAGATGCCCCTTCACAGCCCCCAAACACGCACCTGAAGGGAAGGAGCGCCAGGTGGCACCGGGGAAGGCGGGGATGCCATCAGGGCACCAAGGAGGGGACGTCGGGCACCAGGTCACCTCTGGTGGCACTCGCAGCCCTCCGCGCCCTCTCGTGGCACCTGCTCAGCGCCACAACTGTCCCTGTCCCCGTCCCTGTCCCCGTCCCTGGGGCAAAGCCATCCCCATCAGGATGGACCCGAATCGCGGCAATGTCCACTCGTGCTCCAATTCCCACCAAGAATCAGCACAGCTTCCCTCATCGTGCATTAGGAGCGGATTTTCCCTCATTTATCCTCCCTGGCATCCTCAGCTTCTCTGTGCAACCAATGCCAGGGCCTGACCACCCTCGGAGGGAAGGATTTATTCCCAATATCCAATTTAAATCGACATTTCTTCGGTTTAAACCCATTCTCCCTCACCCTATCACTCCATGCCCTTGCCCAAACCCCTCTCCAGCTCTCCTGCAGCCCCAGAGGGTCCTGAGACCCCCCTGCTCTGCTCTGCTGGGCTCCCAGGGGTGGTCATGGCACAGCCCCATCCGGCAGAGCGCTGCCAGCAGAGCTTTGAACGCAGCCCCGGTAACGGAGCCGTCCCTGCAGGAATGGGAGAGCGCAAGGACGGACAGATCTCCGCGGGCAGAGCTGGGAAAATGAAGCAGTTTTTCCTAAAAGGGGATGTCCAGGCAGGGGAGCGGGGTGGGGTTGCTCTGTGGCTCCAGCCCTGTCGGGTTTTGGTTGTTAATTGCTGCCCCCAGATGTGCAGGGTGTCTCTGCTTCGAGAGAGGAGAGGCTGGACTCTTCACTTTTCAGTCTTGAGGTTGTTTATTAATTCTTATCTGTAAAATTTTCTTTCTGCTCATCAGGGCAGCCACGGGCACTCCCTGTGTTGTCCTTTTATACTACAAACTACGTATAACATATAAACATACGTATAACGGCAGAAAATGGAGAACATTTCTCTACCTCCATCTTCTGCTGTGATGTTGGCACTTTAGGATTGGTTTGGAGTAGAAGTTCACTGTCTAACACAGGTGATAGGTATTGGAAAGTAATTGTAAATATTGTACAGGTAGTTTGTAGTATAAAGAGACAAAAGGATAAAGAGGGTGGTCACAGTGCCTCTGGCTGTCCTGCTGAGCAGACTTCGGCTGGACAGGGGAAAAATTTTTACAGATAAGATAAACAACAGTAATATATAAATAATAATATATAATTAAATTCTAAATTATTAATAGTAATAATAAATATTAAGAGTAATTATTAATTAAGAAAATAAATATTAATAACAAATATTGAATAATAAATAATAAATACAAATAATAAATATTAAGAGTAATTATTAATTAAGAAAATAAATATTAATAACAAATATTGAATAATAAATAATAAATACAAATAATAAAATAATAAATTTTATTTGTATAAATACATAATTATATAGTTTATTATTATATAATATGTAATATATAATATCGAATATATAATACTATATAAAATATAGTATACATTATATATTAATATATAATACATATAATATATAATATATAATATATAATATATAATATATAATATATAATATATAATATATAATATATAATATATAATATATAATATATAATATATAATATATAATATATAATATCTATATTGTTTGCATTTATATAAATATATAATTTATTTTTGGATAAACAACTCTGAGACCGAAAACTGAAGAACTCCAATTCATTCTTCGAAACAGAGACTTTTCACCTATCTCAGGGCTGAATTAACAGCAGAACTCACCAGAGAGCATCTCCGGAGGAGCTGGCCCAGCCCGGAGCTGCCTCTTGGCAGGGAGGCTCCATTGGGTCACAGCTCCCTCGGTGGCCCTGGCTGTGCTCAGAGGGGACCATTTTAGGTGCTGGTGACAGAGGTGTCAGCAAGCACGGCCAAAAATAGCAGTGTTGAAGGGACGAGATGGTCGGGCTGCTCAAACCCTGGCACGGCCCCAGCGGCGCTGATAGCGAGTGCCCTTTGCTTGTTCTCCTGCCTCCAGGTCCCCTTATCTGTCCCTCCAGCTCTGGGTGTTTCTGTCACCCTGTCACCAGCTGCCCTGCACTGACATTTTATCCTGCAGGCTCCTGCTCGGGGTTGTTGGTGCCTATTCTGCTTTCCAGGGAGGGTGTAACACTGCAGAGGAATTCCCAGCTGGGCCACAGGACAGGCCTGCATTTGTGTGACCAGGATCTGCAGGGGCTCCACTGCACTCCAGAGCACTCCTGGGTTTCTGCTTTCCCTCCCTAAGGAGCTGCAATCATCCTCTGATCATTCATCAAATTTGGATTCACCATCCTAGGAAGCGTTCAAGGCCAGGTTGGACTGGGCTTGCAGCACCCTGGGACAGTGGGAGGTGTCCCTGCCCATGGCAGGGAGTGGCACTGGGTGATCTTCAAGTTCCCTTCCCAAACCAGTCTGGGATTCCACGATCCTGCCATGCTGATGGGGGAAACTGAGGCAGGGACGTGGCACAACTCCCCCAGTGCCCACAAAGGACCAGGAGAGCAGAGCCCAGGCTCTGCCCAACCTCCCTGCCACGCTCACCAGGGCCGTCCCACTCTCTCAACACACCCCACGAGTTTCTGGGGGTTAAATCCCGAATTTGTCACGAGCAGCAGCTCAGCTATTCAGGGTGGTGATTACCTCGGGAACATCTGTGCTGACAATTGCTGAGTGGCAGCATAATTCCCACCAGCTCTGCCTCCTCCTCCTCCTCCTCCATGGGCTTCATTTCAAAGCACTGCAAAGCCCTGCTATGCCTGATCAAGGGAAAAGCTTGGAAGACAGGCAGCAGAATCAAAACCTCAGGCTTGCAGCAAATCCCAAATCCACCTGCACAAAGCTGACCCTGTCCCTCACAATCAAGAGCTTGGGGTTGTTCTTGCAGCAAATCTCAAATCCACCTGCACAAAGCTCCCCCTGTCCCTCAGCGTCTCACAACCAAGGGCTTGGGGTTGTCCTTGCAGTTTTTGGTTTTGCTGTGGGCATCCCAACCTTCCAGGGCTGCATGGACACACCTGGCTTTCC
This sequence comes from Ammospiza nelsoni, assembly GCF_027579445.1. Taxonomy (NCBI): domain Eukaryota; kingdom Metazoa; phylum Chordata; class Aves; order Passeriformes; family Passerellidae; genus Ammospiza; species Ammospiza nelsoni. Next base: position 1,441,421 of record NC_080657.1, on the reverse strand, counting down.
CTGGTGCATCATCTGTGCTGGAATTTGATTTATTTCTCTTTTTTTAAAATTTATTTTTCTTTTTTTTTTCCCTCCAAGCATCTGGTGGAAGAGCACAGCAGGGTTGGGGATGGGTTTGGGGGAGGCAGGAACACGCTGAGGGCCATCCATCCATCCATCCATCCATCCATCCATCCATCCATCCATCCATCCATCCATCCCTTAAATGAACACCCAGAGCAGGGATGCTGCCCCAGGGCCCACGGACATTCCTTGGCTATATTTGGTGATGGATGGAGAATTTGCTGCTTCCCCTCAGTCCATCTGTTCCCCTGACTGGCAGGGAGGAGCTGCAGTGGATGGAGCTGGGGCTTCAGCAGCCATAAATCTCACAAATCTCCTCTGCTGAGCCTGTGCTGCCTCCCACCTGTTGGCTGGGAGAAGATCAAGCTGACAAAAGCCTCCTGCCAAGCTGTATTTTTATCCATCACGAGCCCAGGTGCCCCACAAAGGCTGCTCACGAAGCACAGGGAGGTGTTTGGATCACAGCACATCCCACCCCTGGAATCCCACAGCCCTCCAGCCCCAAAGCAGCAGCTTGAACCACATTTTCTGAATTCCCTTAAACCCCTTTTTCCTTCTGCCCCATCACCATAAAAAACCTGGGAGGTCCCAAGCAGGGAGCCAAACACTCATTGTGGGAGCAGGGCTGGGACCAACACGGTTTATTATGGAAAAACACCCCGAGGGATCCCATTTACATGGCAAAAAACCACCGGAGGGGTGGGACAATGAAGTGAAATCCACAGCAACAACACACAGCAGGAAAAGTCCAGTTGTCAGCCAGGACAGCAGGAGAGGCAGAACCCTGTGGGAGAAGGGGGTGACCCCAGGGACACTCCCCAGCCCCAGGGAAGTGCACAAACAGCAAGTCCTTGTCTTCCAGTTGTAGTGATGGAGGAGGAAAAAATTAAAAACAAAACCAGAGGAAGCCACGTGGATAAAAGCAAAAGGGGCAGCCGTGGTGGGAATGGAAAATCCTCCCTGCTTGGGGGGATTTGGGGAGGGTCTGGCTCACCTGGGATCCATTTCTGAGCCCCACATCTCCCAAAGAGCCCCCAAACTGCCCTGTCAGCACAAAAACCCAAAGCAGGGTCACTAAAACCTGTACCCAGCTTCTTGTGCACCTCAGGGCGGATTTGGGGAGGTCTCTGCTCACCTGGGGAGCATTTCCTGAGCCCCACATCCCCCAAGGAGCTCCCAAACTGCCCTGTCAGCACAAGAACCCAAAGCAGGGTCACTAAAACCTGTACCCAGCTTCTTGTGCACCTCAAGGAGGATTTGGGGAGGGTCTGGCTCACCTGGAGAGCATTTCCTGAGCCCCACATCTCCCAAAGAGCTCCCAAACTGCCCTGGCAGCAGCAGGACCCAAAGCAGGGTCACTAAAAGCCTGTCCCCAAGAATCTGCTAAAATCCAGGGTTCTACCCCAAAACCACAACCCAATGCTTCCCTGGGCATCCATCTCCTCCTGCCAGCAGCAGCATCACCTCTGGACCATCCCACAGACACATCCCCCTGTCCCCAGCCCCTCTGGCACCCTGCCCTGCTCCCCAGGGCTGGCTGGCAATCCCATTCCCCCTGCAACATCCTCTGCCCTGCACGAGCTGGGCTTGGCTGGGCTTCCACCATCTTCAGGAAACACCTTGGAAATGTTTACTGGCTGGGCTCCCCCCCCCAGCTGCCAGAAAGGGCTCCAGGATCCAGCTCAGATCCCAAAATCACATTAAAAAGGACAAGACCTCTCCATAAACCTGAGTGCTGGCGGATGTGACACTCAGAAACTCCTTTCTCCCAAGATTTTTCGTTTGTTTGTTTGGATTTCAGACCTTCCTCCGAGGTGTTTGTCACCCTGTCACCCAGATGTGACAGCTAACAGCCTGCCAAAGGATTTTTTTTGTGGGGAGGCGGGGGGGGGAAAGTGCAATTTGCTTTTCACTGCTAGAGCAGGATTTAGTGCAATGAGAAAAATCTCCCGAGCCACTGAAGGCGTCACCAGCTTGGTTATTTACATATTCCTCAAAAGGGTGATAACTCCAGCTCCAGCCTCACTGTCTGAGCTGAAACTTCCCTGGAAAGAGACAGACACACAGCTTGGAAAATTTCAGCCCGTGATATTTGTAGAAAACTGGCTGATAATATTCAGCACCCTTCCTGCTCAGCCATGGGATGTCACGCAAAAAAACCCCCAAAAAAATAGAGGAAAAGAAAAACCCACGAGGGGAAAAAAAAAATCTTTAGATTTTCCTTCCTTTCCTCCTTTGGGACAACAGGGCTTTGAGCAGAAATGTCAGTGTGATTTTCACACCACTTTCTTTCCCATTGATTTCCCATCCTGTTTTTTAATCAGAGATTTGGTTCTCTCACAGCATCGCTAACAGAGGTGTCTATTTTAGGAAACACCAGAGGTTTTAAGAAGCTGAGGAGAAAAAGATTATCAACTCATATGGGCTCAGCCTGGAAAGGGAGGGAAAAAATCCTTTAATTGAAATCCCCAGGCTGAAATTCTGTGCAGATTTACCTAAATGGACTTCAAATGATGTCCCTAATATATCAAGGCCTGCTTTTAACTTAATTCAAGCCCTGGGCGTGTGTCTGCAGCCCTTGCACAAGCTGGGCTTTGGATGCTCACTGAGATTATTAGTTTTAAGTGCTAAATCATGCAAGTGTGAAACCCAAATATAAAAACCTGGGCCAGCAATACACCAGCCCAAAGCTCCAAGCAGGAAACAGGATTTTTTTTTTTTTTTTTTTTTTAGTATGTTAAGTATTTGTTTCTATTTTTCCAAATTTAAGCTGGCAAAATCTTGGTGAAAGGACAGACACCGAGTATTTTCTGGTTGGGGAGCAGCAGCTGGGGCTGTGAAGGAACAATACCATGGTTTAATTCCAGTTCAAAGGGATAAAATTTTGTTTCAAAGCTGCTTGGAAGGCTTCTGAGTGCTCCCAATTTTCCAGCTCAGCCTAAACATTTGCTTGGGAAAGCCAGAAGGCTTTGGGAGTCACTAGGGGTTTTAAATAAATAGGTTAAAATAAATAGGTTAAACCTGCCTGGCACAAAGATTCCACACAAGGCAGACCCATCCTCGAGGGGTTTTTGCCCGAAGCAAGTGCAGAGTGCACAGATAAAGTGGGAAAACACCTCCTGGCACAGAGGAGCCCCCAGCCCCACGAGGAGGAGCAGCAGCAGCAAACAGAGGCACCAAGAACATTTCCCTCCTCTCTCCTGCCCCTAACCCGGGGAAAATGAGCCCCCATTCCCATAACAAACACTCCCTGCACGAGCAGGGAGCCTGGCTCACGGGATGAGGTCCTTGCTGGGCTTTGGGGGATCCCCCCAGCCCAACCCCACTATTTGCTGTTTGGGGTCTGCTGCTTGTCCTGCGCCGGCCGCTTGTGTTTCTGCGCCACGCCGTAGGGGACGTGGGCGGCCACGGCGCCCATCTCCTGCGCCCCCTCCACGTGGAACATCTGGTCGTCGAAGAAGATGTGGGGCCTGATCTTCCTGAGCAGAGGGCCCTTGGGAGCCCCCGCCAGGAACAGAGCCTCGTCCGTCTCCAGGCCCCAGCTGCGCAGAGTCTTTAGGGCGCGGGCGCCCGAGCTGGCCGCGCTGCGCGCCGTCACCAGGTACGTGCGGATGGGGCACTCCAGCCTCAGCCCCTTGGAGTAGAACTTCTTCTGCAGCTTGCCCAGCGCCTCCAGGAAGCCCTTAAGGGGGCCCTGAAGGAGCAAGGAATCTTTGGTCAGCTTTTTAATCAGCAGGTTCCCGTCTGTGAGCCGACCCCAAACCATCCCCTGCACCACCACCCAGTGTCGCAGACATCTCTTATGAAAAATCCTTTCCTATGGATTTTTCCTCCTGAGAAGCTGAGAGGCTCCAGGAACAAAATGTAAACAATGGTTATCTGCTGCTGTGGAATGCAACAGGAAAATCTGGGATTGGTCTCATGGGGTTGTTTCTAATTAATGGCCAATCTCAGTCAGCTGGTTTGGACAGAGAGTCCAAGCCACAAACCTTTGTTATCATTCTTTCCTATTCTATTCTTAGCTAGCTTTCTGATGAAATCCTTTCTTCTATTCTTTCAGTATAGTTTTAACATAATATATATAATAAAATAATAAATCAAGCCTTCTGAAACATGGAGTCAGATCCTCATCTTATCCTCAGACCCCTGTGAACACAGTCACGACCTCACACCCCACTGTGGCTTGATCCCAGAGTCTGGAGCATCCCATGAGGGCTGCCTCTCTCCCAGAGCCTTTTCCAGCCCTCAGCCCAGCTGTACCTGTGCCAGGGGTTTGTTCTCGTGGGCCTTTTCGTGCTCAAAGAACATGTCCAGGCCGTGAGCCTTCACGATCTGCTCCGACTCATCCGAGAAGAGCACGGCGTCCCCGTCGAACGCCACCCTCAGCTGCTTCTCCGACACCTCCAGGTCCCTGCTGGGGCTGAAGATGGTGGCTGCAGCAATCCCTGAGGGTGAGGCAGGAGGTGGCAGTTATCCAAGGATCCGTCCTCGTGGCTCAGCCACCAGGAGCAGAGCAAAACACGACGGGCTGGGAGCAAAGCGCCGCGAGGAGACGCGAGCGGGAGCACCTGCAGCTTGGCCCCGAGAGCTTCCACAGCAAGAACAAACCCCCAGATGACAAATCACCCTTTGCATACAAGAATTAAGGAGGAAAAACACCACCTTTGCCTCGGGAGAGCTGAAGGAAAGGCTCATTTCTATGGAAACTGGAGGCTCTTTGGAGCGTCAGCGATGTGGGGCGAGGTTAATGTTGGATTAGGGACATGGAAATTGGAGTTATCCTTCCTGGGATCAACCCCCGAGGGCTCCAGGCTCCCCCCACTGCCCTTCCCCTGAGCTGGACCCCAGACTCACCCTCTTCAATGGCCCCACTCACTTTCTCTGCATCAGAGGAGAGGTAGAGGTTGGTGTGATAGGCCTTGAGGTAACAGATGGGGCTGTTCCCTCCCGTCATGCAGAACCTCTCGATGAACAGATCTGGGGGCAAGAGGGACCCCGGGGTGAGCCTGGCTGCCCCCCAAACCCAGCCTTGGTGCTGGAAGTTAATTTTGGTTCTGCTGCCCAACAGCAGAGCCAGCACCCAGAGCTCCGCCCCACCTGCCAACACCCAGAAAATCCAGGAAAAATATAAAAACTAGGAGAAAACATCTCCTTTTCTTGGTGCCCAGCAATGCCACCACCCAAAAGCCACCAAGGCCAGCTGCGTCCCCATCTCACCGTAGTGGTTGATGCTGTTGATCAAGCGAACCCCAACCTGGGCGTGGTTGTTGGTCATGAGGACGATGTCGAAGAGCTCCTCGCTGTCGGGGTAGAGCTCACGGAGCTGAGCATTCACTGCCTCCAGAGCCTGCAGCACCACGGGGAGAGGGGCTGGGTGTCAGCCAGGCCCCCCAGGCATGGCCCTGACCCCCTTCTCACCCAGCAAAACACTCCTGGTCACCAAATCCACACATCTGGCCAGCCCCAGGTGTGGTGCTCACCCCTTTCCATCAACAGAACACTCCTGGTCACCAAATCCACAAATCTGGCCAGCCCCAGGTGTGGTGCTCACCCCTTTCCATCAACAGAACACTCCTGGTCACCAAAATCCCCACCTCAACTACACCCCGAGCCAAGCTGACATCAGCTGGGAAAAAATAGATTCATTTTAACGGGGGGGGGGAAAATTCCACCTAGCCACTCCTCTGTTTTTAAACACAAAAGGTTTGCAGTTATTAAACGAAGATGAATTAGCTCCAAGTTACAGACAAGTGTTTTTCAAGCAATCAGAAACAAGTCTTGTCCCACTGAGCTGATTAATCTATTTATTGGGAACAGGCTCCAGCACCCAAAACTGCAGTGCTACAGGAGTTAGAAAATAATTTTCAAGTTTGAAACGCCTCATTTCAACACGTCAAAATTAGAAATTGGCCGACTCTGGAGCAAGGCTAAACTCAGCCAATTTACAAGAATAAATAAATTGCAATAATATAATCATAATTGCCAAAAAAAAGAAAGACAATTCCCTAAAGGGAAACTTTAAATGTGATCCAAGGAGATGATTTGTTCAATTCTTGGGCTCGGGATGGAAAATTCAGCCCTGGAAACAGCACACAGGTTTGTCTGCCCTGTGTTTGCTAGTGTCCATCCTGGCCTACATGAGCTCTGCCCCTTCCCCAGAATTTCTGGGGAGCTGTGGCTGCTCACCTTGACGAAGGGGAAGGCAGCCCCGGGGAGGAAGGGCTCGTTCTCGTGGTCCAGCTGGTATTTCACATAGGCCTCCACGCCCTGCTCCGTGTAGATCTTCTGCTCCTCCTCCATGCGGAACAGCGCCCGCGAGGACACGGCGATGGTGATGGCGTTCTCAGGTTTGGGCTGTGGGCACAGGGACAAATCAGGGAGAGACAAATCAGGGAGGGACAAATCAGGGAGGCAGCCCCCAGGTGGATCTCCCAGCACGAAAGGCCACGAGGTGGGTGACACCTCTGAAATGATTTGGAGAAAGACAGAGCAGCTGCATCCCAGCGCTTCAACAGATGAAGCCCTGTCACAGACGTCTCTTATGAAAAATCCTTTCCTATGGATTTTTCCTCCTGAGAAGCTGAGAGGCTCCAGGAACAAAATGTAAACAATGGTTATCTGCTGCTGTGGAATGCAACAGGAAAATCTGGGATTGGTCTCATGTGGTTGTTTCTAATTAATGGCCAATCACAGTCAGCTGGCTCGGACAGAGAGTCCGAGCCACAAACTTTTGTCATCAGTCTTTCCTATTCTATTCTTAGCCAGGCTTCTGATGAAATCCTTTCTTCTATTATTTTAGTATGGTTTTAATATAATATATATAATGAAATAATAAATCAGCCTTCTGAAACACGGAGTCAGATCCTCATCTCTTCCCTCATCCTCAGACCCCTCTGAGCACGGTCACAAAGCCCTGATGCTGCATCCCCACACATCTGGGACGCCTCAGATCCCCCTGCCAAGCCCTCCCGCTGCAAGCAGGCTCCCAGCCCCAGTGCAGAGCCCAGGAGGAGCTGCTGAGGGCCGTGCAGATGGAATTTGTGTGGCTTTTGCCACCCCCCAGGCAGGAGCGGGGCGCGCTCTGCGGCCGAGCCAGATCCGCATCCCGTGACGCCGTCCAGATGTGACAAACAGCCCGCGCCAGCTCAGCTCCTCCAAACACTTGATACAGCTATTGTGGGTGGGAACATGACAAACAGGTGGTGCAGGCAAGGATTTATGAGTCATTATTATTGATGTTTGAGGGCTCCATCCAAAAGTCAAATCCAAAACCTCCTCCAGCTGAAGCCAAGGAGGCGCCTCCAGAGGGACGCAGCGGGGACAGAGGGGACAGAGGGAAAGTCAAGCTCATCTTGACCCTCACCCATCCTCCCTCTGTCCCCTGTTAATCCCCATCACTCACTTGCAAGCACAAAAATAAGTTAATTACTAATTACAGTGAGAAATCCTGGCTGCCAGGACAGCAAATCCTACAGAAGGACAGTGGCACAGAGAGTCCTGTCCCCTATAGGGATGTCCAGCGAGCAGGACAGGGCTTGGGGGGGCTCTCTGAGAAATCCTGGCAGTGAACACTGCAGGAACACCTCACCCCTGCTCCTGGGTGCCTTCCAGGATCCTCTGTGCCGTGAGTAATCCTCCGGCAATGCCGTTTGCTCAGGGTGGAGGGTGCCTCCTCCAGGTGCTCCAAAGTTCAAGCTCCCACCCTGCCCGGGGCTGAACTTTGCCAGGGCCAGGGTGCCCCATCCACACTGGGCTGGCTCTGCCCCCAGCCCCACCCAGGAATGAGTCAGTGGGAGCCTCCAGGAGATTCCCAGCACCAGATCCATCCCAGGCACCTCTCCAGAGGCTGCATCCACTCCCAAAATCCCCCAAATCCCCAGCAAAGCGATTAAACAGCGGGCATTAGGATGAGACCCAGATTAGCTGGGGCTGAGAAGATCAGTGTGGGCGCAGGGATCCCTCTCCCACAGCATTTTCAGGCAATCAGATCCCTTTTGGAAGTGGCTCTTTTAGGAAAGCAGGGGAACAACCCCCCAGGACAGACAGGACCTGACCCATGACACCAGCACTGAACCACAGCCAGGTCCCCAAGGAGTGTCAGCTATTAACTGGTCACAGGCCAAGCCTTGGCACTTCAGCTCATTAATTAATAACCCTGGCGTCATGGGCCATTTATTAGCTGAAAATATTAATAACTCTGAAAGGTCTTGGGACATCCGGCCATTAGCTGGAGTCCTGCTGCTCCAGAGTCCCTGCAGTGCTGGGTGGGCAGCAAATCTTCCAGGTGTGTTTGCTCCCTGATCCTGGACAGGGGTCAGCCTGATTCAGATTCCCAGGACAGAAAACAGGTCAGCAGCCCAGATATAGCAGCACTGAGGTGTGTTCTGAGGGGTGAGAAGGATAATTTGGGGCCACAATCCAAGCTTGGGGTGCCCAGAGGGAATTTCCATCTCCCTCTCTCCTCAACACACACCTCGCACAACAGCCCTGGCTGCTCAAGGTCCCTTCCCCACCCCTGAAAGGCACCAGCCCTCGGGGAGGTTCATTGAAGAGGCAATAAACACAGCAATAAAAATAACCCCGAGCTCCAGGCGTGGGCAGCTGGAGCCCCAGAGGGCAGGCAGCTCTGGGAATGGGATCCTGCCAAGGAAGATTTGCACCTTGTGGAGCACCCGGGGCAGGAAAAGTCTCACCCGGGTGTGCTAAGGCAGCTCCCAGCCCTGCTGCTCCCTGGGAAATGCTGACATTTGGGAAAACGAGGCGATTCTGCACTGCGAGGAGGGAATCTGCATTTTGGCATTTCTTTGAAGTGGATTTCGTTTGGAAGCGTTCCCTCCTCGAGGTTGCTTGGATGCCTCTCCGTCCCCATTAGTGCTGCAGATGGTCACTGCAACGCTCCAAAATGAGCTTTAAAAAGCCTCAGGAACCACAGCACCTCAAATCCTCCCTCTGAGTGCTGCTAACAGCCCACCCAACCCCGCTTTTCCCCAGAAATTGAGATGTTTCAAGGCAAATATTCTTTTGCAAGAGGAAATGTGTGCATGGGAGGGGGTGGGCTTGGTCCCACAGCCCCCATCCCACCACAGCCTCCTCCTCTGCCCTGCAGGCTTTGGGCTGAATCACAAACTCTGTTTTCCCCTCAAAGCATCATCCAAGGCCAGCCAAGGTCACTGAAAGCTCATCCAGCACCAGTCCAGGCTCTGCTCAGACGAATCCAACTGAATCTGGGGATTCGTGGTGAGCTCCTCTTCCTCCCCATGGGAAGGTCAGATCCAGCCCCTCCTGAACCTTGAGCAATAAATTAATGATGGGTTTAAGTGTGAACAGGGTGTGAGGAAGGTCCCATCCCAACCCTGGGTCCATCCTTAGGGTCAGTCAAACAGGAGGGACAACCAGGGATGTGTCAGAGGAACATCAGCCACTGGCACAGCTCCAGGAGCTCCACAAGGCCCAAACCCCACCTGAGAAGTGCAAAAATACCTTTCCAGCAGGCTCCAGCTCCACTGAGTGCAAAGCCCAGCCTGAACCCCCCAGTTTTGGGGTGAAGGTGTATTTCAGGAGCGACTGGGAACAGCCCAATTTTCTGCCTGCAGATCCAACAGCTGGCAGCCTTTAAATCACTGCTCTAATCACTAAATCCCCAGCAGCGCCCCAAGGATTAGAGGCACACATTTGGAAATCCCAGAGGCTCCCAGGATGTGCAGAGGGGCTGTGCTATCCCACCCATGAGAGCCAGAGGTGCCCACAGTGCCACCCAAACCCAGCAGCTCCACTGCCACATCTGGAGGAGCCGCACCGGGGACCCCATTCTGCACCCCTGGATCCTTTTGGCTGCACCCAACTCCATCCTAAAATCCTGCAGGAATTCTGGGCACTTCCCTGAATGCCGCAGAACACCAAATCCTTGTGATTAATTCAATATTCACAGGATTTTTGGTCATGGAAAGGGAAGAGGAAGGGTCTGCTCCACGGTCAAGCATTATCCCCACTCCAGCATCCCAAAAACCACACATGGGCGAGAGGGACGGGTCCCAAAGGGTGCCCAGACGAAGGGAGCCAGCAGAACACCAGCTCCCACTGTCACCAGAGAGGCTGGGGACATTTCCAGCATTGCTGAAGGGTGACAGGTCTCATTGCTGACCTCCCTGGCAGGAGCCAGCCTGTGGCAAGAGCTGCGACCACTGCAGAGCAGGAACGCCCCGTGCACCCATTGCCCAGCCAGGAATGGCTCCCCAAAATCACCTTTTTCTCCTGCCACCTCACTGCTCTCTGCTGCTCCTGTGGGGCCAGGGGGACGGACAGACAGACAGACAGACAAGCGACACCAAACCCCATTTCCTGATGGGCACCGCCAGCCCCCTGCTCGGGGATCAGATTAAAGTTCAGGCTGGTTTGGAGATTTCCAAGAACATTATTTATACTGCAGGGAAGCGCCCTGCAGCCATCCATCAGGGGCTGGCGGCTGTGGGAGGGCAGCTGAGCTGTGCCCATCGCCCAGAGGAGAGGGGCACAGAGCCTGGCATCGCCCCCAGGGCATGGTGGCACAGCTGAGCTGGGTGCCCACAGCCACAGGGCACCCAGGAGAGGCTGGCACAGAGCCTGGCATCACCCCCAGCCCCACAGGGCACAGCTGAGCTGGGTGCCCACAGCCACAGGGCACCCAGGAAAGGCTGGCACAGAGCCTGGCATCACCCCCAGCCCCACAGGGCACAGCTGAGCTGGGTGCCCACAGCAACAGGGCACCCAGGAAAGGCTGGCACAGAGCCTGGCATCACTCCCAGCCCCACAGGGCACAGCCCAGCTCCAGGATGTGAGCACCCAGATCTCGGTTTGCAAAGCACATGGCTGCCCCCCCGTGCCTCAGTTTCCCCTGGTCAGCAAGCTGGCTGCGAGGAGAGGAAGAGGAGGAGCCTGGGCTGGCATCCATGGGCAAAGCGTGGCATGAAAGACAAGGAGCTGCATCCTGCCACCATGCCAGGCTGTGCCTCTGCTCCGGGAGGGCACAGGCGGCAGCAAGGTGAGCTGGCACAGGGGTGAGGGAAGGGGAAGGCACAAGGGGTGCCCCAAGTGAGGGTTTGGAGGCGTCCCCTCGTGGAGAGCTCACACCCAGAGCTTTGTCACGGAAGGTGCCAGCAAGGAGGGTGCCACAGAAGATGCCAGCATAGAAGGTGCCAGCTGTCACCAAGGCCAGCACCTCTGCCACACCTCAGTTTTGGGGGTGCCAGGGCCCCGAGGGTGGCCGTGGCTGTGTCTGGGGGGGCTCACAGGCTGCAGGGACAGGCAGGCACAGCCCCAGCCCCATTATCCCGCTGCCATTCTGGGACACAGCCGCACTTCCAGGCACTCCCGTGGTTAAAACAGGCTCAGCCCTCGTTAGACAATACAGGCTGTCCCTCTGATCTCCGGGGGCAGCGAGGGGCACGACACCCCTGTGCCACCCCCGTGCCACCCCCTGGCTGTCCCCGGCTCTGTCAGTGCCACCCTCCTGTCCCTGGCAGCGCCTCCCGCCTTGGCACAGGGCACAGGCGGCTCATGGGGCACCGGGCCACCCTGCAAGGACAGCCTGGCCCAGGAGGGAGCCAGGAGAGCCACAGAGAGACCCCAGAAAGCGAGGGATGCCATGGAGGAGTGGGAGCACCTGGAGAGAGGAGAGCAGGGGCATCCCCAAGGAGCTGGATGGACACAGGGGGTCAGAGAAACACCAGAGACACCGTGGGGACCCCACAGAGCCTGGGAGAGATGCGGAACGTGGAGACACTCAGGGGGACCCCAAAACTCATGGGGGAAATGAGGAACCGGGAGGAATCCTGGAGGAGATGAGGAACATGGAGACACTCAGGGGGACCCCAGAACAGGTGGAGGAAATGGGGCACTGGGAGGGATCCTGGAGGAGATTGGGCACCAGGAAGGACCCCAGAGATCCTGGAGGAAATGGGGAACACGGAGAGACTCAAGGGGACCCCAAAACTCGTGGGGGAAACGGGGCACCGGGAGGGACCCCTGAAATCCTGGAGGAGATGGGGCACCGGGAGGGATCCTGGAGGAGATGGGGAATATGGAGAGACCCAAGGGGACCCCAAAACTCGTAGGGGAAATGGAGCACCAGGAGGGACCCCAGAGATACTGGAGGAGATGGGGCACCGGGAGGGATCCTGGAGGAGATGGGGCACCCACAGCTACCCGTGGGGGTTCCACGGGGGGATCCAGGGAAGATGAGAGCCCGCAGGAGCTGGGACACCCGGAGGAGACACCGGCAGGGGATGGGGCAGGCAGGGAGCGCTGTGCGGGGGCTCTCACCGATTTGGGTTTCTTCTTGGGGGCCAGGTTGTCGTAGAAAGCCTTGGCTTCATCCCAGGGCCGGCCCGGCGTCCCGGCGGGGCCCGGGGGCTCCATGGCACCGGCGGCTCCGCTCCGTGCGCGGCCCCGCTCCGCGCGTCCCGGCAGCTCCCGGAGCCGGGGCCGGCGCGGCGGAACGCGCTTTATATGGCATCCCATGAAGCTCCGGGCTCTCCGTGCACCGGGACACGCGTTAACCTCTTCGGCACCGAGCGCTGCTCGCTCCGCCCGGTGATACCGGGGAAGCGGGGGGAGCCCCGCTCCGGGGCACAGAACGGCCGGGAGCGAGGGGAAGGGGACGGGGACAAAGGTGGCACCAGCAGGACGGTGGGGCAGCGCTGGGGACGCCGCTCGGTGCCCGGTTCGCCGCTGGTCCTGCGGTCCCCAAGGGCGGGTGTGGGGTTGGGACATCCTTGGGAGCACAGGGAGGACACTCAGGGAGGATGGAGCAGCCAGGAGGGGACAGAGGAGTGGTGGGACCCCGCTCCGTGCCACGGTGACCTGTGGTGGTGGGACCCTGCTCCATGACCTGTGGTGGTGGGACCCTGCTCCGTGCCAGGGTGAGCTGTGCCATTCTCTGGTTCATGCAATCAGTGCCGGTGCTAATTAAGGCTCTCCTCTCTCAGGGCTGCTGGTGGGAGCAGCCACGGAGCTGCACAATTCTAAAAATCCCACCACAACCAGCAGAACGTCAGAAGCCCTTGGGGAGCAGGGGGTGCAACCCAGAGACCAAAACCCAAATGCCAGGAAGGGGCAAGGGATGGAGAAGTCACCTGGGGAGAGGTCACAGGACAGGGATTTACCCAAATCCCTGTGCTCCAGCTAAAGAAAAACCCTCCCTACAGACAACAACCCCATGTGGTCCATGAGACCAACGCAACACCGAGGTCCAGGTGAGGAGAGCAGAGCCAGCTGTGTGTGGTGAGCAGGGCTGGCTCCAGCAATCCCAAACCCTTTGGGGATTCACCATTTCAGCCTCACAGATTTCCTTTCCCCAGGGATTTTTTGCAGCTCTCTGCTGGGGAACACCTGAGCTCCCCTCGGGGTGGAATGAGGAGCTTGGAGGGTCCCGGGATCACCAGGTTATTCCTGGAGTTCTCTCTGGAGCTTTTGAGTTGCTGCCCTTTGAGGCAGCAGCCCTGGCACGTCCCCAGCTCCTGCAGGGTGGGAGAAGCTGCCCTGTTCCCTCTTCCCCAGCACTGCTGAGCTGCAGACTCACACGTGCTCCTGGAAAGCACAAGTGCAGAGCTCCGCCATCAGCAGCTCTCCTAAAAATAAATCCCTGCCGTGCTTTTGGCACCCTCCCATCCCTGTGCTGGACACAGCAAGGGCTGGGGAGTTGCAGAGTGCAGGTGAGATGGGAGCCAGCCCTGCCAGATTGATTGCAGAGAAGGATTGAAATTTGGTGAGAGCTCCTTAGCAACAGTCACTGTCTGTGCAGGCTGCTGAGGGAGAGGCCAGAGGAAAATCTGTGCTGGGAAGATGGGGGTGGAGGAAAGAAGGACAAAGATGCACAGAGAGAGCAGGTCCCAGCTGCTGAGAGATGGAGACAAAGCCAGCAGCCCTGAGGGAAGGGCACGGCCACATTCCCAAATGAGAGCCATTTCCAGAGAGGTTCGGGGTCTGGGGCTCCCCACCCCAAAAGTGACATTCTCTTCCCCCAGAGCTGCCTGCACAACTGAAGGGTTTCAACCTTCAAGGAACCTGTGCTGTCCCCAAGGGTTTCTCCAGCCCTTGGGGTGTCACAGGCTCAGGTGAGACCCCTACAACATTCTCAGCAGTGCAGTGTTGTCACCTCACTGTCCCCCAATAAACCACCCAAAGGGGACACCACACCACAGGGGACAGTTTATTTGTCCATTAGAAAAATAAGTAAGGACTTCACCACCTCCCAACAGACACCACAGCCACCAACACCACAATGTGCAGACTAAACACCAACCTGGGGCAGGAGGGCTGGGTGCAGCAGGCTGGGAAAGGGGGGAGGAAGGAGACAGATTTGTTTCTTGTGGCCTCAGAGCCTTTCCAGGAGGGTCAGCAGGAGCAGGACCCACCCACACCTGCCCACAGCCCCCAGTGAGCAGGGCCACAGACCCAGGAGCAGCACCAGGACCTGCCTTCCACAGCCACACTCCTGAGCCTGCCTCACCTCCGTCCCCAGGAGGGTCAGAAATGCCACAGAGCACCCAGGGCAGCTGGGGACATCACCCACCTGATGGCATGGAGGGTGGCTGCTGGCGTGGGACATCCAGGGCTGGCTTTGGACACTTCTGTTCTCTGCTGGAGTGTCCTGACCAAGCCTGGCTGTTCCCAGTGTAAAAACAGAGGTGGAAGAGCTAAAGCTGGTGCCAGACCCTCTCCAGGGAATTCCCAGTGAAGGAAGGACCAGGAGCAGGATTTGGGGCTTTTCAGCCTCCCTGGAGGCATCACAAGCCAAGAAATGGGGAGAAAACAGCAGAAATGGGACAGAGCCGGGCTCAGTTAGGAACGGGGAATGGGGCAGTGGGGGAAAGCAGGGAGAAAGCAGCAGGGATGTGGGAACAGCTGGCCCTGCTCAGCCAGGACACACCAGGGGCTGCAGGGCACCCATGCCCAGGCTGGCACAGGGCTGGCAATGCTCAGAGCAGGCTCTGACCTCGGGGGTGTGGAACTGCCCAGGATGCAGCCGGAGCAGGGGCAGCAGCAGGGATGGAATGTGCCTCATGCCTGGGGCCGTATGGGGGGGAAAACAGGGATTGAAACCATCACAGGGGCAGAGTTTGGCTGCAGCCGGTCCAGCCCTGAGCGCCAGGGCTCTCTCTATTTCTGCATGTCACACTGCAGGAGCAGGACGATGGAGGGGTCGCTCTTGGCGGCCTCCTTGAACTCCTCCAGGGAGATCTGGTCATCCTTGTCCTTGTCCATCTTTGTGAAGATCTTGTCCACTCGCTGCTGGGGTGTCAGCCCGTCCTGGTTCATCCTCATCATGATCACAGTCCCCACCATCTTGTAAATGGCCTGGAGGAGGAGGAGAGTGGGAATCAGAGGGAGTGTTGGAAGAACACAGGACCCCAGGACAAGGCAGGGGATGGGCACAGGATTGCTGCTCTGTTGGGACCCTGTTCTACCAGATCCACATCAAGCACCTTTCAGGCAAGGCTACGTGTCACAGACATCTTTTATGGAAAATCCTTTCCTTAGGGTTTTTCCTCCTGAGAAGCTGGGAGGCCTCAGGAACAAAATGCAAACAATGGTTATCTGCTGCTGTGGAATGCAACAGGGGCATCTGGGATTGGTCTCATGGGGTTGTTTCTAATTAATGGCCAATCACAGTCAGCTGGCTCGGACACTCTGTCTGAGACACAAGCCTTTGTTATTAATTCCATTCTTTTTCTATTCTATTTCTGTTCTAGCCTTCTGATGAAATCCTTGCCTCTATTCTTTTAGTATAGTTTTAATATAATATATATCATAAAATAATAAATCAGCCTTCTGAAACATGGAGTCAGATCCTCATCTCTTCCCTCATCCTAAGACCTTTGTGAACACAGTCACAATTCTGGGTAGGAAAACTCATTCTTTGGCGCTAAAAGGGACCCCAATATGTGAGAAAATCCTGGGAAAAGCAACCAACCCCTGCTGGTTTGAAGCACTGGTACCTCAATGATCTCCAGCATCTCCAGGCGTGTGATCTTCCCGTCCCCGTCCAGGTCGTACATCTCGAAGGCCCAGTTGAGTTTCTGCTCGAAGGTGCCCCTGGAGGTGACAGACAGGGCACAGATGAACTCCCTGAAGTCGATGGTGCCATCCCCGTTCTTGTCGAAGGTGCGGAACGCGTGCTGGGCAAACTTGGAGGCGTCTCCATAGGGGAAAAACTGCGGGAAGGGGAGAAGAGGAGTGGGAATGAGGAGGGGGAACTCTCATTTGGAGGCCCCCAGGCAGCGCTCAGACCCCCCCCAAGCTGGAGCCCACCTTGATGTAGAGCTGCTGGAACTCCTCCAGGTTGAGGATGCCGGTGGGGCAGTCCTTGAGGAAGCCCTTGTACCACTGCTTCAGCTCCTGCTCGCTGAACTCCGTGCTCCTCACCAGGTCATCCAGCATCTCCGGGGCCAGCTTGCTGCTGTGCTTGCCCATGGCTGCCCCTGGGAAGGAAAATCCACGCCAGGCTGGAGAGGGATGCTCCTCCCAGGCCCTCATCCACCCTGCATGATCCTGCATCCCCCTTCTCCCTGCTGGAGCTGATCCACCTGGCTGGACATGGAGGACAGCGGCTGTGGCAATGGAAATGTGGCTTTGGCCTTTGGGACAGCCATCAGCATCACCCCAACCCCTGGGCTCATTTTGGGCTGAAGGAAAACACTCAAAAAGCAACTGGAAATTCAGAACTCTTCCCATTGCCTTTGCCAGAGCATGGTCACAGAATGCTGGGATGGTTTGGGTTGGAAAGGACCTCATTTAGCTCCAGCCACGCTGCCATGGCAAGGAACACCTGGGACCTTTTCTAAGGGTGGGACAACAAAGAATCTGCCATTAGGGCACATAAAAGCCTCTCTGGCACCACAGGCCATGCAGCATCCAGCTGGGCACAGAGATGCCAAGGGGAAGATCTTGTCCATCTTGGGGAAGATGGGGTCTGTAAGGCTCCATTTACTGCCTAGGGTTAGGGTTACACTTAGGGTTAGGGTTTTGAAAACCACAAAGCCAGAGCTGCCAAAGGCATCCCAAGTAGAACCCAAAACTGCCACAACATGCCTTCCACCACAGCTTTTTCCTTGGATCCAGCCTTAGCCCAAGGCTGCATTTACTGCCTAGGGTTAGGGCTAGGATTTTGAAACCACAAAGCCCAGAGCTCCAGGCACACTGCAGCTAAAAAAAGGCATCCCAAAGAGGACACAAAACTGCCAAAATATGGCTTCCACCACGGCTTTTTCCTTGGATCCAGCCTTAGTCCAAGGCTGCATTTACTGCCTAGGGTTAGGGTTACACCTAGGGTTAGGGTTTTGAAAACCAGAAATCCCAGAGCTCCATGCACACTCCAGCTGCAAAAGGGGAACCCAAAATGGTCACAACATGGCTTCCACCACGGCTTTTTCCTTGGAACCAGCCTTAGCCTAAGGCACTGTTTACTGCCTAGGGTTAGGGTTAGGAAACCAGAAAGCCCAGAGCTCCAGGCACACTGAAGTGGCCGAAGAGGAACCCAAAACCGCCCCAACACGGCTTCCACCATGGCTTTTTCCTCGGAATCAGCCTGGCCCGTGGTTGCAGCAGCAGCAGGGAGCCCTGGCAGGCCCTGGCTGTGTGGGCAGCCGCTCCGAAACGCGCCGTGCCCGCTCCCACGCAGCCCCGGCTGCCAGCGCCGCTCAGCCCGAGCGGCAGATGGTTCTCCGGGAGCTCCTGGAGCTGCTCTCGCCGTGAAGTTGAGGAGAAGTTCACCTGGAGCCCAACCAAGCACGGTGTCCTCCCTGGGACTGGCTGTGTTGGCTCGGGGCACACGGGGGGACCCTGGGACGGGGGACGTGGGGTTCCTCGTGCTGCCAGCCCTGCTCCCAGCAAACCCCACAGGCAGCAGCTCCTTCCTGCCCCATCATCCCACCAGCATCTGTCACCGTCTGCCATAGCAGCGCGGAGCCCACCAGCCCTGGCAGCCCAGGGAGTGTCCAGACACCCACAGAGCCCGAGGCTTCCCCAGCGACCCCAGCTCGGCTCCACAAACCCCCCTGGCACTGTGGCCTGGCTCCTATTAGCTACCATTTATCATAAACCACGCCGGGCACTCTGCATGGGCAGACCTGCCGTGATCCAAGTCCTCCCACGGATGCAGGATGCAGTGGCCGGGACTCCAGAGCAGCATCCTGAGCTCCACAGCCCTCAAACCCCTTTTCCAAGCAGCACCCAGCCATGCCAGGGCAGGGAACAGCGCCCAGCAGGGAACCACACTCACCCCAAAGCGCCAATTGTTGAACAATTGTCCGGTCCCAAAACCAGACAGAGGGGTGGCACTATGGGTGGCACTACAGG
This sequence comes from Ammospiza nelsoni, assembly GCF_027579445.1. Taxonomy (NCBI): domain Eukaryota; kingdom Metazoa; phylum Chordata; class Aves; order Passeriformes; family Passerellidae; genus Ammospiza; species Ammospiza nelsoni. Next base: position 1,423,025 of record NC_080657.1, on the reverse strand, counting down.
TGTCCCCCCCAGCCCGCAGCAGCACCCCCGGATGGCACCCAGGGATCCAGGACGGGGCCCGGGGCTGGGTGGGGGCTCGGGGATGCTCTCCCCACCCGCACCACGGGATAGCTCCGGACCACCGGAGCTGGAAGCGGCTCCGGGAGCATCTCCCGGCACCTGCCCCGACGGCTGAGCCGCGTCCGGGCCCCGCGGGTGCGGCTCCAGCCCCGGCATCCCCTTACCTGTGCTGCGGCGCGGGCAGGTGCGCTCGGCGGGGCGCGGAGCCGGTGCCGGTACCGGAGGGGCCGCGGTCCAGCCGCCGGCTCTGCCCGCGCCGCTCCCGCCCCTCTTGTAGCCGCGAGCCCCCCGCCCCCCCGGCGGCAGAGCTCGGCCATTGGCTGCGAGCGCTGTCAATCAGGCGGGAGGGGCCGCGGGCGGGGGTCGGGGTGGGATACTGGGGGGTACTGGGATGCTGGGAGGGGAATTGGGGCCGGGATGCTGGGACAGGGAGATGTGGGCAGTGGGATCCTGCTGGCCCCTCAACCCCTGCTCTGGGGGCACCGCGACACGCCGGGGGCTCAGCGCTTGGCACGGGCACACAGGAGAGAGGGACAAGAAAACCACTTTGATCTCCAGAACCAAACGTGGAATGTTTCCATGGAGATCGCCGAGCGCTTTTCCCGGTGACCTTGGCATCCTGCTGCGATCCCGGGGACACTGGGCCCGTCCAGAGCTGCCCCTCTGCATCTGCTGGGCCTGGATGAAGTGTTTGGCCAGCCAGGGCTGCTCCCATCCCATCCCCATCCCATCCCATCCCATCCCACCCCATCCCATCCCATCCCATCCCATCCCATCCCATCCCCATCCCATCCCATCCCATCCCATCCCATCCCATCCCATCCCATCCCATCCCATCCCATCCCATCCCATCCCATCCCATCCCATCCCATGGATCCCATCCCATCCCATCCCATCCCCTCCCATCCCATCCCATCCCATCCCCAGGGGACTCTGGGGTGCCATGGGGTGCTCAGCCCTTCCCCAAGGCACCTGCCCTCAGGTGCACCCACCTTTTCTGCAGGGGGGGCTGCAGGAAGCAGCAGAAGCTGCCCCAGCTGCAGGTGGGACAGGGCTGGGCTACAGAAACCACAAATATTTGTGGGGTTTTTGCAGCAGTGGGGCTCAAGGGCTTCACCCACCCCCCCCCCCCCCCAGCCTGGGGGCATGAGGGCTGGGACCCCCCCAGGGCTGGATGTGACATTCTTGTGCCATGTCCCTGTCCAGGAATGAGGTGATTCTGGGATTTTGGGTCACCCCCACAGCCTCTGCTGGGCTCGGTGTGGCCCCAAAGCCTCTCCGTGAGCGTCCCTGAGAGCTGGGGATGGGATTTGAGCCCCGCCGGCCCCTCTGGCCCTTCTGGGATGTGGAATGGAGAAGACACCAATTAGCAGCTCTGCAAAGCGCCCGTGCCCGGGGTGCTCGGGGGGACTGAAAAATGAATGAGGGTTTAATTGAAGCAGCGCAGGCTGCCAGGGCTGAGAGCTTGAGAGCGGGGAGCTGGGAGAGGTTGGGGAGCCCCAGGGATGCCCTTGGGATGAGGATCAGGGTGATTGTGCGGTCCTGGGGTGTCCCTTTTGGGGTCCTGACACCCCAAGCCGTGGCGTGGGGGTCATGGAGGGCTGACCACACTGACAGAGCACCCAGCTGAGCCCAGCACCCAAATTTGGGCACCCCAAAACCTGCGTGAGCCCAGGTTTGAACGGGATATTGGCCCTGGGTTTGCAGAGGGGACAGCAGAGTGTTTGTGGGGGACACAGCTGTGCGGCTCAGCCTCAGCTTTTCCCTCCCCATTCCTGCAGCCGCATCCCCCAACACCCACCTGGGGGCTCTGAGCTGCCAGGGCGCTGCCGAGTCCTGAAAACCTCCAAAACCTCCCAAACCGCCGGATCCAGCGGCTCCGGGGGATGCAAAGGGCTGCAGCTTCCCCCAGCGGCTGCGGGCGGCAGCAGCACGGCCCGGGGCCCGGGCCCGATGGGGGAGACCCCGCAGCCCCCTCTGCCTCGGGCTGTTTGTGGGGTCAGCCCCCCACAAACTGCGGAGGGGGGCTTGGGGAGCAGGAATCGCGGGTGTTCATCCCGGAATCCCGACAGCTCCTGTCCCCAGTGTCACCCGATGGTGACACGGCCACTGATCGGGGCGCTGCCAGCCCCTCTGAGACCCCTCCCAGCACAAAATCCTCTGTGAAGGAATGAGGAGCTGTTGTCACCCACCCCACGGCCCTGAGGGGCAGCTCTGGTGCCACCGGGCAAGCTGGACCCGGGGTGACCCCAACACTGGGGTTGCCTCTTGATGTCCGCACTGCCATGCCCAGCGAAAAGGGGGGAGTTGGGGTGGAAAAGCAGAAATAGCCAAATCTGGGGGCTCCTTTCCTCCTGAGGGAAACCAGCTCTGTGCTGGTTCCTGCCCCCCAACCCTTTCTGCCCCGTCCTGGGGGAGCTATGATGCACAGAAGGTGCTGCCTGCTCCAAACAGGGGCCCTGGCACGAGGGTCGGGTTTGTCCTCGCTGTGGTGGCACCAGGCGGGGTCGGTGCTTGTCCCCCTCCCCAGAGACGGAACCGGGGCACGCAGTGCCACCCATCGGCTGGGGCAGAGCAAAGGAATATTTGGAATATTTGGAATGTTTGGAATATTTGAATATTTTCTCTCCCCCTGCTGCGAGCTGGGGCTGGCTCCGATGTGGGGCGACCCTCTCGATGTCCCCCAAACCCAAACGGGAGCGGCACCCCGACCCCTCTCCCCGCCAGGCCGCAGCGCTCTGCCGGCCGGCACGCAGCGGGTTAAACCTCCCCGTCTCGCTCACACTTGAGACGTCACCGTCACCAGTGGCGTGGGGGGGCCGGGGGGCTATGGTGGTCTTTGTGGTGCATTCGGCGGCAGCTGGCGCAGGGCGGCTCACGCACACACGGGCGGGCGCCTCGTCCCGCACCCCGCGCTCCGCAGCATCCCCGCGCTCCCGACCGCCGCCTGCCCGCGCCGCGGGCTGCCACGGGCACGGTGAGCGCGGGGACAGGGCTGCAGCAGGCCCGGGGACGGCGCAGGGCGGGGGGATGTCCCCGGGGACCCCGCTGGCAGCGGCGCCTCTCCGCGCTGGGCGCCCCCGGCAGCGGGGATGGAGGGGTGGGCGATGCCGGGCTGGGGATGCCGGGCTGGGGTGGGGATGCCGGGCTGGGGTGGCGATGCCGGGGTGCGTTCGCCCCACCCGGGGTTGCTGCAGCCCCGCGGGGTCCCCGGTGGGTGCTGCGGCTCGGCCCCGGCCGGCAGCCCTGCGGTGATTGCGCGGCTCAGCCGCAGCCGCAGCCAGCGCGGCGGAGCCCCCGCAGCCCCCGGCCCCACTCGAGGGGGGCTCGGCCCCACACATCCCTCCGGACACCGCTCCCGAAGCGGGGAGACCCCAACTCCGCCCTGCCCCGGCTGATCCTGGGGTGGGATCCGGCCCCGCACCCCGATTCCCAGGATAAGCTGTGCCCCCCCATGGAAAATCCTTCGGGCACCGCTCGCCCGAGCCTGCGGCGGTGCCGGCAGCGGCCGGGGGGCTCGGGGGGCTCGGGGGGCACCCGGGGGGCTGCGGGGAGCGGGGCAGAGCGAGGGGAAGGGGCAGGCAGCCCCCGGCCGGAGCTGCGGCGCTGCACCAGGCTGCGGTGCCCAGGGCGATGCTGCAAAGGGACACAGCCCCAAAGCGGTGACACGGGCTGGCCGGAGCGCGGGGACATCGCTGCCCCTCCGGCACTGCCCGCTCGGGGCAGGGATGCTCCTGCGTGCGGGATTCGGTCCTGCCTGGAGCAGGAGTGCCGGTTCACCCCATCGGCTGGGGTGTCCCCATGGAGGTGACACCGCCGTGGGTCCCCGTGGGGCGGGATGCCCGTGGGGAGCAGGGGAGGCGGCGCTGCGGGAATTGGAGCGGGGCTGGGGTGCAACGAGGCCACCGCAGGGAGGGACAGCAGCCGGGGCCGCCTCGGGTGTGGCTGGGGACAGGGAGCCGCTGTTGCCAGCCCTCCTGTGGCAGCGCGTTCCTCTCTGAGCGCTGCCGCTTTGGGGGTGACTCTCGCAGCGGATTTGGGGCGCACGGTTCCCCCAGATCAGCAGTGGGCAGCCTGCACTGGGGGGAGCCCTCGCCCTCCCCACAGCCCCCCCGGCAGGGATGTGCCGTGGCCCCCCGGGGGTTTAAGCACCTGGGACCGAGGAAAAGGGGTAAAACAGGGGCTGAACCCCGAGTGGAGCCCCCTTTACTCCAGCCCAAGGGGCTGCAGCAATCCCCAAACCAGCCCCTGGCACCAAACCCCAGCACCACAGCTCTGGGGTCACCCTGATGTGTCCCCACACCGGGTACCATCCATGCCTCTTCCCCGGGCACAGGCAGAGCTCAGCAGCGACAAATCCCAGCCCCAGGCTGCCCGTCAAGGACAAGGGTGGCATGGGCATGAGGATGCCTGCACGCTGGTCACAGCCTGTGTGCCAGTGCCAGGTGCCAATCTCCCACCCCAGGGACCCCCCTGGCACTCCAGGGACCCTCTTGGCACTCCAGGGAACCCCCAGCACCCTTTAAAAACACCCCAGTGCTCAGCAGGATGAACCTCGGGGTCACTGCACCACAACAGCCCTGGGTGTGTTTGGTGCACCCCAGTCACCCCAAAATCCAGCTGCATTCAGGCTTGTGCACCCCAGTGCAAAGCCACCGGTCAGTGGGCCTGGGAGGAGGAGGAGGAGGAGGAGGAGGAAGGCAGAGCCATCACTGTTGATGCCAAGGCTCTGTGCTGGGCTGGGGGGGCACAACCCCATTCCGGGCACGAGGCCACCCCATCCCTCCCCTGCTGCTCCAGCATTCCCTCTTCCCTTCCCCAGCCTCATTAATTAAACCCCAGCGCTTAATTACAGCCTGCTGAGTGCTGTGGCTGCTTCCTGGTGCCTGCTGACACCGTGGGGCCAATCCTGACCCCCCATCCCTGTAGGAAAGGTGGGGTGCAGGGAATTGTCTGCAGGATTTGGGTTGTGGCCCGTCGGCGGCATAAAGGGATCTTCACACAGAGCTCAGGAAAGAGCAAAGCCAAGCACTGGAGCTGGCAAAGTCATCCCTGGGGATCTCCGAGGAGGGTTGGGGACAGATGGCTCCACTCTGGGGTTGTCCCCGAGCTGCTGGCAGGTCCCGCAAGGGGTGAAGAGGGACAGGGATGCTCAGCCTGATGCCTGCTGAGCTCCTGGTAAAAAATATCCAAGGTAAATGAGGTGAAGGCCGGTGGCAGCATGAGATAGAGGGGAGATGCAGTGTCCCTCCTGGTCACACACCCACCCACAGGTCCCCAGGGCCCTGTGAGGTGCCCTGACCCTCCTGCCCTCTGCCCACAGCTCCTTGCTGGCCCATGAAGTGACCCGGGCAGGTGGCACAGCCCCTGCTCCTGCCGTAGCCACCGCTGCCACACCAGGCACTGAGGTAAGGAACCTCAGTGGGGTGGGTGGGATGCTCTGGTGCTGGCACCAGACCCCCAAACCGGGTCTGGGGGGCACAATTCCCATTGGGGTCTTCCCCTGTCCATGGGGGATGCCCAGCCCCATAACCCAGGGCAATGGCATGACACCATGGGGGTCACCTGGGGCTGCCCCCCATCCCTTGGGGGTGCCAGGGCTGGGGAACTGGGGTGTCTCAGGGGTGGCAGAATGGCCAGGGGTACCCCACAAGGCCTTCACCCCTCTCCCCTTCTCACCTCAAGAAGTGCTGGGAGAGCTGTCACATTGCAGGGAATGCTCCCAGCAGCGTGCCCAGCCAGGAGGGATCGGGGTGGGCGCAGGGAGGTGCTGTGGTGGTGGCCTTTGGGGGCTCAGGGATGCCATGGTTGTGGCCCTGGGGAGCTCAGGGGTGCTGGGGTGGCCTTTGGGGGCTCAGGGGTGTCATGGTGGTGTCCCCGGGGGGCTCAGGGGTTCTGGGGTGTCCGGCTGGTGGCACCGGTGCTGTTCCACTCTGCTCTGTTTCTCTCGCTCAGGTCTGCTGGCCATGGGCAACCTGATAAAGGTACTGGGCAAAGATTTAGAAAACTGTCCTCATTTTTTCCTGGATTTTGAAAGTAAGTCCCATGGGCAGGGTGGGCATGGGGAGGGCGCCAGGGGCTGCCACCGCAGCTGCTGTGCAGAGGATGGGGACAGGCACGGTGTCCCCGAGCAGCCCTGTGTCCCCAGGTGCTTTGGGGCCCTGAAAAAGTCTCCAAAATGGGAACAGGGGACTGGGACTCCATCCCTCAGAGTGGGGCAGATGTCCTGGCACAGTGGTGGGATGCAGGATGCAGCAGGAGCTGGCCCGGGAGCGCCTCAGGCACACACCCAGTGCTGTGAGCTGATGGCACTGATGTCCCATCAGTGACAGTGCCAGGACAGGGACACCCTGCGGGCTGGGGAAGGAGGAGGGAGTGATCCAGGACGAGGGAGTGATCCAGAGGAGGGAGTGATCCAGGATGAGGGAGAGATCCAGGAGGAGGGAGTGATCCAGGAGGAGGGAGTGATCCAGGAGGAGGGAGTGATCCAGGAGGAGAGGGTGATCCAGGAGGAGGGAGTGATCCAGGAGGAGGGAGAGATCCAGGAGGAGGGAGAGATCCAGGAGGAGGGAGTGATCCAGGAGGAGGGAGTGATCCAGGATGAGGGAGAGATCCAGGAGGAGGGAGTGGTGATCCGTGCCACCTGCACTGCTGGGAAGGTCAGAGCGGTGGCTGCAGCCTGCACCGAGGGATGGGGAGCAGGGCCCTGCCTCAGCCTCCCTGGATCCGGGCTAAGGGCCAGGAAAGGACAGGCTGGGCACAAGGGGGTACACAGTGGATGCCAGGCCGGGCACAGCCCCAGGGCTCCCCTGGCTCCTTCAATTCCTCCGGGACACAGCTCAGAGCAGGAGTGGGAGGGTGAAAAGATTACAGCGGCATCTGCCCTCCCCAGCCCTGTCCCCAGCTCCATCCCCAGCGGATGCACAGCTCCCCACACCTCCTCTGACTCCAGCACCCCCCAAAACACCAAGGCTGGGGTCACACAGCCCCCCACGCCCACGGCGAGGATCCTTCCTGCTCCTCCTGGCTCCTTTGAGGCAGCACAACCTTCTCCTGCCTGCAGCCCCCTCCAGAGCCCCCCGGCACAGTTCTGGGGGCTCCCCAGGACCGCTCTGCACTAGAGTAGGGGTTTGGCTGTAGCCAAACTCCGGGGACTTCAGAGTTTTCCCGGCGGCTTTTCCTCCCTTCGCTCCTCCCTCTCCATCACCCATCCACAGCGCTCATCACCATCGGGGGGGAAGAGGCTGCACCGGGGCCGTGGGGTCACCCCCGGAGCCCCCCAAGCCCCCCGGGAGCACTGGGGGGAGGACGGGGCTCCGGCCACCGCCGCTGCCCGCAGCCCAGCACCTCTTCCCCGGGCTCCACCTCACCACCATGCTTTTGTTCCTCTTGTTTCTTCTCTTGCAGGTTTCACATGGGGAACCTTCTAAAAGTGTTGACTTATAACGAACTTGACCAAGGCCCTAATTTTTTCCTTGACTTTGAAAGTGAGATGGGATTTTTATTTTCCGGTTTTTCGTTCCGTACTTAATCCTGAGTTCCACATCCGCACCATTTTGAGTTCTTTGTCCCCATCGCATCGCGCCCATCCCAGACGTCCTCCCCAACCTTTGCCATCCGGGGGTGTCCCCGGGGAGGGGGGCCAGGCCTGTGGCAGCGGGCTGTCGCTCCTCACCTCTTTCCTGGGGCTCTTTGCAGCCTCTTGGGGCTGAGGGGACCCTTTGTGGTGAGCAGCTCCACGGGCACAGGGCAGCCAGGACTCACCCTCACCCTATCCCCGCTCACGGCTTGGCTCGAGCCGGGGCAAGGAGAACGGAGCAGGGGCGAATCCGGCCAGGAAGGGCTGCAGGCTGGCAGGGGAGCCGCGGCCGGGGGTGCTGGCACCCCGCTCTGGCTCTGTCCTGGCCGGGCCCCGCTCAGAGCCCTCCGGGTTTCTCTCCCCGGGGCGCTGCCCTGCAGATGCGCAGCCCACGGAGGCCGAGACGGCGGTGTGGAACCAGGTGAACGCCGTGCTGGAGGAGGCGCAGACCATCCTGGCCGAGCTGCAGAGCTACACGGGCGCCGGGCAGGAGATCCGAGAGGTGGGTGCTGCTGTTTTGCAGAGATAATCAAAACTCCACAATTTCTGTGAAAGTTGTAAAGTTATTTGTGTCGCAGACATCTTTTATGAAAAGTCCTTTCCTTAGGATTTTTCCTCCTGAGAAGCTGAGAGGACTCAGGAACAAAATGCAAACAATGGTTATCTGCTGCTGTGGAATGCAACAGGTGCATCTGGGATTGGCCCATGTTTGTTGTTTGTAATTAATGGCCAATCACAGTCAGCTGGCTTGGACAGAGAGTCCCAGCCACAAACCTTTGTTATCATTCCTATTCTATTCTTAGCCAGCCTTCTGATGAAATCCTTTCTTCTATTCTTCTAGCATAGCTTTAATGTAATATATATCATAAAATAATAAATCAAGCCTTCTAAAACATAGTCAGATCCTCATCTCTTCCCTCAACCTAAGACCCCTGTGAACACCATCACAGATATGTTTATTACAGCGCTGGACGCATGTGGGAATCGTTCCCTTAAAATGACATGCGTACTTCTGGGAACTTCAGGTCCCTTTTAATGCCCCTCTCAAATACATATGCATACAATTTCACAATAGGTTCATACATATTCGTTTTTATTAATTTCGTGTGACATTTGCTGCTAATTCTTCTTTATCAGAAAGAATTCTTAGGTCGGGGTTGACCTGCTCTCACAGCAGTCAGAAGGGGATTACCTTCAGCTGGCCACACCACTGTTTTCCAGTTATTCAGTAACTCTGGGATCTCAAAGCTTGCTTTCATTCCAATCTCGCTTACAATTTCTATATTCTCAAAATCTTTTGGCCAGACAATCATATTTATCAGGCTTTCCTGTTTCACCTTCCCCAACGCTCCCCTCGCAGGCCATCCAGAACCCCGGGGACCTGCGGCTGCAGGAGCGCGCCTGGAGCGCCGTGTGCCCCCTGGTCGCCAAGCTGAAACGCTTCTACGAGTTCTCCCTGCGCCTGGGTGAGTGCCTGAGCCCCCCTGCATCACCCCGTGCATCCCCAGGCCTGGCCATGGAGGGTGTGCTCAGCCGGGGATGCTGCGCCGTGCCTCAGTTTCCCCTCGGCCTGTGGGGGCCTTCACCAAGACCTCCAAGATCAGCATGAGTGGTTTTGGGTCACAGCTGTGGGGTCACAGCTCTGTGGTCACAGCAGCTGTGATACCTGGCTGGAGGATGGGGATCCCAGGGATCCCAGGGTGGTGGTGCTCACTGGGGGCCTCAGGACGAGGGGAGGGACAAGGTGGAGGTGCGGAGGGGGACAGGGGTGCTCTGTCCCCAGAGAACGCCCTGCGGAGCCTGCTGGAGGCCCTCACCAGCCCGCCCTACGCCCCGACCCAGCACCTGGAGCGGGAGCAGGCCCTGGCCAAGCAGTTCGCCGAGATCCTGCACTTCACCCTCAGCTTCGACGAGCTCAAGGTGCCTCCCCGTGTGGGGTGACAGCGAGGGGGACCCCACAACGGGACCCTGCGAGTTCCTTGGGTCCCCTAACCGTGGTGTCCCCCCCTCAGATGACCAACCCCGCCATCCAGAACGACTTCAGCTACTACAGACGGACCATCAGCCGGAACCGCATCAACAACCTGCAGGTGGGAGGACTCTGCTGCTCCCCCGGCCTCCCCCAGGGGTTCACAGGGCTGGGGATGGCTTTGGGGGGGCTCAGCCACCCCAGTGACCCCCAGCACACCCCCCCCAGCTGGATGCAGAGAGCGAGGTGAACAACGAGATGGCCAACAGGATGTCCCTGTTCTACGCCGAGGCCACCCCCATGCTGAAAACCCTCAGCAACGCCACCACCAAGTTCGTGTCAGAGGTGAGGGGGGCTGGGGGGACCCTCAGGGGGGGCAGAAACCCCCTACAGCCCCCACACACGGGGCAAGCAGCAGCTGGGACCCGTTGGCTTTCAGAACAAGACGCTCCCCATCGAGGACACGACCGACTGCCTGAGCACCATGGCCTGCGTGTGCAGGGTGATGCTGGAGACGCCGTGAGTGCCCCACTTTGGGGTTTGGGGGGGACACCTCGCTCCTGGGGTCCCCGTACCACCCCTGCCAGGCTCAGGCAGCCTCTCTGCTCACCCAGGGAGTACCGGAGCCGCTTCACCAACACCGAGACGCTGCTCTTCTGCATGAGGGTGATGGTCGGCGTCATCATCCTCTACGACCACGTGCACCCCGTGGGGGCCTTCGCCAAGACCTCCAAGATTGATGTGAGTGGTTTTGGGGTCACAGCTGGGGGGTAACAGCCACGCCACAGCAGCTGTGATCCCTGGTTTGAGGATGGGGGATCCCAGGGGTCTCAGGGTGGTGGTGTTCACTGGGGCCTCAGGACAAGGGAAGAGATGAGGATCTGACTCCATGTTTCAGGAGGGCTGATTTATTATTTTATGATATATATTATATTAGTATATATATTATATATTATATATTATATATATTATAACACAATATGAGAAATTATTATATAATAATTTATTATGATTATATATATTATTATAGTATATCGTATATCGTACATAGTATATAGTATATACTATATACTATATACTATATACTATATACGATATACTATATACTATATATTATATTATATATAATATATAATATATAATATATAATATATAATATATTATATATCATATATCATATATTATATATTATATATTATATATTATATATTGAAACTATACTAAAATAATAGAAGAAAGGATTTCATCAGAAAGCTAGCAAGCAACAGAAAAGAATGGAATGATAATAAAATCTTGTGGCTGATCAGAGAGCCTGGACAGCTGGACAGTGATTGGCCATTAATTAGAAACAACCACATGAGACCAATCACAGATGCACCTGTTGCATTCCACAGCAGCAGATAATCAATGTTTGCATTTTGTTCCTGAGGCCTCTCAGCTTCTCAGGAGAAAAAATTCTAAGGAAAGGAAAGGATTTTTCATAAAATATGTCTGTGGCATCACAGTCCCTCTCTGATGGAGCCTTGCTCTGTGCCCCCTTTAGATGAAAGGCTGCATTAAAGTCCTGAAGGACCAACCCTCAACCAGCACCGAGGGGCTCCTGAACGCTCTGAGGTGAGACGGGGGCTCGGGGACAGAGCCTGGGGAGTGGGGACAGCAGAGAGGGACCCTGCTGTGACCTGTGTCCCCTCCCCACCCAGGTACACCACTCGGCACCTCAACGACGACACCACGTCCAAACAGATCCGGGCCCTGCTGCAGTGAGGGCGGCGTGGCCACCGGGGCCGCAGTCACCGTGTCACCCATGACCATACAGCTCATTTTGTACAGAGGGAAAAGGGACAGCGAGGAACGCACAGAAACGCTGAAAACAAATCAAAACGGGCCCGGGCTCCTGCCCCCCTCCCCAACCCCTTCCCAGCCCCAAATCAGCACCTGCTCCTGGACACGAGGTGTGGGTGACACCATGGGTGGCACCGTGGGGACACGGGACAGGGGCCAGGCAGGAGAGACCCGGGCAAGGGAATGCTGGTGGGGCTGGCAGCAGGGTGCCCATGGCACGGGGGCACCTTGGGCAGGGGGCAGCTGGTGCCCCTGTCCCCATGCTGGTCCCCAAGAGGAGGAGGAGGGAGAGGATGAAGAGGAAGAAGTATCCCTGTGGATCTCCACTGACTCTGGAGGAAACGGCTCAGTCTCACCTGGTAGATTTTTAATATGAGCAATTAAATCCACACTCACCTCTTCTTTTCTACATTTTTTTTTTTTTTTTTGGGGTGTGAAATAAAATTACATTTAATCTGTTCGTGGCTGCAGCCGTGTCCCCTCTCCGTGACACCGTGCGGGACAAATGCCACCTCTGACAGTGACCAGGAGGGACAAGAGCCCCAGCCCCATCCTTGCCCAGTGCAGCTGCAGACTGGGAGGACTGGAGATGCTGCTGGAGGCCGGCTCTGGCTGCCAGGGCCGGTGCCTTTGCCGGCAGATGGCCCTGTGACACCGCGACACGCAGCCCGGCTGGCCCCAGCCGTGCCAAACCAGCCCTGGGGCACCTACCCGTGCCAAACCAGCCCTGGGGGCACCCACCTGTGCCAAACCAGCCCTGGGGCACCTACCCGTGCCAAACCAGCCCTGGGGGCACCCACCTGTGCCAAACCAGCCCTGGGGCACCTACCCGTGCCAAGCCAGCCCTGGGGGCACCCAACCGTGCAAAGCCAACCCCGGTGGTCTCACCCGTGCCAAGCCAGCCCCGCTGGCCCCAGCCGTGCCAAACCAGCCCTGGGGGCACCCACTGAGCCTCGCACCCGCATTACCCCGAGCTGGGGGAGACCCCGGCAGGACAGGACCCGGTGGCAGCCCCTGCCTGGGGCTGTGTCACCCCTCAGAGCGTCCTCAGGGTGGCTCGGATCGGGTGCCCCGGGGTTTGGCGCCCTGCCAGCCCGCTCCTTCCCGCCGCCTTTCCCGCCTGGCACAGGGCAGGAACGGGCACCGTGCCCCTCCCTGTCCCTGGGGATGACAATGGGCACCCCACGGGTGACACCACAGCCCCAGAGCCTCCTGCGAGGCGGCTCTGCCTCGGTTTCCCCGCTGCCCCCTGTGTGTGCTGGGCAGCATCCCTGAGATGGAATTGCTCCACCATGGGGACCCCGAACCTCCATGGACCCTTCCCCAGCCCCAGAGCTGCCCAGAGGGGACAGAGAGGAGGGGGCACAGCCCCCGTCCCTTTGGGCAGCGGCATTTCCCGGGCTCGGTGCCAGGACCCTGCCGTGCCCGGCCGGGTTTGCCGCCGAAGGCACCGAGCTCCCGCGCAGGGCGGGACGGGGACGCGGCTCTTGCACAACCACGGCCAACAGCTCCTTTTATTTTTAGCCTCTTGCAACATTTGGCTTTGCCACAGCCACCTGAAATGCTGCCAAGGCATGGATGGGCCACGGGCTCCCCAGCAGGGCCCTGCTCCCAGCTGTGCCTCAGTTTCCCTGTAAGTTCCTGTGACCCACTGTCCCTGTGGTGGCAGCAGTGCCAGCCGAGCCCTGCTGAGCCCAAAGGGACCCTGAGAGTCCCATTAAATCCCCCACAGGACAAGGATCCCACCTGGGAGCTGAGGACACGGCTCTGTGGTGCGTGTCTGCAGGAGCTGCTGTCCCCAAGTGACACCATCCCCCAGACGGTCCCAGGAGTGTCCCTGCAGTGTGGGAACGGGGCAGGACAGCGTCACCACGCAGGACTCTCCACCAGGATCCTTTAAAGCCACCAGAGGGTGAGGGCACAGACACCAGCTGGTCAGCGGCGCTGGGAGAGGTGGCAGCTGTGTCCCAGTGTCCCTGTGCCGGTCAGCTCCTGGCACAGAGCCCATAGCGTCCCCCCTTGCTTGTGAGGGGAGGGATGAGGCCAAATTCGTGCCACATCCCAGCCCTGCCTGTCGCCAAGGTGGCACTTTCAGGGCAGAGCAGGTGGCACGTGCCACCCTGGCAAAGGGCAGCGCTGCACGGGTGAGAATTTCCCTGTGGGAGCATTTCAGAGCCAAAACCGGGTGAGAAAAGGGAACCAAAAGGGATGTACAACACCTTGATCATCAGAGCTCAGAGCTCTGGGGACAGTGGCACCCGTGTGGGCAGCAATCGGGGCTGGAGCCCTGGCAGGGGCTGCTGGAGGCAGCACACAGTGGGATACACATTCAGGAGTGGAAACGAGGATTTGAGCCCTCCTGGACCCCTGGATCTGCCTCCGCTCTCCCAGCACCGTGTCCAAATGCCAGTGTCCACCGAGGGACAGGCAGCGCCACCGGGATGGTGCCCGGCCAGCAAGGACACAGAGCTGCCCCTGCTCAGGCTCTCAGCTCCGTGCTCAGCCAGACCAGGGTGCGAGGGCTTTAACTGATGGCGAGCCAAGCCACGCCGGGGCTGTTTTCTAATCCCAGTGTAATTAATGACCTTATCTTTGGCCAAAGCCATTTAGATTAAGTGGCTGGTGTGATGGGCTCGGCGGCTCCGGCTGCACAGATGGAAGAGCCGCGTTTGTCTGGGGATTAGCGCGGGGCAGATGGAGCCAAGAGCCATTCCCCATCCCCAAACCTCCCGGCACTGACAGCAGCCTGAAACCTGAGACCACAACAACTTTCTCAGCGAGCCCTGCCTGGGACTGGAGAGCGATTCCTGCATTGTTTGTCCCTTCTGCAGGGCCCAGAGCAGCAGGAACTGGTGTGACCCTGCCAGGAGCTCCGTCCAGCCCCTGCCTGGAGACCTTCAAACAGCAGAGGCACAAAGCACCGAGACTGACCTCCCTGCCCTGGCTCTGCTCAAATTAACTGCTCTCCATGGCAGCCCCCAGCTCTCCAAGGAAGAAATCCCACCTGCATTGTGGTGCTGACAGGATCAGGGCACGAGTCCTCTCTCCACTGCATGGACAAGGAAGTGTGGCACACCCTGCTCACCTGGAACACCTGGGAAACAAGGCCTGGCAGCCCCTGCCCAGCACAGCCCATCCCAAACAGGCTCCTGAAGAGAACAGGCTACTGGGGAAGAGGAATAACATGAACCTGTGGGGATAACAAAGTTCATATTAAACCGATTAAGGATATTTAATCCACCTCTAACAGCACGGACATCTGACTGCACTCGGGAGCCAGAGCAGATAATCCCAGCCCTCCTTCCCAGTGCTGCCCCAGTGATCCCAGGCTGGCCTGGGGAGATGACTCAACATCTCAGAGCTGTCTGTCACAAACCAGCTCAGCACACATGGGGCTTCATTCCCAGCTCACACTTCAGCCTGGGAGAAGAAAATTCCATGGGAGAACAAAATTCCATGGGAGAACACAATTCCATAGGAGAACACAATTCCATAGAACACAATTCCATGGGAGAACACAATTCCATAGGAGAACACAATTCCATGGGAGGACACAATTCCATGGGAGGACACAATTCCATAGAACACAATTCCATGGGAGGACACAATTCCATGGGAGGACACAATTCCATGCCACGACCTCCTCGTGGCCTTGTGTTCCAGCACTGGGCTGAGCCCACATCCATGGGTTGAGTCAGCATGGATGGCAAACAAGTCTGGGCTGGAGAAGAGGCTCAGCTGGCACTGCACAGACCCAGCAGCACCGCAGTGCCCAGCATGCCAAAGCTGGTGCCCAGCTCTGCCCAGTGCCAAATTCCCAGCTTTTCCCTACCACAGCCCGAGGCAGGCACCCCATGGGGCACTACAAGAATAATTCCATGCTGAAGAACACAAACTGGAGGTTTTAATCTAATCCCCACCAAAGCAGGAATCTCCAGAGCCCGCACCAGCAAATCCACCCACGCAGCCCTTCCCTGGCAGGATGAGCCCTGGCTCTTGCCAATGGCACAGCACAAGGAAAAACTTGTGCTCTACCAACCCTCAAACCCTCCTGGCTTTCAATTTGCCAGGAGAATCCCAAAGGCTGTCCTGGTTTCACCAGAGCAGCATTCCAGGCACAAATGGCACTCACATCCTCCAGGAACAACAATGGGACACCAACTGCCTGGCGGACACAGCACCAGGAATTTGCTGCTCAGTAGCTTTGGATTCAAATTCAGGGCTGGTTCCCAGTGCCAAACCACAGAGTAACCCCCCGGGAATTCTGCCTTAACTAGGACAGGCTCATCTGTTGCAAACTCGATGAGATCATTTCCAAGTTCCTGTTTAACAGGTGCCAGCTCCTCCTGCACCTGCTGTGTGCACAGGGCTCCCTGCCCCCACCAGGCTGGGAACATCTGCTCAGCTCCCCCAGGAGCTGTGGAAAAGGTGACTGGGAGAAGGAACCAGATCTCCTGCCCTGTGCCCAGAGCAGGGAACAGGAGCCAGGTAGAATCAGAGAGCAAGGAAACCGCGCTTGTTAACAGGGAGGGGAACCCACAATAATCCTGCAGCTTTATTTGCATGTAAAAGAACAAAAAAAAAAAAATATCCTCTCCACAATAAAGGCAGGCAGAGCTGGCTCGGCTCCGGAGCTGCACCCCCGGCCAAGCTGGAGGAGTCGGGGTATTTCTGTCTCTGAGATCCACACAACCACAGAGCAGCAGCTCAGCCATTCCAAGGATGCAGCCCTGGCAGGAATTCACACTTTGCATGGGAGGAGGCTCCCAGCAGCCTTGCCCCGGGGCCCAGCCCGTTCCAGGCAGGGCTGGGGGAGCATGGGAACACAGCGGGATGAGCCCACATGAAGAGGATCCCATGCAGCCTTTGCCGTCACACACCTGCCTCACCCCCCAAAAAAATGACTCAGCTCCTTGGTTCAAGGCTGCCCAGCACTAAGGAGCTTCCTCTCCGTGCGGGTGGATGCACAGCTGCTCCCTTTTCCAGCCCTAAGGCACGGGCAGGCTGCCATCCTCGTCCGAGGTCTCTGTGTCCCCACTGTCCCCCACGGTCCCTCCGGATGCCTCCAGCTTCCTCCTCTTCTTCAGGTGGTGCAGGTGGGATTTGGAACGCGTGTGAGCTGGAGGAAGAGGCAAACAGAGCCTTTAATCTGTGGAATTTGGAGGAGGAAGCAGCCAAACCCCCCCCACGCAGGGCAGAGCACCCTCCCTTGCCAGCACAATTCACTCCCAGAGAAAAGCAAATTCCCAAACCCTGCCCTGGACACTTCCAGGCCAAACTATCAGGGCTCAGAAGAGGACAAAGGAAGAACTGAGAGAGGGGAAAATGCTGGTTCTGTGCAAGCAGAAGATTCCAGGCTGTCAGTGCCAGCCTCTCCAGGGAAGAGGGAATGTGCTTCCCAAGAGGTGCCACTCTGCAGGCTGCAGGTGAGGTTGTGCAACTCCCTGCTCCCCATGGAGAGCTGCCAGGATGGTTTGTAGGACTGGATCCCTGCACCACAGCACTGGCAAGATGCTGTGCATCCTACAGGACAGCCAGGGAAAAGCCTGGAGCAGAATTAAACTGAATAACTCCAGGGCAGTGCCCCAGCCATGAGAGCAGTGCAGCAGGAATCAGATGGGAACAGAGGGGTAATCCCAGGGATTCAGCTTGGAGCAGCAGGAGCTGCATTTCTCCATGAAATCACATCCTTAAGGACAGCCAAACCTCCTTATCAGCGGTTTTATCTCAGGGGAGGCTTTGTCTGACCATCTTGGCGGGGTGGTTTTGCCTTTTCCAAGAGATCAGAGCAGCAATTAAAGCACAAACTTTTCCAGCAGGGCCTTAATTAAATGAGGGTATGTGCTCTGCTGAATCAAGGCCCTCAGGTGTTTTCCAGCCATTCTTTTTCTGCCAAAGGATGAAATCACATGCAAAGCTGTTGCTTTATCACAATGCTGGAGGGTCACCCTCACCCTGAGATAAAGTCTCACCTCCTGCAATTTGTCACAAGCAACACCAAAGTTACAGTGGCTGAGGAAGTGCCAATTGCTGCTGCTGTCTGGGAGTTGTGCTCTTCAAGTCCATATAAATTGTAAAATTACAATTTTAAAATCCCCCAGAGCCAGCAGGGTGCTGGGAAAGCAGTTCCCAAAACTCGCTGTCACCTGACCTAAGCAAACAGAGCAGAGTGCAGATCCACCCAGTTCCCACCACTGTTTTCACCTTCCTTTTTTTCCATTTTGCAGGCTTTGGAGCGTTTTTCTCCCACCATCTGTGGATCTGAGCCCAGTTCAGCTGGATACAGAGAATAACAGCTGGTCTGGGCTGAGGGAGGCACTGTCACCATTTATTGGTGTCTGGGGTGACATCCCTAAGGACATGAAGGGATTTAGGGGGACCCCACTCAGTCACAGAACTTTCTAGACCTAAAGGATGCCAGAGACCCCGAGAGTTTTCAGTTCTGGACAAACAGAGCTCCTTCAAAGCACCTCCTGAGGCAGCTGAGATAAAACAACAACTGCACTTAACTGATCTCACTGCAAGGAGCCTCCCCCAAAGAGCAGCTCCAGCCTTTGCTTTCAGCACTTCCCTGCCACATCCAGGAATAAGCAACTCCTTCAAACCCAACAACCTGGGAAATTTATCTTTGGTTGTGTCTCAGCTGCTTGTTTTGGCTGGGGCAGAGTTGGTTTCCCTCCCAGCAGCCGCTCTGGGGCTGTGTTTGGATCCGTGCTGAGCACAGGGTTGATAACTCGGGGATGTTTGGTTGTTGCTGGGAGCTGTGGAACTGAGTCAAGGCCTTTTCTGCTCCTCACAGCAACACAGAGGGGGCTGGGGGTGCACAGGGGGGTGGAGGGGACACAGCTGACCCCAGCTTACCCCAGGCCATGCAGCTCACGCATCCTGGGGGAAGGAAAGGGGGGCACATGGGGATGATGGCATTTGTCATCCCAAAGTCATGTCAGATGTGATGGAGCCCAGTTTTCCTGGGGAAGGCTGAGCATCCGCCCAACCATGGCAGGCAGTGAATTAATTCCTAGTTTTGCTTTGCTTTCTCTATTAAACTTTAACTCAACCCACCAATTTTCTCACCTTCACCCTTTTGCAATCCTCTCTCCCAGAGACAGAGAGTGGGGGAGTGGCTGTGGGGGGGCTCAGATGCTGGGGTTAAACCATGACCCTGCACATCCTGTACTTGGGCAACACATGGAGATTTACCAGTTTCATTTCTGCAGCCAGTTTCTCCATGACTTTTTGTTTCTGGTTCTCAGCATGAGCCTCCCAGCACAGATAAATTCACTGACTTAATCTGATTCCAGCTGAGCTCTTTTAAAGTAGGTCTATGGAAAACAGAAAATCCCTTTCTATTACAGCTAGGAATAGTTTAAAAAGAAAAAAAAAACAACACACACACAAAAGTAGGAAATATTAGAGCTGAACTATTAGAAACATTATGAAATTTTCATTTACACAACAGAATTTTAGAGGAGAGAGATTTGCTCTGTGCTTTTTCAAGAAGCATCCAGAGTGTTGTGAAGGACCAGGAGCCCTGATAAACACAGCAGCTCTCAGATGCCACATACAGATCTCTGGCGTGATGCTCTCTGTGTTTTCTGGGTGCTGGGAAGGGAGGGAAGCCCAGGGCAGGAGGGAATCCTGACAGATGGTTCCTGTGGCACAGCTCCTGCAAACAACCCTTGAGAGGCCAGGATCATGAGCTGGGGGTCACCTGGCCACAGGGCAGCTGCTCCAGCAGCCCAGAGAAGCTCAGCCCTCCCAGGTGCCCCCCCTGTGCCCTGTGAGGGCCCTACCTGCCCACTCCCTGTCGCCGATGATGAGCCTGGCACAGAGCTCGCACACGCGATGGCTCCGCTTGTTCTCCTCGTCCTGCTCCATCCTCAGGGGCTCTGCCGGGGGCTCACGGCCCTGCACATCAAATAATGCCTCAGGTTGGGCTCTGACACCAAAACTTGCCTGTGTTCACTCTCATAGAGGTTGGGATGGGAGCTTGGCAGGCTCTGACACAGGTTGGCAAGGCAGAGAGCAGAGTTTTGCCATGTGCAGCACCGGGCATTAGGGAAAATGCTCAGCTGAGACAACAAATGTACCACTGCAAGGAAATGCCAAGGTTGGGCATGGGGACAGCCAGCCCTGCTCCAGAGACAGGCTGTGTGCCAAGTGAGGGGGCCTGGAGACCACAGAGAGGTCAGCCAGTCAAAGCCCAGCTCCCCAGTACCTGGATGAAGCTCTCCACGATCTCCAGGGCAGGTTTCAGCACATCCTCCTCCCAGCGCTGCACATCAGACACCTCCAAGCCATAAACTGGGGGCACGTTGGGCCCAGGACCTACAGAAACACCACAGGGCAGCTCAGCACCAGAAACCCTCAGCACCCCCTCCCAGAACCCAGGGGGAGCAGAGGGATCTGCTTTTTCCTATCAGCACTCAGAACCAACAGCACCAGGCTGTCCAGAGCCAAAATTCCCTCCTGCAAGCAGCAGGAACACCTCAGGACTCAGGGAAGCATCTTCACAGCTGGCTGCCCTTGTGAGAATGTTCTGGAACGTGAGCATGCCAGCAGCCCATCACAACAAGCAGCAGCTCAGCCCAGCCCTGGTGCACAGGAGGCTGGGAGGATGAAAGAGCTGGATCCAGGCACAAAGGCTGACAAGGAGATGCAGGCAGGGAGCCTGGACGAGGGATCTGAGCGTGCAGATCCCCACTCAGAGCTGGAACTGACTGTGCAGGGGCTGATGCTCCTAATGACAAGGGACAACTTCACAGCCACCCCTCTGGCCTGCCCTGGCCCAATGCCAGGACACAGGGCACTGGCTGCAGCCAGGAGAGGGTGAAACAGCTGCCAGCAGAGAGCACCTGCTCCCTGGGTGACCTGGCTGCTCTCCATGGCTCACCTGCCCTCCACGGGCACCTGGCTGTCCCTGCCTGGACAAAGCCATCAAAGGCTCCACGTGCCAGTCCCCAGCAGGTGCTGCTTTTATTGCTGTGCCCCTGCCAGGCCCATCTGAAGCACACCTGCCACCAGAAAGGTGAGCTGAGCCCACTCTGCCAAAACCCCTGCGCCTCCTTCAAAGTCCTTCTTTTCTTGACTCGAGTTTCTCCCTGCCTTCTCTTTATTTATTTTTTTTTTTACCATTATTTATTTTATTGTTGTTTTGCCCCTACTGAGCACCTTTCAACAAGTGCCCGGCTCCCAGCTGCTGCTGCTGGCCCTGCTCCAAGGCTGGGGCTGGGCTGGGGAAGTCCTGCTGGCTCCGTGCCACCGCACAGAGCACGGCCTGGGCTGGGAGCAGCCACGGGGCTGCTGCTCCTAATCTGGAGGGCAGCTGTCAAATGGGCTTTGCTCCCTGCCAGGAGCATGTGTGGGTGCGTGGGGACCCCCTCCCTGAGCCCCTCAGGAGCATGTGGCAGGATAAGCTGCAGGGATGTTGCGACCATCATCATCGTCATCATCATCTAACAGTGCCTGACATGGGGCTGAGAATCTGCTTGGGATTTATCCCTCCTGATGGCTGG
Source organism: Ammospiza nelsoni (assembly GCF_027579445.1). Taxonomy (NCBI): domain Eukaryota; kingdom Metazoa; phylum Chordata; class Aves; order Passeriformes; family Passerellidae; genus Ammospiza; species Ammospiza nelsoni. The sequence continues at coordinate 1,402,060 of NC_080657.1, read as the reverse complement.
GAGGGGATGGGGTGCAGGGGTACAGGGGACAGAGTGGTTCTTGAGTGTCTGGGATGAGAGGCTGTGAGCAGGACACATCAGGAGGGGCAGGAGATCCACTCTGCAACCCAAACTAGCGGGAAGGAATTGGGGTTGGCAGAGCCCCGTGGGTGGATGGGGACACTGAGTGGCTCCTGGAGGGTCTGGTCGGGAGCAGACCCCCAAACACAGGCTGTCCCAAAGCCCCAGAGTCCCCTGTGGGGCATGAGCAGAGCTGGGAGCAGAGGACTCACGTTTCAGGAAGCGGTTCCGGACCCATTTGTTCTGCCTCCGGGCGTATCTCTTGGTCACCTGCTTCAGGGCCTGGATCCCTTTGGAACAGGGGATTAAACAGAAGAAATAAACCCCAAAGGTCAGTGACAAGAGGCTGTCAGCTCCAGGGTAAGGAAATCACACAAGAAAGAAATTTGTGCTGGGTGGCACCATGAGAATTATTTTTACTGTCTGTGCCTGCACTGAGGCTGGACAAGGTATCCCAAATATCCCTGAATAAACAGAGGGTGCAAAGAGCCCTCCACCCTGAAGCTTTAGCAGGTAGGACATCCTGTTCAAGTGCTGCACTGCTCTCATAATGCCCAATTCCCTGCACAAATGGAGCCCAGGACTGCTCATCCCACCCAGCAGAGGATTTTACCACTCTACAACTGCTCAGTATTTAGTACCAGGCTTATCAAATCCCTCCTAATCATCTCCTGAGCAGACACAACAAGTTCCTCCTGCATCAGACTTGTTTTCAAACCTTTTATCATTTCTGTGGTTTCTTCAGTCTCTTCTTCCACACTGAACCCTCCCTGGCACGGATGGACTTTGCCTGGGCCCTCCCTGTGTGGAGAGCAGCTCCCCTCCAACATCAGCCCAGCCATTCCAGAATAACACAGCACCAAAGGGATGATCCCTGCTGACTGATCCCCACACTCCTCACCGCCACAGAGCTGCTGACATGCTGAGTTCTGCTTCATTCCTCTTCTCCAGCCCTGCTCTCCACAGCTGGGATTCCATCACCCAGGTGGACCTGCTCCAGCTCCCAAGTCACCTGTACCCTGTGCACCCTGCAAGGAGCCCTGAGGGGAGGGAAGGGCTGCTCTGGGTGTGCTCAGAGATGCTCTCCAATCACTGGAAAACGAGTCCCTGCCCCTCTGGGCTGCCAGAAGTGGGAAATGCAGGGAGAAAGGTGCATCTGGGGCTGTGACCTGGGTTTAGAGCACCTTGTGGTGTCACCTGGTGCACACAGGGTGTTCCCCTCACCTTTCTCCAGCAGCAGGGCACTGGTCTCGGGTGAGCAACTCCCTTCACTGAGGAGGAACTCGTGGAATTCCTTGAAGCCAATGGACTGGAAGATGCCGTGCTGGTAATCCTGCCTGGAGAACCAAAGGCAGGGTCACGGTGGGAGACCTCCAGAGGGAGGAGCAGAGGGGATCTGGCTGCTCACCCACCGGTTCTCTGCCACCTTCTGCTGGTTGTAGCGGCGGTGGAAGTCGCGCAGCTCCTCCAGCAGCCCTGCAGCCAGCATGTCATCCACCCTCTTCTCCAGCCGTGCATCCAGAGCTGCAGGAGGAGAGCAGGACACGCTGAGCCATGGGGAGCCATGCCCTGGAGGGCTGCACAGCCTTGCCAGGACAGGAGGCAGCACTGCCAGGACAAGAGCCAGCAGTGCCAGGACAAGAGCCAGCAGTGCCAGGCTGCTGCTCCACCTGAGGAAGGCAGAGCCTGGCAGTTCTGTGTCACACCCACTGCTGCCAGAGGAATTGCTGCCTTCTCCAGGGAGGAGGCTGGGGCAGGAGCAGGGAGTGAGCCCTTCCCCAGCCAGCCAGGAGCCCGCTCTCACCTGCCTGGTCTGCGTGGAGCCACAGGATGCAAGAATGTGGGTATTTCAGGGGCCCACCTAAGGGCCCCCCACCTTCCTCCTGCTGCTGCTGGTGCAGGATTTCGCTGTGGGGGATCCCTGTCTCTTCAAACACTTGCAGGCTCCTGGAAGCAGAGGCACACAGAGCTCAGAGGCTGGGTGAGAACGAGCGCTCCCATTCCCCCAGCAGCCCCGGGGGCTCCAGCAGAGGGAACCGCAGACACTGCCGAGATCCAACCCTCCCATGTGGGGCGAGGGCAGGGCCCAGCCCCATCCCGTGCCCGGCATCCACGCACACCCAGCTCCTGGGGCTGCAGCGCTGGCACCCGAGGAGCCCAGAGCACAGCCGCCCACTCCTGCCTGGCACAGGGACAAGTCCTGCAGGGGACAGGGATCTGGCTCCAGCCCTGCCCTTTCCAGCCAGGCAGGGCTGCAGGGAAGGGAGGCCAGCGCTGAGATGCTGCTGTGGAGCTGTGCCCAGCCCGGGCAGGGAGGGAGCTGTGCTGCTGCCTCACCCTCCATCCCCCTGCACCGTGCGAATGGGGTGGGCGGTGTTCTGCTCCCCGGGGCCAGGGCTCGGCTGGGACGGAGCAGCAAGCCTGGTCTTGCTGCCGTGCTGTTCCCACAGAGCTCAGCTATGTTACTCAGCCAGCAGGGCAGCTTGCTCTTTAAATAGCTCCAGACAAACCCTCTGCTGCTGGGGCACGGAGCAGGAGCAGCCCCAGAGCACAGCCCAGCACCCCAAAGGCAGCTCAGGCTGGGGCTGTGTGGCCAAAGGGCTCAGATCCCATGGAGTCCCCAGCACCAAGAACCCAGGAGCACCCACTGGGGTGGGAATGCTCATCCTGCCGTGCTCCCAGGCACACAATTCCCTCAGGAAGGGGTGAGGGGTGCTGGGCCCTGGCACCCCAAGCTCACCTGGCCACCTTGCGCTTGTCGTGGGGGTGCAGCTTGGCCGCCATCTCCGGGTCCACCTGGCTCAGGCGCCGATGGAGTTCAGCACTGTCCAGCTGCTCCAGCTCCACTTTCCTGTCACTCTCCAGCCTGGGGGCACTGCTGGGCTTCTCCTGCGGGGCACAGGACAGCCCTGAACCAAGCAACACGATCCCCCATAGCCATGGGGTTCTCCTTGCCCCTTTAGGTTCTCCTTGCCCCTCTCCAGTTGCCAAATTGCAGAAGTCTGCCCTAAACATAGATTTAATCCTTTCCCAAAGAGATACACAGCCCCCCACAGTACCTTGGTGTTGATAAGGACCTTCCAGAGCAGGGACTCGATGTAGTAGTTAGTTCCTCCCACAACTATGGGGATCTTGTCCCGGGCAAAGATATCTTCAATGTGCCAGAGTCAAGGAGCAGAAGCAGAGATCAGAGCAGGAGGAAGGCTGTGGGAGCAGCAGTCTGGGGCTCAGATCCCACTCTCCCAGCTCCAGGGAAGCAGTGAGGCTGCAGGACAGGGTTAGAGGTGTCCCTCATCTCTCATTACTCTCTGTCACCTCCAGAACTCAGGGACACCCCAGGACTGCCAGGGAGGACAACACTCAGCACAGGGCAAAAGAAGCCCCAAGCCCCTCTCACCAGCAGAATCCTCTGGAAAAAGAAGAGTCAGCTGGGATGTGGAGAGCCCAAACATGGATCCCTCTGGCCATGGAGGGGGGAAGCCCATCCCTGCTCAGCCAGGCAGGCTGCAGCATGACAGGATATCAGAGGCACGGCTTTGTCCCTGAAATCCACCACGGTGTAGTTGGAGACAAGGGGATCCACAAAGCTGATCATGTGGTGTCTGCAGAGACGCTGCTCCTGAGGGGAAACCTTGTTGGTGATGATGTCCAAGCCCTTGTACACCTGGGGAAGAGAAGAGCGTGTCCTTCACCTCTGTGTCCTGTGAGAGCTGCACTGACCCCTTCCCCATGTCCCAGCCACCCCTCCCAGCCCTGCTGGGGCAGCACAGGCAGGGCACAGCAAGGACACGTGCCACGTTCAGGCAGGGCAGCAGGAATGCTGCCAACACCTGCCAGCTCCTGCCAGGGCTGAGCTGCCTCTCTCTGCTGTTTGTTCCTGCCCACGGGAGATGAACCGTGGAGTCCAACCGCTCGTGAAGCTTTCCTGCTTTGACACAAGCCTGTAATGAGGGGTGGGAGGGCTGATTGAGCTCTTGGACAGTGCAGCCAGAGCCTTGGCAGTGTCACCAGCCTGGCACAGAGCCCCAAAATTAGGGCCTCTGAGCTGCCACCCCCTCATCTGCTGCTGCAGGTAAAAGCTCAGGTGTGCTGCTCTCCAGGCACAGCACAGATCCTCGTGGGGACAAGGATCACTGCGTCCTGCCACACAGAGCACATTCCAGGCAGGAGAAGTGAGCACAGCTCCTCACCCTGCTCCCCATGCAAACACAACCCTCCTCAGCACAGGCAGCTCACAGTGGGGCACATAAAGCCTCTGTGTCCAGCCCAGCTCTGTGCTGTGTCCAGGACTCAGCAGGAGGTGGCAAAGGAGGTGCTTTGGAAGGATGTGTTTAGTTCTCAGAGCCTTCCTGCTTAACAGAAGTCTCCCAGCATGGGATAAACCGGGATGATGGGGAAAAGGACTGGAAATGGCTGTACTCATTTCCTCCTCCATCCCACCCCAGCCAGACTACAAGAAATAAATTTCCCCTTAATCCCCTCTGAGAAGCTGCCAAGCCTCCTGCTGCAGCGTGGCCTCCACCCACTGCTCCCCTGGTCCCAGACAGGAGGACAAGGTGACACGGAGGTGACCCACGGGCAGCAGGCACAGAGGGATGAGGTTAGTGGAGCAGGGAAGCCCGAGCCCTGCCTGGAGCAGTCATGCCAGGAGCTGCTGGAGCTGCTGAACCAGCTCTGCTCCCACCTTGCTCAACTGCAGCCCTGGGAGAGCCAGGCCTGGCTCCTGCTCCCATCCCACCCCATCCCAAAAGGCTGCCCCGGGGGGCAGGAAGCGAGGGGGAGAGGGAGGGCAAGCAAAGCCTGCAGAAAGGCAGCAGCCCCAGGGCACGGTGAGCAGGCAGGACGGGCCCACAGGCAGCTCTGCCAACGTGCCCCGTGGCTGTGGGCAGCTTATTGATCCCTGGGCTGGCCGCTCCATTCAACACCGGCTCCAGCACGCACAGAAAGGCTTTGAATTCAGCGAGCTTTGGCTGCCTGCCTGCTCTCCCCATTCCCAACCCTCCAACTCCTCCAATTCCCCCTGCCTGCCTGCAATCCCAGCAAACACAGAGGGCTGACAGGCTGCTCAGAGTCAGCCAGCAGCTCCCAGTGCCCTGCACGGGCACATCCAGGACACAGAACCCAGGACACAGAACCCAGGCTGCCATCCCTGAACACATCCAGGACACAGAACCCAGGCTGCCATCCCTGAACACATCCAGGACACAGAACCCAGGCTGCCATCCCTGAACACATCCAGGACACAGAACCCAGGCTGCCATCCCTGGGCACATCCAGGACACAGAACCCAGGCTGTGATCCCCAAGCACATCCAGGACACAGAACCCAGGCTGCCATCCCTGAGCACATCCAGGACACAGAACCCAGGCTGCCATCCCTGAGCACATCCAGGACACAGAACCCAGGCTGCCATCCCCAGCTTCTCCTGCAGATTAAACACCCAGAGCCTCCTGGAATATCTGGCAACAAGGGGAGGAATGGAGTGTCAGTGTGTGGGCTGGCAGGAAACAAAGGCAGCCTTTTACACACAGGCAGTAAGCCCCGAGAAGGTTTCCACCAGCTGGCTGTCGGCAGGGCCTCGCACCGAGACGTCCTCCTGACACTCATTTCTATTTTCAGCCAGCGGCTCAGATAAGCCTTTGTTGCTTTCTAAGGCCCCAAAACAGATTAGCAGCAGCCTGGAGCAGCCGGGCTCCGAGACACACGGAGCACAAGGCAGCACTAAAGATGCTTAGCCTTGAGGGCATCCTCCCGCCTCTGCCTGAGCCCCTGTGCAGGGCTGTTAGGGTAGAGCTGCCCCTGTGGAAAAGGTGGGGAAACTGAGGCAGGACATAAAAACCATCATGATTTTCAGGATCTGCAGGCCTGGGAAGGGCAGGCTCTCCCAAATCTTCGTTCTGCCACTCATTCCGAACTCTGTCACCACCATCCTCACCCTGAGTGCAGCGAGTGTAAGAGGTGACATGACAGACCTCAAACACATCCAGGCCATCTATGGCCAGGAAAACATCAGGATTTCACAGGGGCCATGCTGGAGAGGGGCATGGAGGACCCAAACTAAGGAGAGCACGATTGACTCCCTACCCTGATCCCTGCAAAGTCTCTGAAGATATCCAGACTCCACACATTGACTGGCAAGTGTGTGCTACAGCAACTGCATCACCATCCCAAGGGAGAAATCCAGAAGGGACAGTGGGATCCAGAAGGGACAGTGGGATCCAGAAGGGACAGTGGGATCCAGAAGGGACACTGGGATCCAGAAGGCACAGTGGGATCCAGAAGGGACACTGGGATCCAGAAGGGACACTGGGATCCAGAAGGGACACTGGGATCCAGAAGGCACAGTGGGATCATGACTGGATGGGGCCCTCCTCAAGCTGGCACAGGGATCCCTGCATGTTCACTGCCAGGAATGAAGAAACACGACTGCCTTCACCCTGCCTGGCTCCCCAAGGAATTATTTACTCCTCAACCAAACTCACTGGGATGACAAACAGCAACAGAAAGGACAAAAAGAAAGATTAAGAGGCCAGCAGATTAACCAGAGCTCCTGAGCTGCAAGCAGGCAGCAGTTAAGTCTGTAATTTGAGCGCAGCGACTCAGAGCCATGACGAAAACACCCTGGAGATGGATAGAGGGGTGCCTGTGTGTGGGAACAGGTGGGCTCAGGGCTCCCCAGCCCCTTCCCCAGCCTGGCTCCCGCTCCAGCAGCTGCCCCAAAACACTGCCAGCATTTGTCAGCGCTGCTCAGAGCCCAGCAATGAATGCACAGAGGGGGCTCAGGGCGACACGGTCGCTGGCAGCTGTCAATCCCCGAGCAGCAATGGGATTTCCAAACCCCGGCAAGTCTCCTGCGAGGACAGCAGAGGCAGCCCTGCGTGGCAGGGGGACGGGGCGCGGGGAACAAAGGCAGGGAGAAAGGAGCCCCGGCTGGGGGGCACCGGGGGCCGCCCCTCCTCGGCAGCACGCTGCATTACGGGATAAAGCAGCCGAGCTGCCGGGCCCTGGCTCCACAGTCACGCTAGAATGAGATTAAAAGGAAAGCAGGACAAGAGCCACTGGAGCCTGGATGCCTTCGGGCGCCTGCAGCAGGGTCCTCCCTGCACTGCCTGCATTCCCATGGTGGGGCCTGAAAGGAGCAGGGCACAGAACACACGCTCCGAAACATCCACCAGCACATCCACCAGTGGGGATTCAGCTCCTAAATATCCACCAGTGGGGATTCAGCTCCTGAATATCCACCAGCAGAGATACAGCTCCTAAATATCCACAAGCAAAGACTCAGCTCCTAAATATCCACCAGCAGATTCAGCTCTAAACATCCACCAGTGGGGATTCAGCTCTAAACATCCACCAGCAGAGATACAGCTCCTAAATATCCACTAGTGGAGATTCAGCTCTACACATCCACCAGTGGGAATTCAGCTCCTAAACATCCACCTGTGGGGATTCAGCTCTAAACATCCATCAGCAGAGATACAGCTCCTTAACATCTACCAGTAGAGATTCAGCTCCTAAACATCCACCAGCAGAGATTCAGGTCCTGAACATCCACCAGAATCTCAGCAGCAGAGATTCAGCTCCTAAACACCCACCAGCAGACATTCAGGAGGTTCCAAGCACACCTGCAGAGCTCAGGATGCAGCAGCAGCCTCGTGGCTGGCATGGGCCAAGCCAGCAGCCACTTCTGCAATATTAAAGATGGGCAAAGCTCCTGCTCTTCACGTCTTGCCCTCTCAGGATTTCAGTTCGGCTCAAACATCACTCTTTCCCCAAGAGATTAAGGGAAATATTGCATGAAATTACTTTCTGATTGCTTGCCCCAAATTCAGGAGACTGAGGTTTTAAATTTAGCTCAGCGGCACACAAAGAGTGACCAGGAAACAGGGAGGTGAGCACAGGACAGCAGGAATTGATCTCTGAGCAGCACAAAGGGTGTTGCTGGCAGAAAACACCTTTTTATAGAATAATAAACACATTTAACATTAAACTTGATGGAAAGTTCACGCCCTATAGGAAGTGAACAGTGAAAGTGTGAATCAGTAAGGAAAATATTTTGCTAAACAACAGCAAAATTGTTTTTCTTGTGCTGGCTGAAATGTCCATCCTGTGACAAAGCTCTTGTAGCTGAACAAAATTAAGACCAAAAAAATGAATTTTGGCTCCTTGCTGTTGACTTATCCCAATGACACAACTGATATATTCCACACTGCTGCTTGCAGTGAGATAAGACCACAGACACTGTCACTGGCAAGTAAAAAATATAATTTTTAATGCTCTTCCTCAAATCTCTTTGTGTCCCTTTGCTGATGCCAGAGGACACCACCCTGTGTGTTCCTCACTACCAAGTTACTCCAGCTGCTGCCTCCCCTTACTCAACCCTTTACACCTCTCTGCAGCTTCTGGAGGGTTAAAATTCCAAAAGGTGAATTTATTGGGGATGGGGAGGTTTAAACAAACACTTTGAACAAACTCTGCAGTTTTGGTTGTGTTCAGAGCCCACAGGGCAGGGAGGGGATAGAGAGGCATTGTCACAGGAACCAAACAACTGCCCAGTAGGATGGGAACTGGGACTGGGAAACCGGGGACAGGACAGGGACACAGGGACAGGGACACAGGGACAGGGACACTGGGACAGGGACACTGGAGCTGAGAATGGGGCACCAGGATGGGTTTCAGGACAAGGACACAGGGAACAGGCCAAGGATATGGCGACAGGACAGGGATACAGGGACAGGGGCACTGGGAACAGGACAGGGATCCTGGAGCTGGCACAGGGGCAGCAAGATGGGTTCCAGGGCTGTGATGGGAGCACAGGGAAGAGGACAGGGACACTGGGGACAGGACAGGGACACTGGGAGCACATTGAACGGGCAGCCTCCATCCCGTGGGCCCTCCCTTATACGCACCCGGACACAGAGCCCGGAGGAACCGGAGGGAACCTGCCCGGAGCCTCCAGGGCTGAGCTTCTCCAGGCCCCGACCGGGCCCTGCTGCTCCTCCAGGCCCAGCTCGGACTTCCTCCGGTGCAGGCCTGGAGGCCCCCGGTGCAGGCCAGACCTCCCTCGGTACAGCTCGGAGCCCTCCCGGTGCAGCTCGGAGCCCTCCCGGTACAGCTCGGAGCCCTCCCGGTGCAGCCCAGGCCGCCCCCGGTAGAGGCCGAGCCGCCTCCCAGCACCCCGGCCCAGGCGCAGGCCCCGCCGGGCTCCGCTCGCGGCTCCTCCCGGCGCAGGCCCCGCCGCGGCCTCCCCGGTGCCCGGCGCCGGCCGTACCTGCATGGAGTCGGCGCTGACGATCTCCCCGCCGAGGCGCAGCCCGAGCTGCAGCGCCAGCGCCGATTTCCCGGTGCCGGTGGCGCCCAGGATCACCACGAGCGGCCGCGGCGGCCGCGGGGCCCGGCCCAGGCACAGCGCGGCCGCCGCCGCCATGGCCCGGCCGGGACCGGGGACGGGCGGGACGGGGGCGGGCCGGGGCCGGGGCCGCCCGCGGGGAGGACGGGGCCGGGCCCCGAGCTCCGTGCGCCGCTGCCCGCCCGTGATCCTCTCCCCAGCTTCCTCCGTGTGCCCCCGCTCCGTGCCCCGGGTCCCCACAGCCAGCCCGGTCCCCTCCCGGTGTCCCGGGTGCCCAAACCCATCCCCACTCCCGGGCCGTTTTCGGGCCCCCCGTCACGCCCCAGAGCCCCTCACGGCCTTGCCCACGCGTGGGGCTCTGCCCCGTGGTCCCTTTTTGAGGACCGGGTGGGAATGATGCTGTTGCCCTAGCAACGGGGCAAAGCATGGGGAGCGGGGCTGTTGCCATAGCAACGGGGCAGAGTAGGATGCTGCGCGGGGGCTGCTGCCATGGCAACGGAGAGGAGCGTGTTGCCGTGGCGACCGCGGCTTCCAGTGAGGCTCGTCCTTCCCATCGCCACGGCAACAGGAGGGGATGGGGAGCAGGCACTGTCCCCGTGGCAACAGCGGGGAGGGAGAAGGGGAGCCCGTTGCCATGGCACCTCCGCGGTGCTGCTCTCCCTGGCAACACGCATCCCTCGCCATGGCAACAGCTAGAGGGAGGCTGCGGGCCGGGGGGGTGCGGGCAGCCGGCCCCCCTCGGCAGGGAAGGGATTATCGCCGCCTCGGGAAACTGTCCTAAAAATTTGCCAGCCCAGGCGTGAAGGCGGCATCGTGCCCACAACAGCCCCGGGCCAGCGCAGGGATGGGAGGGAAATGTGGTGGGCAAGCAGGAGTGGTTTGGGGGGTACAGCAAAGAGCAGGGTGTTAGCAGGGCAGTGTGCATTAAAAAAAATAACAAATTCAGGCCCTGGCAGTGCAGACTTGTGATGATTGCAGCTGACACTCACGAATTGCAGTGCTGAACAAGCGAGAAGGAAAGCCCTGTGTGCTTATTTTCTTCACTTCACAGCACTGTCAGTCTCCTTCCCTCATCCTGACCGTGACAATATGAGAGGAGACACGTGCTCCAGTAACCAGGGAAGTTTCAGGTAGATGCACACGAATGCAGGCTTTAGGCAGGGGAACTCAAAGGTGTTTACAAACTGCAGCTCAGTCCTTCAGTTTGCTTTGGGCTTTGGGGACATGTCCTGCTCAGGCTCAGGCTGTGGATGTGCTCATCTGCACTTCCAAGAAAGATAATTAATGATTTAAACTTCCTAGGTACCTTCAGCACAAAAAGAAAAAACCCAATTTGTTAAAAACCTTCTCATGAGGGTCACCTTGAGCTGAGAAAGGAGGAGAGACTGCGAGTGTGAGTGTCACAAAACCACAACAAAAATAAACCGTTTGTGGGGCTGCTGCATCTGGGCTGTGCCTCCTGCGCATGGGCGAGGTGTCAGATTTAGGTCACCCCGCTCCCTGGTTAAGCTGTGGGTCATGGGAGCACCTTTTAATGCAGCTCTGAAAGGCTGTGACACCGTGTGATGCGACACAGAGCGTGAAACGCTGCTGGAAACCAAGGGATGGGTGTTTTAAGGGCTGCTGTGTGGCACCATTGCTGTTTAAGGCTGGTTTTCCCCCGGTGATCGAGGCTCCAGCAGCAGCTCCTGGCTCCTGAGTCCTCAGCAGTAACATAATCCCACATCCCTCCTGCATTTAGAGTCAGACTTTTGCTGCCAGGACAAAGGAAACCCAAACGTGTCAGGTTTGGGGGCAGCAGGGGGAACACACGTATATATAATTTCACCCACTTGGCAGGTCTGGGATGTGGAGCTCTCTGGAAGTGAGGGGATTGCATTCCCCTCTCCCTATAGGGTTACTGCCAGACACAGCCCCAGCCCTGACCCGTGGGGCAGCGATCACCCCACACCCCCTGCCCCAAACCCCATTAGGGGGGGGTTTCAGTTACATCAAAGCCTTCTCCCAGCCCAGCCTGGGCTCTCTGCCCTTCCTTGCCACTAAAACCACTTAAAAGGAGGAAAAATAATCCAGGGGATTCATTTCCCTGGCCCCACCACCACGACCACTTCTTCTTCAAGGGCAGGGAGAAAACCAGGACAAAGAGCTCAGTCTTGGTGCAGCTGAGCCTTGGGGACAAAATAGATTAATTAATTTTTATTAATGTCCAGGACACCCCAAAAACCAGGGGCCAGAGCAGCCTCCCCCCCCAGGAGCACCAAGGTGATGCATGGAAACCCACAGCATGGAAAAAGCCAACCCAGGCTGTTGCAAACTTATTTATTTATGAAGTATGAGGTAATGAAGAAAGTGCTAAATCCAACCAGTGTTAACTCTAACAGTTCTCAGCAGGTCAGCGGGGACCCCAGGGTGCCATCCTGTGGGACCACCCCTGCCAGCACCCCTGGGAGGGGACAGGGGACTGTGCCACCCCCATACCCCCCCCAGACTGGGCAGCAGGAGGGCACAGGGAAGGCAGAGCAGCCCCCAAGGCTTTGCTGGGGATTTTAAGTGGCTGCTGGCGAAAGAGAACTCACAAAGGTGGGAAAAGGGGTCACAAGGATGCTCACAAGGGTGGGAAAGGGATAAAAATTCCCTGTTATTGCAAATGGGTGGTTTGGAGAGCTGCAAGGGGGGTGAATGGCCTCTGCGAGGACTCAGCCCCTTCCTGATCTCCCTAAAGTGCAGCAGGACTGAGCCCTCCCCCACAGCAGGAAATCCCCCTTTAAAAAAAAAAAAAAAGTTTTTATATATTTATATATATATAAAAAAGCAAACTCTTTACCAAATACTTCTCAAAAAAGTGGTACAAAAATACAGTATAAAAACACAGCCTCCAGTATAAGACTCGCAGTTACAGCAGCAGAGTTTCTAGAACGTAAAAATCCAGGACCAGCTACTGCGTGAAGTGACACAGGGAAGTGAGGTACGGTCCAGCCAAGCCAGGGGGTGCTCTGAGAGGCACATCCTGCCATCAGCATCCAGGGGATCTCTCCAGAGGTGAGCCCCGTGCTGGGCTCTGGGTCTGCCTGATTCCAGGAGCCAAGGCAGATGTGGTTGCTTGGGGTTTTTTAGGGCTGGTGGATGCCCAGGGTCAGCTCCCAGCGATGCTGTTGGTGGCAGATGGCAGAGAGGGGGAATAAATTTGAGCTCTCGAACTGGAGCAGTCACTGAGGAAGCTTCACAGCAGGGACAAGGGAAACCTTGGAACACCCAATGCCAGGAACCAACCCCAGGTAGGTGACGCTGTTGGGGTCGCTGCTGTGGACCCATTCCCACGTGCTCCAGCCCCCGGGGCCAACAGTTCCACAAGCAACCAAAAAATTTAAAAAAAAATGTGCAAATTGAGAAGGAGCTGGGAGTTTGTGGGGACCAGGATGGGGGGCACACGGCGTGCTAGTGCCCCTTAAGGTGAGCAATCCGTTTGAGCAGCTGGGTCTGGCGCAGCTGCAGCTGCCGCTTCTCGGCCGCCATCCTCCTCTCGGCGCTGATGAGGGACTGCAGGTACTCGGAGGATTTGCTCAGGATCACCACTTTGGGGGTCTTGGGGCAGCTGGCCAGCCCGGGCACCTGGTCCCTGAGGGCCAGGAAGCGCGAGCGCAGGTCGTTGCGCCGCTTGCGCTCCAGGTAATTGTGGTTTTTCCTCTTGGCCACGTCCTCGCTGTCCGAGCCGGGGCTGCTGCTGGGTTTGGGCAAGCCGGGCTCGGGCAGGGGCACGGCAGGGGTCGGCTCCACGCTGCTGGGGGGTTCATCCTGCTCCTGGTGCTGCTGGGGGCACTCGGGAGGCGGGCAGGGCTCCGGGGGCGAGCGGGCGGCGTAGTTGTGCTGCTGCTGGTGCACGGAGATGTGGAAACGCTTCATGCACGGGTCCAGGGGGTCGGCACGGAGCGTGATGGTGACTGGCTTCCTCAGGCTGAGAGATTGCCTCTTGTCCACCGTCACCACGTCGATCTCTTCACCTTCTGCTCCCGTGGAAAAGAAAGAACAAATCCCTGTCAGTCACCTTTTGTCACCTTCCTACAGCTCCCTGGAAAATGTCCCCGCTAAAGTTTGGTCATGCACTGCAAACTCTGCGACCTCCAGAAGCCTTCTCCCAGCCCAGCCTGGGCTCTCTGCCCTTCCTTGCCACTTAAAAGGAGGAAAAATAGAAATCCAGCAGGGATTGAGTGATTAAAGCGCCCCTTCAATACCATCACGTAGGAAGGAGCGGAATTCCCTCCCTGTTTCATGCGCCTGGTCCCCCAAAAAGGGACTGGGGGGCTTTACTTCCACCTCACTTCAGCACCAGGAGCAACATGTGTTCATCATAAAGGATCATCAGGAAAGAAACACCCGAGGTGGGGGGAACTGGAGGAGCAGGATGCTGGGACAGCCTGGTTCCAAAGTTCATCCCGGTCGGGCGCTTTCATGGCCCATTGGAATTGTAAATGAGGGATATAAGGGCAGAAGTAGCCTTTGTTCCCCTCGGCCGCAGCTTCCCACCTCGCTGACTTGCTACTTTTCACAAGCGATAAAGCCCATTCAGCCCCGGCGTCCCGGGGACAGAGGGGACAATCCCCCACTGTGCAGGGAGGGAGCGAGAGGTGAAGAGGTCCCTACAGCAGCCTCTGAACCTCAAAGGCATCTCAAGCCCAGAACAGGAAGACCTAAATAAGGCATAATTGGTCCCATTCTGCCTGTTGGCACTGCTGCTGTCCCATCCCAGTGGCTTTGGGGACAGCGAGGTGAGCAGGCTCCAGACACATCCGCTGGGATTGCTCTCACTTTAGGGGATGGGCCTCCAGCTTTTTTTCCTAAGTTCTGGGGGAAAACACAGCCACTTACTAAAGGTTGAGATGCTCAAACCCTCACCAGCATCGTGGGCAGAGGCCTGGCCCTACTCCCCTGTGAGAGTGCCAGTTTTGGGCTTCCTGATAGTGATCCCAGCCGATCCCCAAACCCTCCAGGCTTTGGGGTTCATCCAGGAAGCCCAAATCCCCCGATATTGGAGCTCCAGGGCTTGGGGACACTCATCAGTGTCACAACCCCCGTACACACACACGCTCATTAATAAAACTCATCCCGCCTAGCCCCGCCTCTCGCAGCCTCCCATTGGCTGTCCCAAGGGGCCGGCCGGCTGTTCTGCCATCCCATTGGTCCGCGCTCCCGTCCATCAGCGCTGGCCCTCTCATTGTTTGCAATCTGTTGCTTTTTGTTCGGCGCCCACGTGGCGCGGCCGGACCCCTCCGGGACCCCCTCGGTACCGGGACCCCCGCGGCATCCCCGCGGCCCCCGGAGGCCCCCGCATATTTGGGTTAAGCCTCTTAACGCCCGCGACCTGGCTTACAGTGCCCGGGCTACTAATGGCATTAAGCCCCGCGCCGTGACTCACCGGCGCAGGTGGCGGCCACCGAAAGATTTATTAACGGGGTCACGGCACCGCGGCCGCGCTCCCACGGCAGCTCCGGGAGCCACGGAAACAACGCGCGGGCCCCGGCGGGGCTGCGGGGCTGTGCAGAGCCGCAGGGCGTTTGTAAATAACACCGAAAATTGGGGGGAAAATAGAGAGATGCGGGGCAGCGGCACCGCACTGCCCTTGTGGCGAGTTCGGGGGTGAACCCCATGTGAACACCGGCACGCACCCCACGCGGGACAGACAGACAGACGTGCCCCGGGGCTGGGCTGGGACACGCCACAACCGGGGCGGCTGTTCCTGCCCGTCCTACCGAGCCGCCGCCCCGGGGGACGCGCCGCTGCTCCCAGACCTGCTGTCCCCAGGGCATAGTTTGCCTTTTGTCCCGAGGGAAGCGCGTCCCGGGTGGGCCGTGGGAGGAAGAAGAGGGAGCGGCCGAATTCCCGGGCCGGGCAGAGCGCGGTGCGGCGCTCAGAGCCCCAAAGTTCGCGCGGCGAGATGCAAACTTGCCCTTCAACCTCCCCACGAGGCTCCCGTGGGGCCGGGAGCAGGGAAAGGGAGCTCCAGACCCCCACGCAAGAACCGGAGGGAGCCCCGAGAGGGACGGGGAGTTGCGGAGCAGAAACCCTGCGGGGAAGGGGAACGGCCGAGCCCGCTTTGTTCGTGGGGCCGGGACCGGGGCTCGCTCGGAGGCTCAACAAAGGCGCAGCCGGGCTGGGAGGCTCCCTGCACACACACACGTGTGCGGACACGCGTGTTCCCTCCCCACGCCGGGCTCCAGCTCTTACCGGAGTCGCTCTGGCCCTCGGAGCCCGAGGATGCGGGGATCTTGCTCTCGGCCAGCGGGCAGAGGAACACGGCGGCGGGATCCACGCACTCGCTGACGGAGCTGCCCAAGCCGAAATCCTGCGCGAAGGACGGCTTGTGCGGCGTGGCTCTCTGCGTGCCCGTGGAAAGTTTCTCTGTCATCGCCTTCTCCAGCCTCTCCCGCGCTGAGAAACCGCTCCACATGCAATCCTTGAGGATGAACGCGCTCAGGTTGCCGAAGATCTGCCCCGTGCCTATGAGGTACTCCGGCTCTTCCCCGGCCAGGCAGTACCGGGAGAGCCATCCCGGCCGCTCCTCCGGCCCCGAGCATCCCCCCTTGTCCCCGGGAGTACCCAGCGGGGACAGCGGGGGCGTGGGCACCAGCTCGAACTTCTTCCAGATGTCCTCGCTGGGCGCCGTGGAGCGGTGGAAATCCTCCAGGGCGTCGTGATCGTAGAAGTAGTGCTGGTACGAGTCAAACTCCATCTCGGCTCGCTGGAAAAGGGGGCGGCCGTCGGGAGAACGGGCGCTCAGGAGAGGGGCAGCCCCAGGGATGAGGGGGGACCCCCACCCCGGCGCCAGCCCCCGAGCCGGGACCGCGGGCGCATTGTTCCCCCGCTCTTATAGCCCGGCCGCGCAGCCCGGCCCCGCCCCCGCCAATCGCCGCGCGATTATTTGCATAAAGGGCGTGGTCATGCTCAGAGCCCCGCCCCCTATGGGATACCGTGAGGGGGTCGCGCTGTCCCCCCGGTGTCGCTACCGGGGATGCTCATGGGGTTGCGGATCAGCAGCAGCTGGGCTGGGGGCTCCTCGCTGCTCCCGGGGGCTCCCAGCGCCGTCCTTGGCCCCCCAGGAGGGGCAGGGTTTGGGGGATCCCCCTCTGCAAGCGCTGGGGAGGGACACGCAGCTGTGCCACCCGCCCGAGGATAAGGGCAAAGCCAGCTGGGGAAGAGGCGACAAGTGACAAGGAGGCATCATCTGCTGGCCGGGACGGTTTTTGAGGGCTCTTTCTCATCTGTTTGGCTGCCACCCCACCGCAGCTCCCAGCACAGGCAGGAGAATGGCTCAGCATGGGCAGCACTGGGGTCGCTCAGTGCTCGTGTCCAGCTCAGGGTGCCACCCTGGATGCCACCTGGAGACATTCCCACTCCTCCCCAAAGCCCTTACAGGCCCAGCTGGGAGCATTTCCCCCCCTGAATGGCACCAACTGCAGCAAAAAGCTGGCTGGAACAAGGACACCAGAAAAACAGAGCTGGGGGACACAGTGCTCATGAGGAACGAGGTCTGTGCACAGAGAAAGGGCCGTGGAGGGGTTGGGAGCCCCTGGGGATGTCAGGAGCCACGGGCTGGAGGGAAGTTGGGGTGTCTGGGACACGCACAGCTCCCACCAGCAGCATTTTGGCTGTGCAGCACAGGATGCTGCATCTCTCCAATGCCAAGTTCCTCCTAGAAAGGGCAATAGATGTTGTGAAAACACAGCGGGGCTTTCCCTCCTGCACTTAATTGCTACCCACACGCACGGAGGTACAAAGTCCAGTGTGAACCAAGAGATTCCCCTCATAGAGTGTGTGAACCCACTTCAGCCCCAGCATCCTCCTTTCTCCGCCCAGATTGTGGATGAGGCCACCCGATTTACCCCAGCCGGCAGCCTTGGGGGGACTGGGAGGACTGGCAACTGGTACCCGGGGTGCAGCACCAGGCCTGGAGACAGAAAACTGTCCCAGTACAGCCCAGTATAGCCCAGGTCAGCCCAGCACTGCAATGCTCTTCATGGACCAGCACAGCCCAGGAAAGTCCGGAGCAGTCAGTTCAGTGCAGCCCGGCACAGACAAGCCAAATCCAGCCCAGTCGGGTCCGCCACAGCTCCCCTCGGTTCCCCCCGGTTCCCCCCGGTCCCGGTCCCGTCCGCCGCCACCGGCGTGCACCGGGCGCCACCTGCTGGGCCCCGGGAGCAGCGCCCGTGGGGCGGCGGGGACGGGGACGCGCGGGTGACACCGCAGCGGGCACCCCCCGCCCTGGGACAGCGCTGCCCATCACTGCGTGCCTCAGTTTCCCCATTGCCAGCGAGCACTGGGCGGGCAGAGGAGCAGGGCTGGCGGCTGTCCCGGTGTGTCCCGGTGTGTCCCGGTGTGTCCCGGGGCAGCTCCAGCCCTTCCCTTGCTGGCTGCGGGCTCGAGGGACCCTGTAAAGCTTTGGGAAAGTGCTGGCCCAGGGCTGGGGTTTCTCAGTTCTGGGGTCCCCGCGATGGCCACAGCGCCCTAAATGCTCTCCTGGTCCTTCCAGAGCAGACCTGAGCATCCCAGGGCTGCCTCGGGATGGGGCAGGAGCTGCGGCATCGGGAATCCGCGGGATCGGGAATCGCGGGATCGGGAATCGCGGGATCGGGAATCCCGGTGGGATCGGGAATCCGCTGGATCGGGAATCCCGGTTGGGATCGGGAATCCCGGTGGGATCGGGAATCCGCGGGATCGGGAATCGCGGGATCGGGAATCCCGGTGGGATGGGGCAGGAACCGCGGGATCGGGAATCCCGGTGGGATCGGGAATCCCAGTGCTCTCCGGGCTGATGTTCCCTCTGCTCTCCAATCTCAGCTCTGCCCCCAGTCCCCACGCTGGAAGCCCCGGGCATGTCCCCAAGGTGTCGCCAGCCGCAGCCCTGCCACCTCCGGGCTGCTCCTGCCCTTCTCCCTCCCTGGGAAGCGCGGGTGAAGTTTTCTCTTCTCCCTTAGGATACAAATCGCGCTGCACCGAGGGCAGGGACTGAGCTGCCGCACGGGTTTGTGCTGTGCCAGCACCTGCAGTGACAAGTGGCCGTGGCTGGGGACGCAGCTGGCACTGTCCCCTGTTCCAACATGAACACAGCCTCCTGCAGCCTATAGCGCCCGGCCACGTCTCCTTCCTCCCTCCTTTCCTTCCTCCCGTGGCCTCCGGCACGGCCCCGGCTTTTCCCAGGAGCTGGTCCGGGCTCCGAGGGGCTCTGGATGCTTTGAAGGTGCAGAAGCAGCCCTGGCAAGAGCCAGAGCCCTTTGATGCCAACCTCTCCAGCGCTGGGCAAACAACCCCGAGAGCCGCCGGCTGTGCAAACAGGGGGTGTGTGACAGCCCCGGGGGCTGCGGGGACAGCGACAGAGGGACAGGATAACCCTGGCTGTGCCCCAGGGTGCTGGCACAGTCCCCAGCCAGCGCTGAGTGCGCGTCCCCGGTGCTGGCACAGCCCTGGAGCTGCCCTGGCCCTGCTGGCGGCTGGCACAGCTGCGCACATGATGCAAGGGCAGCTCCTGGTGGCCCTGTGCCCTTTGGATCCCCACTTCCAGCAGGGCTGGGGTTTGAAGCTGCAGACCCCAGAGGGCTCCCCCAGAGTAGGCAGCCGCCCCCAGAGCCTGGGAGGTGTTTTTGGGGTCTCCTGGGCTCTGTCTCTGAATGTCCCTGTGACCGTGTTCATAGCAGTTTTACGATGAGGGAAGAGATGAGGATCTGACTCTGTGTTTCAGAAGGCTTGATTTATTGTTTTATTATATATATTATATTAAAACTATACTAAAAGAATAGAAGAAAGGATTTCATCAGAAGGCTGGCTAAGAATAGAAAAAGAATGGAATGATAACAAAAGCTTGTGGCTCAGACTCTCTGTCCAAGCCAGCTGACTGTGATTGGCCATTAATTAGAAACAACCACATGAGACCAATCACAGATGCACCTGTTGCATTCCACAGCAGCAGATAACCATTGTTTGCATTTTGTTCCTGAGGCCTCTTAGCTTCTCAGGAGGAAAAATCCTAAAGAAAAGATTTTTCATAAAACGTCTGTGACATGTCCCCATCCCACTGCAGCCTTCGAGCCACTCTGCCATGCCCATGGGAGCCTTGGATGCCCAGGGAGGCAGCAGAGGTTGTGCCAACACATCTTGGCCTCGTCTTGTCCCCTTGTCACACATAGCCCCGCAATGAGTCCCCTTTGTCCCCAAGAAGCTGTTGGGCAGCAGGCACAGAGTCTGGCTGGAGGTTTGCAGAACGCCATCCCAAACCCCTGTGGGCTGCAGGAACAGCACTAAAAACTGCCCAGCCTGGCAGGGAGGGGACAGTGGCCAGGGTCACACCATCCCCAGCTCCCTGGGAGCACAGGGAAAAGGAGGAGAGAGGAAAATGCACCATTGGTTCCAGCCCTGCTGCCTCCTCATTTTGTCACTGTCACTCCCTGCCCGACAGCAGGAGGTGCCCTGAGCCCTGGGGAAGCTCTGTGCTGTCAGCAGTGCTATCCCCACTCTCAGACCCCCAAAAGCTCTGGGATCACCCTGTGCTGTCTGCCCCCAAGCCCACGCTCCCTGGCAGGGCTGGCCCAGCCTGGCAGGGCTGTCTGGTTTCGGGTGCTCTCACACTTGCTCAGATCCTGCTCCAGGCTCTGCCGGATGTGTGACAGTGTGGGTGGCAGCAGGGATGGCATCCTGCACTGGAGCCCCCACCCTTCCATGTCCCCAGGGCAATAATTTGGGTCCTATCCCCCAGGAGGCCCCAGTGGTGTCCCCAGCCAGGCTGGTGTGGTGTCACTGAAGTGGTTCTGGTGACCCTGAGTGGCCCAACCCCATCCACCTGTGGGTCCCCAGAGTCCCCAGGCATGGCAGGAGCTGCTGCAGGGACATCCCCGTTGGGGTATGCCCTTGGTGGGCCATTTATCACCATGAGGAACCCCCAGAGCATCTGCCCCGAAGGAAGGGCTCAAATCCCCCACAGGAAATTGTGCAATAGCAGATCTGGGGGAGAAAATCCTCCTAATCCAGGGAAATCCTGCTCTGTCTACTCCTCCTGTTCATATGCAAGGCTGGGCTCCCCTATCTGTGTTCTTTCTGCACAATCTCTGTCCCAAAGGCCTCTCTTTGTTCCCCCAAAGCCCTGTTTGCCCAGGAGGCAGCTCTGCTCAAGGACAGGAATGCCAAAAGCATTCCCAGGAGCTGAGGAGCCCCTGGGACAGAGGGAACAGAGTAATGGGGCTGGGGTCACACATGGTGGGGAGTTTGGTCCCTAGAGCGGGGCCAGGTGCCACCACAGGAGTCCCCTCTGCTCCTGGGCAAGAGATTTTCCCTGAGGTAAAGAGAAACTTTATCCACTCCTCTGCTGTTTTCAGGGTATTTCATGTCACTGATTTGGGATGGAGGTCCATGTGGCCATCCAGCCAGGGGGACACTGAGCGTCCCCTGCATCCTTTGTAGCAGGGCCTGTCGTGACAGGACACGGGGTTTAAACTGAAAGGGTTTTAACTGATGGTTTAAACTGGAAGGGGGGAGATTTTGGTGAGATATAAAGACAGTTTTTAACGATAAGGGTGGTGGGGCACTGGCACAGGCTGCCCAGAGAGGCGGTGGATTCTCCATTCCTGGAAGTGCTCAAGGCCAGGGAGGATGGAGCTCGGAGAACCTGGCTGGGAGGTGACAGGAGATGGGCTGTAAGGCCCCTTCCAACCCAAACTGTTCTGCCTTTCTGAGGGATGAAGGGCAGGGATGGAGGGATGGGATGGAGTAGGATGGAGGGATGAATAATGAGGGGATGGAGGGCAGGGATGGAATGGGAGCCTGAGAGATGAAGAATGGGGGAATGGAGGGTTGGGGTGGAATGGGGGGCTGAGGGATGAAGGGCAGGGATGGAGTGGGGGGCTGAGGGATGAAGAATGGGGGAATGAAGGGCAGGGATGGAATGGAGGGATGTGGGACAGACAAGAGGCAAGGAAAGCACCGGGACACAGGGAGGGGAAGCCCGGGAAGGGCCGGGACAGAAAGAGGAGGCGGACGAGGAGGCGGGGGCGGGTGGGGGCGGGCCGGTCCTGCCCCTCTCGGGGCGGGTCCCCCCGGTACAAGGGCGGTCGGGCGGGCCGGCGCTCGCCCCATTCATCGCGCACGGCATGGCCGGGGGCGGCGGCGCGGAGCGGCCCGGGGCCGGGGGGCTCCTGCCGCCCGCGCTCCGCCAGCACCGCCGCAGGGTGAGCCCCGGGGCACGCCGGGGGGGGTCCGGGCCGGTTCGGGGCCGGTTCGGGGCGGGGGGCGCTGCCGGGGGGCGCTAACACCCATCCCGTTGGCAGGAGAGCCGGGAGCGGCTGTCGGTGTGCAGCAAGCTGTGCTACGCCGTCGGGGGGGCTCCGTACCAGATCACGGGCTGCGCGCTCGGCTTCTTCCTCCAGATCTACCTGCTGGACGTGGCGCAGGTACGGCCGGGCTGGAGGGCGGGATTGGCACCGGAGCTGCGGGTCCTGGAGCCCCCGGTACCGCTTTGCCCCCGGGGATGGAGCTGCGGGGGCTTGGCAGTGCCCCGACCCCCGGGGCTGCCGGTCCGGAGCTCCCGGTGCCGCTTTGCCCCCGGGATGGAACTGCCCCGAGCCCCGGAGCTCCCGGTGCCGCTTTGCCCCCGGGATGGAGCTGCCCCGACCCCCGGTGCCGCTTTGCCCCCGGGATGGAGCTGCCCCGACCCCCGGGCGCTGCGGGTTTCCCCCGGTGTTGTTGTTGCCGTGCGGGTCAAAGCGGGGTCGTGGTGGCATTTTTGGGGGGCACGGGGCCCGTCCTACGGCGGGCCGGGTTGGTGTGAAACACAGAGGGAAGGAAAGTGTGGGAGAACCCTTTTGTGCTGGGTTTGGGGACTCGGCGCTGAGATGTGGGAATTCCAGTCGGGGGTTCTGGGAGCCTCAAATCCCTCTGAAGGAAGGGGAGAGACCGAGGGACTGCTCCCAAGTGGTTGTGGGGTCTCAGTGGGTAGGGCTGGCATGGTCCTGAGGGGCTCAGGAAGGGCAGCTAGGAGCACCGAGAGTTTGCATTTCCTGACCCAAGTTCCTCCTTCTGCAGGTGGACGCTTTCTATGCCTCCATCATCCTCTTTGTGGGGCGAGTGTGGGATGCCATCACGGACCCCATGGTGGGGTTCTTCATCAGCAAAACTCCCTGGACCCGCTTCGGCCGCCTGATGCCCTGGTAAGAGCTGCTGGCAGCGCCCTGCATTCCCTGCCTGCTGTGTCACAGCCCTTCCAGTCAGCTTCGGGTATCTCCTGGCATGTGGCAGTGCAGGGCAGGTTGTGCTGACGCCCTGGCTCGCCCAGGTGTGGTGCCAGGAGCTCCAAAAAGCCCCGGGTGCCACCGACAGCCAGGTGGCCTCGAGTTGGCGCCTGTTGCTCTTGCCGGGCCTGGCTGACCTAAATGTCACTGCACCTGCAAACTCCAGCGTGGTGGACTTTGTTCCTGTGGTGCCGTGGTGGCAGACAGAGCAGGTGGCACCACGGGGAGGAGGGTTGGGGGTGTGTGTGACAGGTCTGTGCTGGTGGCTGACAGTCACGAGAGCAGGGAAACAGCTGTGCTGGATCTGGGTGTCTGCACCGGGTGCTCCCTGTGCCCTTGGGAGCGGCGATGGGCTTTGTGAGCCCTCACGTGGCTCAGGACATCCCTGGACACCTGTTCCTGCACGGGATGTGGAGCTTTAATGCCTGAGCAGGGGACAGCGTGGCTAAAATAACCCCGTGTGCCCGTGGGATGGCTGAAACACAGCGAGGGTGGGCACGGGGGGAGTGAGCGGAGCTGCGGGGACGCAGTGCTGTCCCCCGCAGAATTATACCCTCTGCTTCCCGGCTTTCCTGGAATAGCTCTGGCAGCAGCAGCAGCAGTAGCGGCAGGCAGTTGTTGGAGGCAGGCTGCACACACGTGGCCTGAAATAGCTTCAGCCTGCCTGCTGCGGGGTCTGGGGTCCGGAGATTAGCGCGGGGCAGGCTGGGCGTGCGGGGCAGCCAGGGGACGGCTCCGCTTGCCCTAATCTCCAGGCAGGGGGTGGGACTGAAGCGGCCGCATTCCTCCGAGCGGCTCCTGCTTCGTTAAAATTAGCCAGAGCTCTTTCTGCTAGCGCTGGGCCCCACGTCGCTGCTATTGTGCATGGCTCAAGGGCTGCCCGCTGAGCCCTGTTTGGATGGAGCCGAGCTGATTTTAAACCTCTTAAACCCAGGTTTTTCTGGCTCTGCCGGCCCCAGGCTGGTGTGGCTGCCTCAGTTTCCCTGCGTGCAAAGGCAGGAGCTGCAGGCACTGGGGTGGTCTCAAGGCCTGGCCCCAGCCCTCAACACCTGCGAGGCGACCCCGATCTGTGGCACCAAGCCCAGCTGGCTCCGGCACAAAGCTTGTGGCTGTTCCATTCCTTGGAAGGGAGAGGACACCTTCCCTGAGGGCCACCACCTCTCTTCCTTTCAGCCCTCTTCTCTTTGAAACACATTTTTTGGCGCATTTCCATCCACCAGCTCATCCACGCCGTCTGCTTCCTCCTTTCCCCCCAGCCTCGTGGATGTCACCCCATGCCCAGCTCCGGGCTGGGATCCGCATTTCCGTGACCACAGCGGGCTTGCCGCTGCCTGAGCCGTTTCCTTGAGGTGTCTGTGAGTGAGGAACCCCTGGCCTTGACCTTTTCCAGCCGCTTTCCAGCAGCTCAGGCCCGGCTGGGAAGGGGCGTGCGAGCGGCACAAAGGAACACACCATGCAGCGGGGCCAATGAGCGCCGGGGCACGTCACAGCCGCCTCCGAGCTCCTTAATCACCTCGCCCTGGGTCAGGGGTTACTCTCAGTCACTGCACAGCCTGCCAGGAGCTGTGGTCAGCCCTGGCTGGGGCTCAGCTGCCCCGTGCTGGGGGGAATTGGCGCATCTGACGCTCATGGGATGGCCGGCGTGACGCTGCTCGCTTCTCTCCTGGTGCTTTCATTCAGCTTTTGGCGCTGCGTTTCCCTCTGCTCCACGTATGGGAGGGCAGATAAGCGGCAGCAGGAGGGGCTGGAGCTGCTGGCGCTTTCCTCCCCCCTCCTTCCCCTGCAGGAGTGACGTGGGTGTGGAAAAATGTGCATGTGCTGGGTCCTGTGCAGCCTCTGTCGCTGCTCTCCATCCGTGGAGTTTCTGTTTCTCGCTCTCCCCGCTCCCTCCCCGACTTTCACTTTAAGCTTTGTGTCCTGTACGTCAGCCCAGGCGGAAAGGTCTTGGAAAGATCTCGCTGTACCCTGGCAGGGAAGGGCCATGAGTGGCTCTGTCCCATGTCCAGGTCTGCTGGACTTGCTCCAGGACCTCACAAGCTCTGTCCTGGGGTTTGTGGAGCGCAGGGTGCTCACAAATCTCCCAGCAAAATCCATCTTCTAAACAGATGTGGGTCTAACCTCAGCACCTGGCTGGCTTCCCTCCTTCCTGCTCCCCTCCTCCCCTGAGGGATGGGGGGCCCTGGGTGCCTGTGGTGTCCCTGGAGCAGGGCACAGCTGTGCCCTGGCCGTCCTGCAGCAGGACAGGGGTTATGAGAGCCACAGGATGAAAAGAGCAGAAGCCCTTGCTGGCAGATCCTGCAGGAATTGCTGCCAGGGCCCAGCACTTGAGCAGTCCCCTCTGATCCTCTGTTGTGTTTTGCATCCCTTGTCCCTGCTCCTGCAGCTCTGCAGGCTGGGCAGAGGTGGAGGAAGGAGCCAGCCTGCTGCTGGTTTGCCCCACTGCTGCCAGCAGAGCAGGGCTGACCCCAGGAGCAGGGCCTGGGGGGCCTTGGCAGCAAAGCCAAGCTGGTGAGAGGTTTTTGGCTGCAGGAGAGCAGGGCTGAGCTGTTCCCCAGCTGCTCCCCAGCCCTTGCCAGGATCAGGGGGGTGATTACATCCTGCTGAACACAGCAGTGCTGCCTGGGGGAGAGGTCGGGCTGGGGGTGGAAGCCCAAGGCAAGAGCAGATCAATCTCTTCTGTGGAAGGAGACTCCTCTGTTAGTGCAAGGAAAGCTCTTCCCTGGAACTCTGAGTCAGCTCTTGTGACCCTGTGAGACTTGAGGCTGGTTTGGATCAGCCCTGGGGCAGCTCACGAGCCCCCAGATCGGCTGCCTGGAGTCCATGGGATGTGTGGGGAGAGCTGGGCTGCTCAGGCTGACACTTTGTTCTCTCATAGGATCATGTTCTCCACCCCTTTCGCCATCATCTCCTACTTCCTCATCTGGTACGTGCCAGACATCTCCACAGGTCAAGTGATGTGGTACCTTGTCTTCTACTGTGCCTTCCAGACCCTCGTGACGGTGAGTCAGGCTCTGCTCACACCTGGCACAGAGGTGCCAGCCCCTGAGCTGCACAGAGGGGCAGAAACCACCCTGCCCCAGGTCCCCTGTGCTGTCACATCCTCCCTGAGCCAGTTCTCCTTGTGCCATTGCAGTGCTTCCACGTGCCTTACTCAGCCCTCACCATGTTCATCAGCAGGGAGCAGAGTGAGCGGGACTCAGCCACTGCCTACCGTGAGAGCTCTCTTTTTCCTTTTCCCCTTTCCTTTCTTCTTTTTCCTTTTCCCCTTTCCTTTCTTCCTTTTCCCCTTTCCTTTCTTCTTTTTCCTTTTCCCCTTTCTTCTTTTTCCTTTTCCCCTTTCCTTTCTTCTTTTTCCTTTTCCCCTTTCCTTTCTTCTTTTTCTTTTCCCCTTCTTTCCCCCTCCTTCCTTCCCTTTTTCCCCCTTCCCTTCTCCCTTCATCCCTCAGGGATTTGGAGCCCATTTTTCCCCTTGAAGGGCAGTGAATCCCAGCTGGGGATGCTCTGTTGTGCTCAGCGCTGGCCTCTCCCTGCAGGAATGACCGTGGAGGTGCTGGGCACCGTGCTGGGCACTGCCATCCAGGGCCAGATCGTTGGCAAGGTGGACACTCCCTGCGTGGGGAGCCCCTTCTTCTTCAGCTTGACCAACTCCTCGGTGGCCATGGAGGAGCTGAACATGACCCACGACACTGGGGGGCTCACAGACACTGTAAGCTGGGGGTGCCCTGGTGTGGGATCCCCTTGGGGCAGGGCTGAGCCCCTTTCCCCTGGCTGAGCCCCTTCCCTGACTGCTGCTCCCTCTCTTGCACAGAAAAATGCCTACATGATTGCTGCTGGGGTCATCGGGGGGCTCTATGTCCTCTGTGCCTTCATCCTGGTGCTGGGCGTAAGGGAGAGGAGAGGTGAGGCTGGATAGGGCTTGGAATGCTCAGGATTTGTGGAAGTGCTGCTGTTCCCTCCTCTCCAGGAACCTGGCTGAGCTTTTGGCCCCTCATTCGTGGCTCTCTCCGAGGAGAGGGGCAGGAGGAGCTGAGCTCTGGGTCTGGGGAGGTGCTGCAGGAGGCCAGAGCTCCTCTGGGGTCTGTTAGATAACCTTTATCTCAGCCATTTTTGGCTGGCCAAGGTTGCCAGTGCCAACCAGGGCATCCCGGGGGGATGTGATATCCAAACTTGTGTCCTTCCCTCTCCCTGCTTATCCTGGGGGAATCAGCTGCTCTGTGGGGCTGTGTGTGGACAGGGGTTCTGGAGGGTGCTGAGCAGCAGGATGGGGCACCCTGGGTGCTGTTTTTGGGGGGCTCTAACGCTGGGCTGATCTCTGCTCCCCAGAGTCCTGTGAGCTGCAGTCGGACGAGCCTGTCTCCTTCTTCCAGGGGCTGAAGCTGGTGATGAACCACAGGCCCTACATCAAACTCATCGCCGGCTTCCTCTTCACCTCGCTGGCCTTCATGGTGAGCTGGGGACAGGGGACAGGGAGCAGCACTGGGGGTGGCTGTGGGGACCATCCCAGGGGCTGGGAGCACATGGTGGGTGAGCCGGAGCTGCCCCGGGCAGGAGGAAGAGGATGTGGCCTCGTGCCCTCGGTCGATGGCTCAATGGCCGCTTTCTTCCCTGTCTGGGCTGGGAGTGTGGCTGTGTGAGGACAGACGTGTCCCCCCTGACCCCTGTCTGTGCTGGGGGTGTGACTGTCCTGCCTGTGCCTTTCCCACAGCTGCTGGAGGGAAACTTTGCCCTCTTCTGCACCTACACCCTGGGCTTCCGCAACGAGTTCCAGAACATTCTGCTGGCCATCATGGTGGGTACCTGCAGCCCATGGGGGGCTCCCTGGGGGCTGGCATGGCCTGAGGGACAGGGACAGCGATCCCCTGGCACAAGGGCAGGGAGGAGAAGCTGCCAAACGTCCTGCAAGGGCTGGGTGGGTTGGCAGGAACAACAGGGCCTTTGTTCGTGTGTGAGCAAGGCCACAGATGGGGGACACCAGGAGCCTTGGGGGCCTTTTGTGCAAACCCTGCCGCTTGTGTCCCTCCCCTCCCTGCTCTGAGCAAAGGATCTCAGTGTTGGCTGCCAGGAGCAGAGCAGCTCCCTGAGAGCTCTTTGCAGCTTTCCTCATTCCTGGAAGCACTTGCCAGCCTCTCCTCATGGGTGGGAAGGCCCAAGGTGCCATGGTGCCAGCAGGGCCTGGCTCCTGGCCATGCTGTGACAAGATCAGGTCTGTGATGGTGTTCACGGGGGTCTTAGGATGAGGGAAGAGAGGAGGCTCTGACTCCATGTTTCAGAAGGCTTGACTTATTATTTTATGATATATATATATTATTAAATTTATATTATATAATAAGATCTATTTAATATATATTTATTATATTAAATGAATATTCACTTTATTATTTATATATTTATTATTAATATATTTTATATATTTATTCATATTATTAGATAATATATTAAGTATTATATATTATAATTATATATTATAATTATATAATATATTTTTTAATAATATATTTTTAAATATCAATATTATATCAAATATGTCTTTATTATATTATTTATCATGTATTTATCATTATATTGTTTATATCTTATTAATGTATATCTAATACATATTTATTTTTATTATATAATATGTATAATTTATTTATTATATTTTATTAAATATTTATTATTAAATATTAAAACTATACTAAAAGAATAGAAGAAAGGATTTCATCGGAAGCCTGCCTAAGAATAGAAAATGAATGAGAACAAAAGACAGACTCCTAGCCAGCTGACTGTGATTGGCCATTAATTAGAAGCAACCACATGAGACCAATCCCAGATGCACCTGTTGCATTCCACAGCCGCAGATAACCATTGTTTACATCTTGTTCCTGAGGCCTCTCAGATTCTCAGGAGGAAAAATCCCAAGGAAAGGATTTTCCATAAAAGCTGTGTGTGACACAGGTCCCCTCTCAGCCCCAGGACTGAGTCAGATCCTCCCCTGTTGGGGCAGGAGTGGTGCCAGGGCTCTGCTCTGGGGGAGGAGGACGTGGCCCCACACTCCACGTGTGGCATTGTGCCAGCCCCACCTGGGAGTGTGTGGCAATCCCAGGTGCTGGAATTGGGGTGGGAGCAGCTGGGAAGGGCCTTTCCAGCAGCCAAGAGCCACCTCCGTGACCCCTCTGTCCCCACAGCTCTCGGCCACCCTGACCATCCCCTTCTGGCAGTGGTTCCTGACCCGATTTGGGAAGAAGAGTGCTGTCTACGTGGGCATCTCAGTGAGTGTCCCCTCAGCGTGGGGTGCAGGTGGGGATGGTCTTTACCATGTGGGATCAGCAGAGTTCCCCCAAAAGAGTTGCCCCTGCTGCTAATGCCAATTTGGTGCCTGTCCTCCTGTGGTGGTGCTGTGAGGGTCCCCAGGATGAGGTGAGAGATGAGAATTTGACTCCATGCTCTCAGAAGGCTGATTTATTATATTTAATATTTGTTAATATATAATAATAAACATTATAATATAATATTTAGCATATTATGATAAACAGCATGATAAACAACATGATAATTTATTATATAAATACAATTATTATTTATGTTATATTATTTTTATATTATTGTTATATTATATAATATATGTTATATTATGATATATTATTTATGTTATATTATTTATTATATATCTTATAAATATAATAAGAAATATTTATTAAAAAATATTATATACTAAAACCTATACTAAAGAAAGAGAAAGGAGACATCAGAAGGCTGGACAGGAATGATAATAAAAACCTGTGACAGACTCAGAGAGTCCAACAAAGCTGGCTGTGATTGGACATTAAATTAAAACAATTCACACGCTGGGTAAACAGTTCTCCAAATCACATTCCAAAGTAGCAAAACATGGAGAAGATGAAGTTTCCCCTCAGGAAAAAAGATCCTAGCAAAGGGATTTTTCATAAAATATGGTGACATCCTCCTGCTGCGCTGTGTGCTGTGCTGGGCTCAGGGAGGGATCCTGCCCCTCTGCCTCCCTGGAGGGCTGGGATATGTGGGAGGGGGGAAAACCAGGGGGTTCTGGGGATGCCAACCTGTTCTCTGCCCCCCTGCAGTCTGCCATCCCCTTCCTCATCCTCGTGGTTCTCCTGGACAGTAACCTCTTTGTCACCTACCTGGTGGCCGTCGCTGCTGGCATCAGCGTGGCAGCTGCCTTCCTCCTGCCCTGGTGAGTCTGAGGGGCTTCCAGAGCCCTAAAAACCCCCAGAAGGTTTTTGGTCATGTTTTCAGTCCCATGTGGGGCTCCTGAGGGAAATGCTCTCAGCAGAGAGGGGGTGGCTGTGATGGTGCTCACAGGGGTCCCAGGATGAGGGAAGAGACGAGGATCTGACTCCGTGTTTCAGAAGGCTTGATTTATTATTTTATGATGTATATTACATTAAAGCTATACTAAAAGAATAGAAGAAAGGATTTCATCAGAAGGCTGGCTAAGAATAGAATAGGAAAGAATGATAACAAAGGCTTGTGGCTTGGCTCTCTGTCCAAGCCAGCTGGGCTGTGATTGGCCATTAATTAGAAACAACCACATGAGCCCAATCCCAGATGCACCTGTTGCATTCCACAGCAGCAGATAATCATTGTTTGCATTTTGTTCCTGAGGCCTCTCAGCTTCTCAGGAGGAAAAATCCTAAGGAAAGGATAAAAGATGTCTGTGACAGGTGGCTTTGCTGTGCCAACCCTGGTGGTCACTGTCCCTGTCTCTGCACAGGTCCATGCTGCCTGATGTCATCGATGACTTCAAGCTGCAGCACCCCAGCTCCCACGGCCACGAGGCCATCTTCTTCTCCTTCTACGTCTTCTTCACCAAGTTCACAGCTGGGGTGTCCCTGGGCATCTCCACGCTCAGCCTGGAGTGAGTTCCTGCCTGGGGGACAGGGAGGGAGGCACTTCCCAACCTCTGGGAGGGGATTGATGGGCTCCAAACCCAGCTGTCACCCCAAAACTCTCCCTGGTTCTCCAGGGAACCCCTGCAAACCCCATTTCTTTGTCTGAAAGTGCTTTTCTGCCCACAGCTTTGCAGGGTACCAGACCAGGGGCTGCTCCCAGCCTGGCCAGGTGCACTTCACCCTGAAGATGTTGGTGTCTGCCGTGCCCGTGGGGCTGATCCTGCTCAGCCTGCTGCTCTTCAAGCTCTACCCCATCGACGAGGAGAAGAGGAGCAAGAACAAGAAAGCCCTGCAGGATTTAAGGTGAGCACCAGGCAGCAAGCACAGCCCGTGGGGGC
Source organism: Ammospiza nelsoni (assembly GCF_027579445.1). Classification (NCBI taxonomy): domain Eukaryota; kingdom Metazoa; phylum Chordata; class Aves; order Passeriformes; family Passerellidae; genus Ammospiza; species Ammospiza nelsoni. Next base: position 1,371,144 of record NC_080657.1, on the reverse strand, counting down.
AGGAGCAGACGGGTTGGGACACACTGGGGCTTGTCCAGGAATCCTCCAGGCCCCGTGGGTGGTGGCGTGAGGGAAGGGCTGACTTGTTTTCCCAATCCCAGCTCCCAGAGGGGTGGTGTGAAGTGTGGGAGATCAGCAGGGACCTGCCCCGGCTGCCTGTGTTGGGGTGCACACCCCACGAGGTGCTGACATCCCTCTGGAAGCCGCTGTTCCCCAAGGCAGGCACTGCTGGGGTGCAGCCCTGGCTCCTGTGGGTTAATCCACGCCTCATTCCCAACTCTTTCCCCCAGGGAGGAGAGCAACAGCAGCTCCGAGTCGGACAACACAGAACTGGCCAGCATCGTGTGACCCGGGCTGGGGCTGGCTGCTCACCCTGGGCTCGTCCCCCCAGGCTGGAGGAGCCATGAGGAGCATGCACTGCCTCCAACTCGGGATCTGTGCCCGTCCTGTGCCTTGCACAGGGTGCTGGAGGTGCTGGGGGAGCATCCACTGCCCAGAACTTGGGATCTGTGCCTTGCACGGGGCCCTGGAGGTGCTGGAGGAGCATCCACTGCCCAGAACTCGGGATCTGTGCCTGGCATGGGACCCTGGAGGTGCTGGGGGAGCATCCACTGCCCAGAACTCGGGATCTGTGCCTTGCACGGGGCCCTGGAGGTGCTGGAGGAGCATCCACTGCCCAGAACTCGGGATCTGTGCCCGTCCTGTGCCTTGCACGGGGCCCACAGAGCGCTGGTAGTGTACATTACACACATGGTGGTGCCTCCCCAGGGCGAAGCACTCTCCCTGCTGGGCTCTGGAGGGCAGGGAAGCCCAGCCTGGGATGGTTTTGCCGGGATCAGCCGTGCCTGGGGGTGACTGTTAGTGTACATTACACTGTGCCCAGGACTGAGCTCACCTCTGCTGTCTCTACAGAGGGCACTAATGTGGGACCTGTGCTTTTTTTACACAGCCTAATTAACTTAATGATGTAAATATGAAGCTGCTTCCTGTTTGTATATATCTGTACAGAGCCCAAACCCGAGGACCTGTTAATATTAATTTACATAAAAGTGGGGGAAGTCGGCGGCGGGTGTGAAGAATTCCTTTTTTTTTTCACTCAGCCGGGATTTTTCACGGCTGTCAGCAAGCCCAGGGTCCCTTCAGCCACCACGGGGTGCGGGATTGACTTTTGCTGAGCCCTGGTGCAGGAATGCCGTAATCCAGGCAGGAGGCTGCGCTCAGCCCCTTGCCCCCGTGCAGCTCCTTGCGCCCAACAAAGGCTCCATTATTTGCTCCTTTTCAAGAGGGGGGCGGAGGGAGGAATGAAATCAAAGTGCTGCCAGCAGGGATGGTGAACTGCAGGCTGGAAACAGGAGAGGCAGCTGGGGAGCGGAGAGAAAAGGGAATGTGGGCTGTGGGTGACACTCAACACGGGCAGAGCGCTGGGGAGCACTGATCTCCCTGCATATTTATACCCCCCTCTCACATTCCCTGCTCCCACGGCACAAAGGGGGAGAGCCCTGCCCTGCCCAGTGCCTCCAGGAGCTGGAGAAAAGGGGCTGCGAGCAGCCACCTCCACGGATGGGGTGAATTCCCCAAGGGGCCAGGGCTGCTTCCTTTTGTGGGGCACATTGGTCACACTGAGAAGCTGAGGGCTGAGCTGAGAGTGAGGGGTCTGGGGGGAAGGATGTGGCTCATCCTTTGTTCCACGTTTGGGTACAAAGGACAGGAATGAGGATGGGGGGTGGTTAAAAATAGCCGGAGGGACCAGCTGGGAATGCTCCCAGAAAAAAGGCAGAGGGTGGGATGGGGATGAGGGATGGGAGCTGGGTTTGTGCTCAGCAGGGCCCCATGGCCGGGGAATTTCTGGGGCAGGACAAAGCCAGTTCCCTCTGCAGCCCCTGTGCTGGGGCAGGGGGGTGGCAGGAGCATCCTCTGCAAGAGGAGGAGGAGGAGGAGGAAGGCTGCAGCCACCAGAGCTCGGGGTTGTTGGGAATGTTCTGACCCTGCTCTGCTCCTGGCCAGGAGTTGTCCCAGCCCTGGCCGTGACCTGGCTGCCTCTGAGGGGTGTGGGCAGTGCTGCTGCTCCAGGGCTTTCAAACACTGCTGAGAGCCTTTGTTTTTACTCAAAGACAGAAATAAGGGACACTTTATTCTTTGCCTCCTTGTTTTCCTTGTTTTTTTGGCTCTGTGGAGTTCACAAGGAGGAGTCTCTGGGTTTTTTCAGCCAGCCCAAGAGACTAAAACCACCCAGAGGAGCTTGAGCTGTGGGCTATTCCTCACTAAGCATGCCTGCCCTGTCTGAGGCTTTGAAGAAAATGAGATGTCTGGGGGGAAAGTGACCCTGAGAGCTGATAACCCTCGAGCCCTGGGCAGGGCTCCAGCCTGGGAGCGGGGATTGTGCTCCAGCCTGCTCACAGAGGGCTTCACTCCAAGCAGGGAGAAGAAATGAGTGGAAAAAACCACGCAGGGAGGTGTTGCCTGTACCTACAGCTTAATCCACACACAGCTTGGGCATGGAGAAAATGCAGCCAGGTGCTGGGAAGCATCTCCCTGATGGCAGAGCTGCCACATCCTAAGGTGAGGGGCAGGAGGTGGAAAAGGCAGGGTGCATTTCTAGGGCTGGGCTGGAAATGAGCCCTGAATCCCACCTGAAGGGTCCCACGCCCTCCTGGGCCAGCCCTGAATGTGGGGGAGCCGTGCAGGAGGGGAGCAGAGGGTTCTGGTCTGCTCTGGGGACCAGATGAGTGCAAAGGGGACAAAATCAAACAAAAAAGCAGCACGTGAACCTGCAGAACTCCAAGGGGCAGGACTCAGTGGCTCAGAGTGACTGCAGGGACAATTCCAGAGGTGGCAATTTATTCACCCTGCAGGGTAAAAGTGGGAGTGTGAAGAGTCTCTCCTTGCGGGAGGTGAGGAATAAAGGAATAAACCCACTCCTTACCTGCAGGAAAGGGGTAAAAACCCTGGGGTTTATCTGGCAGCAGGGTTTGTGGAACACCCCAGGGGTGAGGATGGATTTCCCTGGGCTTGGAAGGATCCTGGAGCAGCAGGAATCACCCAGGGCTGGTTCCAAACACCAAGCACAGGTTCCCACAGGCAGGGATGTCACCTCAGGGTCCCCAGGGAGGCTGGATCAGGGGACAGATCCAGCTGGGAATCAGCTCAGCCTGGGAAGAGGCAGCAGGAATGCTGGAGCAGGGCTGAGCTCAGCAGAGTTAACCCAGGATGGTGTCACAGCGGTCCCCAGGGGTCACCCTGGCTGTGCCACCAGCCTGAGGTCACTCTCACCATCTGCAAACACGGGCTGACGTGGTTTTGGTGGGCTTTGGTTAATATTTTGCAAAAACCACTGCTCCCAAGTTTGTTAGCAGCCCCAGGGGTGCTGCACGTGGGCAGAAATGATCAGGTAGTGACGTGGTTTCCTGCTGGAAAAAAATAAAAATAAATAAATCCATTTTCCCAGGAATGAAGCTGGGCTGCAGTGCTCACTCATCCCACCACGAGGGACACAAAAACCTTTGGCTTTTCGCTTTGCTGTGGCTGCAAAAACCCAAAAGCTGCTGTGTGAGGGAGGCTGAGATGTTTTAGACAAAACAGGGCTGAAACACGAAACAAATATGAAAAATGAAGTAAATATTCCCAGGGAGCTTGGAGAAAAGGGAGATGAGCAGCAGGGATGGAGCAGGTCACTGACACACAGCGCTCCTCCGTGCCCCAGCCATTCTAGGAGCTTTTTTATTCCTTATATAACTTTTTAATTCCTCCAGGAACCACTGAGGATGACCTGGGCGGAGCAGCCCCGCTCTCCCCTTCCCCATTCTCGGGTTATTTTTTATTTCTCTCCCTGTTCTCTGGGATTTCTCCTTTCTCTCCCCACGGGTGCTGCCCACCTGGATTCTCCCTGCTCTGCCAAGGCACACCTGGCTGCTTCTCCCTACAGCGACTTTTAGGATGCTGAAAAACACGAGTTATTTTCTTATTATTCCTGATTTGTCTGGTGGTGATGGAGACGGGGCAGGGGGCACAGCGGGCGTGGGAGAACGAGCCGAGAAAAGCAGAAAGCGAAGGGCAGGAGGAACGACGGCAGGGACAATTCCAGAGGTGACAGCTGAGGCTATTCACCCTGCAGGGGAAAAGTGGGAGTGTGAAAGTCTCTCCTTGCGGGAGGTGAGGAATAAAGGAATAATCCCCCTCCTTAGCTGCAGGGAAAGGGCAAAAAGCCTGGGCTTTATCTGGTAGCAGGGTTTGTGAAACACCCCAGGGGTGAGGATGGATTTCCCTGGGCTGGAAGGATCCCGGAGCAGCAGGGATTGCCCAGGGCTGGTTCCAAACACCTCGAGCTGAGCCAAGCGCTGGTTCCCGTAGGACAGCAGAGCCCCACCGGTGTCACCAGATCATCCCCGGGACCTGCAGAGCCCCACCGGTGTCACAGAGCCCCGCTGGGTGTCAGCAGAGCTCCGCCGCCGGCTCCGAGCCCCATCCCCGAGCCGTGACCATCTTTGGTAGCGCAGCCGGGCAGGAAGCGGCGCCCGCGGCTTCTCCTCCTCCTCCTCTTCTTCCTCCTCCTCCTTGCCAGCCTGGCAACGTGTCCCAGCCATTACCGAGACAGCGTCCCGTTCCTTCCCGGTCAATGTCCCAACCCCTTTCGGGGACCCCAAAGCTCCTGAGGACCCCCCGTACCCCAGCAGCCCCTCCTGGGGGATGAGCAGCGCACCCGGCAGGGTCCCGGCTGACCCGGCTGGGGCTCTCAGAGCCCCTCAGCCCCTCGGTGCGACCCTGACCGGGTCGCGGAGCCCCCCAGCCCCTCGGTGCGACCCCCGGAGCCTCCCCAGCCCCTCGGTGCGACCCTTTGGGGGTCCCGAATCCCCCCGGGGGTCCCGAACTCGTGACCCCGCCCACACGTGAGACCACGCCCATCACCGCGCCCATCGCATAATAAACCGCGCCTTCAGTTCAATCCACCAATCGCAGGGCGGAATCCGCCCCGAAGCTCCACCCCTTTCACCACACCCCTCAACCGTTCCGACCACGCCTCCGCTCCCGCCGGCCAATCGCGTAGCGGCTGTCCCGAAGCCCCGCCCCCCGCGCCGCGCCGCGCAGCGCGCCGTGCGCACATCCGGCGCGCGGGGCGGGGGCCGGAAGCGGCGGGCGCGGCGGGGCTGGGCGGCGCCGGGAGCGGCGGAGCGGGAGCGGCCGGGGGTGAGCGCCGGGCACCGGGCACGGCCCGGGTCCCAGGGTCCGGGGGTGGGAGCGAGCGAGCGAGCGGGCGGCACCGGGCACGGCCGGGGATGAGGAGCTGAGGGTGGGAGTGAACGGCACCGGGCACGGCCCGGCTGAGGGTCCGAGGATGGGAGTGAGCGAGCGGCACCGGGCACGGCCCGGCTGGGGATGTGAGGGTGGGAGTGAACGGTGCTGGCACCGGCCACCGGGTACGGCCCGGGCTGAGGATCCGAGGGTCCGTGGGTGGGAGTGAGCGGTACCGGCACCGGGCACGGCCGGATCTGGGGGCGGTACCGGCGAGAGTGAGCGGGCACCGGGATCAGAACCGAGCACCGGGATAAGAACCGGCCACGGGGTCAGCACCGGGCACCGGATCAGGACCGGGCCCAGCCCCGGGAGCAGTACCGGGACCGCAGGACCGGGGCCGGTGGGCGGGAGAAGCCCCGGCCCGGTTGATGGGGGTGGATCCCCCAAAGGCGGCGGTTTGGGGTGAATTTGGCCCAGAACGGCGCAGACACCCCCGCAGGGCTCTCTCGGTGACCGGGGCTCACCGGGACGGGCAGGCGGGGCCGATCCGCTTTTTGGGGATTTCTGTTCTCCCACAGCCCGGGCTCCCTCTCCATCCCCCGGGCGGTTCCCGTTCCCAGCCCGTTGCCGGTTCCTCCTCTGTGTCGTGCCTGGGATGGGATCAACGTGTGATTCCAAAGCGTTCCGTGCCGGCCAAAAGGAAATTACAATAATTACTGGATTGTTTGGCAAATCCCGGGGTTCTGGAATCCCCCCAGGTGCCCTGAGAACCCAGGGATCCGCGGCATCGGGGCACTGCTGTGTGTGTCCGTCCTGTTCCTGTGTCCCTGCCATATCGCTGAGCTCTCTGAAAGCCAAAAATACCCCAAATTATCCATGCAGAGAGTTCAGCCGAGCGGGCCGTGCTGGGGTAGGCACTGAGGGATCCTGAGCATTCCCAGGCTCAATATCCCAAATTATCCATGCAGAGGGTTCAGTTTGTGTTGGGGCAGGCTCAGGATTGATGCTGAGCACTCCCAGGCTCAGCTGGGCAGGCTCAGAGGGATGCTGAGCACTCCCAGGCTCAATATCCCCAGTTATTAATGCAGAGGGTTCAGTTTGTGCTGGGGCAGGCTCAGGATTGATGCTGAGCACTCCCAGGCTCAATATCCCCAGTTATCGATGCAGAGGGCTCAGTCTGAGCAGTGCCAGGCCCAGGATTGATGCTGAGCACTCCCAGGCTCAATATCCCCAGTTATCGATGCAGAGGGCTCAGTCTGAGCAGTGCCAGGCTCAGGATTGATGCTGAGCACTCCCAGGCTCAGCATTCCCGATCTGCAGCTCCCTGCTGCGCCCAGCCCTGCTCAGAGCCCACATCCTTGGTTACCTCCCTGCTGGATTCATCACCCTGGCAGGCAGAGGAAGTGAGAGGAGGGTGGCAGCTGAGGCTGGCAGGCACAAACCTCCCGATTCAGAGGATTGTGCTGAAAACGGAGCCTTTGCTCCAGCGCTGAGCTTTAACCCCCTCTTAACCTGTGAGCAAAACACCAAATAACATTTCCAATGGCTTCAGGAGGGTTTGTTGTATGGGAAAGCTGGAGCAGGGGCCAGATGGATTTTTATTTTTTTTTTTAAAAGCACTCTTGGTTTTCTAAATCGAGTGGATCTGAAATAGCAGGAGCAGGCAGCACGGGTTCTGGCGCAGTGTCAGCAAGTATTGTTGGATAGAAACAGCTGAGATCTCTGTCCTGGCAGCTGCTGGGACCAGCAATAGCTGTCTTGTGTTCATGGCAGCTCCTGACCACTGGCTAAATTCAGGCTTTTGACTCCTGCCTTGAGGAGCTGAACTGTTTAAAAAAGAAAAAAAAAATAAAAATTCTCCGGGCTTTTGGCAGATATAAACGTTGGAAATCATCTGGTAGCTGATCCCCTGAGATATCCCAGTGTCAGCTCAGAAATAAACTGTGGTATGTTCCTAATTTAGTTGTCCCATCTTTATTTCTTTTGCCTGTAGGAACAGGAAGTGGCTGATGCAAATGTGGTGGTGCTGACAGCAGAGTGTCGGGCTCGCTGTGAGCACGGGCGTAGGTTTGGCTTGCTTTGCCTATAAAACCAACATTTGTGTCTTCCAGAACGTCTCAGGAAGGGCTCAGGTTCATGTGCTGTCTCAGGCAAGGAAATAATTTCATTTTTTCGGTGATTTTCTGAGAATTTGCTCGCTCTGAGGCTGGGACAGGCCAGCTCCTTGATGTTCCCCAAGCTCCTCTTGCTGGGATGTGCAGGGTTTGGGGTAAATGATGTTTTTAGCAATAAAATCCTTTTATTTATTGCTCTGCTCAGCCTGTTTGTGGCACAGCCTGTCCCAGGCTGAGATGGGAATAAAGGGCAGTTGATGGCTGAACAAATGTGCTGTGAAAAGGAATGGCCCCTCTGGCCCTGGGTGAAACTGTGTTTGCTGCTTCTGCTCCGCTGCTAATCAAAGTTCAATTGAATTGGAACGAGATTTAAATTTAAATCCTGTGTTGATGTCCTGGAAGGGAGAGCTGGGAAAGCCTCCCTCATCCATCTGGAGCAGAGCAAAAATGACTCCTGGATGATCTGTAGAACAAAAAGAAATATATTTTTGGGTGGTCTGTGTTCTCATCTTCCTCTTCAGAGAAGGGAAACAAAATCTGATAATTTGCACTGAGATATGTAAAGTCATTTTGTCGCTTTTTATTGAATTATTTTATATTTACAGGCCAGTAGACAAAACACTGTCTAGGTGCAGTCCTGTGTGCTTGTTTTTATTTTCCTTGCTGAATGTTAATCTCTGATTTAGGTACAGCTCAATCTTTTTATTTCCCTCCGTGTGGGTACCCAGGCAGCAGAAATAACTTCATCCACAGGGCAAAGAGCACAGGGAGGGTGAGTCAAGGGGAGGGACTGGCATCCAGGACTTTGGGTTGCCTGCACTTAGCTCTCGTTCTGCTGCCAATTTACCGACTGACTTATCTTTTAAGTTGCCCTAATGCCGCCCATTAAAAGGAAATTAAAATGAGTTCACCATCTGCCCGGCAGCAGCAGGTTTGCAGAGCTGCTGAGGGGCACTGGGGGTTGATGGATAAACAAGGCAGGACTTGTCAAATGAAGGGAGAGGGAGCATGGCAGTCCCAAGAAATGCTGATTTTGGGGATTTTGGGGTGTTAATCCCACCCAGAGCTGAGGGATGTGCTGCTCCTGCAGCTTCCTTTGCTGCCAGGGGTAGGAAGCAGTTTTCCATCTGGATTTTCCACCTGGTAATCCTGATCAGAGCTGCTGGGGTAGGAAGCAGTTTTCCAGTTCTCCATCTGGATTTTCTGCCCAATATTCCTGACCCAAGCTGCAGTTTGCCCCTGCTAGGGTAGGAAGCAGTTTTCCAGTTTTCCATCTGGATTTTCTGCCCAGTAATCTGCTCAGAGCTGCAGTTTGGGCAGTGGGGCTGATCAGATTAGAGCCTTGCCGGGGATCAGTGCTGCAGAGCTTTGTTTGAGTCAGTTTGATTGGAGTTTGAGTCAGGCTGGTTTTTCAGAGAGCTGATTTCAGGCACAGCCTGCACTGCTGTGTGCTGAGAACAGGACTGCTCTTCACAGCATTTTCAGATTGTTCTGCTCAGGAGACCACAGCTCTGTGCAGCCCCCAAAAACCTGTAAAAACAATAATAATTTGGTTGCCAATGCAGTCAGGTGCTTTGTTAAGTGTTAAATTTACCCAGTTTTAACTGGTGGCTTTCCTGGTAGTGCCAAGCAGAGGTGACAGTGGGGTTTAAAACAAGACCATGGGGCAGAGCTTGAACAGATTTCTCCTCCAGAGCACCTCTCTGGATGCCCAGGCCGTGTAAAATGTGATTTAAGTGTTGCAGCAGATGGGACTGAAGGCCAGAGAACAGATTCTGCTTGTGCTGGCAGGATCCACGTGTAAATCAGTTTGGAGAGATCACTGTGATGACATTTCCAGTGTTAATTTTCTGATGGCTGGGGAAAATACTGCTCCGGGTGCCTGCTGCCCTGTCTGAGCATGGCACAGCCACCCTGGCAGTGGCTTTTGGGGGAGAAATCCCACATTTTGTGAGCCAGCTCTGTCCTGGCTGTGCTCCCAGGGGAGCTCAGGTTTTTGGAGGGCTCCCAATTAAAGAGGCAGGGCTCCCAATGAAAGATGCAGGGCTGGAATTAAAGATGTAGGGCTGGAATCAAAGATGCTCACAGTCGAAGATGCAGGGCTCCCAATTAATGAAAGATGCAGGGCTCACAGTTGAAGATGCAGGGCTGGAATTAAAGATGCTCACAGTTGAAGATGCAGGGCTCCCAATTAATGATGCAGGGCTGGAATTAAAGATGCAGAGCTCACAATTAACGATGCAGAGCTGTTCATTGCTCTGATGCCGCAGTTTCAGCTTCTCTGGACTCTTTTTTGGTGTATCTGGAAGCCATCCAGTGGGGTTTGTGCACAGTGTGTGCCCTGGTTCAGCGCAAACAGAGGAGGAAGCTGCTTCTCTCCCTCCTCTCTCTGTCCCCGCAGCAGGGCTGCCTCTCCTGCTGCAAGGAGGGAGACAAGGGTGGAAAAAGGGCCTTGTTTGTCTTGTGACACCAGTGCTGGGCTCGTGACTAACGCTGGGTCTGCCCCACATCCTCTGGGAATGAGGTGAGAACGTGCACTCTGAAGCAGCGGGGCTGGGAGGGCTGGTGAACAAAAGCAAAACTCGCAGTGAGAACTCGAGGTTTCCTCTCGGAGGGGATCCAGGGTCAGCTCAGCTGAGCAAACGCTGCCTTCCTCTCTGGGGGTGTTTGGGGAAGGATCTCCCCCTCCAGACAGGGCTTTGAGCCTCAGCAGGCTGCAGAGGGAAGCTGTGCGCAGGCCGCCGTGGTGATTCATGCTGTAAAAGCTTTCTGATGAGTGCTGATAAGATAGAAATGCCCCAGTGGCCGTGCTGCTCCCTGCCTGCGTTCCCTGGGCACTGCTGTGCAGGGAGCCTGACCCGTCTCGTTGCTCGGTGCAGAGCAGCCATTAATGGAAAGTTTCTGTGACTTTTAAGACTTTTTCCAGATGACATGCAGCCAATGGCTGGCGTGCCCGGGCCTCTTTCCTGTGTGGTGGCTGCAGGGGAAGAGCCGGGGCTGTTGTTGCACAAGCAGCTCTGCTGCCTCAGCTCGTGCAGCTGCCAGGGCGCCTCAGGCTCTGTGCTGGGGTGGTGCTGAGCTCACGGATGCTCCTGGGAGCAGTTCAGGACTCCAGGAGGTCCTTGCAGATGCATTTGGAGACTTAAATTCACTACTTTTCACCTGGAGAGTGTGAGCTCCCAGCAGAGCAGTGACTGTGTGGGACTTTGGCCAGAAGCTGACTGCACTGAGAGCCTGGGCACGCCTTTGTGGTGTCACTACGAGGTTAGAAGGTGGAAGTTTCATGTGCTTACACATGTAAGGAGCCCTTAAATGGAATAGGAACTATTCGGGAGCGAGTGTGGCAGCAGCAAGAGGCTGTTGTGTAAGCCAGCTGTCTGTGTAATGGCAGGGTGCACTGCTGGCCATCCTCAGGGTGCACAGCCGGGCTGGAATGGTTCTCCTGGAACTGGTAGAGCTTGTAGCAGCCAGCCATAAACCCTGTGTGGCACCTGGGGATGCAGTAACTGCGTCCTGTTGTGCAGGTTGTGGACAGCAGCAGACATGGAGAGGCTGGTGGAGCGCCTGGAGAAGGCTGTGGAGCGCCTGGAGAACGTGTGCCAAGGCCCTGGCATGTGTGGGGATTCCTCTGCCAAAGGTGAGGCCCAGGGCACCCCCAGGGCACTGCAGAGCTGGCACAGGGCTCACTCTGGGGCAGCCAGGCTGGAGGGGGCTGCCCATGGAGATAAAAATTGTGGCTGCAGCACTTCCCCAGCCTGGGCTCAGCCTCCTGCAGGTGGGGGGTGCTGTGGCAGCCTGGGGGTGCTCCTGGTGATCTCTGTGCTCTGGCTTTCCCACAGGAGTGGCTCAGTACGTGCAGGCTTTCGACGCCCTTCTGGCCGGGCCCGTGGCTGAGTACACCAAGATCAGCAGAGAAGTCGGTGGGGATGTGCAGAAGCACGTAAGGACCCCGTTCCCCCTCTGCTCCAGGGGTGCTGCCTCTCCTTAGGGCTGCAAGGGCCAGATTTGCTGTCAGAAGCTGCATTCCTCTAGCACTGTGTCCCAAGACCTTTAGAACCCCTGAGGGTTCAAAGCAGATGCCCAGATAACTCCAGGTTGCCACCTACACACTCAGGGTGAACCAAACCTTCTCCTGGAAATCCTGAAGTGCCTGGCTGTGTCCAGACCTCCTTCAGGAGGCCTGAAAGCTCCCCAGCTCCCTCTGCTGAGGTTCCCCTGGGGATGGGTTCCTCCAGGAATGTGTTTTGGGTTGGTGTGGGTGGTTCCTCACAGCTGGGGTGGTTTGTTGTGTTTCACAAGGGAATCTCCCTCATGTTTGTGTCTGTCCTCAGGCTGAGATGGTCCATGCAGGCCTGATGAGTGAGAGGGCTCTTCTGGTGGTGGCATCCCAGCATCAGCAGCCAGCAGAGGTGAGTGTCCCTGTCCTGCTCCAGTTCCTCTTTTGGCCCAGCTGTGAAGGTGTTCACAGGGGTCCCAGGATGAGGGAAGAGATGAGGATCTGACTCCATGTCTCAGAAGGCTGATTCATTATTTTATCATATATATTATATTAAAACTATACTAAAAGAATAGAAGAAAGGATTTCATCAGAAGGCTGGCTAAGAATAGAAAAAGAATGGAATGATAACAAAGGCTTCTGTCTCAGAGTCTGAGCCAGCTGACTGTGATTGGCCATTAATTAGAAACAACCACATGAGACCAATCACAGATGCACCTGTTGCATCCCACAGCAGCAGATAATCAATGTTTACATTTTGTTCCTGAGGCCTCTAAGCTTCTCAGGAGGAAAAATCTTAAGGAAAGGATTTTCCATAAAAAAATACCATGGCTGCAGCCCAGCTGTGACAGCCCAGGTTCCCCCAGCACTCACAGGCACCCCTGACCCGAGGGCAGAGGTTTCTGATCAGGGGTTTCTGATTAGGGAATTTCTGATCAGGGGTTTCTGACCAGGCATTTCCCACACTCTGAGGGCATGAACTGCTCTGGGTTCTCCCCAATACTGGGCAGAACCCTGGATGTTGGTTCTGGGAGCTGCAGAGCTGACATTTCCCAGTTGTTACAGCAGCTGTGGGGCTGTCAGCTCCCAGCCTCTGTCTCCAGTTTCACCTGGCACCAGCTCTGCTCAATCAGTGCTCCCTGAGAAGCTGCAGACAGGAGCTTGTCTGAGCCAGGAGCCACCCTGGGATTTGTGGAGCTCCTGCTTTTCATTATGTGATGCTGCTCAGAGACTTTCAGGCATCAAAACTCCTCCAGGAGCAGAGCAGACACTTGTCTCTGCTGAATGGCCTCTGAATAATGGCCGGGCTTTTAGGATTGATTTGTCCTTAGCAGGTAATTTAACACTTTACCCTGGGCTGCTGCTTCTCAGCAGGATGTGTGCCTGAGAATCTGATCCTGAATGCATTGGCTCTTCCCTGCTGAGAACTGTATTTTCCTGAGCAACAGGATCCCACCTTGCTTTTCTCTGCAGTTATTATCTCACTCAGTCGTGCCTTCTACTGTTACATTGTGGGAGCTGGATTGCTGTGCTCCTTTCCTGTTCACTGCAAAATAGATCTGCATTTTTTCCCCCAAAGTCAGCGTTGGAGGGTTGCTCTGTTCCACCAGGCTTGCTGGGATGCAGCTCTGTGTAGCCTCTAGCCTGAGAACCTGCTTACAAATCCCACGGCCACGTTATTTAAATAAAGGATTATGAACAAAGAGCAGCCTTAATCTAGGGTAGCTCTTTGTGCAGGTTGTCTGGCAGGAGTCTAATTCTGGAGCAGCTGGTTTAAAATGCAAAATGTGTGAACTCTCAGTGCTTGTGCTGAAGAATTTCCCCATCCTGGGACTGGAATGTGCTGCTGGGCTGGAGCTTCTGAAAGTGTGGCCTGGCCAGCAGTGCTTGGGACCTCTCAGTTTTCATCTAAACAGAGATGAAAAAGCAGCAAAAGCAGAAGCTGAGGTTTTGGAAGGCAAGTTTTGCCCAAATTTGTCCCTCTCTGCTGCCACCAGCAGGAGACTCTCACTAAAGGAAGGAAAAGTTTCCTCAGAGGCATCTCTGGAAATGTGGAATTGGCTCTTTGCTGTCTCTGACCCCAGAGCACTTCTGGCACATCCAGTCAGCATTCCAAGGGAACAGCACACAGGAACAAACTTTTACCATCCAAGTAGTGAAGGATTGGCTCAAGAAATAGCTGGAATCCTCAAATGTGGCTTGGTGGGGGTGACCTTAGAAATTGCAGGGACTCTGGTTGAGGATGGGCTGTGGGTGCCAGCACCCCTTTCTCCGAGGGTTCATGGAGGAGAGGAAAAATTCCACAAACTGTGTTGGAACAAAAGAACCCAGGAAAGGCAAATGCTATTTCTGTCCTCGTTACTAACAAGCCCTGTCAGTGTCTCCTGGATTGAACATGAGTCACAGATCTTGGCGTTCTCCCACGGCGCCGATCCGATGGGAGCAATGACTTCAGCTGGAGGAGCTGACTGTGGGACCAGGCCTGGACAGGAGCTGCAGCAGCCACTGCTGCCAGCTGGAGTCTTGTTCTGAGTCCCCACCAGCTCAGCTGTGCAGCCATTGCAGAGCCATTCCAGTGCTAATTAATCTCTTTAATTGCCCTGTCCCCGTGTGTGTTTGCAGAACGCCTTCTCAGAGCTCCTCAAGCCCATCTCGGAGCAGATCCAGGCTGTGCAGAACTTCAGGGAGAAGAACCGTGGCAGCAAACTCTTCAACCACTTGTCAGCAGTCAGTGAGAGCATCCCAGCCCTGGGCTGGGTGGCCATGGTGAGGATTCCATGGGAAGGGAATTTCCTTGGGCTGCTCGGGAGGTTCTGGAGGGCTGCTCAGTGCCAACGTGTTCTCTCTGCCCTAGGCTCCAAAGCCTGGTCCTTACGTGAAGGAGATGACTGATGCTGCCATGTTTTACACCAACAGGATCCTCAAGGAGTACAAGGATGTGTAAGTTCACCTTTTCTCCCAGGGCTGGTGTTGAGCTTGGCCAGCTGGGGCTGTGTGAGTGTTCACAGGGGTCTGAGGATGAGGAAGGGATGAGGATCTGACTCCATGTTTCAGAAGGCTTGATTTATTATTTTATCATATATATTATATTAAAACTATGCTGAAAAAATAGAAGAAAGGATTTCATCAGCAGGCTGGGTAAGAATAGAAAAAGGAGTGATAACAAAGGCTTGTGGCTTGGACAGAGAGTCTGAGCCAGCTGACTGTGATTGGCCATTAATTAGAAACAACCACGAGTCCAATCCCAGATGCACCTGTTGCATTCCACAGCAGCAGATAACCATTGTTTACAATTTGTTCCTGAGGTTTCTCAGCTTCTCAGTAGGAAAAATCCCAAGGAAAGGATTTTCCATAAAAGATGCCTGTGACAGGGCTGCTCCAGCATCTGCCCACAGCCGCTTCCCTCAGCCTTTAATTCCTCGTCTTTGTGTTCTCAGAGATAAAAAACAAGTGGACTGGGTGAAAGCTTACCTGAGCATCTGGACAGAGCTGCAGGCCTACATCAAGGAGTACCACACCACAGGGCTGACCTGGAGCAAAACAGTGAGTGCTGCTGCAGCAGGGAGCCTGGGGAGGGTCAGCGGGGCAGGAGCGGGGCTGGTGCCAGCTCCTTTCCTCTTCCCTGCTCTTCCAGGGTCCTGTGGCCACAGCAGGGGCTAAAGCAGCCCCTGCCCCCCCGGCTGGGCCTGCACCCCCACCTCCAGGGCCTCCCCCTCCTCCTGCCCCCGTGAGCTCCAGCACGGACGACTCGGCCTCGCGCTCGGCGCTGTTCGCGCAGATCAACCGGGGAGAAGGGATCACCTCGGGTATGTGGGGGCTCAGCGAGGGAGGGACTGCTCTGCTGCTGCTCCTGCTGCTGCTCCTGCTGCTCCTGCTGCTGCTGCTCCTTGTTTTCCTGCTGCCCCTCAATGCACCTGCTTAAAAAAGACACAAAAACCCACCTGGCCCCACTCCGGGGCTGGCGCTTTCCCAGGGACAAATGTGTGGGGTAAATGTGGGGTAAATGTGGAGGGTAGCAGCCCTAGAAGGTTGATGAGTAGGAGGAAGATTATGAGGGATGTTATAGGGCTCATTTGTGTCCTTTTTTGTCTTGGGGTATTATTGGTTGTTTTGTGACTAGGTTGATAAACCATAGCTGGAGGGTTGAGAGTCAGTAATTCATTGATTGTCTAGGGAGGGAAGTGAGAGAGCTGGGAATGTTATTGAGATGAGGATTGTCACCCTCATCTGGCAGGTGAGGATTGTCCCCCTCATCATTGTCACCCTCATCTGGCAGGTGGAGCAAGGCATGAACTTGCAGCCGTAAACACCTGAGGCTGAGCCCTTTGATTCCCTGCATCTTTCTGGTGCAAAAAGTGCAATTTGGCAGCTGTTGTTTGCACAGAATTTGCCCTTTTTTGTGTTCCCTGGTGAGCACATCAGTTCAGGAGGTGCTGGGCTCAGGGCTTTTCCCAGCTGCAGAGTGGAAGAGCTGTGCCACACTCTGGTTCTGTGGTTCATGTTGTGTTCTTGTCATTATTGCAGCAGCATTTCCTGCTTCCTCCTTCCCTTCCTGTCACTCACACTTAGCCCCAGCCTCAGGAGTTTATTTGTGTTTTAACAAGTATTATCTGATGCCTGGTGTTTGGGGAGCTGCATTCCTGGAGGAGAGCTGGCTCTCAGCTTTGCCTTCTCTTGCAGGTTTAAGGCACGTCTCAGATGACATGAAAACCCACAAGAATCCAGCCCTGAAGAACCAGGGGGGCCCCGTGAGAAGCGGCCCCAAACCTTTCACTGCTCCCAAACCTGCCTGTAATGCAAACCCCTCCCCAAAGGCACCTCCTTTGCTAGAATTAGAAGGCAAAAAGTGGAGAGTGGTGAGTGCCTGGTGCTGGCAGGAGTGGGTTGGAGGGATGGGAGCTTTGGAGAAGCAAAGGGGGCTCTTCTGGAGAACTTTCTCCTGAGAGGAACCAGCCTGAAGGCACCTGATTGTTTTTAAAGGGATTTTCATGGATTAATTGCTCTGCATTCAGAAAATGAAGTGTGTTTCCCCTGCCTTTTCAGGAAAACCAGGAGAATGCCACTAACCTGGTGATCAGTGACACAGAACTGAAGCAGGTAGCATATGTTTTCAAGTGCACAAACAGCACACTCCAAATCAAAGGCAAGATCAACTCCATCACCCTGGGTGAGTGGGGAGAGCCCTGGGAGCTGCTCCTGCCTGCTGGTGTGTGTGTGCAGGAGCTGGGGCCTCCAAAACCTCTGTGCCCTGATCTGCTTTTCTTTGCAGACAACTGCAAGAAGCTGGGTCTGGTGTTTGATGACGTGGTGGGCATTGTGGAGATCATCAACAGCAGGGATGTCAAAGTTCAGGTGAGTAAAAGTTCTTGTTCTCTCTCCTGGCCCTGGAGCAGTTGTATTTCCAGACCAGGAGTGTGCAGCTGTGGAGAATACCCATGAAACACCATCTGTCCTTTGGGAAAGGGCTGACATTTGTGCCTTTGAGCTGTTTCAGGGTTTGGGTAAGAGCTGAGGCTCTGTGAGGTGGAAAGCACATTTGGCTGCCAAAGCAGGAGCACAGCAGCAGGGTTTATTCCAGTTCAGTTTGGGCATCTGATTTGGGATGGTCAGTTTGCCCACGTTTTGTTCTAAAGAAATCAGAGCAAGAAATTGGGGAAAATCACAAACAAAAACTTTGGATTTCTGCTAAAGATGGGAATATTTGAATCCTGTGCGATCGTCACGGGGAGGGCTTGGAGTCCAACCTCTTGCCTTGAAAGAAAACACCCCAAAAATGCTGTGGCTGTCCAGTTTAGGCTAATTGTGCTCTGGCCCTGCCAGGTCATGGGTAAAGTGCCAACGATTTCCATCAACAAGACAGATGGGTGCCACGTGTACCTGAGCAAGAGCTCCCTCGACTGCGAGATCGTCAGTGCCAAGTCCTCGGAGATGAACGTGCTCATCCCCACCGACGGGGGGGACTTTGTAAGTGCAGTCCTTTGGGAGGTGGAAAACTTTGTAAGTTGGCTTTGGAATCCTCCTGCAGCCTGCTGGGGGATGCAGGAGTTGTGTCTTGATAAAGCTCTGCAGGGAGTCTTGGTTACTGTGGGGTTTGGAGGTTGTGAATGATGATCTGATTTATAGAAGTAGCAAAAATACCTGTAAATAAGATTATTGCTGGTTTGTGAGAGCTGCTTATTTCTCAGGACCTCTTGGGGGCAGAACAGGCACCAGTGATGGTACAGGACAGCACAAAGCTGAGAAAAGAAATGCCTGAAGCAGTGGGAGTGGTTGCTAACTCAGCCATAAACTGATTTTTGACAACAATTCTCTGTTTTTACCCTCCAGACTGAATTCCCTGTCCCAGAACAGTTCAAGACAGTGTGGAACGGTCAGAAGTTGGTCACCACTGTGACAGAAATTGCAGGCTAAGCCGAAAAGCTCCAAGGCTCTCACCCTCCCCTGGCCCTGCTGTGGGACAAATCTGCTTTCAGATGATTTCTCTTAGATTTCTTGTACCTTTCTGCTCTCAAACTGCTTCTCTTCTACCCGAGAGACACAGCTGCCTGCCATCACTGAGGTTCCTGTGCCTGGGGCTTGGGGTAGGTGGTGGTTGTCACCTCTCTCAGCAGGAAGGTTCTTTTCTCTCTCCCCTTGTCCCATCTAACTGCACCAATCGATCAGAGTCTCGGTGAACTCCACAGCCAGTCCTGGCAGTTGGCTTTCAGAGTGTTGTTTTTGTATTGCCTTTAAGCAAAACTGGTCCACGTGAGAGGAATGTTGTCCCCTTTTTTACCAAGTGACAGTGTCTGTCAGAGGCCACAGCACCCAGCTGTCCTGGGCAGCTCCTGCAGGCTGCTCCCTCCAGCTCTCTGGAGCAGCTGCTGCCACCACAGGACACGGGAACGGTTTTGTCGGACCAAAGGCTGAGGACCTGGGCCAATTCCACCCTGATTTCTCTTCCATCATTCCCACTAGCTCAGTGCATTCCTGATTGTGCCATGACAGGAGGCTTTCATGCCCCAGTGCCACAGGAAGGCTGCAGTGGTGCCACCAGGGCCACCCAGCAGTCTGGCTGGTAGCTTGGAGCTGAGCACCTCTCATTCCATGAGCCCTCCACCTTCACAAGGCAACCTCTGCCCCAGGGCTTCCTTCCTGGAGCAGCTGAGCTCAGGTTCAGGCTGCCAGGATGGTTTTTCTCAAGCTGTGCCCTTCCCCAGAGGAAGGAGCTGCTCCATTCCAGGTCAGCAGTGCAGAGCTGTAAATACCAGAGTTGGATCAAGTCGGTTCATCACTCTCTTCCTCATCTGCAATCAGCCCCCTCTGAATCCTGTCCTTTTTCCCCTCCTGTTGCTTGGCTCTTTATTTTGGTGGAAGCTTTGTAGCCTCTGTTCCAGGGCCCTGGAGCAGAGTGATGGATCTCACAGTACTGTACTGACCCACAAAGGGAGCTGCACGTGCTTTGACCTTCATTTTTCCAACGCCTCGGGTGGCATAAGCATATCTGAAATGCATTTCTTCTGTAAAGTGTCAATGTTCTTTTTCTCTAGTACAAAACTTGCAAAAAACAAAAAAAAAGGAAAAATTATGCAATTTTTTTTTTTTATTTTGAAACTGTCCTGTGACTTGTACTTGTCTTCTCCTGAGGCTTGTGAAAAAAACCTTTCTTATGTACTTAAGATTATACAGAAGATAGAATAAAGTTAATGCCAACTTGCTCATTACTGTGGCTCTTGTATCATTTTTGAGGGGGACAAGTTCCCAGGAATACTTTCCCAGAATTTCCTCAGCTCCCCTCCAAACACAGCAGCTGTCCAAGCTTTTATTTAGTTAGTTAGATGGCAAGTTCTTTATTGATTTGTTGTACAAAAGAGCATAAACCAAGGCATTAGTTGAAAACTGTTCAAGCTGTTAATACTGCTGAATTCTAAACCCTCTTTATTTTCCCAGAAACCCCAAAATTTGGCCTTTTCCCCCCTGCTGAAGCAGGGGCTGTGACATGATTGCCCTGCCTACCATGAGAGTTTTGCTGATCCCTGCATTAGTGAGCTGGGTTAATGCTGCCTGCAGGAACAGGGGGTGGAGAGCAGCTCTGAGAACTGGGGTGGATTCACCAGGGCTGTGTCAGAGTCAGGGCAAGGCTCAGCCCAGCTGGGAGTGCAGTTCCAGCCTGGCAAAGCCCCCTGAACCAAAGCCCCTCTTGTTCCCCTCCCCGATCCCTGCAGGCCTGCATGCCCCAAGGGCTGTGCACAGTGGCTGGTGTGAGTTACAGTGAAAACCCTGCCCAGGGAGCTTCACTGCAGGAAGGGGAGGATGGTGCTGTCAAACCACTCTTCTGAGAAGTGCAGGTGATCCCCCTGCACCCCCAGGAACACCAACTTCCCCGCCTTGTCCATCTGCTGCAGCCCCAGGCGATCCTGTGGGGAGAATGGGGAGATTCCAGCTCTGCTCTGCTCCTCCAGGAGGGGAAAAGGGATTCCAGGAGCAAAGCTTGGAGCAGAGCTCATGAGGCACTGAGGGGACCCTGGGCCAGGCAGGAACCTCCAGAGTCACTCCCTGGGTTCCACCAGTGCCAGGAGTGGCTGCAGGGAAATGTCCCCTGCAGGGAAATGTGCCCCCAAACCAGCAGCTCCTGGCAGGGGAGGCAATGCCCCAGGAGTGACAGCAGCAGGGCTGTGGGACCCCAGGGACAGGAAAGGGGACACAGCAGAAGCCCCCAGCACTCACCTCTTTGTACAGCGAGGTCTCCTGCAGTGGGATGGTCTCCTTGGCTTGGCCACTTTTGTAAAACCCAAACCACTGCATAGAAATGGATAAAAAATGAAGGAGCAGCTGCTGAAGGAATGCCAGGAGCCAAGGGGGCTTCCAGGGCAGTGTCAGGCTGGGTTTGTGCCCAGGCTGCCACCAAAGGACAAACCAGAGACAAGGAAGCCCCAAGAGCTGCCCTGCCTTCCTCACCTCAGAGATTGGAGGGTCCACCATGGTATCATTGAGGAATTTCACCATCACAAACTTCTTCAGAGCCATCAGGTTCTTCTTGTAGGTCTCATTGATGCCCTGGATGGAAGCAGAACACATCCAAGCCACTGCAGAGCCCAGAGAGAGGGAAACTGCTCAGCCTGAGCCCTCAGAGGGCAGAGTGTCCTTACCCTCTCCTGGTTGATGTCAGCCAGGAAAATGCTGTTTTTCCTGTACTCCTCCTCCTTCAATGGGTCATGCCAATACTCTGCCTGCACCAAGCTGCAGAGGGGACAAAGCAAAGCTCAGCCTGGAGAGGCAGAGCTGCTCCTGAGCCTGCCCTGGGGTGTTTTAGTGTTTTTTTATTTGGCATGTTCAGTGTTTCATTTGTAGTCTTGTAATCCCTCTGTATTTTCCTCCCTCTGTCTTTAGAGTGGCACAGACTTGTCTTTTATTGTTATTCAGTTTAGTTAAGTGTCAGTTTGTTTGTTTGGTACCTACCTACTCCCTGCCGAGTTTCAAACCTCCTACCCCTTTCCCCAGAACCTTTCTCACTCTCCCTCAGTGTTGTATCCTTCCAAACCCATTAGTTTACTTAAGCTGTTCTCCTGCCTTGCAATCCTTCACTGGTGTACACATTGTATTCCCTGCCCTGTGTTCCACCCCCAGTTCTCCTGATTAAAGGCTGTATCCTCCCCTGAGACCTCCCCCTGTTTATAAGCTGTTGTTTGCCCTCACACTATGTATGCCTCAACTAAACCCCAGCCCCTGATTTTTTATCATGCTCACCTCATGACTCATTTTCTCTTCAATTATCCAACCCAAACTTCTGTCATTGGTATCAATAAATCCCCCTCTAGCAAACCACCCATTGCTCCAAGCACTTCCCCCTGAACCTGACCATGAACTTCAGCTTCTTCCACCAATTTTCAAGCCCGTCCTTCCTAGGAATCCCACTAATCCTCATCTCAAAACATTCCCAGCTCTATTACCACCCTCCCTAGACAATCAATGAATTACTGACTATCACAGACATCTTTTATGGAAAACTCTGTCCTTAGGATTGCTCCTCCTGAGAAGCTGGGAGGCCTCAGGAACAAAATGCAAACAATGGTTATCTGCTGCTGTGGAATGCAACAGGTGCATCTGGGATTGGTCTCATGTGGTTGTTTCTAATTAATGGCCAATCACAGTCAGCTGGCTCAGACAGAAAGCTGAGTCACAAACCATTGTTATTCATTCTTTTTTTATTCTTAGCCAGCCTTCTGATGAAATCTTTTCTTCTATTCTTTTAGTATAGTTTTAATGTAATATATATCATAAAACAATAAATCAGCCTTCTGAAACATGGAGTCAGATCCTCATGTCTTCCCTCACCCTGAGACCCCTGTGAACACCATCACAAGTAATCAACTCTCAACCCTCCAGGTACGATTTAACAACCTAATTACAAAATAATTAATAATACCCCTAGAGAAAAAAGTGTTGTTCTCAGTTTGGAGCCTGGGATCCAGGACTTGGGGAGTTTTACCATCAAATAAAGTTAAATAAAGTTAAATAAAGTTCCCCCCCAGGCCCGTGCTGCTGCCTTTTGTTTCTGTGCTGAACCCCCACTGGCAGCTGGGAGTCTGTGGAGCCCAGAAGGAGGAAAACTGGCAACACTGGGGATGTACTCACTGCTCCTGCACTGCCTTGCTGTAGGCCCCCAGGTCCAGGGTTCTGCGGATCCAGTCGCACAGGTGGGAGCTCTCCCCGGGGCAGCGAGGGAATCCATAAACCCCTGGGCAGGACAGAGCCAGAGCCAGAGCCAGTCACCAACCTGGGCCCTCCTGCTGCACAGGAGCCTCCTCTTGCACAGCAGGAGCACAGTCACCCCGGGGATCAGGCAGATTTTGGCCCTGCAAGATCTCACACAGCCCCTCCTGCCCTGAGCTGGGGCACAGATAAGGGATGGGGGTGCTGGGGGTTCCCCACTAATCCTCCCTCTCTGCTACACACAAACAGCTCCAGGAGCTGTGGGATTCTCAGGGCAGAGTATCTGGAATTCACTCTTAAATTCCTTTTTACAAGTCCCTCTCCTTGGGGCTTTGCAGGGAAATGTCCCCCCAAACAAGCAGCTGATTTTACAGTCAGCTTCAGGATGCTGACTGTAAAATACCCTCGTGACCCAGAAGGTTCAGTTTCACAATTTTCACAATTTCTGTAGGAATTTCCTCACAAAATAACTCATCCCAAGAGCTCCCAAGGTGGGTAAGAATCCTACCCAGGCAGAAGACAGAGGTTCCTTTCCACTGCCAATTAAGCAAGATCAAGATAATGAAATCAGCAAACACTAATTGGGCCAAAGACATCACCAGATCCAGCCAGGAACAAAGGGACAATTTAACTGGTGAGAAAGTGATCAGAGTCTAGGGAAGAGCCCCCAAAGGTGCCCAGGAGCTGTGCCAGGGGGCAGACACTACCTTGGTGCTGTCCTCCAACGGAGATGAGGCTGAGCATGGGAGGAGCAGGGCACCTCTGGGCCACAGCCCTCCTGTGGGGAAGAGCAAAGACAACACAAATTCACAGAATTCTCAGAATCACCGGGTTGGAAAAGACCTAAAAGATCATCAAGTCCATGCCCCAACCCCTCAGCTCACCCCTGGCACCCAGTGCCACATCCAGGCTTTGTCAAACACCCCCAGGGATGGAGACTCCAGCACCTCCCTGGGCAGAACATTCCAGAACTTTATCACCCTTTGTGTAAAAATCTTTTTCCTGATATCCAACCTAAATTTCCCCTGGTGCAGCTTGAGGCTGTGTGCTCTCATTCTGACAGTTCTGTGTGGGCTTGCCAAGGGACTTGAACCCTGCCTGGAAGAGCAGGAAAACAGAACCTGCCCCCTTGGAGCACTCCTGTGTCACTGTGATATTTTATGAAAAATCCCCTCACCAGGATTTCTTTTCCTGGGAAGCTGAAAAACCTCAGTTTCTTCATGTTTTCTCCTCTGGAATGTGGTCTGGAGATTGTTTATCCAAACATGTGAATTGTTTTTAATTAATGGCCAATCACAGCCAGCTGTGTCGGACTCTGAGTCTGTCACAGGTTTTTATTATCATTATTTTCTTGCCTTCTGATGTCTCCTTTCTCTTTCTTTAGTATAGTAATATAATATAATATAATATAATATAATATAATATAATATAATATAATATAATATAATATAATTAATGTAATTAATATAAGATATTATATGATATGATGTAATTTATGTAATTAATGCAATGCAATGCAATGTAATGTAATGTAATATATATCAGCCTTCTGAGAACATGGAGTTAATTCTCATCTCTCACTCATCCTGGGGACCTCACAACACCACAATCCTGCTTTCAGGAATTAACATTTTGTGTCTGCTGAGCACTTCTAAAGGGCTATAAATGAGGATCTGACCCCCCCAGAGCCCCTGGGCTGGAGCAGAGTGCAGACTTACAGGAACTGTGAGTCTGTGCAGGTTCTGTGTGGGCTTGGGCACTGCTGCAACACTTGCCAGGGGATTTAACCCTGCCTGGGAGAGCAGGAAAACACAACCCGCCCCCTTGGAGCACTCCTGCCTTTAGGAATTTAACATTTTGTGTCTGCTGAGCACTTCTGAAAGATCACAACGGAGGATCTGAGCCCCCCAGAGCCCCCGGGCTGGAGCAGAGAGCAGACTCACAGGAACTGGCCTCCCTGGGAGAAGCCCATGGCGTTGTAGCCGCGCTGCAGCTGCGGGTCCCGGGCCAGCTGCCCGCACACGTCGCTCAACTGCGCGTTGACGTTCATGAAGAAGCTGTTCTCCACGTCCTGGGGACCAGAGCAGGGTGCAGCATTTGTACCTGTGCTGGGGCTGCTCTGAGCCCTGCAAACGCATCGCTGACATTTGTGGTTTACAAAGAGGACCCGAGCTTTGACGGGACAGAAGTGAAATTCCTGTTCTGAGACTTCTCTTCACCTTCACTTCCCTTTCCCCTCCTGCTCTGGCTGGCAGAGCTGCCCCACGTGGGGCACATTTCCCCAAACTTCTTCTCAACTTGAATCCCTTCAGATTTTGTTCAAAAAATTAAAAATCAGAACCCAGAATCTCCAGAACCCAGAAAACCACCTACATTACACATTATTATTTAAAGAAATTCCACAGCACTACAAAATCCTGTCAAACCCCATGAAGGTGCAGCACTTTGATTGACTGTAATCAGATTGATTACACTGAAATAAATAAATGTTTGCAGATGAAGGAGCATGGCCAGGGATAAATCCCTGCCTCAGCACAGCCTCCCACGCGCTACCTGCACTGGTTGAGTGTGCTAATCACTGGATTTGCATATTAATCCAATTTAGGTCAGGGATTTGTTTTCCCCCAGTGCTTTTCTGCAGGCATTAGCTGGACTTTATCGGGTTCTACCTGTCAGAGCTGTTTACCTCAGCGAGAACAAAAATTGGCCGGGAAGCAGGGCAGGAATCCCGCTGGAATCCTGTTAGAAGCGCGGGCTGCAGCCCTCAGCCCCGCCCGCCCGCCCGCAGCCCCGCGGGTGACACGCGGCTCACCTGGATCAGGCTGCTCCCGATCTTGAGCGACAGGACGTAAATCCCGGGGATTTTCTTCTCCACCAGTTTTTTGATGTAGCCCATGCTCACCGGATTGCAGCAGCTGTCTCCTACAAGAGGGAACACCGGGATGCGCCACCACGCCACGGCCCCGAACCTCCACAGACAACCGCCAGCCCAGCGGCCACGGCACCGGGAGGGGCAGCACCTCCCGGTCCCCGCCGAGACCGGCTGTCCGGAGGAGGGGGACACCGGAACGAGCGCCCCTCGGTGCTGCCCGGTTCCCGGCCCAGCCCCGCCGCCCCCGCGGCCCTGGCGGAGGGTCCCGACTCACCCATGCCGTGCCAGATCACCAGGGGCGCGGCGGCGGCGGCGGGGCCCGGGCACAGCCCGAGCAGCGCCAGCACCGGCACCGCCACCCTGAGCGCCGCCATCTTGGCCCGTCACATGACCCGCCGGCGGCAATGGAGGGGCGGGGCCTGGGGGCGGGACCAATCAGGGGCGTGGATCCCGAATGGGGCGTGGTTTGGCGATTGGGGCGCGGTCTCGAGGCTCCCAGGACTGCGGGTTCGAGTCCCGCCGGTGCCGATCGCGCCCAGAAATCCCAAATTTGCCCAAATTTGCGGCCGCATCCCGCTCCTCCCGGGACACGCGGCCGGGAAAGCCACGAGGCCGCTGCCTGCGAGCTGCCCACGTGGCGCTGCATCCTCTGTGCCCTGCCGTGCGTTGGGAATGGGCTGGGCACACCCTGGCTGTTTCCTGCTCCGGCGGCGGGCGCTTGGCGCTGCAGCCGCCAGGAAGTTTTTCTCAGCGCCGAGGGAGGAGAAGCCTTCATCGGCCATTCAGCCCTTCCAGCACAGTGCTGTAAAGCACTTCCCGTTTCCTCCCAGGGGATGCTGCTCCCGGCCCCTCCCCGGTGCCTTGGCTGCAGTCCCGCGGTTGTTTTGGTCCTTCTCAAGTGGCCTTGGCAATAATCAGCGTGCCAGGGGCGGGCATCAGCACCAACACGTGGGTATCGCACGTCTCTGCCCTCCCTGGCACCACATCCTTCCCTTTCCCTGTCCCACGAGCAATTCCTGCAGTTCCTCTGCAATTCCTGCTCTCCCCTTTCTTCTGCTGGAAGTTAAGGGGCGAAATAAAGGCTTAAAATCCCCCCCTATTCTTGCAGGGAGGTGAAATAAAGGCTTAAAATCCCCCCCATTCTTGCAGGGATGTGAAATAAAGGCTTAAAATCCCCCCATTCTTGCAGGGATGTGAAATAAAGGCTCAAAATCCCCCCATTCTTGCAGGGAGGTGAAATAAAGGCTTAAAATCCCCCCCATTCTTGCAGGGATGATGCTAAGGGGTGAAATAAAGGTTTCAAATCCACCATATTCTTGTAGGGACATCCTAAGGGGTGAAATAAAGGTTTAAAATCCCCCCCATTCTTGCAGGGAAGTGAAATAAAGGCTCAAAATCCCCCCCCATTCTTGCAGGGAAGTGAAATAAAGGCTCAAAATCCCCCCCATTCTTGCAGGGATGTGAAATAAAGGCTTAAAATCCCCCCATTCTTGCAGGGATGTGAAATAAAGGCTCAAAATCCCCCCATTCTTGCAGGGAGGTGAAATAAAGCCTTAAAATCCCCCCCATTCTTGCAGGGATGATGCTAAGGGGTGAAATAAAGGTTTCAAGTCCCCCATATTCTTGTAGAGACATCCTAAGGGGTGAAATAAAGATTTTAAATCCCCCCATATTCTTGTAGGGACATCCTAGGGGGTGAAATAAAGGTTTAAAATCCCCCCCATTGCTGCAGGGACGTTGCTCAGCCCTCCAGGCAGCGCTCCTGCAGTGAGGGAAGGGACAGAAGCACATCCCTGGATAAAGCCAAACCTGCTCCCAGCAATGAAAGAAGAAAATTCCTTCCCTTGCAGTGAATCGAGACACAGAGCCCACCCCCTGTCGCAGAGAAAATGTGGTGGTGGCACCTGGCCAAGCAGAGCTGGGGACTGTTCTGGGGGCAGGGATGAGTCAGAGCAGGAAGAGCTCCCTGTGGGACCCATCTGGGCGGATCTGGGGATGGGGATGGGGAGAGGCAGTGCTGAGTGGGCAGCTCTGAGCCAGGCAGGGAAAGCTTCCTGAACTCAGCAGAGAAATGCCAAGGGAGGAAATGTCTCTGCAACAAGATGGGATGTGGCAATTCTTCCCTGGGAGGGCGCAAAGCCCTGGCAGAGGTGCCCAGAGCAGCCCCTGGATCCTGGCAGTGCCCAAGGCCAGGCTGGGCAGGGCTGGGAGCACCCTGGAACAGTGGAAAGTGTCCCTGCCGTGGCAGGGTGGCACTGGAGGGGCTTTGAGATCCCTTCCAACCCAAAGCACCCCATAATTCTCTGATTCTCCACGTCTGGAGTGGAGCAAAGCTCTCTGCTGCTGGCAGGAGCCAGGAGCACAGGATGGGATGGGCTCACACCATCAGTGGTCACACAGAGACAAAGGGAAGGGTGACACCCTGAGCTCTGTGCTGTCCCCCAGCACCCCCAGAGTGGCTGGGACAATTCCTCCTCCCTCTCTGCAGCCCTCAGCTGTCACCCTGATTTTTTAAGATTTTCCAAACCTTCTGATGTTGACATTCTTGTAATGAACTTCCTCATACACCTCCTGTAAATAACTGATTGTTTTGCATTATTTTTTTTTATGGAGGAGGAGAAATCTGATGGACTGTTGGTTTGTCCAGTGGAGAGGTGGCACTGTCACCCTGCAATCCACTGCCACTTTTGGGAAATCTGTAAATGCTGGAGTCAGAAAACAGAAAGTTTTTCTTCACCTGGAGAGCAGCAGTGGTGTCCTGTAGTGACACTGAGATTCTCTGATCTGGCAGACCATGCAGGCTGGGCAAAGGAGGGCCCTGCTGTGGAGAGGGGAGGGGGCACAGCACAGCACCCCCAGCCCCCTGTGCCCGTGGGGAGCAGCCCTGCAGCACAGGATTGCTCCTGGGTTGCTGGAATCCTTTGGATCCATGGATTGCTGGCAGCTGGAAGCCAGCCCAGCCTGCAGCTCTTTCCAGCAGAGCTGTTCCTGGATGAAGGAAATCCAGAATGAAGCAGCGATGTTGCTTTTGAACCAGAGGCTTTTCACACCCTCTGCACGGAGACTCCTGACAGGTTTTTTTTTCTCTCCTTAATGAGACAAGCTGATTATTCATTTATCCTTCATCCTCGCTTAGAAGCAACTGGGGCAAAAAATAATTGACGGCATTACACGGCCTTGGGGAGGCAGGGAAAGGGGATAAACAGGGAGAGCCTTGAGCTGCTGCCATCCTCACTGAGTGTGAGCCTCATTGAAGGCATTTTCTGCTCAGGATGTGGCCACTGAGGAGAAGCTTGGACTCCAAAGTGGCGTGAGTGAAGCTGAGTGCAGCAGGGAATGGGCTGGCAGCCTCCCAAGAGGATCCAGATCCCAGACTGAGCTCTTGAAACACACCAACACCTTCCTGAAAGAGTGAAGTGAAACTGGACTGCCTTCCCAGGTCTGCTTCAAGGAATTCGGGGCTGTGAGGATGTGAGAGGCTCTGATAACCACACTCGCTGGGAGCTGCTCCAATATCGAGTGCAGCATCTCCCACCAAGGCTGCTGCTGGGGATTTTATTTTGGCTGAGAACAGCCAATGAATTAAATGGTATTAAACTATAACTGCTCTGGGGATCTGAGCCTGCCTTCCCCTGATCCTTGCTCCAAGGAAGAATGAACTTTGGTTTGGATTTTTGCTAAGATATGTCTATGCTAAGTCAAGAACTTTTATTTCTTCTTTTTCTGTTGTTTTGGTTTCATGCTCTGCCAGTGAGGGAGCTCCCAAAAGAAGCTGGGGAGTGTAGCTAGGACAGCTGATCCCAAAGGAATAGCCCACAGAGGGAAAGTCATTCCCAGTATAGAACTTGACGTTCAGGAAGAGTTCTGGCATCAATCAGGGCTGGTGAACAACTGCATTGCGCATCACATGTTCGGGTTGTTTTCCCTCTCTCGGTTAATTGTAATTACTGTAAATATTTACCGTAATTACCGCGTTTGGCTTTGTTGTCAATAATGAGCATTAATTAATGGCGGTTGCCATGGCAACCCAGCCCTCCGCCCGCCAGGGGGCGCCGCCTCCCCGCGCGCTCCCACAATTCCCCGCGGCCGCGCCCCGCCCGCCTCTTCCCCGCCTCCATCATGGCGGTGAGTGCCGGGCCCGCGGCCCGGGCCGCCTCCATCCGCCGCCATCCGCGCTCGGCGGGGCTTTCCCGGGCGCGGCCCGTGCGGGCGGGAGCGGGGAAGGCCGGCGGGAACAGCGTGGGGCCGGGATGGCCGCGGAGGAGCCGGAGGAGCGGCTGCAGCCGTGACAGGCCGCGGTTCGCCCGGTGCGGGCGGCGCTCCCGGAGGGGCCGCGGTACCGGAGTTCGGGCTCGGCGGGGAGCGGGGCGCGGTGTCCGCCTGAGGAAACCTCTCTGCGGAGCCCCGGCGGAGCGTCCTGGGGCTGCCGGGGCGGGGGGCGGGAGCGGCCCGGGCAGCCCCGGTTACCCCCGGTGTGCTCTCTCCGCAGCAGGACCAAGGTGAGAAGGAGAACCCGATGCGGGAGCTGCGGATCCGCAAACTCTGCCTCAACATCTGCGTCGGGGAGAGCGGGGATCGGCTCACCCGCGCCGCCAAGGTGCTGGAGCAGCTCACGGGGCAGACCCCCGTGTTCTCCAAAGGTGAGCGGCTGCCCGGGAGCCCTGGATGTTCTCTCGGGTGTTTTCCGTCCTTCTCCCTGGGTGCCCTTCCCAGGAAAGGCTCCTTAAATCGGGAGAGTTGCTGGAGAATTGGGGAGATTCAATATTCAGGGATTCGTGCGCGTTTGTGCGTTTTAGTTCTGTGTCCAAACTCAGGCTGCTGCTTTGCCAGCATCCCTTAAGACAGAACGTGAAACTGCCTCCGTTCTTTGTGATTCCGTGAATTTTTTGGGTGTTGAGAAGCTCTGAATCCCCCGGGTGGGAATTCTCTGGCTGTCCCCTGAGTGTGAGTGTTGCTGCCCACAGCCCGGTACACGGTGAGGTCCTTCGGGATCAGGAGAAACGAGAAAATCGCTGTTCACTGCACGGTTCGTGGCGCCAAAGCAGAGGAGATCCTGGAGAAGGGGTTGAAGGTGAGGATTTTGGGCTGGATCTTTGCTTTGTGACAGAACAGAACTTTTCCTTTCTGCATAAAGGGGTGTGTGCTCTGAAATGCTGAGGTGATCCAGATCCAGGTCAGACACACGGGGTGAACTGTTCACACTGTTTATCTGGGTGGTGTTTCAGCCTTATTTAAGAACTAATTGGTGCAGCAGCTGATTTTTTGGGGGTTTTTTCTTTGCTGCTAGGATTTGGAAGTAAAATTTTTGGGATAAAGACTCAATAGCTAATGAGTGATTTGGGGGTCTGGTAGCAGTGGGCAGGAGTTTGAATTCTGCTTCCAGTCAGGAACAAAATAACCAGCAAGAACCAACGTTTCAGGTGCGAGAATACGAGCTGAGGAAAAACAACTTCTCAGACACGGGGAACTTTGGCTTTGGGATCCAGGAACACATCGATCTGGGCATTAAATACGATCCCAGTATTGGGATTTATGGCCTGGATTTCTACGTGGTGAGTATTCCCTGCTTGCTGGGCTTGGGGGAAGGCTCCAGAAGGAGCCTGGAGCGAGCACTGCCTCCCGTGGACTTGCTGGAAGATAAATTTGGGTTTTGTTGACATTATTTTATGAGATTCCCGGAGCTGCAATTCCATAAAATCCCTGATTTATTACAAATCTCACAAAACCTCTTCAGAAGCAAATCCTGTTGCTCTGACAGCAACTCCTGGGATAACACAGAAATGGCAGCAAGGCATCACTGCTGAGGGAACTCCCGGCTTCTGTCCTGGAAAAGTGCTTAGTTTAGGGAAGCAGGAAGCACCAGGATGAAGCAGAGCTGTTGTTGGCTTTGTCCTGCAGGTGCTGGGCAGGCCGGGTTTCAGCATTGCTGACAAGAAACGCAGGACTGGCAACATCGGGGCCAAGCACAGGATTGGGAAGGAGGAGGCCATGCGCTGGTTCCAGCAGAAGGTACAGTCCCATCTCCCTGGAGTATCCCAAGGAGCAGCAGAATGCTCCTGGGAAGGCTGCAGCAAATCACTGAACAGATTTTGAGTGCTGAAATTGTGGATTTTTGCTGTCCCTGAGCAGTAGAAGCTGCTGCTACTGAATAGAAATATTTTGCTTTTTTTGGGTGTGCTGAACTGAAGAGCAGCTCTTGGCAGGAGAGCTGGGAGGAACAACCAGCTCTTGTGTAAATGGCTCCCAGAGTTTTTGGGGTTTGGGGATCGTGAGTGAGGAGGCGGCGTTAGGATTTGTTGGTCTGACACTGCTCCAGGCTCAGCTGCCACACTTGGAGGATGGAGAGATCCAAAAATAAAACAAAATTTTGGCCTTATCTGTCCATAAAATGAATGGGAGCTGCTGAAAGCTGGTTTGGAAATCTCAGAGGTGGGGACTGCTGATAGTTTCTTGGGTTTGTTGGTTTTTTTTGGATAAAAAGTGTGGAGTCTGCCTGGATCCACGCAGGTCACAGCCTGTGCAGGGAGGCCTCTGCCCGATCTTGCTGAATTCCTGTTTCCCCATCCTGCCTGGCTGTGTTAATGTGGCACAGTTGCCCTCAGGGCCCAGATTTTGGGCTGCTCAGACCAGCCTTGGAGGGTGTGGCTGCTTTTTCCAGGGATTTTATCTGAGCACAGCCCCTTGGACATTCCAGCACAGCACAGGGGCTGCAGGAAAACTGCTCTGCCATGTCCATGTTGGCTTGGAATGACTCTGGTGATTCAGGTTTTCTGCACAGCAGCACTGTACTTTTACCTGATGGTGATTTCTCACTGTACTTTTACCTGATGGTGATTTCTCACTTGTTCTTTTTTTTTCTTTTCCCCTCACAGTATGATGGCATCATCCTTCCTGGTAAATGAGCAGTTCCTGTTGCCAGAGAAGTAAATGAATTTTTCTAACCCCTAACTTGTGTTGTGAATTTTGTGGGGAAGCTGATGGGAATGAGGGTCCTTCACTAGTATGATTTGGCTTTTTTTCCCCTTTTTGTATTTTCCAATCCATGCTGCAATCCAGTGCTGCAGGCTGGGGAGCAAAGCTCTTCTGTATCTGCATTCCCTGCTTAAGCTTTGAGATGGAGGCAGCTCAGGGGACAGTTTCCAAGCTCCCAAAGTTTGCAGTGACCCCAAGCATCAGTGTGCCTCCTCAGCCAGCTGTCCCACACCCCTGAGCTCTGTCCTTCCTGCAGGTGGGTTCAGTCACAGCCAACTCCCAGCCAGCCTGCAAAATACCTGGGCACTGCTGCTCCAGGCACTCCATTGCTGCTGCTAATTCCTCCAGCCCTGATTTAGAAAGCAACAAAGGCTTTTTCCCCATTTTCCATTATTCAGCAGGTCCCAGCGCCACACAAGGTCTCTGCTGGTGCTGCCAGGTGTGTCCTGGCTCTGTGTGACTCACACACAGGCTGGGGCTGCTCTTACCTTGCTCTCAGACAGGTTTGTCCAGGGGGAAGCTCTGCCTAGTACCAGCATTTGTAAGTTGAGGCACAGAGACCCTCAGCTTTCCTCATACAACACCCTCTTCCCTCCTCCCAGCCAGCTGAGTGCTCTTATCAATTCTACGCTTCCAGCAGCCTTTTGGGGTGCTCTGAGGTCTGCCCCCTCGCTGAATCCCAGGGGCATGGAAAGGGCTGGGCTTGGGTCCACACTGAGACCTGGAAATGGCTGGACTCGGGTCCAGGCTCAGCTGAGACAGCTGCCAGCCATCCCAAAGAAAAGCAGCCATTGGGAGGCAACAGGAATAGGTGTGCCGTGACATTGTGTCAGGGAAAATATGTCTCCAGGTCTGGGCTCAAGTCAAGAAAGATGAGGAGCTGCTGGAGCAGGTCTAAAAGAGGGAACAAAGATGATTAAAAGACTGGAGCATCTCTCTGATGAACAGTCTATGGGAGCTGGGCCTGGTCAGGATGGAGAAGGGAAGGCTGAGAGGGGACCCCATAAACCCACAAAATATCCCCAAGGGTGTCAGAGGGGACCCCATAAACCCATAAAATATCCCCAAGGGTGTCAGAGGACAGTACCAGGCTCTGTTCAGGGACAGGACGAGGAGCAAGGGCCATTAAATAAAACGCAACGAGTTCTGCCTCAACGTGAGGAAGAACTTTCCATGAGGGTGGCAGAGCCCTGGAACAGCCGCCCAGGGAGGGCTGGAGTCTCCCTCTGTGGGGACATCCCAAACCCACCTGGACGTGTCCCTGTGCCACCTGCTGACCCTGCCTGGGCAGGTGTTGAACCGGACGATCTCCAGAACCGCAGCTCCTCCGGGATTGTGGCAGGGCCGGCACAGCCGCGGGGCCGCGCTCCCCTCAGGGCGGCGCTGCCAGCACTCAAGATGGCGCCGCTGCCAGCCCCCAACATGGCGCCCGCCGCCCTCTGCCCTCACCCGCCATGGCCGAGGCCGCGCGGCGCCGCTTCCGCTTCCTGCCCGCAGCCAAGATGGCGGTGGCGGCGGGGCAGCGCCGTGGGCCCGGCGGCCGCTGAAGCCGCTTCCGCCGCCGCCGGCTCTCCAGCAGTAAAAATGGCGGAGTCGGTGCTGGAAGTTGTGGGCCGGCTCCAGGCGCGGCTGGCGGGCAGCGCCGAGCCCAAGAAGGTGATGGGGGCTGCCTCGGCCCGCCGGGGTGCCAGCGGTGGGGACGGGGGTCGGGAGTGCGCGGTCGGGGCCTCCCTCCGCCGGGGCTTCCCCCGCGGGCAGCTCCGTGCCCGGCCGGGGCCGCGTTGCGTGGGCTGGGACGCGCGGGCTGCCCGGGGCTCGTCCCCGGCTCGCGGGCCCTGGGTGTCCCGTTGCGGCGGGCCGGTGTCGTCTGTGGGGTGTCCCCGTGGCAGTGGTGGGCGGGCGTCTCTTTTTAGGGTCCCCCCGAGACAGCCTTGGGGTGGTGGCAGGGGTCCCGTGGCAGATCCTCCCGCGACAGTGGCAGGCAGGGATCACTTTTGGGGTGTCCCGTGGCAGTGGCAGGCAGGGGTCCCTTTGGGGTCTCCTTTGGCTGGCTGGGGTCCGTTTTGGGGTCTCCCTTTTGGGGTCTCCCTTGGCAATGACGAGCAGGGGCCCCTTTTAGGGTCTCCCTTTTGGGGTTGTCCCTTGGCAGTGACGAGCAAGGATCCCTTTTGGGGCGTCCCTTTTAGGGTCTCCCTTGGCAGTGTCAGGCAGGGATCCCTTTTGGGGTGTCCCCTGGCAGTGGCAGGCTGGGGTCCCTTTTGGGGTCTTCCTTTAGGGGTGTCCCTTTTGGGGTGTCCCTTTTGGGGTCTCCCCTGGCAGTACCGGGCCGGGCTGGGCATTCGGGCAGCGGAGGGAGAGCTCTCCGGGAGAGCCGTGTCCCGGTGACGTGTTGGGTGGCGGAGCCGCGGCGCCCGTGAGCCCACGCAGGGAGGCCCCGCTGGGGGCCGGGGCTCCCCTCGTGTCCCCTCCAGTCCCCCCTGGCCTTGGGGGGACTCGCCTGCCTCCTCTCGCCCCTCTCCACCAGGGAATGTCCCCGCTGCCAAAATGTTCTGCTGCGGTGCTGCCCCGACCTGCCCCGGGCTCGCTGTGCTCGGTGACATTCTGGTGACAGCGGCCGTCCTGCACCAGAGCTGTTTTTTCTAGTGAGATTTGGAATTCTGGTGGAACTCGGGCGTGCTGTTACTCCGTTCTCCTGTTTGAAAGGGGGAGCATCTGCTGGGAGTATTCACACGTGCTGGGTTCGCGTTTTGTGTAATTCAGGTGAAGGAGGAGGCAGGCAGGGCTGTGCAGCTGCTCCGTGCTGGGCTGGCTCTGTTTCACCGAAACCAACACCTGCAGAACTCGCTGCCCGAGATCTCCCACCACCCAGGAGGAGGAGGAGAGGATGCTGGAGTGCTGACCCTTTGAAATGGGAGCCCCTGCAGGAGCTCCGGCCTGGCTGGGGGTGATGCAATGGGATCTGGTTACTCTCCTCACCCTCTCAGAGCAGGGTTGAACTGGTGGAGCCCCAAATGGAGCCGAGGGACTGCCAAGGAGGCAGATCCAGGGGGTCTGAGCTTCCTGAGATCGTGGGCAAGACTTGTAATATTGTTTCAGCGCTCTGTGCACAGAGAATTAGCTCTGCTGTTCCCAGCCCCTCGTGTGAGCTCGGGCAAGAGTGTTTCTGGAGCACTGCAAGCCCCGGGCAGTGTTTGCACAGCCCGGCTCTTTCTGCAGTGACCTCGTGGTGTGAAGTCGTTTCTTGCTCTGTTGATCCTGGGCGGTTTTGCAAGGGCAGGCAGAGGAGGTAAAGCAGGGTAATGACTTGAAAAGCTCTTTTCTTCCCCAGCAGAAAGGCCCTGTGACCTATATTCTTTACTTCTGATACTTTTCCAACCATATCCTCGGAAATGTTAGTGGTTTAAAGCCTGAATTTAGTTGCCATTGCATTGTCTTGATGGATCTTGTCAGGATCTTCCTTTGAAGAAATTTTACCCCATCAGCAGGACAAACCCACAGCATCCCTGGGTGCTGCCCACCCTTACACCATTTCCAGTCCTCACTCTTCTTGCCTGGTCCCTTAAAAATATTTTATCAGGAATGTGCAAGAATAATATTTGCCCAGTATGCCTTGCTGAAAGGTGTAAAGTGTTGTTATTCCTGGTTTGGGGTAAAAATTGGGCTGCTGGCAAGGAACAGCGCGAGTGAAATCTTGGACAGTGCTGTCATGGTTTGGAAAATGTCCTTTTTTTCCAGCAGAGGAGGTACAAGTTCTGCTCCAGGGCTATGGGAAGAAAGAGGAGAAGGAAAACATGAGCAAGAGCATCTTCATGGAGGCCAGGCTGTGCTGGAGCAGTTTGATATTAGTGTGTGTTTGTAGTGTGGTAACGGTCTGGCTGCCTTCTTTCAGGGAAAGAAAACGATCCACCCATGTTCAGCAGGACTTGATTGGAGCTGGAGCTCAGTTTTGTGGGTTGTGTCTTGATTGACTGAAGCCCTGCCCTGTTCTGGGGTGTTTTAGAAGAGTTTTGCCCTGTGTGTCTCACCAGACTCAAGCCTGGTGTTCTCTGTCTCCCACCTGGTCGCCTTTTCCTCGCAGGATTTGTGTGATCTTGGCTATTTCCAAGATGAGCTGCCAGATTTAGAATCCCAGGATTGTTACAGGTTGGAGAAGACCTCCAGGATCGAGTCCGACCTTTGATTCAACCTTTCCATATCAACTGAGTTCCACATTGAGTTGTTTCTTGAACACCTCCAGGGATGAAGACTCCACCACCTCCCTCCAATGCCTGACCACCTTTCTGTGAAGAATTTCCTCCTGTTGCCCAAAATTCCTTCTGATGTCCCTGTAAGCCTCAGTGGGATGAACTCCATCAGCTTGTTTCCAAAGGAAATAAAGTTTAGTACGAGTTTTTAAGCCTGACTGCATCAAAGTTGTCTCACTTGGTGCATCTCAAGCACAAGGACCATGGAGGAACCGACTGCAGTGGCTGTGGAATATCTCAGCTCCTCATGAGATGTGTTCTGGATCAAGTGTGTGGCTCCCCTGGTCTCCAGCCACACTGAGAACAGCATTGCCATTGAGAGCAGCACTTCTCTTCCTGGAACTCAGCCCTGAAGGCAGCAAATAACTAAAGAGCAAACAGAACTGTGGGAGATGCTGCAGTGGGGTGTAGCTAGAAAATATTTAGGGACACCAGAACGAGCCCTCCTTTGGTTCTGACTCTCACAGTGGGTTTTGTAAGCTCTGAAGAAACCTTTCTATGAATTTAATTACTCACAGAGATGCTGTTGCTTTAATATTTTCCTGTAGTCTTTTTCTATCTAGTACAAAAATCCATCCTTCTTTCCCTTCCTGCCCCCTTTGTTCACACAAATCCAAACTCTTTATTACCAATCCCAGAAGGATTTTGGCCTTCCCAGAGGGATCCTGAGCCCTGAACTGTGAGGAGAGGCAGCAGAGTTGGGCTCTGTCTCTGCTGCCTTTGCTTTGGTGCCTTCAGTTGCCAGCACTTGTTGAGCAGCTGTGCTGGCAAGGCAACAGCAGCCACCCTTGGTATCAGTGTTTCACTCTTCTAAACCAAGAAAACCGAAACCTTGTGTCACAGTTATTAGGTCCTAAATAGAAAGGGGTGGTTTCTAGTGAGCAGAAGTTGTGGTTTTGCTCATGTCAGCGGAACCCTTCTCTGGGTGTCGAGGAGTGTTTCCTCTCAGAAAGCAGAACCCTCCTCAAACAGGTTCAGGGAACTCCTTTCCCTCCAGAGAGACCTGCAAACCTGCCTGGTCCTTGCAGGGTGGCTGTGGGGATGCCTGGGTGTCAGCTCAGGCTGACACTGCTGATCTGAGCACGAGCACAGTGCTTCAAAGAGAAGATCTTGTGGATCAGGGGCAGCCCTTTGTATGGCATATAGCATAGGAGTGCTGAGCACAGCCTGGGCTCCATAGGGGCTATAATAATGGGAATGCTGATGAGGCTGGACTGTGGCTATAGCTGAGCTGTGGGAAATGATGTGAGGGGCAACAGTGCTGTCAGATGTGTTCTACCATGTACTGGAGCTCCAGAGCCAACAGCCATCGTGGGGAGGCCATGTCCCCAAGCACCTGGCTGGCAGAGGTACAGGAACATCCCCTGCACTCAGAATCCCACAATCATTGGGGTTGGATCCTCCAGGATCATTTGGTCCAACCTGTGACTGATCCCCAGCCCAGAGCCCTGTCTGGTCAGTCCTTCAACACCTCCCAGGCATGGTGACTCCACCACCTCCCTGGGCAGTCCATTCCATGCCTGGCCACCCTTTCCTGAAGAAATTTCTCTTGGTGTCCAACCTGAACCTCCCCTGGTTCAGCTTGAGGCTGTTTCTTCTTGCCAACCTCCTCCAGCTCCTCCTTGGAGAGGGCTCCTTGTCCCACCCTGTCCCGTGGAGCAGCTGAAGATGCTGGCAGAACCTTGCTTGGGGTGTGTGGAGGAAAAAAACACTTCTCTGGTGTTTGGTGAAAAGAGTGGAGCAAGAGGGAGGGAACTTGCTGTTTTAGCACCTGATTGAAGAGAGCCTGTCTGCAGTGGAGACACAGGTTCCCCTCTTAGGTCTTTAAGAGCATCTAGAAATCTTCCTTCCCTTTTTTATTGCCAAGGGCTGTGATTCCAACACCACCTTCTGAGAGGCTTCCAAGTGCTTTCTTCCCTTGCTGTGTGTTTGTGTTCCCAGTGCTTTAAACCAGACTGAAGCTGCAAACATTAATATTTGGGTGTTACGAGACTTTCTGGTGGGTTCCTGTGGGCAGAGATGAGATTTTTTTGCAGTTGGCCCTCGTGTTCAGCTTCTCAGGAGCTTTTTGGAGCCAGACAGCAGCTGTCAGCCACTTGGATCTTCCTAACAAGCTCTCAGGCAG
Source organism: Ammospiza nelsoni (assembly GCF_027579445.1). Lineage (NCBI taxonomy): Eukaryota > Metazoa > Chordata > Aves > Passeriformes > Passerellidae > Ammospiza > Ammospiza nelsoni. The sequence goes on along the minus strand of NC_080657.1, from coordinate 1,332,899 downwards.
TGCAGCATTTCCTTCCTCCCCAATCCCAGTCTGTGGTTCTGTGTGACAGCTCTGAACCCTTCTCCTCTTGTCTCCACAGCTGCTGAAGAGTCTGAAGAGGCTGTCAGAGTTACCCATCACAGTTGACATTCTCGTGGTAAGAGCTGTGAAATCTCTGGGGCTTTCCCTCGTGTCTGTGGAGCCAGGGAGGGCTGTTCTCCATGCAATCTGCTTTCCCTGGAACAGGGTGTGTTGTCTCACCACCTGCTCCAGCCCAGTGACACAGGAGTGATTGTGATAAGGTTCTGCAAGTGCCAGGCACGGGGAGGGAGCATGCCAGGGCAGGTAGGAAGCCATGCAGGACAGTTTGTCATGTTCAGTTCTCCCAAAAGATTAACACCTGGCTGGGATAAGGGAGTTGGAGCAGATCCCAGCAATAACAAACCAGCAGGAAATGAGGAAGTGCTAATCCTTACAGGTTTTAATACCTTCTGTCTTCAAACTTGCCAGCTCTCATGGTAAATACTGACTTGGGTTAATAATACAAATAATTAGCGTTTGTCTAAGGTAGAATTAACCTTTGATTTACAGTAGTGAGTGATATAAAGCAGCTGAAGACATAATAAAACGATATCTTTGCTGTTAGATCAAGGAACTTTCTCCCTTGCAGCAGTAGGGAGTGTGTTGGTTTCTCTGACTCTTCAGGGAGTTTAACAGGGGTGAGAATTCCTGTTTTGCTAAGATGGATTCCTGGCTCTCTCCTGAAGGAGACAGGAGTTGGGAAGACTGTGAACAGCCTGAGGAAACATGAGCTGGTGGGAGACTTTGCCAAGGACCTGGTGGCCAGGTGGAAGAAGCTGGTGCCGGTGGCGCAGGAGGCAGAGCGGTGAGTGAGCTTTGGGAGTGTTTTCTCAGTGGATACTTCAAACCTTTCTGGCCAAGGCTCTGGAAAAACTTGTAAAACCAATATGTGAACTCTGCCTGGGGGTTTTGCCTTGTTTTGGCAGAAACTTCCTGCCCTTGCTGGCTCTGGAGTGTTGGGATGATGACAGCTGCAGTTTCATGTGGAAGTTGGGGCCAACTTTCAGGAATTTGCAGTTTGATGAAGAGATTAATAGGAGATGCCAAAAAAGTGCCCTTAATAAAGCAAAAGATGAAATTTGCTTGCTTCCCATTTTGTGATTCTGAAGGCAGGAAGTTCTAGGCCCAAGTAAATTGAAAGAATGCTTTCATGAGCCAGAATCCTATGGAAACTGGAAGTTACTGCTAGCAGGCATGTGGCAGTAACAAAGCTGTGTTGAACCCAGCAGAGATCAAACAGATTTGAGTGATAAAGTCCAGTTATTAATGGGAATTTAAAGGAGTGGTATTCCCACGTGTGGAACTGGGGGACATTTCCCACAGCATCACACAGCCAGGAGTGTGTAGGCACAGACAAGGTTCTGTCTCTAGTTCTAACAAAAATGCAATTCTTGCACTAGAAATGCAATTTTTAAATGCCTGATTGTTGCTGTTCCTTAGAGATTTAGTGGGATTTTTGCCACAAAGCTACCAAATACTACTTTGGTCTTCCATGAGGGGTGTTCCAGTCCGGGGAATGGATCTTTTCATTCATGTTGGGCAGTATTAATCTCACTCTTTTTGGTTCCTTCTCCTTTCAGAAATAACCTGGACTCCGAAGACCGTGACTACGAGAGGAGCAGCTCGAGCAAAAGGCATCAGGAATCCTCTCTCAGAGAGGATGAGGAGGCTGATCAGGAATACTCAGAACCCTTCCAGCCTTCTTGCAGCCAGTCCTATAGCCCAGATCATAGGGAAAAGAAGTCCAAAAGGTATCCTAGGCCTGAGAGAGCCTATGAGACTTACAGCTATAGCAGCCACCAGGGGAAGGGTTGGGGCAGATCCTCCCCGGTGCTCTCTTCAGACCAGGAGTACTCGGACTGTGGGCAAGCTGTGTCACCTGAGCCCAGTGAGAGCCCTCAGGATATGGACACAGACCCTTATGCCTCTGAGGAGCAGGAAGAACCAGCACTATTCCCTAGGAAAGCCAATAAAGGGCACAGCTTCCAGGAGAAGCTGGGGGCAGGCCGGGAGCGCGGCGACGTCTGCGACAAAGGGAACGCGAGTCGGAGCAAAGAGCACAAATCCTCGCACAAGAAACAGCGACTCGATGGCAGAGGGGATGACAGGAGCTCTGCCTTCAGCCCTGAGAGGTTGCACAAGGCTTCCTTTAAGGAGCAGCTCCGAGAATCCCCCGTGGCAGCAGGCAGCAAGGAGAAGCAGAGGACGTCAGAGGGCGGCAAAAAGGAGAAGAATCGGGAAAGCGGCGCCTCCAGGAAGGAGAAGCCGCACTCGGAGGAATCTTTGGAGAACCATGTCAAGAAGCAAAAGCATCGGGACTCTGAGAAGAGCAAATTGGAAAAGTCCAAGCAGAGTCTGGAGAGCTCTAACTCAGAGAAAAGGAAAGCTGAGAGTGACTCAGGCAATAGGATCAAGGAAAAGGGGGGTTCTGGGAGCTTAAAGCCTTCGGAGGGGAAGCGCAAAATCTCCGATGTGGACAAAAAATCAGTGGGGTTTTCCTCAAATTCTGGGGAGGGGGAAGCAGAGGATGAGTTTGAACAACCTACAATGTCCTTTGAGTCATATCTCAGCTATGACCAGCCCCAGAAAAAGAAAAAGAAAGTGGTGAAACCCTCAGCTGGGTCAGCTGGGGACAAAGACAGAGGGCACAGCAAACAGAACGGATCCAAAGCCACTACCAATAGCTCCAGCTCCAGTCAGAAAAGTCCCAGCCACAAGAGAACAAGTGAGAAAAAGGCAGAGAAGAAATCCCCAGAGCCTCCTAAACCAAAGAGGGTAAGGTTTGGTAAGAAAGCAGAGTATCTGTGGGTGTGAGCTTAGAATCCAGCCCAGTTTGCACTGCATGTCCTGCTAAAGAGGTTCCCATGTCTCCCCTCTCAAGTATTTATGCTTTTCTAAATTGGACCTTTTTTAGTGCCCAGAAATGGGAGAACTGGTGGTACAAGGCAGCTCATTCCAGAAGACAAACCTTCTTTTGTGAAAGCCTGGAAGATGAGCAATATTTCTGTGCAGAACCTTTGTCACATGGGTGCCAGGGTTTGGTGTATAAATAGGAACTAATATGTAAAATCTTTACTGTTTCATCTTTTTACTCAACTTTGAAACACTTGGCTCTTCACTAAGTGTTTTTTATAAGGTTTAACTTACAAATCCTGCTTTGCCACTCATTCTACTAAGTGCTTCATAAAAGTTTTCAGTTTCCCTCAGTTTCTGAGATTCCCTTCTCCTCCACCAGTGCAAAGTTTTTCTCAGAAAGAGGAGAAGAGGCAGAACTGGTAAATGAGTGTTTGAGATCAAGGAAATGCTTTTGCTTGTCCTGAATATGTTAAAAACATTAATGGCTCTTTCTGGGAGGTGCTGAATGATTCAGATCCCAAATTTCAGTTTCTTCCTATTGGCAGCACCCCTGAGGTTGTTCCCTGGTACAAACTGAGCAGCATTGAATGGTTTACTTAAAATGTGCAAAAAACCCCACAGTTCAGTGCTGTTTGCACCCTGGTGGAATGTCACATTCTGCTGTATTCCTGTCTTTATTCCATGTCCATCCTCTCCTTCCAGATAATTTTAGATGTGGTCCCGACGTTACCAGACATCCCCCTGCCCCCCATCCAGGCCAATTATCGTCCTCTTCCCTCCATCGAGTCCATCACCTGCTCCCAGACAAAAAGGAAAGGTATGTTGGGCAGGAAAAGGGGTTTGGAATGAGCCAGACTGTGGCAGAGAGCAGGGGTGGGTTCAGGTCTTTTCTTTGGGGTCTGCCAAGGGCAGAGGTTTCAGATAAAAAAGCAGCTGTTTCCCATGTAATCCATCAGAAAATAGAAAAATCCTTCATTGACGCTTCTTTGGGGCTCAGGCTTTGGGTTTGCCCTTCCTCAACTTGCTCTGCAGCCTCTTGAAGAAGACTTTGCCCTTTAGGTCACTTCTGGGTGACTCCAATTTGTGGTTCCTGTTCCATTTATCAGGACAGGCTCTTCCTTTTCTCTGTCCCCTCCTCACTGCAATGGTTTCCCTCCACAGCTGTGTCCTCGCCGGTGGAGGAGAGCGAAGCTGGTTTCACAGGCCGCCGGTTAAATTCCAAAATGCAGGTGTACTCTGGCTCCAAAACTGCCTACCTCCCAAAGATGATGTCCCTGTACCAGCAGTGTATCAGGGTCCTCAGCAACAACATCGACTGTGAGTACCTGTCCTTGTCTCTTGAGTCACTGTGCACTGACATTTTGGCAACTTGGTACAGAACCCAGCAGTTCCCCCTGTTATAAATATGGGATAAATCCTACTGGAAGCCCAGGGGCTGCAGGGATCAGCACCTAGAATGCTTTCAAGCAGTGCTAAAGCACTGGAAATTATGGGAAATGGAGCTTGCACAAATATTTCTCAACTTGGAGATGTTAGTGCCTGAGGTTCCTTTCTCCTCCCCTCATCCTGAATGGTGTTGTGCAACATTGCAGTTTTTTTCACTGTGTTTCAAGGTGTCAAGCCCTTTCCCTGGCAAGGAAGGAGCAGGATAATTAATACCCTGTGCTTCTTGCTTCTCTCTAGCAATCTATGAAGTGGGTGGTGTCCCTTTCTCAGTGCTGGAGCCAGTGTTGGAGAGGTGCACCCCGGAGCAGCTGTATCGCATCGAGGAATGTAACCATGTGAGTGCCTTGGCTGGGACAAGGGATGTGGTGTGCAGGGCTGTCCTCACCTCTGAGAGCTTTTCATTGCTCTTTTCATTGCTAGTCCTGAGTTCCTGGCATTGCAGTCATGTATGGGTTTCCTTGAGCTAGGTCTCATAACCTGTTGGAGATTTATATTGCACCTAAGATAGCTCAGCTACCTTATAAGGCATAAAATCAACAGGATGGCTTCCTGTGGTAGTGTTGGAAACAGAAAAGCTTTAATAAAAGCTTTAATAAAAGGCAAAATAACAAAACTCTTTACAGAGAAAAACCGAGCCAGGTGCAAGAGGTTCTTGCTCCTGGTAAAACACCTCACAAAAGCAATTAGTTTCTTTGTTCTCTTCTTTTTCTAGTAAATGGCTTAGGCAGGACTTTTTGGCTCCTGTCCAATTGGCTATCCTTAAGTTTGAGGTGAAGTTCCCCAGGTCCTATGAGGTGTCTTTTTACCTAATCAAAGAGAGAAACTTCTGAGCTTTTTCCTTTTTAAGGAGACCAAAGATAGTTTTGTCAGAAAACACAATTCCTGCCTTGCAGCACATGGCCCCTTCTGGAATTCCACCAGCACTGAGCTGGTGCTGAGGGAAAGGACGAGTCAGGAGGGATCCCAGCTCTGTATTTGCTCCAGGTGCTGGTGGAGGACACAGATCAGCTGTGGCACAACCACTGCCTGCGAGACTTCAAGAACGAGAAGCCCGAGGAGTTCGAGTCGTGGCGGGAGATGTACCTGCGGCTGCACGACGCGCGCGAGCAGCGCCTGCTCATGCTGGCACGCAACATCGGCTCTGCCCACGCCAACAAACCCAAAGGTGGGGCTGGGGGAGCCCAGCTGGGTTAAATCAGTCCAGTTCTCTCTGGAAGGTTTAGCCAGGCTTAGCTCTGTGTGCTCCCTTGCTTTGTGGTTTGGCAGTGTCTCGATATCATCCGTGACGGTGTGGATGCAGCTCAATATTTTACAGCAGGGATGAGCAGGTTCCTGTTCCATGTGGCTTCTCCTTGCTGGCATGGAAAAGAACCAGGGTGGAGGGAAAGAAACATTTCTGGTTTTTGGGTGAACATAATGATTTTTGGGTGAACATACCTGCGGCTGCACGATGCGCGCGAGCAGCGCCTGCTCATGCTGGCACGCAACATCGGCTCTGCCCACACCAACAACCCAAAGGTGGGGCTGGGGGAGCCCAGCTGGCTTAACACCAGTCCAGTTCTCTCTGGAAGGTTCAACCAGGCTTAGCTCTGTGTGTTCTCCCTGGAAGGTTTAACCATGCTTAGCTCTGTGTGCTCCCTTGCTTCGTGGTTTAGCGGTGTCTTGATTTCATCCGTGATGGTGTTGATGCAGCTCAATATTTTACAGCAATGATGAGCAGGCTCCTCTTCCATGTGGCTTCTCCATGCTGGCAGGGTGGGGGGAAACATTTCTGGTTTTTGGGTGAACATAATGAGAACTGCTGAGCTGATCAGTTTGATTTCTCACTCTGAGAGGTTCAGACCTTAGGAAGGAGATTGTCACTGTTTCTTTGGAATGGATTGACTGGGGAGAGGTGGATGAAGTCTCAATAGTAAGACAAGCAGTGAGGAGCCTCCTTTATAGCCAGCTGGATGTAAGAGATGTTTCCCTCTGACTCCTGCAGGGAGAGTGGCCAAGATGGCATTTGTGAACTCTGCAGCCAAGCCCCCTCGGGACGTTCGGAGGAGGCAGGAGAAGTTTGGAACTGGAGGCCCTCTCGTGCCAGAGAAGACCAAGTGAGTGTTTCTCTGTAGCACTCGCTGCTCAGGGCCCCCTGAAGCTCTGGAGAGGATACTGTGTGTCTGGGAGCTCCTTTTGCAGGGAAACTTGTAACTGTAATTGCTTGGGAAGTGCTGAGATCCTGCTGGTTCCACCTTGTATCAGCCCTGCTGCTGTTACAAACCTGCCCTGTACCTGTAGAATCAACTCAAAGTGAATCCTTTACGGCAATGCCTGTGCTGTGTCTGTTGCAGAATAAAACCAGTCCTGTACCCACCCAGCAAAAGCCACGCTCGGGCCAGTGACGAGCAGTCCTACGATGGGCCCAGCACCAGCAGCGCCCACTCGGCCCCGTCTTCAGGTAGCACCTTCTCCTCCTACGACCCCAGGAAACCCCCTGTGAAGAGTAAGTACAGCCTGCAGCACACCCCTGTGGCCTCTCAGAGCTTAGGAACAGCTGCTTCTGCTGGGGGAGGATTCCTGCTGTGCAGGAGGGTTGGTGTCGGTGTCTCTCCTCTCTCTTTCTCTGTTCAAACTTGTTGCATGAACAACAGCAAAGGGAAATATTTGATTCACCCACTCAGAGCTGACTGGATCAGCCTGTCCTGATGGTACCAGTGAGGCAGAACCTCTGTCTGTCCTCCTGCTGCCCTGTGTCCGTCCAGCTGTCTGGAATTGGAGTGCAGCTCTGTCTGGAAGGTTTAACCAGGGATCAGTGTTGGTGCACTGCAGAAAGCAGCACCTTCTCCTCAGTCTGTGACCTAAAAACTCTGATGGGCCCCGCTCAAACCCTCCTGTCTGCCAGGGCTGCAGCTTCCAACTGCTCTCAGCTCTTCTTCCATCACTTTTCCTTTCATGTGGGGGCTTTTTCGTTTGATTCAGTGGTGGTGTGTTTTTCTTTCTCTTTTGCAGAAATTGCACCAATGATGGCAAAGACTATCAAAGCTTTCAAGAACAGGTTCTCTCGGAGATAAGTTTGCAGTGCTGAGCTGGGCCTTTCTCTCTTGGGGAGGAGTGGCACTGGAGGGGGAGAAGGCACCCAAACAGCCCTTCCTTATCTTTGAACTCTTTGGAGGCTGCAGCTGCTGGGAGAAGCTTTGATCTGCACAAGATGACGGCACAGTATTTTATCTTTTATTCTGGTCCCTTTCTCAGTGTCAAGCCCCCCCTCTTTTACCCCCCTGTCCCCAACATTCTGTTTCTGGCTTTGTCATCCCTCGAAAGAAGGGTGTACAGAATCTCCTGACACAGGAAAATGTGAAATCTTGGCACCTGCTGAGAATGGAGGATCCAGAGACTTATTTACAATTATTTAACCTCTTAATAAATTATAAAATGGTTTTAATTAATATTTTGCCCCTCTACCCTGTTGCATTATTTATGTTGCTCCCAGTAGTCCCTCCCCTCCCAACCCAGTCCCAGGGTGTGACTCGAGCTGGAATCCATCTGAGGGGACACTGGGTGTCACAGGAGCCTTTCCTGTCACCTGCTGGGCCCAAAGTCTCACCTGGAGACTCTGGGACAGGCAGGACCAGTGGCCCAGCCACTTGCCAGGCCTTTGGCTTTGCTCCCTGCTCGTGTGTGTCAATAAAATCTGAGCTCCTGACTCTCTCTGTGCTGTTGCTGTAGATCCTGTCCAGGTGCTTTTGTGGTCCTGCAGGGATGCCAAGAGCCTTTGGGGACGTTTCCTCTGCTGCTGTTGTCTTCTGCTGGCTGCTGGGAATGAAACTGCCAGGGATTTGGGAGAACTTTTACTGTGCATCAAGTCAGATTTTAACTTTTTATCTTGAGAGAGATAGGGGACTTTGCAATGGAAACCAGGTTTTAAATAGCAGTGAAGGCATCGTTTTAGTGGGAAGCAGGAAGGAATTCTTCTGTCTTGTTTTCTGTGTGGAATTGCAAAGGATTTATTTCCAGTTTGGAAGATCCCTAAGTCTTTTCCCTGTATGTTTTGCTCTGTCCCTTCTTTGGAAAAATCCAAGGATTTTGGTCTTTGAACCTGAAACCACTTGAATGAGGCTGGAGGGGAGTGAGCAAGGGAATGTGGCTGTTGTAACACGTGTGTGTCCTTCAGAGCAGGAGCTCCAGAGGCTCCCTTGTGCCTGCTGTGTGAGCAGCTGCAGCTCAGGAGGGAGAAGGGGCTGGATGGGGGTGCCAGGGGGTGCCCTGGAGCTCCTGGAGAGGTCAGAGCCCTGCTGGGGGTGTGGGGATGGCAGCTGGGCTCACAGGGCTGGGCACACTTTGTGCTGCTGGGAAGGTTTCTGCTTGTGGGCTGTGCCTGGGGAAGGTTTCTCCTCGTGTTTTGCTGCCCCAAAGGGAAACCCAGGGGTGCTGCAAGCACAGGATGGGGCTGGGGAGACCCCAGGCCTCTCTGGGAGGGCTCTGGGTCGGGGAGGGGAGGGATTCTCCTGTTCCAAGCCATATTTGCTGCCCTAGGACTTTGCTGTCTGGGTGGAAGAGATGCTGGTGGTGGATGCTGTTGTTGTTGGCAGCTCCTGAGAAGCTCAGCTGGCTTTCCATGGCTGCCAAATCCCAATGTCTGTGTGCACTGACCGGGGGAAACCTTGCTGTGAAGGGTCCTCCCTGGAGGGCTCGAGAAAAATCCCTGTTTTGCTTCTGGTTTCTGTTGGGTTGTTTGTTTCTTTCCTTTTTATTTTTTCCACCTGCTTTAGAAGACATGTCTTTCTTTAAAAGCATTCTGAACACCTGTCTCCTGTTTATTTGGTCTGTTCTTTGTTTAGTTTGGAATTCTTGGAAAAAATGTTCTCAGACTCTCATGTGCTGTAAGTTTGTTACAGTCCCAGATGCTTTAATGTCCCCGTGCAGCATTTCAGTGTGTGTTGTGCTGTAAGATAACGGCTCCTTACTCTCCCGTGGTTTTGCTGTATTTAATTTTGCTGTATTTTTAATTAGATAACAATATATTCTCTTCTGCTGACCCTTGTGCTACTGTTCATTTCTCCTCTGTGCTGGGGTGGGGGCAGAGGGGAGGGAAGCAGAGCCTGGTGTTGTTCGGACACGGTGGAGCTTTGAGCAAAGGATCTGGGCGATGCCCAAGAGCGATTTGGGCACTGCTAAACTGCCAATTCATTGATCTCACACTCAGCTGTGGGTATGGCCCAAGCACTGCTGTCCTTTCCCTCCCAGAGCTCCCCCTTTGCTCCAGGCTTTGCCAGCTGTGTCTGTGTTCTGTCTGTGGCACTGCAGGGAGGTGACGCTGGTGTCACTCTGCTCTCACAGGGCCGATGCCAACCCCTCGATGCCAACCCCTCGATGCCAGCCCCTCACCCTTCCCTTCCCTTGGCTTGGGCACTAAATCCAGCCTGGGGAGGGGCTGGCACCGGCCCTCAGCTGGGAGCAGAGCAGGGATATTTCCCTGGGGACACTCGAGGCAAAGTCTGGGATCAAGTGCTCGGGCTGTGACACTGTGCGGTGTTCTGTGCTCCTCCACACGCTGCAGGTGGAGCAGAGCTGCCTCTTCCTCCCACCCATCCCTGCAGGAGGAGGAGGAGGAGGAGGAGGGGCAGTGACTCGGACTCGTATTTGTATTTTGGTCCCAAACTGTGTATATATATATACAATTTTCTATGTTCCTTTTTTTGTGGTAACTAAGATGAATATTTTAATTAGATAAGTTATATGAAAAAAAGAGGAGAATCATGTCTCAATAAAAGCCCAACACTGGACTGTGCCTGCTCGTTCTTTCCTGACACTGACAACGAACGTTACACACACCATGGGGAAACTCCGTGGCTGCTCGGAGGGTGATGCTCCGGTATCCCACTCTGGTATCCCACTCCCGGTATCCCGCTCTGGTATCCCACTCCGGTATTCCGCTCCGGTATCCCGGCGGGGTGCTGCTCCCGTTCCTGCGCTGTTTGGAACGATCCCCGCGGATAACAGGGCCGGAGCCTTTCTGGGAAAGCAGCTTCGCCATTCCCCGGGCGGGGCGGGGCCACCGGGACCCCTCCCCGGGACCACCGGGACCCCTCCCCGGTATCAGCGGGCGGATCACGGGCTCAGCACGTGCAGAGCCAGACCCCGCCCCATATGGGCGTGACTACAACACAACGGACCAATCACCGGCCTGCATGGGCGTGGCTATGTACACGGCGGCGTATCTAATTAACATGTGCGGTGACGTCAGGGAGATGGGCGCGGCCTACGAGCAATATAGGCGTGGTTTAGATGACAGAGGGGCGTGTCCTGAGGCGCTGTGGGCGTGTCTGGGCGCCGCGCATGCGCGCTGGCGGTGGCGGCGCGGCCATGGCGCACGGGCACGGGCCCGGCCGGTGCCGCTGCTGCGGGGAGGAGGCGGCGGAGCGCGGCGCGGCCTGGGGGCTCTACCTGCGCATCGACCGGCAGCGCCTGCAGTGCCTCAACGAGCGCCGCGAGGGCTCCGGAGCCACCGTGTTCCGGCCCTGGGAGGAGCGCGGGGACCGCTCGCAGGTGGGACGGGGAGCTGGGCCCGGGGAGCGGGGCGGACACCGGGGCACCGAGGGGATCCTGCCCTCGGCTCGGCCCCAGGGAGGCTCAGCTGAGCGCGGTGTACGGGCCTGGGCCGCTCAGGGCGGGAGGAGCTGCCGGAGGGGGTCACAAAGATGGTTTGGGGTCTGGAGGAGGGAAGCTGAGAGGAGACCCCACAAACCCGTAAAATATCCCCAGGGGTGTCAGAGGACAGTGCCAAACTCCGTTCAGGGACAGGACGAGGAGCGATGGCCATAAAATAAACCACAACGAGTTCCACCTCAACGTGAGGAAGAACTTGCCACGAGGGTGGCAGAGCCCTGGAACCCCAGGGAGGGCTGGAGTCTCCCTCTGGGGACATCCCCAACCCACCTGGACGTGTCCCTGTGTCACCCGGTGACATCTCCAGAGTCCCTTCCAATGCTAAACATTCTGGGATTCTCTGAGCAAGAGAATCAGGGCCCCCTAAACCCCTCTGGGGTGATCCCTCCAGCTGTCCCCAGCACCCCCTGCACACCCCTGACCTGCTCTTCTCTGTCCCCAGTTTGTGGAAAGCGACGATGACGAGGAGCTGCTCTTCAACATCCCGTGAGTTCCATCCCCTGGCACGGCCCTGGCTGCTGCCAGGGCTCCTTCCTTCCCTGGGGCTGCCTGGAGGGCACAGGGGTGAGCTCTGTGTGTCTGAGCAGCCTGGCCGTGTGTCTGGGCAGGTTCACGGGCAGTGTGAAGTTGAAAGGAGTCATTGTGATGGGCGAGGACGACGGGACGCACCCGGCTGAGATGAGGCTGTGAGTAAAACCAGCTCCCCTCCTCACAGGGGACACCGAATAAACCCATTTCTCTTAATGGATGGAATCCAATTAGCTGACCTGCTGTTAATTGCTCCCTGTGTGTCCCTGTCCTGCCAGGTTCAGGAACATTCCTCACATGTCCTTTGATGACACAGCCAAGGAGCCAGAGCAGACCTTCAGCCTGAGCCGGGATCCCCTGGGAGAGCTGGAATATCCCACCAAGTAGGAGCCGTTCCCTGGGTCCCGGGGGCTGCTCCTGCCTGCCACAGGAGCCCTGCCCACACCTGGGGCAGGGGCAGCACAGGGCAGAGCCTCCCAGCTGCCCTCGGGGGGATTTATCCCCCCAGCTTTGTCCTGCCCAGAGCCTGGGGCAGGAATTCCTGGGGTGCAGGATCACCCTGGTGTGAGGGAACCCCCCTTGCTGGGCTCAGGGCAGGTGCAGGAGCAGCAGCTCTGGTCTCAGGGTGTGTTTTCCTGCAGAATCGCCCGTTTCTCCAACGTTTACCACCTCTCCATGCACTTCCCAAAGAACTTCGGAGCTGAGACAACCAAGATTTTTTATATCGGCCTGAAGGGGGAGTGGACGGAGGTGAGTGAGAGCAGAGAGAGCCCAGAGTGTGGGAGGGGCTGGAATTCTGCTTTTCCCCTCTGGAATTCTGCTTTTCCCCTCTGGAATTCTGCTTTTCCCCTCTGGAATTCTGCTTTTCCCGGATTTTAAGCGTCCCGTCTCCACCCAGGCTCATCGCCACGAAGTCACCATCTGCAACTACGAAGCCTCGGCGAACCCGGCCGACCACAAGCTGGAACAGATCACCCCCCAGACTCACTTCATCTCCTAACGGGGCACGACCGGAGCACCGGGGCTGTGGGACGGACACGGCGCGGTCGCTGCGAGGCATCCCGGGGGCGGCGGGGCCGCTCTGGAGGCTGCACCGAGCCGTGTGCGGGGCCGGTACCGGCCGTGACTGACAATAAACACGCTGCGGTGCAGAGCTGTGCGCTGTCCGTCCCGTGTGCGCGGGTGGCACCGGCGGGGAGAGCGGCGGGGGCCTCCTGTCCCCGTGACCCATCGTCCGCGGGGTGCAGGGCGGGACCGGGCCGTGTCACCGATAATCCCCGAGGGCCCGGCCGCGGTTCCGAGCGCGCCCCGGTGCCCGTTTCCATCATGGCCGCCCGGTCGCTCCCGCTGTGTGTGCGTCACTTCCGCCGCGCAGCCGGAAGTTCCTGTGGGAGCGCGTCGGGGGAGCCGCGAGGAGCGCGCGCGCCGGGCCCGGGAGAGGTGCGGGGAGTGGGGGGGGCGGCACGTACCACCGGGCACTGCGGGGGGGGGCTGGGGGTGCGCAGCCGGGCGGCGGCGCGGCGGGGGGGCCGTACCACTGCTGTGGGACGAGGGGGGGACATTCCGTGAGGGCCGCGGGGATGGGGGGGGGGCGGCGGGGCCTTTAACGGGTATTAACGGCGGTGCGCGGACGCGGTTCTGGCTCGGTGGGCCTCGGTGAGATAATGGGGCTGCGACTTTCCGCCCCCGGGGCCTCGCAGCCTGCAGGGAGCTCCGGTTCTGGCGGAACACCGGGGATCCCGCCTCCATCGCTGCAGCCCCCGCTGGATTCCGCTCCCCGCGGGCCCGGGGAGAGGCTGAGGCACGGTAATTAACGCTAATTAACATCCGGTGGCACCGGTGGGTGCGACACGGCGGGATCGGACCCAGATTCACCTCCTGGCTCTGTTTGTGCCATTACACCCACACGGGCACGGCTGAGGGGATTCATCCCCATTGTGCTCCCTCCAGGAGCGGGGCAGGAGCATCCCAGGCAGGGATTGCCTGCAGGAATTTTGGGATTCCCATGAGGAATTTTTTGGGATTCCCAGGAGGAATGTTTGGGGATCCCAGTAGGAAGTTTTTGGGGTTCCCAGGAGAAATGTTTGGGATTCCCAAGAGGAATGCTTGGGGTTCCCAGCAGGAATGTTTGGGGATTCTCATGAGGAATGTGTGGTGATCCCCAGCAGGAATGTGTGGCGATCCCCAGCAGGAATGTTTGGGGGTCCCAGTAGGAATTTTTTGGGGTTCCCAGGAGGAATTTTGGGATTCCTAAGAGGAATGTTTGGGGTTCCCTGCAGGAATGTTTGGGGGTTCTCGTGACAAATGTGTGGCAATTCCCAGGACAAATGTTTGGGGTTCTCAGGAGGAATGTGTGGCGATTCCCAGCAGGAATTTTTTGGGGTTCCCGGCCGGAATTTCAGGGTTTCCAGCAGTAATTCCAGCAGGAATGTCTGGGGCATCTCTAAGCATCCCGTGTTTCCCAGCAAGCAGAGTGTCCCATCCCTGCCAGGGGACAGTGCTGTTATTCCTGGCTGTCCCTCATCTCCCTGGCAGGTTTTTGGCAGCTGTGGTTTCTCTCCTGGCCGCTTGTTTTGCCCCTGGAGTGCACGTGGGCCGTGGGGCTGTGTCAGATCCGGGGAGCTGCTCTGTTCCCGGTGGTTTTGTTTTTATTTGAGTGGGGAAGCCGCTGACGAGCAGTGGGTGGAACGAGTCGGGCAGGTCCTGGCCGGGCTGGCAGACACAGCAGGCTGTTTCTCCTGGGTAAGGCTGGCTGCTGGCACTCTGGGGGAGCTTTGGGGTGATCTGGGATGGTGGGGCAGAGTGTGATGAGGAAAGGACTGGGACAGGACCTCGGGAGAGGCTGGAGCTGTGCCAGGGCAGGTTTAGGTTGGATTTCAGGGAAAGGTTTTCCCTCAGAGGGTGCCAGAATTCCAGGAGTGTTTGGGCACCACCCCAGGGATGCTCAGGATGGGTTGTTGGGGGGTTTGTGCAGGGTTTGGGGAGGGATGGATGATCCTTGATCCCTTCCAGCTCGGGATGTTCTGTGATGGTGCTCTGGAGGCTGATCCTGTTCCTGGGGGATAAAGGCAGTGCCCTAAACAAGCTCTGATCTAATTAGTGCTGCTGGCCAGTGGGGTCAGGGCACCGTGGGAGCTGTGATTTGTGATGTGTTGGAGCAAACACCCTGGGCTGTTGTGGCTGAGGGCTGGGTGCTCTGTGGGATCTGGCCGTGACAGGACAGCAGTGCTGACCCTGCCTGCTGCCCCGGGCAGCCACAAGGCTGTCTCCCATCACTGGGGGGGCTCAGAGCAGCTCCCAGTGCTCTGCTTCATCCTCAACAGCCCCATAAAGCAGGGCTGGACCTTTGTGGGTGCAGCAGAGCCTGTTCTGTGTGCCGAGGGTTTCCTGCTTCCCGCTGGGAGCAGATGTGGGTCAGGCTCCTGCCCAGCTCAGGGAAGGATGCAGGGATGCTGAGGCTGGGCTGCCTGACCTGCAGAGATGAGGGAAGGGTGAAGGGATGCTGAGGCTGGGCTGTTTTGACCACCCTCTGCCCACGCTGGTGCAGCCACAGGAACAACTTTGGCTCTGAGCTGTAATTTCCATTTCCAGGCTAATTTTAACACTTCCAGCACCCCACGCGTGGAGCCTTGGCTGCTCCTGACTCTCCAGCACTGCCAGGCCACACCGTGGGGTGTTCCACAGCAGACTGCTCTTTATTTTCTTCCAAACAGCTGCTCCTGTGGGCGCAGCAGCTGCCAAAGGGGGTGGGAGGTTTGTTGTTTGTTTTCCTGCCTCACCCCAGGCTGTGCCCGCAGGTGCCAGTGCTCACCCCTCTCGGTGTATGTGTGGTAACAACATGTCTGTCCCCCTCCTTGCCGACGCTGTCACCGTGTCAGGGGCAGAGCGGGAGACCGCCGCGGTAAGGGCTGCCCTTCCCTTCCCTTCCCTTCCCTTCCCTTCCCTTCCCTTCCCTTCCCTTCCCTTCCCTTCCCTTCCCTTCCCTTCCCTTCCCTTCCCTTCCCTTCCCTTCCCTTCCCTTCCCTTCCCTTCCCTTCCCTTCCCTTCCCTTCCCTTCCCTTCCTTCCCTTCCCTTCCCTTCCCCTCCCTTGGCTCTGTGCTGTCTGCTCCAGGGTGGGAGCTCAGCTTGTCAAGGCACTGGGGTTTAAGCTTTTAAAAGCAAATCTCCCAAAGGAGCCCCCCACTCTGTCCTTCCCTGGGGTTGCAGGCTGCCTCCCTCTGCTCCCCGAGGTTTAGGGGTTGCTGGAGCCTGAGATGAAAAGCGTGGGGAGGTGGATTTGTGAGGCCTTGGTGATACAGGGGAAGAATTGCTCCCTGGGAGGGTGGGCAGGCCCTGGCACAGGTGCCCAGAGCAGCTGGGGCTGCCCCTGGCAGTGCCCAGGCCAGGTTGGATGGGGCTGGGAGTACCCCGGGACAGTGGAGGTGTCCCTGCCATGGCAGGGTTGGCACTGGAGGGGCTTTCAGATCCCTTCCAGCCCATTCTGGGGTTCAGGCTGGGTCTGTGCTCTGGTGCCATCCTGGTGGGATGATCTGTCACTCCCTGTCCCTGTGTGTGCAGAGGAGTTGGGACCTGCCCGTGGCAGCTCTGTGGCAGAGGATGACTCCACATCCCTGACCCACCCATCCGCTGCTCCACGCTCATTTCAGCCTCTTCCAGTGGGTGACTAAGTGTCCATTTGCCACCTCCCTGCAGCCCAGCCCAGCCCTCTGTGACTCTCACACCAGCTAATTCCCTTCCTTCTGTGTTTAACAGGTCATTTTCCTCCATGGCCTTGGAGACACGGGGTGAGTGTCCCTGAGCTGGCTCTGCCTGGGATGTGTGGATGCCAGATGCAGATCCTGCCCTTTTGCTGCTGCTGTTTTCCCTCAGGGCACCTCCAGGATCTGTGTGGGGCTTTGGGCTGGGGTCTGCAGCCCCTCCTGCACCACCAGCCTGGCAGGGAATGGCAGGGAATTGCTGCTGCCAGAGCTGGCTGCTCTTAAATATTCATGATCGCGGCAGCCTGGCAGCCCCCCACCCCCCGCGGGTGGATTTCGTGTTCGTGCTGCCTTGGGGATTGCTGATAAGCACTGCTGATAAGCACTGCAGCTCTTCCAGGGCTGGCAGCTGGGCTGGGCCTGCACCAGGGCATCTCTGCTCTGCAAGGCCACCTCGGGGTCCCATGGTGGTGACAAAGGGCTCACCCTTGTCCAGGGGATTCCCTCCTCCCTGTCCTCCCTGCCTGCAGCTTTGGGGCTTTGTGGTCTCCCCCCCAGATGGGATCAGTTCTGGGAGGGTTTCGGGGGGGTTCAGGCTGATGGAAGCTCAGGGGAGGGTTTGGGGGGCAGCAGGGTTTGGGAAAATGGCTCAGACAAGCCTTAGATTAATCTCCTGTCCCTCCCCAGGCACAGCTGGGCCGATGCTCTGTCTTCCATCCGCCTCCCCTACGTGAAGTACATCTGCCCTCACGCGTGAGTGCTGCCCTGGGGGGTTCTTGGGGGGCTTCTTGGGGGTCCCTGAGGCTGCCAGGGCTGCTGGGGAAGGCCTGAGGCCAGCAGGGCTGCCCAGCTCTGCTGCCATGGTCAGCTCCTGCTCCGTGTTCCCACACAGTGAGCAGCACCAGAGGCTCTTTTCTTTCCTGTCTTGTTCATCCCTGGTGGCTGCAGGGAGAGCTCTGGAGCTCCCAGTGCATCCCTGCTCAGGCAGGAGGGGGCTCAGCAGGGAGGGGAGAGGTCTCAGCCTTCCTGCTCCCCTCAGACTTGAGCTCAACCACCCCAAATGTTCCTCCACAGGCCCCGGATCCCGGTGACCCTCAACATGAAGATGGTGATGCCCTCCTGGTCAGTGCTGTGGGGGACAGGCCTGGGTGGGACCCTTTTGTGGAGTGAGAGGGATGGGGGACAAAATCCACTGCCCTGTGGGGAAGGGCAGAGCCCCCCAGCTCCTGCCTCCCCACACTCGGGGTGCTGGGAGAGGCTTTGGCTGACCCTGCCGCTTCCCCCAGGTTTGACCTGATGGGACTGACTCCAGATGCACCTGAGGATGAGGCTGGGATCAAGAAAGCTGCAGAAAACAGTAAGGAGCTCTGTGAGGGGAGGTGCTGAGCTGCTGTGTGGCTCTCCCTCGCTGTGGCTGCAGCAGGAGTCTTCCTTCCACCTCTCCTTTGTTTCTGCTGGCCTGTGATCCCAGCAAACTTTCCCCTGGCACCTCCCTGTCCCTGATGTGCACCCTGAAGCTTGGGGTGATGCTTTCCAGCCCTTTCCCCTTCCACTCACCCATTTCTACATCTCCTTGCAGTTAAAGCAATCATCGAGCACGAGATGAAGAACGGGATCCCCCCCAACCGCATCATCCTGGGGGGCTTCTCACAGGTGAGGGTCCCCAGTTCCCGCTCCACCTGTCACAGGGTGTGAGCTGGCCCTGGGGGTGTCCCTGCACCCCAGTGGGTCCCAGTGAGTGCCTGTTCCCCCTGCAGGGCGGTGCCTTGTCGCTGTACACGGCTCTGACGTGCCAGCACCAGCTGGCCGGCATCGTGGCGCTCAGCTGCTGGCTCCCGCTGCACAAGGCCTTCCCCCAGGTACCCCTGCCCTGGGCACGCCCCTCCCTCACCAGGAGGGCTCCGCTGGCTCGTGTTGGGGACACAGAGCACGGTTGGTGCCCCCTCACCCGAGTGTCCCCTCCCTCCTTTTGGCAGGCAGCGAACAACGGCGTGAACAAGGACATCGCCATCCTGCAGTGCCACGGGGAGCTGGACCCCATGATCCCCGTGCGCTTCGGGGCCCTCACGGCCGAGAAGCTCAAGTCTGTGGTCACCCCCACCAAGGTGCAGTTCAAAACCTTCCCTGGAGTGATGCACAGTTCCTGTCCTCAGGTCAGTGCTGGGGGTGGTGATCAGTGATGGGCCCCTGGGAATGGCCTGGAGCTGTGCCAGGGGAGGGCCGGAGTGCATTTCAGGGAAAAGTTCTTCCCCCAGAGGGTGCTGGCACTGCCCAGGCTCCCCAGGGAATGGGAGTGTTTGGATAGCACTGCCAGGGATGCCCAGGGTGGGATTGTTGGGGGGTCTGGGCAGGGCTGGGCTGTGAATCCTTGTGGGTCCCTTTCCTTTGGGATCTTTGGGACCAACCCCAGCACTGCAGGTCAGGCAGGGTTGGGAACACATGAGATATACTTGCTCTGGGAGGGTACAGAGCCCTATCCTGGCCTTGGGGAGATGCAGAGCCCCAAGCCCCGTTCCCTGGGCGCATCCCAGCCTTTGGGGAGCCCCGTTCCCCGTTCCCGGGGCCCAGCCCGCCCTTGGGGCAGCCCCGGTGTGACGGCCGTGCGCCGCCCGCAGGAGATGATGGCGGTGAAGGAGTTCATCGAGAAGCTGCTGCCCCGGATCTGAGCCGAGCCCCTCGGGACGGTCGCAGGGGAGGGTGCCGAGGTGTCCCCGTGCCCCGCCCGCTGCCAACGGAAGCCATGGCCCCCCCAGCGCACCTCCCGCACCCCCCGTGCCCGCGCCCTGCACCGCGTCCCCCGGCCGGGGCTGCCCGGCTGTCCCGCTGCTCCCGGAGCCCACACCGGAGCTGCCTGAGGCGGGCCTGGCAGCGGCCTGTTCGCTCCTGCTCACGGGGGAAGGTCACCGTCGGCCCGGCGCCCCGCGGGGCTGGCACGGCGCGGGTGAGGTTTTGGGTTTGGGGTTTTTGTACCAGTATTAGGGCGGGACGTGCCCGGCTGCGGTGGGAGGAGCGGGGCGGGCTGGGTACCCCCGAGGCTCGGAGCTCTGCCCTGGCCTCCCTCAGGCGACTCGCGGGTTTTCAGTGAGGGCTCAGGAACCCGGGACTCCCCTGCGGGCGCCTGCAGGCCCCGGGGCGGGCTCTGCCCTGGGCTGGCACCGCCAAAGGCTGCCCGGGGCCGCGGGCAGGGTCAGCGCAGCTCCCGCACGGCCCCGCCTGTCACACACGCACACTCCCCTCAGCCATCGGGGCGGCTCTGCCCTCCTGGGATAATCACCTCCTTCCTCCTGCTCCTCCTCCTCTTGTTGCTTTTACAATCTCCATCCCGGAGGCGTCTCCCCCCCCCCTCCCAGCCCAGCTCTGCACCCTGGGAGCCCCAAAGCTTCGTTTACACTCACGGAGCCACCGGCCCCGTTTCAACGTCTTCTCTTGCTGCTACTCGTCCTTCCCTTTGGACTGGGGCTGCCTCGGGGAGGGGGGGTCCCTGCACCCCGGCTTTGGCTCCTGGTGCAGCTGGAAGGAGCAGCTTTGCTCCCAGCCATCAGCTGAGCCTGGCTGCTGCTGTGCCCCTCCCCGTGTGCCCCCGGGGCTCACCCTGCCACCCCATGTACAATCACCTGTGGCTTGTCCCCTCTGAGTGCTGGCATCGTGCTGGGGCCCCGAATGTCTCCTCTGGGGGGGCTCCTGGCTGACCCTCCCCTCCCACAGGGCCCAGGGCAGCGGCTGTGGAGCAGCTCTGCCCTCCCCCCCTTTCCCTGGGCTGAGCCCCCTCTCGGGGCTGATCACGGCTTTTAGAGCACCCCCAGATTCCCCAGGCTGGCCCTGCTCCCCCTGCCCTGCCCCAGAGAGGTGAGGGCTGCCCTGGGGGGCTCAGCCCCAGCAGTTCTGCCCCAGCCCTGCCCCTCCTGCCCGGGCTGTGCAAAGCAATAACTGCCCTCTGGAGAGTGCAGCGTGGGGCCCACCCTGCCTGGGCCCTGGGCTTGGGCTTTGCGTTTTTGCTCCTTTTAGGAAGTGTGAAAGCAGCAGAGCTGCTGCTGGCACCAGGGGCAGCCCAGCTCTGCCCTGCCCTGGGCTCTTTCATGCTGTGTTTTAATGCTGCTGTGCCCCTGCCCCCCAGGCCTGGCTGGGGGGCACCAGAGGGTGGCAGGGGTGGGATGGCAGTGCCCTGGGGCACCAGGGGCTGGCAGGGGTTGGATGGCAGCTCCTTGGGGCTGGCAGGGGTGGGATGGCAGCTCCCTGCATTAGCAGAGGTTGGATAGCAGCTCCCTGGGGCACCAGGGGCTGCAGATGGACAGACTGACCTGTGTGACTGTGAACTGGAACCGTGTGTGACGGGGCCCGGGCCCAGCCCTGTGCAGAGCATTCCTGCTCACTCCCTGCCTGAGCAGTGCCAGGAACCCGGGAGGGAGAACGGCTTCTCTCCATTTCTTTGGGGTTTTTCTTCTGGTTTTTTTTTTTTTTTTTTCCTTTTGGGTTTGGTTTTTCTTTTGGTTATTTTTCTTCTCTCTCTTGTCTTCCTTGTACATGTTTGGGGTTTTTTTTTGTGTGTGTGTGCTCCACAGAGAACCAAGGTGAAATAAATCCTCAACTTAGCCTGGAGCTGAGCTGGCGTCATCCCTGGCCAGGCAGGATGGGAGATTTGGGGTGGAATCAGGTTCCATGAGGCCCCAGGGTGCCATTTATAGGGGCAGCAGCTCTGGCTGAGGGGAAGCAGAACAAAGCTGCCACTTAGAAAGTAGGAAAGTTTATTTTAAAAACAAATCAAAAGCTCAATTCATAAGTTATTCATCCAGCCGACAGCACACGGGGCCGGCTGCGTCATCCCTGCCCTGGGAGCTGCCAGGAATAAACAGGAGCAGTGTGGGACAGGAGGGCAGGGCTGGCTCTTGGCAGCCTTTGGCAGCCTTGGGCTGTGGGCAGTGGCTGCCACAGGAGCCCGGAGCAGGCACCCAGGGGGCTGTGGGCAGCCAGGCTGGCACAGCCCTGGGCAGGGGCTTCTCCAGCTCAGCAGGAGAGGGGGGAGATGAGATTTGGTCCCCAAAACCATGCTGGGGGAAAAGGGGGAGTGGAGGAAGCCTTGGAATGTGAGTGGTCCCTGTGGGAGGTTCCTGGTGCCTTCTCTGTGCCAGGGCAGGGGCACAGGGGCCTTGGGCTCCCCCTGAGCCAGGTGGGGCAGGAGGGAACGGTTTGGGCTCTGCTGCACTTTGGGCTCAGCAGGACTCTGCTGTCCCATGCTGGATGTCCAGGGCACAGGGAGGGCCCAGGAGCTCCCAGCCCGGGCTGGCTGCAGCCCCTGGGGGTTCCCATGGGGGTTCCAGGCCCTGGCTCTGTTCTGTGTTCGTTGTGGTTCTGCTCTGTGAGATGCAAAGACCTGGGGGATGAGGATGAGAAGGGGGGAGGCTGAGGATGCTCCAGCCTTCCTGCCCCCTGCCAGAGGCAGGAGGGGAGCTGGAAATGCCCTCCCAGGACAGTGACAGCCCTCGGGAAGGAGGCAGGGCTGGCTCACAGCATGCTGGGCTCAGCCAGCCCTCGGTCACAGCTCAGTTCTTGCTGAAGCCCGTGGGGTTCTGCAGCTGCCACCGCCACAGGTCCTCACCTGGAACGGGAGGAGGGAGGTGAGGGAGGGCAGGGGGCTGGCAGTGCCCGCTGTGCCAGGGAGGGGATGCCCTTACACATCTTGTCCAGGCCAAAGGCAGCTTTCCAGCCCAGCTCCCGCTCGGCCAGCGCGGGGTCAGCGTAGCAGGAGGCCACGTCCCCCTCGCGCCGGGCCGTGATCCGGTACTTGATCTGCAGGGAGAGCAGCACTGAGGGCTCGGGGGGTCCCAGGGGCCCCGTGGGAGCAGCTGCTGCCCCCCCTGTGCCCCTGCAGCTCTGCCCTTACCTCCCGCCCCGAGGCTTTCTCCATGGCCCGGACCATCTGCAGCACGGAGTAGCCGGTGCCTGTGCCCAGGTTGTAGATCTGGGAGGAGGATAAAGGACAGGGATCAAAGGGAGAAGGGCCAGGTGCCTTTCAGCCCCCACTGGCACCCCCACACCCCCCCTGGGCTGGCAGCACCCTGAGGTTGGCACCTTGCAGCCACAGTTCTCCTTGAGCTTCTTCAGAGCAGCGATGTGGCCCTTGGCCAGATCCACGACGTGGATGTAATCCCTGACTCCTGTGGGGATGCAGAGGGTGAGGGCAGGGCCAGGGCTCTGGGAATCCCAAACTCCCCCATGCCAACCTCCCCCATCCCCTGACGCACCCGTTCCATCGTCAGTCTTGTAGTCGTTCCCAAAGACGCTCAGGAATTCCCGGCGTCCCACTGCCACCTGCACAGAGGGACAGCCCCGTGGAGCCCCAGCACCTGTGTCCCCTCCCTGGGATGCCCGGGGGCTCTGGGGGCTCTACCTGAGCCACGTAGGGCATGAGGTTGTTGGGGATGCCCTGAGGGTCCTCCCCGATCATCCCCGACTCGTGGGCGCCGATGGGGTTGAAGTAGCGCAGGAGGACGGCGTTCCAGTCCTGGGGACACACGGACAGGGCTGCCGGGTCACCCCGTGGGGATGCAGCCAGTGTGGGGACTCAGCCCCACGGGGCAGCTCCTCACCTTCTCCGCTCTGCAGAGATCCCGGATCATCTCCTCGATGAAGAACTTGGATTTGCCGTAGGGGTTGGTGCAGCCCCCCACCGGGTGATTCTCATCCAGGGGGAGGTACTTGGGATCCCCGTAGACGGTGGCAGAGCTGCTGAACACGATGTTCCTCACGCCGTGGGCCTTCATGGTCTGGGAGGAGCAATGGGCAGCGCTGATGCAGCCCTGTGCCCTGTGCCAGCCCTCCGGGGGTGCTGGCAGGGCAGGGGGAGCAGCCCGGGATCACCCCCGGCCCCTCTCACCTCCAGCAGCCCGATGGTCCCGGTGAGGTTCACTCTGTAATATTCCAGAGGCTTCTGCACCGACTCCCCCACTGCCTTGAGCCCCGCAAAGTGCATCACGGCCGAGAAGCGGTGCTGCAGGGGAACGGGCTGGGATCAGGGGCAGGACAGCGGGAACGGGCTGGGATCAGGGGCAGGACAGCGGGAACGGGCTGGGATCCCCCAGGATCCCCCCGGATCCCCGGCCGGCCGGCCCGGGGCGCTCCCACAGGAGCGGGCACCGCGTTCCCTCCCTCTCCCGTGGCTCCCACCCCTGCCAGGGTTCCCGGAGCCGCCCCGGGCCCTGCAGCTCCCGCTCGTACCTTCCTGAAGAGCTCCTGCAGCGCCGCCCGGTCCGTGATGTCGAGCTCCTGGAAGAGCAGGGGCCGGTGCGCGATCTCCTGCACCCGCCGGAGGCTCTCGGGGAGCTCCTCGGAGCCTGGGGATGATGGAGGGGAGTGAGGGGCTGGAGCCGGGCCCAGGCCGGGCACGGGGCCGGGCCGGGGCTGCCGTACCTCGGATGGCGTTGTGGAAGTTGTCGATGACCACGGGCTCGTAGCCCGCCTGCAGCAGCTCCAGCACGCAGTGGCTGCCGATGTAGCCGGCGCCGCCCGTCACCAGGATGGTCTCGGCCATGGCTCCTGCGGGGGAAGCGCAGAGCCGGGGTGGGCACGGCCCGGTACAGGCACGGCACGGCCCGGTACAGGCACGGCACGGCCAGGTCCGTGCTGCCGAGGGACGGGCGGGGCGGGCAGGGCCGGTCGCACCTCCCGGATACGAGTCCGGGTTGTTCCTGTTACACCCTGGGCTCACCTGTCCCCCTCAGGGCAGCAGTTCTCGCTGTTAATGAACTCATTAACTCATTAATCAATGAATGAATTGGGGTGGTCTCCGCGGGGTACCAGCTCTGCCCTTCAGCCGCTTCCTGTTTCCCAGCCCCAGGGAGGGCTCGGGGACAGCCGGGGATACGTGTGGGACCCCCGGGACCTCCGGCCCGGGTAGGGGCGGGAGCCCCGGGAGGACCCGGCCCGGGACCGGGACATTTCCCTCCGGAGCTGCGGCCCCAACCGGAGCCCCCCAAACTCCCGGGCTGGGGAAACAGCACCGGGCTCGGTGAAAGGCAAAATATCGCGGATTTCAGCCGGGAGCGGGGACGGCCCGGGAGGAGCGGAGAGTCCCGGGGCCGAGGGGCAGAACCGGGGACCGGAATCGCTCCAGAGCGCGGGGGCGCCCCAAGCCGCGGGTGTTTGGATGTCCCTACTAAAGGCAGCAGGGCAGGGCAGCACACCCGCTCCCCTGCCCGTTCCTGCCCATCCCCCCCGGTTACCCCCGGTCTCTCACCCGCCGCTGCCGCCGCTCCCGCTCAGCCCCGTGAGGGGCGCGGCCCCTTTAAGGCCGGGACTTGGCCCCGCCCCTCGGCGCCACGCGCGCGGCTCCTCCATGGAAACGTGTCAGAGCTACGGGGCGGCGGCGGGGACAAAATTCCGCGGGGGACGGCGGCCATTGGTGCGCGCGGGAGGGGGCGGGGCCACCGCGGGGAGCTCGGTGCCGCAGCGCCCCCTGGCGGCGGGAGGAGGCCCAAACCCCGAATTACTGTCCCAAAACCCCGAATTACTGTCCCAAAACCCCGAATTACTGTCCCAAAACCCCGAATTATTGCCCCAAAACCCCGAATTACTGTCCCAAAATCCTGAATTACTGTCCCAAAACCCCGAATTACTGTCCCAAAACCCCGAATTACTGTCCCAAAACCCCGAATTATTGCCCCAAAACCCCGAATTACTGTCCCAAAATCCTGAATTACTGTCCCAAAACCCCGAATTACTGTCCCAAAATCCCTAATTATTGCCCCAAAACCCCAAATTATTGCCCCAAAATCACGAATTATTACCGCAAAACCGCAAATTATTGCCCCATTCCGCTCCATTTCTGCAGCGTTCATTAGTGAAGGTTTGGTAACTTTTTGTTACAGTTTATTGCAGTCATGTGGAGAGGAGGCACACGCAGCCTCACACCTGTCCTGGCCCTCAAAGGACAAAGTTCCCGTGCTTCTCTCCAGTCTCACAAATAAACTCCTCCATAAATTACTTTAAAAAGAGCTGGGGGCAGTTCCCAAGGACCTGAGCACCTGAGGAGTTTCACTCTCTGCTCTCAGGGTGGAGGGAATTCCTCACCCCCAGCCCACGATGGTGCAATTTCCACACACAAGAGGCACCTGGAGCCAAAGCAGCAGCCAAAGCTCCTTTGTTGGTTCAGCTGAATCAAATTTTCAGTTTAGATTATTAAATAACGTGTTTATTACTCCCGGTGTGCCAGGGTATCTTACAACAGATACACAGAGCAGCAGCACACACAGCCCTGAAGGCTGAGGGGGCCCCAGGGGAGGTTTGGGCTCAGCCTTTGGACATTTGTGGAGGGGAGAGGGGAGAAGGGACAGCCTGAGCTGGAGCTGAGCTCCAACTGCAAAATCTGTGCTCAGGGCTCTCCTGTGCCCCTCCACGTCCTCCCCTCTCCAAGGCACATGGGGACAGCCTCAAGGTCCAATAGAACACAATCTAACAGGAGATTCTCTCACTTCTTCCTAATTCTGGTGGATTTTGAGCTTCCTCTCAAATGCTGAGCCGGGAAGGAGCTCAGGTCAGACAGGAATCCCAGCCAGGGCTGGATCCTCGATTTCTTGATCCAAGGAGAATTCCCACTCAGTGTCACAGTCTGCAGGAGGCCTGAGACACCTTGGAGTTGGTTTTTCTGTTCAGGGCATTGCAGATGAAGGTGCCTGTGTCCATCAGCTTCTGCAGATCCACCCCCTGCATGGCAAAGGCCCAGGACATGCCTTGAGGGACATCTCCCACCACCCCAGGGTGGCTCACACCCCATCAGCCTGGCCTTGGGCACTCCAGGGGCAGCCACAGCCGCTCTGGGCACCTGTGCCAGGCCTGCCCACCCTCCCAGGGATGTTTTCCCTGATATCCCATCTCACACTCCCCCTGTCCTGCCCCCAGCGTGCCCAGGCTGCTGCCCTGTGCAGTGCCCTGAGCAGAGCCTGAGGTGGCACTCACCGTGTGGATGCCCAGCCCGTTGAGCATGTACACCAGATCCTCTGTGGCCACGTTCCCAGAGGCTCCCTGGGCATAGGGGCACCCCCCAAGGCCGGCCACGGACGCGTCCACCACGCTCACCCCCATCTGCAAACAGAGCCCGGGGCAGGGGCTGCTCTGGGAGCACAAATCTGCAATTCCCAGCAAGCCCAAACTCCCCAAGGGCAGCTGCTCCATTTGTGGGGCTGCCCCATCCCTGGCAGTGCCCCAGGCCAGGCTGGGCGAGCTTGGAGCAGCCTGGGACAGTGGCAGACGGGCAGGGGGTGGGACAAGGTGGGATCTAAGGTCCTTTAAGGAATTCCCTTTAGAGAATTTGTGGTGCAGAGCGGGGATCCTACCTGCAGGGCCACCAGGATGTTGGCCAGGGCCTGGCCATAGGTGTCATGGCAGTGAACGGCCAGAGCCCCCACGGGCACCTCCTTCATCACCGCTGCCAGCATCTCCCTCATGGAGCCCGGGGTGCCCACGCCAATGGTGTCCCCCAGGGAGATCTCGTAGCACCCCATGGAGTACATCTTCTTGGAGACCTGGGCAGGGCCAGCAGGGCATCAGAGGGCATCCTCCCCTGGACACTCCTCCTCTCTCAGACCTGATTCCTGCTGTACAAAATCCCCTGGACATCCCTGCCCTCCCAGAGCTCATTCCTGCTGTACAATCCCCTGGACATCCCTGCCCTCCCAGAGCTCATTCCTGCTGTACAATCCCCTGGACATCCCTGCCCTCCCAGAGCTCATTCCTGCTGTACAATCCCCTGGCCACTCCTCTCTGAAATTAAAAATCCAACCCCCCCTCGGTTCCCCATTTCAGTCTCTGAGGACCTGGATATTCCCTTCTATACCCCCCTTTTATCCTGGATACCCCCAGTGCCCACCTCACATCCATCAAAATCAATCAGAGCCCTCTCAGGAGTCCTGGCTGTGGGACTCTTATGAGTGACTCCTATGAGTGACTCACCTCTGCAACTTTAGCTGCAGAAATCTTCCCTTCATAGGGACATCCAAGGACACAGGAAACGTATCTGTGGTTAAAACAAACCCCAAACTTTTAGCTGGAAAAGGGCAATGGGATTCTACTGACAAATCAGTCAGTATTTGTGCACCTTCCATGTCTGCAAGATGGGAGAATCAATTTTATATTCCCGTGGCCAAAGGTTACAGGATTTCACCAATTTCTCCTTCCACGGGTGTAAAATTTGCCAAGATGAGCCCAGAGGGCTGCTGGGGGTGTGATGTGTGTACCTCCACGTGGGATGCTGGCCAAGAAAATCTGACCCCAACTGAATGAGGGTGAGCTCCAGCAGGAAGGCCTTACCCCCTGACAGGAATGCTGGCTTCCTTGGCTGCCCTCATCACCTCCTCAAACCTCTCCAGGCTCTCCTCGATGGAGCAGTTGATGTTTTTCTGGGTGAAGAGCTCGGATGCTGCCCCAAAGATCGACACCTCTTTGGCCCCTGCTGCCACCTGCAAATAGAAAATCCCAAACTGGAACCACAGCACCAGTGAGGCTGGAAAAGAGCCCTGAGATCAGCAGCTCCAAGCCTTACCCCAGCACTTAAATCAAAGCCAGGGGATTTTTCTTGTGAGGGAAATGACAAACAGAGCCCCAACTTCATGATTTCACGGCCAAGAGTTAATCCAAGGGTTTCAGAAGCATCTCTTGGTAGGGATGTCTCAAACCAGCCCATAAACACCTCCCCTTACAGAGGCTCCTCTGTTCCTAAATAAATCTGCCTTGCTTATTTAGACTTGGAGATCTCGGGGCTCTTCTCCTCCTCAATGTCTCTGTGATCTGCAATCCCTGACTGCAGCTCTCTCATTTTACAAAAGCATTTCCCCCAGACATCCCAATCCTTCCCTCAGCTCGTTCTGCAGCAAAACCACCAGAACAGCCCTGAGCCTGCCTGGGAAAGGGTGAAGGCAGAGGAGCAGGGGCAGCGCAGAGCCCAGGGGGATATTGGGGTGCCCCCAGCCCTCACCGCTGCCTGGAAGCCCCTGAGGTTTGGGGTGAGCACGGGGTAACTGATCCCAGGGCACTTCCTGATGCCCTGCAGCACCTCGGTGTGATCAGCCATCTGCAAACAAAGAAATGTCCGTGAGGGTTCTGCACTTCTGCCTGCCAGAAAATCATCACTAAAATTCCTTTTTGTAAAGGG
The DNA here is from genome assembly GCF_027579445.1 of Ammospiza nelsoni. Taxonomy (NCBI): domain Eukaryota; kingdom Metazoa; phylum Chordata; class Aves; order Passeriformes; family Passerellidae; genus Ammospiza; species Ammospiza nelsoni. Next base: position 1,304,524 of record NC_080657.1, on the reverse strand, counting down.
CACAGAAACGTGCAGGGATCAGAGCCTCCTAAAGCAAACAGAGCTGCAGCCTGTGAGCGGTCAGGGGTCACCCAGGCAGGCACAAACAGAGTTTGTGGGTGACCTGCGTGTCCCTCTGCCCTGTCCAGGGTCCAAAGGGAAGCTCTGGGATGTTTTAACTCCTCCTGCCCAGTAACAGGGAGTTGGGAGCCAGCAGAACCACTGCATTGCTGCACTTTCAGAGCACAGCACTGCAAATCCTGTGTGAACACTGACCTGAGGAACCCACTTGGGGGACACGAAGCTGGTGGCCTCTATGACCTGCAGCCCTGTCTCTGACAGCATGTTGATTAAATTGATCTTCACTGGGGTGGGCACAAGATTCTAAGAAGAACAAGAAAAGAAAAATGACACAAAGTTATTATTATTTACACAGTGAACTCTTCCACCACTGAAAAATAAAAACCAGAGAATTTTCAACATGAAAAAAGCAGCATTTAAAGAAAACCCACCCCATTGGAGGGCACAGGGGGGCGTTTGGGGGATTGGGCTGGAGAACCCCCCGGGAGGAGCCGGGAGCCGCCGTTACCTTCTCGTTCTGGAGCCCATCGCGGGGTCCCACCTCCACCACCTTCACTCGCTTCGGGTACGGCCCGCCCGCCGCCGCAGCGGAGCTCACCTGGCACGGAGGGCACGGTCAGCCGGGCCCCGGTACCGATCCCCCCACGCTGGCCCCGTCCGAGTCTGTCCCGGTGCCCTCGGTCCCTTTTCCCGCAGTTCCGATCCCCTCAGACCCTCTGCCCCCGGTGCCGATCCCCCGGTCCCTCTGTCCCGGTTCCGATCCCCCGGTCCCTCTGTCCCAGTCCCTTTTCCCCCGTCCCCGGTGCCCCCGGTTCCGATCCCCTGGTCCTTTTTCTCCCCCGATCCCCCTGTCCCGTTCCCGGTGCCCCCGGTCCCTTTGTCCCGGTTCCGATTCCCCCCGGTCTCTCTGTCCCCGTTCCCGGTGCCCCCGATGCCCCTGCCCGGTTCCCGGTGCCCCGGTCCCTCACGGGCCGCAGCGATCCCGCCCAGCGGGGCAGGAGCCGCCGCGCCGCCATGTCCGCCGCGCTCACGTGACCGCACACGCCCCCGGCACGTGACATCACCGGGGGCGCGCCACCGGGGGCGTGGCCGCTGCGGTCACGTGAGCGCAGCCGCACGTGGCACCGCCGCCGTCCCCTCCGTCCCCGGTCCCGCCCGCAGCCCCGGTCCCGGTACCTGTCCCTGTCCCTGTCCCTGTCCCCAGGCGCCGTCCCGCGGCGCGCAGCCCGTGTCACAGCGCGGCATCTTCCCCTGCGCCTCTGCCCCGCCGCCGCGCCCGCCGCGCCCTTATAGCGGGGCTTTGCCGGTGCCCGGTGCGCCGAGTAAACACCGAGCTGTTTGTTTGGGGCGGGCCCCGCTCCGCGCCAGGGGTCACCGGCACCGCTGATGGGGCAGCGAGGCAGAGGCCATCGCTCCGTTGTCCCCGTTTGTCGCATTTTTTTTGTTTGTAACGGCGTCACCGGCGGCGCTCCCGTGAGCGGGTCCTGGCGCTCGGTGCCGGTGGATGTTTGTTTGTCCCTTGGGTAACGGCGCCCACGGCACCGGCTCCGCACGTGGCCGTGCCTCGGGGCTCTGCTCCAGCTCAGCTCGGAGCGTCCCGGCAGGTTTAGCTGGGACGGGAACAAAACAGCCTGCCTGTAACGCTGTGGGGTCTGCGACGTTTGGGGTGCCCGCAAAGCTTGGGGTGCCCGCAATGCTTGGGGTGCCTGCAACGCCGCGGTGCCTTCACAACAACCTGGGTGTGCCCTTGGGAGCGGCCTCACCGCTCACACCCACGCTGTTCAACCCTTCCTGGGAAGTTCAGCATCCACGCAGGAGCCCTGCTCCCACTGGGACCCAAAGTTCACAAGTTCAGGAGTGCAAGCAGAAGTCACCAGTGCAATTCACAACAGTGGAGTCTCTTCAATTCTCTAAGAACAAAATCTTTTGTTGTAGCTGTGTCCAGCAGAATATCAATAAAAGTTTGTTGATGGATTTGTATATCTTTACAGAAGATTTCTTCCAGCAAGGTTCCATTAGATTTATTCATCATGGAAGCAGCTGATCACAACTGTTCCAACCAACACTGAAGTGACACAAGGCAACAGAGACCGGAGGGGAGATTCTCTCAAGTGAAAAATAATGTATTCAATGTGAAACATAAAATTCCTCTTGGCTTCCATCAAAAAGAAAGGCACTGGGAGATGCTGCGATCCCCCCACAGGCATCACTTCACCCCCTCGAGTTTCACCACCCAGCCAGGCTGGGGAGGGAGGGGAGATGGCAGCATGGAGGGCAGGGTTATGAGCATCCCTGCCCCTGGCTGGATCTGCCACTCCAGAGTGCCAGCAAAGCCCAGCAGTGTCACCTGCAGAGGAAGGCAGGAAGGAAGGGGACACTCAGCTGGGGCTCAGCAGCCCCATTTGCACAGCCCAGAGCCCCTGCAGGTCCCCAGGAATGGCTCACATGGCACAGGGCTGACACAGGGGTGTTTGGAAGCCACAGCAGGCTGCAGTTTGTTGTCTGGGGTACCCAGCCATGGCTCAGGTGGCACAGGGGGTGACACAGGGGTGTCTGGAGGCCACAGCAGGCTGCAGTTTGTTGTTTGGGGTTTGTTTGTTGCTGATGCTTTGCCCCTGTTTGTTCAGAGCAAAGGCCGCTGCCACGTGTGCGTCACGGTGACATGTGCCACCAGCAGGGCACTGCACCTGGGCTGCAGGACAGCCCCTCCTGCTTCCCTCCCCTGCAACAGCAGGATCAACACACCCCAGGACTGGAATCTTCCCTGGCAGCTCCTGTGCCACGTTCCATGTGAGCCAAAGCCTGGGGAACAGCCTGGGGTGCTGCAAGGAGCCCACAGCAAACACCCTCCCTGTAGCCACGAGATTTTCTGAAAAGTCCTTTCCTTAGGGTTTTTTTTCTCCTGAGAAGCTGCGAGGCCTCAGGAACAAAATGCAAACATTGATTATCTGCTGCTGTGGAATGCTACAGGTGCATCTGGGATTGGTCTCATGTGGTTGTTTCTAATTAATGGCCAATCACAGCCCAGCTGTCTGGACTGTCTCAGTCACAAACCTTTGTCATCATTCCTTTTCTATTCTTAGCCAGCCTTCTGATGAAATCCTTTCTTCTATTCTTTTAGTATAGTTTTAATATAAAATATATCATAAAATAATAAATCAAACCTTCTCAAACATGGAGTCAAGATTCTCTTCCTTCATCCTCAGACCCCTGCAAACACCACCACACCTCCCCAGTGCCCCAGCTCCTGAACAAATCCAGGCTGGCCCTTCCCACCCCCAAATGCCCCCAGATGCTCTCAGCGTGTGCTCAGTCCCTCACCTGTGTGCCTGGGGATTCAATGGGTGAGGACAGGTGCAGGACATTGTCCCGAGGCCAGAGCAGGAAGATGGCAAAGACCACGGGTCCCTTGGAGGTGTACCTGGGGGAGCAGGAGTTCAGCAGGGGAAGGGCACCAGGCACAAACCTCACCTGCCCAGACAGCACAAGAACACAATTCTGCCCTCTGTCACCACACAGGTGTCACCCACTGCCCCCAACTCCGAATTTAGGAAAAGGTAAGAAATAAACACCAGCTCAGCTGGTCTGAGCAGCAGGGCCCTCACCAGACAGTGTCTGTGGTGTTCTCCATCTGCACCCTCCAAGGCTGGGACTCATAAATCGCCTCCCCATTGGTATCCAGCCATCTCCCAAGGGCCAGGAGTCTCTCTTGGAAGATGGGGACAATCACCCCTTCTTTTGTAGGCCCCACATTGAGGAGGTAGTTGCCACCCAAACTCACAGTCTGCACCAGCTCCTGCGGCAGATAAAGCAAGATAACATTATCCTCACCTCAGACACACAGAAACGGAGCAGTTTTACCCAGAAGCCCCTCCCTCCCAGCAATCCCCCCAGGCTATTCAGGTCAGGTTTCTCACCTCGATCATGCTCATTTCATCCATGACCTCGGGCAGGCTCATGTTGCTGCGGTAGCCCCAGGAGAGCCTGTCCAGGGAGGAGCACATCTCCCACTTGTGCTCGGGCAGCGTGCCTGGCCTGAACTTGTCAGCACAGTTGTAGAAACCCCCGTGGCGGCAGGAGCAGCCCCGACCCCAGCGGTCGTTGACAACCACGGTGTCCTGAGAGAAGGAAAACAGCTCAGGGCACAGATCCTTCTGTTCTTGGGCTGTCCAGCTGGCAGCCACCCCCCTGAGGAAGCACCAAAAATTCCCAGTGTAATGGAAACCCAACTGAGAAGGCTGAATGCCTCCCTCTGCTCAGGCAGGAGCTGAGACAACAAAGCTGAGCGTCCATCAAAGGTTGGAGCTGTCCCAGCAGCACAGCCAAGGTTCTCTCTTTGTCAGAGAATAAAACACACCAAATGTCCAGGAGGTTTCTGGTTTGATCCCACACCCCACAGCCTCCTGCCCTCCCACACCCACCCAGAGCCAGGAGGGGCAGCAGGCACTGGTACCTTCACGGGGCTGTCGTTGTAGAGCCAGGCAAGGAAAGAGGTGGAATTCCAGTAGGAATCTGGAGCTTCCCAGTCCCCATCCGACCAGATCAGGTCTGGTTTGTATCTAAGGGAGACAGAAGTTGTTTCATAAAGGCTCATCTGCTCCTGCCACACTCTGTTTCTTCCCCTTTCCACTGCCTGCCATCACCAGGAGGATTTTGCTTCATTTTCTGCTTCACACAAAGCTCTAAGGGAGGTTCTTGCAGCAGCAAAGAAGAAGGTGTAGATCCACAGCTCAAGAGAGGGTGCAGTTCTTCCAAAAAACCCAGAATCTGGCACCTCAAAGTGCACATTCTTGAGTTGGGACAACAATCCACAAGCCCAAGCCTTTTATTTTTGTCAGCAGGCAAGGATGCAAATTCCCAGTGAAATCACTTTTCTGTTCTACTAAATACTGAACAGTTTGTTCCACTTCTAGCCCCCCTGCACAAAGGCAGGATTAAAGGGAATTGCAGGAAAAATTTGTCCCTGGTTATTCTACAGATCAGACCTTCCACAGGTTAAAACTGAAGCCCTTCTCTAATTACTGCTTAGCAAAGAGAATTTGCCTTGACAAAAATCAACATTTCTGTTCTTTGCACCTTTCTCTACAGAACTGAAACCAGGAAATGCTGGTGATTCTGAGCTGGTTGTGGCTCTTACTTTAAGACAAGATCATAAAGTTCTGGCATCGTCTTCTTTAAAACAAAGCTCTGGGTCTTGAAGTCATTTTGTTTGTCAGCAAGGTAGAGAGGGTTAAACCACTCCATCAGGGAGTGATACAGCCCATAACGGAGGTTGCTGAAGGACAAAACACAGAGGGGAGAGTTAGGCTTCAGTGGGGATTAGAAATAAGTGGAAATGAAATTACTGGCATTATTATTTTTCATCATTTGAAAGCACTCCATTTTTCACAGGGTTTTCTGCTGTTTGTCAAGCAGAGCCAGGAGCATTCACTGCTCTCAGAGCAGAGCTCCCTGCCAGGGCCTCACCTCTCCCTGAGGGCCTCTCCCAGCTCTCCCACCAGGTCCCGGTGGGGCCCTGTATCCACAGAATTCCAGTTCCAGGACACTGGCGACCCCCAGTTGGTGAAGCCCTCGTGGTGCTTGGTGGTCAGGACCACGTATCTGAGAGGAGAAAAGGAATTGTTGGGATGGCAAAGGAACAAATGAAATATTTCCCGACCCTACTGCAATCCCAGTCACTAAAACAGCAAGGCACTGGATAACCACACTGTGAGGAGCCCTCTGTCACTATCCCTTGGGTTTAGAAGCAAATATAAGAATAAGAGTTAGTGGATTTTAATGCTGGGAAAGAATGAACGGGAAGTACTTAGGAAAGAGCAAGAGCTTTCATCTTCTCAGCACCCCTCAGCGATGCCCAGCACTGTCAGGGACCCCCAATCCCTCAGGGACCCCTGACCATGGCACTCATCCCCTGAGGGACTCCTCCATCCCCTCAGGGACCCCCTATCCCCTCAGGGACCCCCGGCCATGGCACTCATCCCCTCAGGGATCTCCAATCCCCTCAGGGACCCCCCATCCCCTCAGGGACCCCCGGCCATGGCACTCATCCCCTCAGGGATCTCCAATCCCCTCAGAGACCCCCCATCCCCTCAGGGACCCCCGGCCATGGCACTCATCCCCTCAGGGATCTCCAATCCCCTCAGAGACCCCCGACCATGGCACTCATCCCCTCAGGGATCTCCAATCCCCTCAGAGACCCCCGACCATGGCACTCATCCCCTCAGGGATCTCCAATCCCCTCAGAGACCCCCGACCATGGCACTCATCCCCTCAGGGACACCCAATCCCCTCAGGGACCCCCGGCCATGGCACTCATCCCCTCAGGGACACCCAATCCCCTCAGGGACCCCCGGCCATGGCACTCATCCCCTCAGGGACCCCAGCTCCGGCCATCCCGGCGCTGACCTGGCCCCGGCCCGCTGGAAGAGCTGTGCCCACTGTCGGGGCTGGAAGTCGTAGGCGGTGAAACGGGGCGCGAACTCCGCGTAGGTGGTGCCGGGCGGGAAGCGGCGGCGCACGAAGCTCTCGTAGGCGGCATCGTGCTGGCCCTGCCAGTGCCACCAGAACCACTCGGAGCCCCAGGCGGGCACGGAGAACACCCCCCAGTGCACGAACACCCCCACCTTGGCCCGGTCGTACCAGGCGGGCAGCGGCCGCGCGTCCAGGCTGGCCCAGTCCGGGCGGTAGCGGGGCGCGGCCAGGCCCGGGCCCAGCGCGGCCGCCACTCCGAGCAGGGCCAGCGCCGCCATGGCCGCCACCCCGTGACGTCACCCACGCCGCGGGTCCTGGGGCCGCGGGTTCGAGGCTGGGGCCCGACAGCTGCCCGCGGGCACGGCGGGGAATGAACCGGGGAGGGATGGGAGACATCGGGGATAGCCCAAAAATTGGGGAATGTCCTGGGGAATGATGGAGGGACACCGGGGATAGCCCAAAAATTGGGGAATGTCCCGGGGAGGGATGGAGGGATAACCCCAATAATTGAATAACATCCTGGGAAAAGATGGAGGAACACCAGGGAAAACCCCAATAATCCACCCTGAGCATCCCTGGAGCCGTGTCCAAAGGCTCCTGGGGCTCTGGCAGTCTCGGGGCTGTGTCCATTCCCTGGGGAGCCTGGGCACTGCATCCTCTGGGACACAGGGCAGAGTGCAAGGGCCTCGTGGCCGTGCCCCAGGCAGGCTCATCCCTGTTGGAGGCATTTTGGGGGCTGGCAGGAGCCCAGCTGCTCCAGGTCACCGGTGAATGGCCCTGTCCCATTTCATTGTCCATTCAGTCAGAAGTGCTGCTTTTGCGTAATTTGCAGAAAAACAACCCCAATCAAGTTCCTCGTGCTCAAAGTATCTGGCCCAGTTTGGGCTTAACCTTGTCACCTGGAGAACTTTGTACACCAGGAAAGAAAAGGAAGAAAGTCCTGGAAAATGGCTTGTATGTTTAATCACATAACATCTCACAAACACCCGTGTGGCTCGGTCAGTTCTCCTGAAATCTGCTGGAAGAATTGTGCTGCCTGCAAGGTCCTGTCTGCCCCAGCTCTGGCCAAGTCCTTAAGCCACAGGGAGAGGTTGGAAAAGCCCTCCCAGATCATCGAGTCCCAGCTGTGACCAGTCCTCACTTTGTCACAGCCCAGAGCACTGAGTGCCACATCCAGGTGACACCTACAAGGACAGGGACTCCAAACCTCCCTGGGCAGCTCCTTCCAAAGCTTTTCCATAAAGAAATTCCTGCTGATGTCCAACCTGAACCTCCCCTGGTGGGAGATTATCACAGAATCATGGAATATCCCGAGCTGGAAGGGACACCCCAAGGACCATCCAGTCCCGGTCCTGCACAGGACACCCCAACAATCCCAACCTGTGCCTGAGAGCAAAGTTTGTGCACTTCATGTCCCAGCATTGAAGGGTGACATCAGCAGGAGCTGTCTCCCCATCACAGCTGACCCCTCAACTCCCATCAGAAGAGAAAATAAAAAGAAAAGTGATCCAGACTGTTCCTTGCAGGCTGAGTGGGTGGATCTCCCCCGGTGCCTCCCTACACGGTGTGCGTGTCCTCGCAGACGGTCTCTATCACGGAGGACTTGTGGCTGCTCTCTGCTTCTGGGCTCTCCTCAGGGGCCTTCAGCTGCCTCCTGAAGCGGGACAGCACCCTCCTCAGGGAGGAGAAGAGCTCCTTGCTCCTCAGGGCGTAAATGATGGGGTTGACCATGGAGTTGAGCAGGCAGAGGGTGCTGCAGAAGGCGAACATCTTGCGCAGGCGGTCGCTCAGCCTGCCGAAGACGCTGTAGATCATCAGCACGAGCACGGGGGACCAGCAGAGCATGAGGACAGCCAGCACCATCACCAGGGTCTTGGCCAGCATCACGTCCATCCTCATCCTGCTGGTTTGCTTCCCTGCCTGTGCCTGGTGCTGCTCCATGTAGGCCACGTGCTGCCGAGCCCTCCAGAGCACGTGGGCGTAGGCGCAGACGATGCAGCCCAGCAGCACCACGACCCAGCAGAGCCAGCCCGACAGGTAATTGTCATCCACAAAGGGGAACAGCTCGGAGCAGGAGGAATCCAGCGTGCAGCAGTTCCAGCCCAGCAGGGGCAGGCCAGCAATGGTGGCACAGGTCACCCAGAGCACTGCCAGGGCTGTCCAGGCCCTTTTCCTGGTCATCAGGAGCTTGTACTCCGAGGGCCGGCCGATGGAGAGGTAGCGGTCCAGGGCCGTGAGCAGCAGGCTGCTGAGGGAGGCTGAGAAGGAGGTGTTCACCCCTCCCAGCTGCAGCAGGAACACCTCCTTGGAGAAACCAGCCTCGTTGAACACGTGGAAGTTCACGAAGCTGCAGACAAAGATGACGCTGGCCAGGATGTCAGCCAGCGCCAGGCTGCCGATGAAGAGGTAGGAAGGCTTCTTCCTGATCCCAGGGGATGAGAAAATCAGGTAGAGCACCAGAGAGTTCTCAAAAACACACATTGTCCCAAAGAGGCCACACAGGATACCAATGCTTATCTTCTGTGCCTGTGTGCTGAGCACCATGAAGCACTCCATGGTGGTCCCGCTGCACTTGGAGGCGTTTGCAGGGATCCTGCAGGAATCCATGGTGGTGACCTGGAGCTGGGAGCTCACAGAGAGCCTGCTGCTTCCCTCTGCACTTCCTCAGGTGCTCTGGAAAAGGTGGAGGTGAAGAGGACTTAACAAGCAATAAATTTACCCAAGATGCTTTCTTCTCTTTAGAAGCAAGTAAGGAAAATAAAATCAGCCCAACTTCCATGCTTTTCCCAGCTGGTTCTTTGGCTGAGACCCATTTCCCACAGCCCAGGGGAAGCCTGGCTGTACCACCTCGGTGGCACACCACAAGATGGAAGCAGCAACACTGAGAATTGTACAAATCCTGAGCCAGATCTTACCAGGACTCACTGCTCAGGGCCAGCAGCACTGGAAGGGACAGCTCAGGGGGACACCACAGCTGTGAAAGGCATCCCAAGGGGAGCACAAAACTGCCACAACATGCCTGCCTCCATGGCTTTTTCCTTGGGAGCAGCCCTAGGCCAGGGCTGCTTTTCCTGCCTAGGGTTAGGGTTGTCAGAGTGATTAATAGATGTTATTAGAGATTAATTAGAGATCAATATTAGAGTACAGGTGGGACATACAAACTGAGACCACCTGAGCCTAAGAACCCCTGCCCACACCCAGAATTAGGTAATTTCATCAATACTTTTAGCACCAGCAGAGGTGTGATGGAGGGAAGTGCCTGGTTTTGCACAGGGCAGATGCTGAGCTACTCAGTGCATTCTGCAGCAAGAGCTGGGTTTTTCTCTACAGTTCTGCAGCTCAATTTAACCCCCTCATCTTCATAACCTGTCCTTGAGGTGTTATTTTCTCCCATTCTTTCTGTGGATTGCACTGGTATTTAAACCAAGTTGTGCAGCCTTGGATTTCAGGGAACAATGTCATGCTGGACTGGGTTAGAGCAGGTGAAGAGGCAGCTGTGGGATACCCCAAACCTGCCTGGAGTACAGCAAAATGCTGTGACCAAGCCCAGGGAACAGGACCCCCCTTCCCAAAAGCAGGCAATGGGATCGTGAGTTCCCTCTGCTGGAGGAGAGCACTGAGCTGACAGCGTTCCCTTTCCCCCAGAACAATTCACTGTCCCTCGCTGCCCTGGGCTCTCTTGTGAAAGAGGAAATGTCCCAAACACCCGAGGCACGGCCAGGATGTGTGACAGACACAGAACAGGGGCAGGACTGTGGGTTCCACCCTCCTGTGCCCCTCCACCTGCCTGCTGTGTGAAATTCAGCTGCTGCTGGAGGTGAGAGCAGCCAGCGCTGCCCAGCACACCTCAGCCGTGACATCTCAGCAGAGATGGGTTTGTAAAACATGGGTGTTTTAACTGGCCTGGGCACTTCCTTCCCCACTGATTCCCCCAACACTCATCTCTCTTCCTGTGTTTCAGGAGTTGCAAAATACCCCAATGATTGGAGAGGCTGCCCAGGAGGTGACAGAGAAGAGCCCCAGCCCCACATTTGACTGTCAGGGAGTTCAGTGCAGGTTTCAGGCACAGCAGGGCAATCCTGATTTCCTGATTGGGATTTCTTGGTGTTCCAAGGCTGGAGGAGTCCTGGACTTTGGGCTGATGTGTGGCTGAGAGTTGCAGCAAGCTGCCCTCCTCTTACATAAGGCTCTTGCATGGGGTAACATCACAGGAGAGGATGTTGCCCTCAGATCTCAGTGCTCTCGTTTCCTGCAGCCCTTCTCAGGAACACCTCACTGGCAGCAGGAATTACCAACTGCTGTTATTAAACCTGACACATCCCTTCCTCTGGAGAGAGATGGATTTAGCAGACAGATGGACTTCTCATACTGCAGGGACCAACTGCCTCGAGTTTCCAACCCTCCCCAGCCAAACCCCAGCATCCAAACCAAGACATTTCTTCATTAAGCAGCCTCCAGCATCACCTTGGCATCCATTACCTGCAGCCAGCATTCCCAGGACCACCATAAATCCTCAAACCTGCAGTTGTGCAATATCCAGCTCACATCCTTAGGAGCCTGGAAAGCACTGAACACCAGGCAAGGGAGTGAGGGCAGCAAAATGCCATCCCTGATGTTGAGCTGCTTGGGGAGAGAACCTGCTTATAATGTAAAAATAACTCCTGTGCTGCCTGTCCTGGCCCAGCTCTCTCCACTAGGCTGAAAAAACTCAGATAAGCCTCAGTTCAAAGTGGTGTGCTGGGCTCACAGCAATCAGCCAGCCCTGATCTTCCTTTCCCACATCTGCTCTGTCTCAGGCTGAATGACAAGGACAGATCTCTGCTCCCCAGAGCCTCCTTGCAGCTCCTGTGGCCATGAGGGAAGCACAGAGCTTGCTCCAGCAAAAGGTCCCCTGTGCACAAGCATGAAAACACAGGCAGTGCCAGGAGCTCCTCTCCTTGCACTGCCTGTACCTCTTTTCTTTTCTTTTTTTTTTTTTTTTTCTTTTTTTTTTTTCTTTTTTGGCCACAAATCTGCTTTTTCCTGCCCAGGGGACATTTCCCTCTTGTCAGATGGGCCCCTGCATTTGTTTGACCGTGGTCTCTGCCCCCTGCCTGCCTTAGCTGCTGGGAAAAGTGCCAGCCCACATCTGGTTCCTGGGGGAGAGCTGACCTGCAGCATCCTCCATGGGACAGGTCCCACTCCCAGGGTGAAACCCCTTTTCAAGAGCAGATCTCCACCTCCTTGGGAATCCCAGCCCCAGGCATGGCTGTGCATCCAGCCAGGGAGCCACAGCCCCATGGGCTCAACGAGAAAGGCACCAAGTGTCTTCTGGCCCTCCTGTGGCTCCAGGGGCTGTGGCACAGAGGGGCTGCTTCCCTGGAATGCAGCAGCTGAGCTGAGATTCCCTGGCTGCTGCACAGGATGAACTCTCTGATCACGGCATCTCCTGCCAGCAGGAAGGCCCAGGGCAGGGAATATTTTGCCAAAATAACGTGGCCTTGCAATAGGGACTCCCCAGCAACAAGAGCAGAGCCCCAGCAAACAGCAGTGAATGAACAAGGGGTGAGTTATTAGGAACAGAACACAGATCAGAGACTTGGGAATGCAACATATTCCTGATGCAGCCCCAGTGACTGCAAAGTGAAACCTCCCCTCCCATCAGATCTGCTCCAAGCCCACTCACTCCAGCCTAACATTTCCCTAAACTCCTGAATTTCAGCCTAAACTCCTGAATTTCCCCTGGCTTTGGGGAAATTCAATTTCCAAAGGAAGGAGTCCTTTCCCTCTCAGTGCCTGTGACTGATTCCAGCTGTGGGGCTGGCAGTGCCCTGCACACAGCAGCACCAATCCTGCTCCACTTGGGATGGCTCTGCCCTCACAGAGCCACCACAGCATCCTGCTGATTAAAAAGTTATGTACCAGTTGCTTAGATAATGTAAAATTAAATTTGCCTGCTGCAATCAGCCAGTGCATTGTGCCTGCAGCACTCTGAAAGTGCTCTTGAATATTTCATGTGCAGAATATCTGAGAGTTTTGAGCTTTACAATAAAATAAAATGTCCTAAATGATCACCTGCTATGAACATCTGCAGTGATTTATGCAAAAAATTGTCACTAATGCTTGCAAATTTCACTTGCTGAAGAAGCAAAGTATCTTTTGCTTTACAAACATTTTAGTTTGTATGTGATTTCCTGGTTTAGTTGCAGAAGTTTTTCCATTATTTTGGAATCAGCTGTTCCCCTGGTTTGTCCTGACCACATTAAATGACACTGAGTGGGATTCCCTCCCTGATGTAAGAGCTGTCTGCCTCAAATGCCACACTGAGGATTATTTGATCCTTTATCAGCTCTGCCCATGTGTGACTGCCTGAGGGGAAAGTGAAATTCAGGACGGGGTGGGTGCAGAGCAGCTGCAAGTGCCACTTTGGGCACAAAGCAGGGCAAACCAGGGCTGCTCTCACAGCACCAAAACCATCACAGAAACACTGAACTCAGCGTCACATCCCTGTGAGACATTTGGAAATACTCTGACAGAGAATCAGAGAGGAAGGGACCTTAAAGCCCATCCAGTGCCATCCTTCCACCATTCCATGTTGCTCAAACCCCATCCAGCCTGGACTTGGGCACTGCCAGGGATCCAGGGGCAGCCACAGCTGCTCTGGGCACCCTGTGCCAGGGTCTGCCCACCTCACAGGGAAGAATTCTCGGAACCCATTCCCCCTTGTCCTGTCACTCCAGTTCCAACATGAACAATTCCCAAAATCAGCTGTAAAGAGTTAACCCACAGCCTGCCATGAAGCACTTACCTTTCATCTCCTGAAGAAAGGATCCATCCTAAAAAGCAGTTACACATTGCCTTGCAGTTTATCCCCAACAGCTGATGGTGAACCCCAGGAATCTCCTGTGCAGCAGAGTCTCCCCAGGCTGCCTTGTGCAGGGCAGCACCGAGGGCTCTCACATCAGGGGTGATGTGAGAAGAGGGCCCAGGGCTGCAGGATGCTGTGGGTCAGCAAACACAAACCACTCACCTCCCCGCCGAGGCTCTGGGGCTTCCCATGGCCCGGGCTCTCAGGGCAGCTGCTGCAGCTGCGGACAGCGCCTGCTTCCCTCTCCTCTCACGGCACTTCTGGTTTCCTCTGCGTTTCTTGAACCATTCTGCTTTATTCCCCTGGGCTGGAAATCCATCAGTGTGAATCCTTCCTCTGCCTCCTTGCTCTCTGGCACATTCTTTCGGAGAATGTGTGTCGGGTTTTCTTTCCTTCCTCCCTTCTCCTCTGGGTGTTGTGTTCTGCTGCCTGCTCGTGCCACATCTACAAACCACCCAAACCCTCCGGCTCGCTGAAATTCTTCTCCCAGTCCCTCTCATTTCTCCTTCTAACTGCAGAGTTTGAGGCAAGAGACATTCAGGTTCTCCTCCTGATTTCTCTGGGAGCATGGGAAAGTATGAGGGGGGGGGAAAGCAAGGAGGCAGTGTGGAAGAATCTGTATGTACCTGGCTGTGTGCAGGTCTAAGGGCAAGCTCAGAAATCTGCTGTCTGTGCCTGCATGAGCAGCACAAACCTCACCTGTGCCCCTGAATTTCTCTGCACACAGTCCACTCATGCTGGAGAGACGAGGCAATTTTCTCTCTTCAAGTGGAAGGAAAATCAAGGTCTTCAACTCCACAATCCGTGTGGTCAGGCAGGACCCGGGGCTGCAGAGGCTGTGGTGCTGCTGTACCTGCTCTCATCCATCCCTCCTCCCTCCAGTGACCACTTCCCTCCTCGGCTGGGCTGTGCTGGTGCTGATGGAAAGCAGGGACAGCTCTCCCTGCCTGGTGACACCACGGATAATGTCACCGGTCAGGGGGGACAGGCAAGCTGGCCCCAAGTCCCAAAGGAGCTGGCCACGCTGTGGTTGGATGTGACCATCCAGGCTGCAGCGGGGACCTTGGAGGCGAAGCAAAGCCGTGATCCTTAGCCCTTGGCTGCTCCTTACCTGGCTCTGCCACCCAGAGCCAGCCCACAGCGCCATCCCAGCACCAGCAACGCGGTTCTCCAGCTGGGAACTCAACTTTCCCTCCTGCAGGGGGCCCAGTTCCCTCACTCGGTGGCATCACCAGCGGTTACACCGCGTGCTCTCCAAACCCCGCTTTGCCTCCTTCCCCTCGGGCAGCGTGTGCGGCTCAGGGCTCGGCAGCGGCCGTCGGAGCTCAGCGGAGCTCGGCTGCCCTCTCCAGGGAAACCCGGACAGCGCCCGGGGAAAGCTCGGGAGGAGGCAGAACTGGGAACTCGGCGCTTCCTCCTGGGCCCCGGCCGGGAAAAGGGGGTTCCAGGCTCTGCAGGGACCTTCCGGGGCTGGGAGGGGGTCTGGAAACCACAATGACCATGAGAGGCATCACAGGAGATGATGGGTTGTCAGCTCTGTCCCAAAAAATAATTCTTCCATTCTTGTTTCCAGGAACTGAGAAATTTGCAGGAGCAGGTACGAGATTGTAAAGAGCAGGTGAGAAACAAAGATTCTTTATGCTGGTTCTGAGTTCCAACAGCAGCACCCAGCCCCAAATTATTCTCTGCCCTGACACAGCTTCACATCCAGCAGCATCCTGTGAAGCATGGCCCCAAGTTTCCTCTGTCTGCAGGGAGAACCTTGTGTCACAGGAAAGAAATATTATTATGGCAGCATAGTTAGAAGCTTTTGAATTGACTCTGATTTATAGCAAAAATTGTCCTGGCAGACTAAAGGAAAACCATCAGAGCTGATTGTTGGAATGTAAAGGGTTTTTGCTGGAATAACCCAGCTTTGGGAGCACCCCCATACTCGGGGTTGAAGCAACGCTGAGCAGGTGCTGGGGAAAGGGACTGTGAGCCCGGTATTGCTCAGGAGTGCAGGAGTTTCTGTCTCCAGAGCAGAGAGAGGAGCCCTGGGGCTGTGCTGGGACACTCAGACCCAGCCCCTGCTGGAAGGGTGCCTGTGCTCTGTGGGAGGACAGGGATTGCTCATTTTTCTCTGACTGTTGTGTTTGCTGGGCTGTTTGAAAACCGGGTGGTGCAGATGGGGCCGAGGGTCGGGCACTGCTCACCTTGATAAGGTGTGACTCAGGGAGCCACGGTGAGTGACTCTGCTGCACTCATAGAGAAAATGCCCAGAAAAAAACCCATCTTTACTGCCATGTCTAGAACAGCTCCTGAGAGCAAACAGGGCTTGGCTGAGGGATTGTCCTGTGCACAAACACCTCTGCTGCTCTCCTGGAGGGAGGAGGGTTCAGGTAGAACTGTTTTCCCTGCTGACAGGACGTGCACCAGGCATATTGATTTACATGGGCTGAAGGTTCCTCTGTGACTCAGAGCCGGTGAGGGCTCCAACGGGGAGCTGTTGAGGCACAAAACAGGGTGTGACTCGGCAGTCGTGCCTGGATGTGTTTGTTTTCCAGAGTGGGAAAAGCTGTCAGCTGTGACAAAGCTGCTTCAGCACGAGCCCTTTAAACCCCCCAGGCTCGGGGTTTGGCCCTGTCGGTGTCCAGGGGGGTTTTACCCCTGGTGCTGTTTGCTGGGTGCTGTGCACGCCCCACACACCAATGCACGATGCTGGATGTGATCTCACACTCACGAGCTCCAGCAGGGCAGAGGACAGAACTCGTGTTCTAGAGCTGATCTAACTCAGGTGCTGCTGGATACCAACTTAATTCATGTCTAAAGCATATATCAATATACTTATAATGAGATTTAAACATTAAAAATGTGTAGTTTTATCACATTGTTTGGGTTCTTGAGCCTCTTTATTTACCCTGCAGAGAGACATTCAAATGTGTGCTCAGTTCCTGTAGCTCACTGCTGTGAATATCCTGAGCTTCATTTAATGAACATGGGTGCTCTGCCAGGCAGAATAAAGGATATTCTAAACATTACTGAATACCCAGTGCTTCCATGCAGCCTTTAAAGAAAACACAAGCTCACACGTTTCCCTCATAAGGAAACTTAGATTAACAATCTGGTTAATGTTTGGCTCAGGTGGAAACGTCTAACGAGTTTCAAGTGTGTCATGGTGCTCTTGGAGCCACAAAATGTAAACATCTTGGCTTTACTGAAAATCACCCACAGCCGGAAACTCGTCACTGTGAATGAAACTGGGGCAATGGTTCACTGTTGATTTAACAAATGAGTCATCCGTGCTGCAGACTTCCTGCAGCATCCACTGAAACACCCGGCCAGGAGTGTGTGTGTGCTGAGATCCAGCTCAGCCACAGCTGGGAGCATCTTAATGTGGGGCTAATGAAGCCCTGGAGGCTTTGTGTTCACTGGGACTTGCTGGTTGTGGCAGTGCCAGCACAGATGGAGCTGCGTCCCTGGGCTGGATTAATGTTTGCTCTGAGAGGGAGTGGAGGTGCTGAGTGAGAAATAAAAGTGGCTGGGGAATTCCTTGAGGTGCTGTCACCGTGGCAGCAGGAGCATGGTGGGGAGCTGAGGAGGATTTGGGTAACACAGCTCCCTGGGAACATGAGGGAAGCTGGGATTTATTGCAGTCATCTTTGGAGTGCCTGGAGGAAGTGGAATAATCCAGACAGGGCAGACACTTGCACAATAGAAAACTCCTGTTCGTGCTGTGTACAGGTTATGAGAGGTGCACAGGAGGTCACTGAGTCTGTGGCACAGCAGGGTGGGTTTGGAGGCACTGCCCTGTTCCAGCAGTGTTTGAGGGCTCTGCCTCTGGAGCTGGGCCTGTGGCACCTGCAGGACATCAGGGTGAGCACAGCACGATCCTCAGGGTGGGTTTGGAGGCACTGCCCTGTTCCAGCAGTGTTTGAGGGCTCTGGAGCTGGGCCTGTGGCACATGCAGGACATCAGGGTGAGCACAGCATGATCCTCAGGGTGGGTTTGGAGGCACTGCCCTGTTCCAGCAGTGTTTGAGGGCTCTGGAGCTGGGCCTGTGGCACATGCAGGACATCAGGGTGAGCACAGCAAGATCCTGGAGGCAGCTACGATATCCCAGCCTGCCCATGAGTACCTGAGGTGGATGTAGTGTCACATGCTCAGGAATCACAAATGTTACAGTGAGACCTTTGAAAAGGAAGAAGGTTAAAAATCAGCATTTGAAGGAGTGAAGTGGCTGTTGGAGGAATCTCAGGTGGTGATGATAAAGGACTGAGACGGAACCTCAGGATTCAGTCTGTGCTGAGTCTTTAGGATGCAGCAGGAACTCGAGTGCTTCTGTCTGTTGTGGTTTGCACAGCCCTGGGAACATCTCCTTTCCTTCCACTGCAGGGGAGGAAACCAGCCCAGGGCTCTAACAGCTGAAGGGTGAAACACACAACTTTGCAAGCTGGACTTTGTGGTGTTTGGGGTTTTGTCCCTTTGATTTTAAAAATGCCCTCATGTTCCTGCTCGGCCTCCAAATGACTCCATTTGTTTCAGTGGAACAGTTCCTGCACAAATACAGCAATGGCTTATCACTGACATTTCCTGCTCCCCCAGGCTGAATGTGTCAGCCTGACCCCAACACCAGCTCTGAAAGACAAGATGTTTCTTTAATTATCTCAGAGATAGCGAGGACAAACAGCCAGACCTTGTGTCATCCTTGTTCTGAACTGAAAAGTACACGCTGTTGTGCTGCCCAGACAAGAGCAGAACATTTGCAGCCTGCAAAATGCTGTTTCTCAATGCCACTGACACATCCTGGCTTGAGAACATCCACACTGGGCTGAGATCGTGTTTTAGCAGAAATAAACACACTAGAGATAGAAACAAAGCAAAAATCAGCTGATGTGCATTGGAGGAGAGTTGTTAATTAATGAGTGGAATTTCCAGGCTTACAGCAGATATTGTTGTCTTCCATGTAAAGGCAGAAAAAGCTCCTATAAGGACCTCAGCCATTACATTGTGCCAAGAAATCCAAAGCAAAGGGAGGAAAACAAATTAATTTCAGTTGGCTTTGAGCTAACATACAATAAAGAACAGGAACAAAGGTCTGGGTTTAGGTATGTCAACATCTCTCATGTATTAAAATATATGCTGGCTTTTAAAATAACATCACAATGAATACAAACTTCTATTTAAGAGTCTTTACCTTGTCCTGGGGTGGGTCAGAGCACTGTAACACTAGGTCAGTAAGGAAACAGTTTTGTTTTAGGGATAAAACAGGATTTTTTTCCTTCTGTAGCTAAGAATACAGGGTTACTCAATGAAACCAGGATCTTTACTTCAAAATAAAAACTCTCAAGGTTCATCTGTTGTTTTTAAGTACTGCCCTGATTTGGTGGGGTTGGAACTGAACTCGTTCTTTTCCACTTTCTTTGAAACTTCCTTTTTTCAGCCTTTAATGTGGTGTACAGTCTAGATTGGCCCCACAGTGGTGGGCAGGGAACAGTCTCACATGTGTGAATTTCTTATGTATACCTAATTTTTAATCATCCTACACATGGCAAAGGCCAAATCCTGTGGGTTTTTTCTTTGAAACGATCCTTTGAGGCAAAATAAGAGATTGTGAATATAAACACAAAGTGCAGCCACTGCCAGGGGCTCTGCGTACCCACAGCGCTGTTTTAAACCTGGGAAATATCTTCCGTCTTTTGACCTGAAACATCGCTCTACATAATTTTCAATACTTTAAATTTAAACATTAAATAGTTTAACTAAATGCAGGCTGGGGAATGGGTCCAACAAACCCGACACCGTCCATTTGACACCGCAGCGCTGTGGCCATCTCCGGGGGGCCGGATTTCACTCTTTGTTCGCTCAATCCCTTCTCTCGAAGGCCCTCGATCGCACAGCCGGGTGTTTTGTGCGTTTCTCTTTTTTGTTGTTGTTGTTAATTATTTCATCTCTTTGAAGCCCCCAGCGGCAGCTGGCGGAGGCGTTCCCCGCGATGTTTGTTGTGCTAATTCGCGGGCGGGGCGGGGCTGGCAGCGGGGCCGGGGGGCTGTGGCGAAGGGCCAGTGGGGCCCGCGGGCGGTGCCGGGCGGCGGGGCCGACCCGGGCGGGACAAAGAGCGGCGGCCGCTCCCGCGCTGCTCTCCGTGAGGGGATTCAAATGGCGGCCCCGCCCGCCCGCGCGCCGCGTCCGCTCTGCCCCGGGCCCGCCTGGCAACAGGCGGGGCTTGGCTCCCATTGGCGGAGCGCGCGGAGGGCGCGATCCCATTGGCTGCGGCCGCACGGGCCCGCGGAGGGGGGAGGAGAGAGAGGGTGTTAAACGGCACAGGACGCGGCCGCCATTTTGTGAGAGAGAGTCAGGGGCGGTGCGGAGCGGAGCTAAGCGAGCTCTGGGGGCGGGGGTCGGACGGTGACGGCGGAGCAGCGCGGGGTCGGTTCCCGGAGGGCCGTGTGTGTGTCCGTGCTTGTGGGCGAGCGCAGCGGACAGAAGTCGGTAAGGGCGGAGCGGTGCGGGAAGGGCCGGGCGCGGCCGCCGCCATGTTGTGCTCCGTTGTGGGGGAAGCGGGGACGGGGGTCCCGGCTGCCCCCAGGTGTCGGTGAGAGAAGGGAGAAAGTTCGGAGGCGAAGAAGCTCCGGTGAGCGGGAGAAGAGGGCTGCTGGGCCGGGGCCGGTGACGTTATCTCGGCTTTTGGTTGCAGTCCAAACAAGGCGGAAGCTGGAAATGGAGATGGGCGGCTCCTCTGGAGCTCTGGGAGGGATGGGCAGGGGGCTGCTCCGTTTGGGAAGCTGAACAGACTCGAGTGCGTCAAGGTTAAAATCTCAGAGATCCCAGGAAAGACAAGCCATGAGCAAAACAGGACATTAGTGTAAGAGTTATTAAGGAATTACTCGGCTAACGAAGGTTAAAGAAACAGCTGACAGATGACAAATGAAGCTCTGTGATGGCTGGGGAAGGTTTGGACAATGTGGGCAGTTCCTGTATTGTCCCAGTTCCCAAAGTACTTTCTGTTGTACTTTACATTTTCCCTTCTAAAACGAAAGGGCAGTAGTTCTTGATTGTCTGTTAAAATGCTTTGTAAGACAGAGCACGAGCAAAATGTTACTTGGGATAGGCTAAATATGGTGAACTTGATGTAAGTAGAGAAAGACAAAGCTGTGTCTTTTTGGGTGGGGTTTTGGGGTTTTGTTTGTAGGATGTTGTCGTCTTTAACATATAAACAGACACAGCAGAGTCTGAACTATTTCTGCTTGCCCTTCTTTCCACCCCCAAGTGAAGCAATTGTTTCCATAATTTGAATTGAATTTTTTTTCTCCTTTTTGCAGCAGGACTTCTCCCTTGGAGCTTCTGTGCCGAGAATCCGATGTTGGGCTCGGCTCCCTGGCTGAAGACAGCAGATCAGCCCATGAAAACTTCTATTCCCAGTCAAAGGAAGGAGTCCAGCACAAGGCAGCACCTCTTCTTTCAGGCTTGGAAGCAAGAAAGGGGGCAAGAGTTGGAGAGTGTGGAATCGGAGAAGACCACTGAGAGGTAAATGGAGGTGGGAGAGGGGAAATAAACATTGCAGGAGAGCCAGCAGGGAAGTGCTGAGTGTGCTGTGCTGGAGTCTGGGCACGGGCTTTGGGAATTGTGTGAAATCTGCTCCACTTGAGGTGCTTTTCAGTTCATTTTGAGTTTATCAGAGCAATTCTTACACTTACCAGGAATTCTGGGCAGTGGCCTTATCAGTGCAAACTTTGCCCACTCTTAAGGGGCTAACAGGCTGAATTTAAATGTCTCAGCACTCAATATTGACTGATAAAATCTGGCTCTGCCTTTTTTGAGCAAGGTTTTGTCAGTCCCATTTCTCCAGTTACACCTTTTCTGAGGAGAGAAGTGGTGTGTTTAGAGCCAGTTTTGGTTAGGTTGTTTTTTGTCCCTTTGCTTGAAATCTAAACATTCTCTGAAATACTTTGTTTAAAAAAAAAGCAGTAAAGACTTATCCTGACTGCTCGTTTTTGCAGGTGACATTTAAGTTGAAGATGGGCGGTGGAGAAAGATACAACATTCCCGTTCCCCAGTCTAGAAATACCACCAAGAACCATCAGCAATTTAAAAACAGGCAGAAGAGCAAAGACCCCAATTCTCAGATGAAAACCTGCGTGAAGAAGGAAAGAGGCCACGGCTGCAGCTCCTCTCCTGGTGCATGGCAGGCCATGCAGAAAGGGGGGAAGAACAACGTTCACTTCCCCAAGAATCCCAACTGGAATCCTGCTCTGTCCAATCACAACCTGTTGTTCACCCCTCAGAGCAACCAGAACTATGCTGGAGCCAAGTTCAGCGAGCCACCCTCCCCAAGTGTTCTGCCTAAGCCACCAAGCCACTGGGTACCTGTTTCTTTTAAACCTTCTGATAAGGAAATAATGACATTTCAGCTCAAAACCTTACTGAAAGTCCAGGCCTGAGGTGTAACTTGTGTGATTTTCAGAAGTGATTTCGACTGTCAGGGTTTCAGATTTGAGCATTGTTATTCCAAACTCCAGGTGTGCCAGGACCAGGTGTTCTTGCTGCATGTAGTTAGTCACTTGGAGAGGGGTGAAAGTTTACATTCCCCTCATCTTTTACCTCAAAAGTTCAGTGCTGTGTTCACCTCACTGTGAAACAGATATTTTCTTGTAAATCAATCAAATCTTGAGCAGTCACCATTTACTGTATTTAAGAATAAATGGGACTGTGTGCCAAAATTGGAATTGTGGCTTTGAATTGTTAGAAAACCAACTTTTAGCTAACTTAATGCAGCATGAACTGAAAATAAAAACGCACTGAGAACTTTAGTCAGGTGATTTGCTGCTTTCAGGCTGGTGTGAGATTTGCTAAACACTCTGCAGAGCAGAAACCTCCACCTGGGCACACGGGGAGGCACAGCTGATCCTCTGCCCTGCCCTGTGACCTTTAGTGGCACTCCTGCAGTGCTGGGTGAGCGTTTCAAGCCCCTGACTCCCATCTGGAATGTTCTGGAAGGGTGTGGAAGAACGCCCGGGGCAGACCCTCCTGTGCTTCCCAGGAATCTCCCTGAGTGCCAACTAAAGACCTTGCATTGCCAGGTGACTGCCAAAAAAGCTCCCCCAAATCCTCTGTGTGCCCACTGCACTGAGGAGTTCTAAACCACAGTTTTGTATCAGTTTTTATAAAAAAAGGTGGAGTAGTTCTTTAGTTTGGTGTTAACTGGTTCCCCTGTAACAATTAATAGTTTGGGGCAGGTGTTAGATGTTCTCACAGGAAAGACAGAGCCATGTAAATACATGTAAAACATTGTAGCATATGTAAATTTCTGCTGGGCTTTCCTGCACAGAAGTATTTTTAGTACAAAACTGCTGAATGTAAGATGACCATGTTGAGTACGTGGCCTGGTTTAAAAAAAAGATATTTTGTTTAAAAAAAATTAAAAAAAAAAAGACATTTGTGGCTGTGCCCTTGCACTTCACATGAAATGAATATGCACATTGTATTTGGTTCTAATCTCATTTTTTTAAGTAAAATCAGTGCAAAAATGCTTATTTAGAATTTTTTTTAATTAAAGAAAAAAAATAAAAAAAAAAGAAGCTGCTGGAGTTTCAGATCCCAGATCCTCCTGTTGTGAATGTGTAGGAGAGGAGGAGTGTGTTCAGTGATGAAAAAGCACTGAAATGTTCCAAATCAAGTGTTTCACAAGAAATGCAAATGCCTGGGTTCAGGTGCTCGATAAAACTGAAGGATTGGAATCATTCTGTGCTTGTGAAATGCATCAATGCTCTGTAAAACAACATTGTGTCCCAGTCTTTGCTAAAATCCCTCAGCAGAGGGCCAGGGCAGGTGGCTCCTGAGCTGTCACCTTCCAGCTGATCCTGCTGCAGGGTGACAGCAGGAGCAACCAGGGCTCTTTCAAAATACAAGGATTACTAAAAAAAGTGCTTTAATTTGAACGGGCCTTTTGCAGATTGTGAAATGTTTGGAGGTGTCTTTCTGTACATTCCAAATGCAGTGGCAGCTGAGCTGAATGTTTACAAAATTATTGCTCCAAATCACACGGAATTGGCAGTCTCTAAACTTGTGTTGTGACCTGGACCTTCACCAGAGTCTGAGCTGTATCCCAGTTAATTATCTATTCTCCACTTCAAATTGTCAATTACTGATGATGTTTGTACAAATTGGAAACAAAACATAAATAAACTTTCTTTTTACCCCCTAAAAGCATCTCTTTGTTTTCAGATGGAAATGGAAAAGTGGGATGACCTCATTTTGGCAGTTCCCTTCTCAAGGGAGGTTTCTTTAACTGCAGCCTTCTCCTCATGCCTTTGCAGTGGTTAGGGCACACAGGGCTGGAGAATTAACACTAATTAACCAAAAGCTTGGGGCTCCGTCTCCCACACACTACAGCTGGATTAATTAAGTCAGAAGTTGCTCTCAAGTTATAGTCAAAACTTGTACATTTTATTCCCAATTCACAGGGTTATTTGCACAGATGGAACACAAAACTCAAGAAGAAAGGATGTGGGTGAATAAAACATCAGCATCTCCCATCAAACACACTACAGGGTACAGAGTCTTCCCTTCCTACAATAGTCTCAGCAGCAAGAGCATCTTTAGACAAATATTAATTATAGCAATGGACTACAGACTTTTTTAAGCAAGTTACAAGATAAATGGAGAAAACCAGCAATTCTTAATGGGTGATTATGTCCTAAAAATGTGTCAATTTTATCCCTTTGTACTTCCCTGGCAAGGCCCGAGCAGCAGTGCTGGGTGAGGCTGCACTGCCCGGCTCTGAGCACGCCCCAGCTGGCACCAGGCTCAACAGGCAGGAAAAAAAGCTCTGTCCAAGCAGAGAGCTCCAAACAACATTGAAACCAAAAGATTCCACTTTGAGTAAAACCATGATACTGTACATTAAACATCTTGATAAGACATAGAAAGGATAACATTGAGCTTTCAGAGACCAGTCTATCAGAGTCCCTAATTAAACACCCAGCTACTTAACCACTAAATTGAAGATTTTTAATTACCAGTTGGGTGCATGGACTTTAGGTGAAAAAGAAGTTCCAATAGAGCCTTCTATGACTGCTGACACCAATCGATTTGCTGCAGATATTTTGGAGCACAGCCATTAATTTCAGCAGATGGGTTTTTTTACACGCTACTTCAATTCTACAAATTTTGCAGGAATGACAAAATCTAGATTTACCACAGAAAAACGTAATTCCCACCGTTCTTGAGACTCCAAAAGAAAGATATCTAGACATGATCTTTTATAGCCTGCAAAGTTCTTGCATTCCAGCTGTGCATAACCTGCAGGAAGCTTGCACAAGACAGGCTCCTGCTTTGTTTAGGGCAGGACTGGGATACCTGCATCAAGGAAGGGAGATGTTATCTAGATGGGCTGTGGCTTGATTTGCATGAATGCATAAACATTCCCTGCCCTTTTGGCCACATCCTGCTAACTCGTCCCCAACTGACAGGCCCACAGAACAGCTTCTTCACAATTTTTCCATGGGAGCAAGAACTAGGACAACATCTTTATTCATGCACTCTTGAAACATCGTGGGTTTGTGTTCGGCTTTTCTGGCTTGTTCATATACACAAGTCAAGTCAAAGTTTAGTCCTACCTCTGGGAGAGAAAGAAAGAACCATCAGAACTGGCAGACACTACATTATACTTGCAATGATCTGGCTTTTCAAAACAAAAATTAAACTGTGCTATACATAAACGCTGAGGCACACAATATAAGGACATGCTGACACAACAGTTAAGGAACAGTTACTGTTACCCTGCCTGGACGTGGAGATTTCTCCTCCCTCCTCCCCCCTTCCAGCTCCAATTGCAGCTGGAGCAGCAGCAGCACCAAGCACAGCAATCCCTGCAGGCCCTGGCAGACACAGCCCCGCTCTCCCCACCTCGCAGGCACCAGGACCCTCTCAGGCAGCAGGTGGTCATGAAGACTACATTTATATATACAGAAATCTAGAAAGCTGAAAAGAGTGGGGTTTGTGCTGCTAAAGCAGAAATAATCACAGCTCAGCTTAGAAAGGGTGACAGTGGGTTTATGAAAGCAATTCAGTGCTTTACAGAGGATTTTTGTCTTTCAGGGCAGCACCTTCAGCTGGGCACACACCAGGGCCAGGAGGCAGCTCCAGCCCTGTTGCCACCTCCCACAGAACCACTGCTGGCACCAGTTTGGATATGGCAATTAGAAATTGTTATGGTGATACCATAATTTTGATTATGTATGAACATTCAGTCGTTGTTTTCAAGTACGTTTCATAACCTGGCTAATAATATCTGAATTATAACCTATGGGGCAAGTCCATCCAGCAATAATGAAAGTTAATGGCAAAGAAAATTCAATATATTAGAGTACAATTTATGCTTAGTGTTCTCAGTTTGTCTTGTACCCCTTCAAAAATGTGAAGTGACATTATTTATTCAGACACTAAATGAAAAATTCCTGCCCTTACTGAAATACCATAGTAAGGATTTTACTCCATAAGGGATGCATAGCTCTACTCCTAACCATGCTCTGGAGTCAAATTCTAATGCTACAATAATTCCAGTGGATCAGTATTTCCTTCATTTTTTTATTACAGCATGTTTGCTAAATTTACAGCAAGCAGAAAATAAGCTGGGTCTTTAGTTATTTTGATCAAAACATCGATGTTTTAAAGGTAGTACACAATATTTGTTAAAAAGAACATATAAAAATACCTTTTTAGAAGCCTCTATAAGAAAGGAAATACAAAGTTTAATCCCACAACTTTCCTCTGCTAGAGCTGCACGCTACTGCTACAGTTTTAAATAGACTTTTTGCTGTTTTTAAACTATACATCCAGGAAAGTCTACAAAATTAAAGGAACGTGCATATAAATGATTGCATAGCAGAACATGAACATTAACTGCAAACAGTAAAGAAAAAGTTAGAAATACTATTAAATGTACAAAGGTTCTAGGATCAACTCCTAAGCACGTTCCGCTGACGAGATCCCAAAGCCACCTGCGCTTCTGGAAAGGCCCTGCTGAAACACTAAACCCAAACTCTAAAACATTTCTCTAAAAAGGAACTTTTGGAAATCAATGTCTTTATATGCTACAGACATCAGACAGCGAGGAACACTTAAGTGTTTGATGGTGGCTTTTGAAGGCAAAGAGGAAAAAGAAAAAACAATGCCAAAAGCCATTTCCATAACAAAGGACCTTGCCTTCTAGAGAAATACTGGTAAGAGTACACACTGGGTTTGTTATTTTTCACGTTCAATTTTCTAAATATACTGTATTAGTGATAAACTACATAACTAGAGATGCAGCTCTTGTTCATATCCAACTTCAAACATTTGTTCTGAAGGAAAACGAAATCTTTTAACCAAACCACTATCCATTCTGAGGAAGGAGTGATTCAGGCTTGCTTGACCAACTGCTTTTTTGCTGTGTAAAAAGCAAGCAAGCCTGGTAACCCAGGGAGATGGCTACAGTTTGATACCTATGAATACACCAACTAACCACAGGAGTCATTGGCATAAAAGTTTAGTTCTTATATACTGTACACACACAACTCGAAACGATCTACTTGTATCTAACAGCAGGAAAACTAAGCAACTTTATGGTTAACTGCTCACTAAAACTGAGAATAGATACAAAAAACTGCATAAAATGTACACACAACCTAATATTTAGCTGCTCTGCCGTTTGCTGAAATGTGAATTTAGATTTTCCATTTCAAGGTGGGTTTTTCCCTCACTTTCAACACCAGCAGCCAGGGCAGAGGCAGTGAAGCCTCTCCTCTATCCCGAGGCTCTGAGTGAGCTCCCAGAGCAGCTCTCTGCCCATGTCGTACATGCACGGTCAGTACCACCTCTCCAGACAGCAGGCTAAAGAGAAATCTCCCAAATCTCCCTCCACAGAGCTCCTTGTGCCAACCTGCTGGGGCTGGTGGGCACGGAGAACACCGAAACCTGCCCTGGAGCCATGGAAACAAACTGCCAGGCTGATCTCCCAGCAGCCAGTGTTGCACTACAGCTGTCCAGTTTTCCTTTTCCTCACAAAGTTTATAGAGTTGAAGAACCAGTCAAACAGCTGGTTTAACTGCCCAGCACAAACTGGTACCAATTTCTCTATGGGTGTGACATTTGTAAAAGGACAATGTTGCAAGTTACGATCAATCAAGTCATCACCAAATATCTAAGCATTAAAAATGCAAATCTTTACAAAAATATACAGAGACACCACAACCAAATCAGTAGCTGCCCATGACATTTAACCAAATGGACAATCTCTCTCCCTCTCTCTCTCTGTGGCTTCTCAACACTGTTTTAATTTCAACCATTGTCGGCTACAGGGAAAACTGACAAAGAAAATATTTTTTAGCACTGTTGCAACATCATATTCCTGATAATTTAAGTAAACTGAACTGTGTGTAAATGAATCTTACATGCCTAAACCAACATGGATACACTGTTAGTGGCCACTGGACTTGGGACTAGTCCAAGACCTCGATCTGGATTTTGACCTAGATCTAGAATGTGATCTTGACTGTGATTTGGATCTAGCTGGTTCTTTTTTTCTCGACTCCTTCTCATATCTTGAGCTGGACTTATAGTGTGTTTTAGAATCTGTTTTAGAGGTGCCTCTAGATTTGGTGTGAGATGCAGACCTAGACCGTGATTTAGCCTTCATTTCTTTCTTGGGCTGTGACTTGGATCGTGATCTTGAATTGGACTTAGATCTTGAAAAAGATCGATTGCGGTGTTTGAACCTAGCAGAATAAAGGGGAGAGAGGAGATTTGAATGTAAAAACACTATTCTTACACATCTAGTACATCAAAAATTGTTTACCGTTTTTGCAGGAGAAACTTTTTTTTTAAACCTATAGTTAAAGGAATACAGTGATCTAGCTTGCAATTGAAAGGGTGTAAAAAGTGGATTTTTACCTATCATTGTCCGAATGGCTTCTGCTACGACGAGGTCTTCCAGTAGGTCTACTGCTAAAAAGGTACATCAGAAAAAGTAAACGGTGACAAATACCTACGTAAACATACAAACACTCGAAACATTCTACTTTCAAGCTGTGCATTTGCTTTTAGCTACTCTCCAATGCAGCACAGAATGGTTTCATTCATTATTCCTGATCAGATGCAGCATGCAAGGTACACAACTCCCAGCAGTTACTCCCACGATAGAAAAAAAAGATTATTGCAAAGTGTGACAATGAAATAGTGAGCGTGGTGTGTGAAAAAGTCACAGTGCTGTGCAGCTGAGGCCAGCCCCACACACTACACTTACTTTCTGGGACTATAGGATCTTCTATAGCTGTAATCAAAGGAGCGACTCCGAGACCGCCTGCGCTCGTAGCTGCGACTCCGAGACCGCCTGTATCTGTCATAGTCATCGTAACGAGAAGAACTGTACAGGTTTCTCCCTTCCTTGGCTTTCATTTGGTTTGGTGCTGGAAAAATAGCAATATTTGCAGGTGAAGATGATGCCCTACTTTCTCCCCTCAAGGTTTAAGCCTTGTATTTGGTGTTGAGCAGAAAGGTTCGTTTGTGATTTGATGGGACAGGTGAGAGGCTGCTCTGTGCCATTTGTTTTGCGCTGCTTGGGCCACTGGACACAAATTAATGCAGCCCTGGGGGCACTGTAAATCCAGAAAGCAAAACAAACAAAAAAAAGCCCCCTCAAAACCAGTCAGAAAGGACTAATGCTCCATAAAAGCAGAACACAGAGCTGGCCAAGGTGATTTCAGGCCAGCTGGAAACTGGTACAGCAGGTCAGACCCATGACTGACACATTCTGACATTGCTGAATTTACCCAACGAGTGAAAGCTAATTAAACACTTTCTCCTGGCTGCACAGCACCATCATCACACCTGATCCACAGCTGTCTGCAATGATTAAAGGCCCAGCTTACACAAAGGCTTTGGAGGATGCCACACAAAGGGAAGTCTGATTCCAAAAGGAACTCTCCAATAAAACAATTCACTTTCACTCTGCAGCTTAGTTATTAAAGTAATTAAGAATGAATGAACCTATTAGTCTTCCACTGTATTTCCTCTAAGCAGCACAGCTATCCTTCCTTTGTATGGAATTCATGCTCCAAGTATTTAAACATGCTGCAACAAATATCCTCTGTACTAAACAGCTTCAAATTTTAAGTTTTTGGTGCTGCTTGCAACACGCTAAGGTGCATTTAGTTAATTTTGCTCAGAAACTTGTTAGAAATCCCAATGTTTATACACAGGGCAGAAAGTTGTCCTTTGGAGGGTAGAATTTCCACTGACTCCATTAAAGATAATTGTGAGGACCTGAGGGAAAACTGGACAGTCAGGTTGTTTCTCTGAGAGCTGTAACTAAAGCCCTTTAAGGTCTCTTTATTTCCAGGCACCACATGAGTGTTACAGTCCTGGTTTATTCCAACAGGGCTGAGCCAGGTTTTACAAATCTTTATCTCCCTGCAAATTACGACTATGCACACAAACAACAGATGTAAAAGACCCAAATTCTCTTTACATTTATCTGTTCAGAAAATAAAAAGTTCTGCTCCACCTTGATTGAGATAACTCGAAACTGACTTTTATCCTAAAGCCAAATGAAAATGAAGACATTACCTCAATCCTGGAAATCACACAGAGCTGCACAGAAAGCTCTGAAGAACGACTGTGGTGACTGCTGTACTTAGTTATCCATTTATAATTAAACGAGTCATTAACAGTCACTGGATGAAAGGCAGAACATCCATGTGCTATTTATATACAACAGGAGCACATCACAAACACGAGCAGCACGTGCAGGGCTGGGTGCTGAAATCGGGGAGGTAAAATGCAGGGAGAGATAAAATCCAGAGAGAGATAAAATGCAGGGAGAGAGGAGATGATAAAATGCAGGGAGAGAGGAGATAAAATGCAGGCACTCACTCTTGCGGTCCCCCTGTGCAAACTGGATTTCTATTTGCCGCCCACAAATCCACTTGCGATCCAAGTTATGGAGAGCATCCTCTGCATCACGGACATCTTCAAATGTGGCCAGTGTTAAGGTACTTGGCAGTTTGAGCAGTTTAACACATTTGGTATTTAAAATAAAATTTTCAAGTTATTTTCTCATTTTACAGCCATGTTTAAAGTATTTTAGTCATGCTACTCTACACACTAGTGTTTTCTTTAATTAACCACCAGCTAGCTGAGAACTCCTGTTATAAAATTAAAATCTTGTAACATGACCATGAATTTATCCATCAGCAAGCACTTGCTATGTGATACTCGCAATTTTTTTTCTTCTCCCACTTGTACTTATGCAAAGAAAACAAAGGTATCCTTTCAAAACACACTTGTTAATGGTCATTTAGTTCTCTCCACTACATTGAGTTTATTAAAATTAAGCCCTAGTTCTTAAGTTATGTTGGAAATACCAATGGTAAATATTAACTATTAACTTAGGAATTGGAATAAAGCTTTCCTTTATGTTTTAAACAAGTGATTTTGGGTTTAACTGATGCCATGTCACAGCCCTGTGTGCAGAGAGAGCCTCCCCAGTGTGAGAGAGGAGCAGACACTGGGAGCCCAGCGGTGCCACTCAGGGCCAAGGTACAGTGACAGACATTTGTTTTAATGCTGGAATCTACACCCCTAATTCCAGCTCGTGGGCCCCAAAACAATGAGCTGCCTTTCCCCTCCACGCCACTCAATTCTCAGCAGCACCATCTCTGCAGGAGAGAAACTTCCATTTCATTCAGACCACAGTTACAGTAGCACTCACAAGAGAAATATTACAGGTTTTGTCAATGGACTAAACCAGAATAATTCATCAAATTACTGCTTACATGACAGACAGAAGAAAAACTGTTATTCTGTAGGATACATCAGGTATGACTCCTTTAATCTTGGCCACCATTCAACTTCATCTTGACCTTTAACTCTTTAAGTGCTTGTCAGAAGGACTTGTCATGAGATGCTTGGCCAAAAATGACAGATGGCTTTATCTTTAACTTTGAAAAACAACCTTTTCCCCCTTTTGCAGATAAAGCGAAGCTTTGTCTCCCATTATGGCTTGTCCTTCTTCCAGCTTTTCTTTATTTTTTCTTTTCCCAAACTCTCCCTTCTCTTCAAGCCTGATCCTTAAGAGGTCTTTGGCTTGTCTACTTGCCTTAATTGTTGAACTCTACTCTAAAGGTTCTTTCATGCTTTCTCTTTGGGGTCGCCATTACTGTACAGCTTTACATTCTGAGGCAACAACAGAGGACAGCAAATTAGGGGACAATATTAAAGAAAGAAGTTCACCTCATTTTTTACACAATCTGATTTTGATCAAGTGATTCCAGTTTCCATTTGTTAAATTAACAATGAATAGCAGCCACATTTTGCTAAGCACAACTTTACTTACACACCAGTGATAATAAAAACGTGCTAGACAATTCTGAGGCAGTGATAAATTTTCAATTAAATCATATAGTATTAATTTCAGTGGCATAAGCAAGCTTTTATATTACTGGATTTAAGTTTTGCAAAAAAGGCAAAGAACAATTGAGAGAAGTTAAATCTTCAAAAATAACGCAACACCACGACATCAGTAAGACACTTATTAGATACAACACAAAATAAACTGCTTTTTCATGGAGATTGGTTACCTCTTACACAAACTTGAATTTCAAACTTCAACACCCCTCACTAATGAGGCATCTGAAGAAAGGATATTGAACATAGGCAAATCCTCGGGGACGGCGAGTGTAGAAGTCAAGGGGAACGTAAACATCAACAATGGGCCCGTACCGACCAAACTCCCGGCGCAAGTCTTCGGACCTGCAACACCACAGACACCCGATGTGGCTGTGGCACCGCCTGAGCGCCACAAACACCCACCACACCGAGCCTGGACAGGCAAAAATCAAATCTGCAGTTAGCATCAGCACCCCCGGGGTTTGGAAGCATGTGGTGGAGGATGAAAGTGGAGATTTGGGGAGAAGAAGTGATTGGGCAGCGCTGGGAGCACACAGAGCTTTCCCGAAACACTCAGGATGCTCAAGCACACCCTGGCAGTTTGAAACCAGCCTTCAGCACAACCTAAAACAAAAATGTAAACTGAGAAGTGATGCGCACCACTTCATCCAATGCAGCCAAGGCTGGCAGAAAGGAAAGAAAGGATTGTTCAATTATCGTTGTTATTATTCAAGTACCTCGACAGTGATTTTGCAACACATAAACATCAATTATGAGATCCAAATAAACATTGTGAGAGCAAACCAGTCACCCAAACTCATTTCCATAAATAATCAATACTCACAACCACATCAAAAAGGACAGATCCCAGTGAGCAGCCACTCATGCCCTCGGGATAGCTTTTCCAAAGAGTTGGATTTAGAGAGCTGAGACAAAACTGCTCAGCTGCAGCCACCCCGGAACAGCCTCTCCTCAACAGAGGCTTCTTACTCACATCAGCTGCTCACGTTTAATTTGAGGACAAAATCCTGCATGAGAAGATTGATGCAATACCACATTGAGGTGGTATGTGACAATTACTATTGGTTTTTAGTATTTTTTTCTTTCTCTTGCACCAGTTGGGAAACAAATCTGCACAGTCAGTGCTGGCAGAAGGGGAGATCTCACAACGAAATCACCTCCAAGAACTCAGTGCTTAAGGTGAATCCTCAACAGGATCCACATTACTGTAAAGAATTTGGAAGCGATCATCCTCAGCTCTTCTTGAAGTAAAATAAACTATTGGAAAAATGAACAAATTCATGGGAAAAAAAAAAAAAGTTTAATTTCATTCCATTCCATTCCATTGTGCCCACAGGACGATGTGTAAATGTTCCACAAACAATAACAAACACCAAAGGTGGTTTTGGTCACTAAATTGCCCAAGCGAAATGAAGAAAACCAGCAGCTCACTAAAAGCATATAAAGAATAAATAAGAACCTGTGCAACGCTTTTTTTTGTTGTTTCAATTCCCTACGAGAAGTTCTCTCACTGTTTAGTCCTTACAGGCTCTCGGAACCACAGGATTATAACGGAGACCAAGCATTGCTTCCCTCGGCTCCGGCCTGAGCGTCCCGAGAGGCCCCGGTACCCAACAAGCACCGAACATTCCACCTGCACCGCAGCAGCTCCCCGCTAACGGGACCGGCCAGGCAGGAATTTTGGGCACAAACTCTCCATTTCCTCCCCTCTAGCAGCAATCCTGCATTTCCAGAGGAGCATCCCAAAGCAGCGGCTGTCCGGCACGGCCCCGGTGCCACATCCCGCCGGACACGCTCCGAGGGCTGCGGGAGTTTCACTTTGTTGCGGCCCAGCTTTGTTCTGCCTGGACGCTGTTTGGAAACGAAGCCGCGTGGAGAGGCGGGGAACGAGCAGCAGCATCGCGAGGAAAATGGAAGGCAGGGCAGGGAGAAGGAAGAAGCCAGGCGGAGGAAAGGAGCGGGCCGGGCTCGCCCCCTTCCCTCCCCTCCCCCGGCTGTGAGGGGACCCCCGCGGCCGCGGCCTAGCGAGCCCGCCAAAGCCTGCGCGAGCCCCCGCTCCGCCCCCACTCACCGGGTGTCGTCGGCCACGTTTCGCACGAAGAGCGAGGTGTTGGGGGGCCGCAGGTAGCGGGACATGTCGGCGGCGGCGGGGCGGACGGCAGGAAGGAGAGGAGGGAAGGAAGGAAGGAGGGAGGGAAGGAGCGAGCGCGGCCCGGGCGCGGCGGGAGCGGCTGAGGCGACCCTGGGGGAGCTGCACCGCCCGCCCGCGCGCCGCCTCTCGCGAGACTTCCCGGGGGGGCTTCCGGCGAGAGCGAAACGCGGCGCCAAAATCCTGCCCCGCTCCGGCCTCGCGCATGCGCCCCGGCCGCGCGCGGGAGCTCGCGGGCCCGCCGGCGCGCGCCGCGCATGCGCGTTGCTCCTCACCTCCCTCCCCCTCGCTTTTCCCGCCGAAAGAGCGGGAAGGGGGAGCGCGCGCGGGGCAAGATGGCGGCTGCGCCCCCGCCGTGAGGGGAGAGCGCGGCCCGGCTTCGTGCGGCCGCCTCACGGCGCCGTGCCTCCCTCCTGTGCGCCCAACTGACACCGCCTCGGGCTCTAACGTCCTTCCCGAGGCTCAGGGGATCGCTGTCCTGTGGCATTGCTGTTGCAAAATGTGGAGTATGGATAAGTTCTGTTAAGGAAAGGTGTTCTTTGATGTTTGGCGTTTTTATGCCTTCTAGCCTAATCAACAAGAAGGGAGATGTAACCCGTGAAACGGCAGCTAACGAACTCTAAGTGATGTGCCTGTGTTAGAATAACAGATTGGTAGAATTGCCTTGTTAAAGTTTAGGGCTGGACATGCTTCCATGGTCCCAGACCTAGGGGGAGCTTAACAAAGCTCGAGAAAAAAGGATGCCCGCTGATAGAGGACACAAAGAATGCAGAATTTATGGGCCATCTGGCAAGAGCTCCCAAGATAAGGAAGAAACTAATAAACTCAACTCAGCGACTGTGCTGAAATGACCTCCAACTGGGTAAATGTAATTTTACATCTGCAGGGGCAGGTCATGACCACCAACCCACAGACCACTGGCCCAAAAGGAGAGAACGGGACTAATTAGCATGAGAAACAACAGAATAATTAACCAAGAGAAGATAGAATACTAATTCAGAACTATGTGACCTGTAGCCAAGGCACACTAATTCCTTTGTTTGCTAAAATGTGTAAATAGTAATAAATTTTGATCATCGGTGAGTTCAATTTGTGGAATCCCACAGGGCCCCAACTGTGCAACCCTGAAATAAATGACCAGTGTCTCTCTGGAGTGTGTAACTATTGTTGCACACAGAGTAATTAATGCAATTTTTGTGGAGAACACCATTACCAACTGCCCTGCTGAGCCCCAGGAGTTGTCACCAGGCTGTTTGCACAGGACCAGCCCTCTCCATTAAAGCTGTTTGTGTGATGAAAACAATCCAGTTGGTGGGTGGAGAGATGATTTCTCACCACGCTCATGTGTGACTCACATAAAGGTGGATAAAAGGCACATCTGACCCCACAGTCACAGGGTTTGGTGAAGAGTTCAGTGAAAAGTGTCTGCATTTTCATGTGAGGGATTTGCAGCAAACTCCTGCAGGGACAGAAAGACTTGGAGCTGATGCAGCCCTGGTGTCTGCCACCAGTGTATTTTCATCTTTATTTTTAATATTCATGAATGGAAACTGGTGGGAGGACATTGCTGTTCATATCTTGGCAATCTCACATGAAGAAGTGCCTGATTTTTACAGGTTTTGAATGACAGATGATTCAAGTTTGAATGGCAGATGAAGTTCAGTCACTAACACAGGAGATGTGCAGACATATACACTTCCCAAAAAAATGGAATTTGTGTGGTTTTATGTTCAGGGTCTGTGTGCAGGACTCAACAGAGAAGGGATGGGGATCTCTGATCATGTTTTTTGCATTAAATATTTACAGTTAGCATCTTTCTGTATGCAAGCAGCAGGTCGAGTTGTTACCTTGTGCAATATAAACACAGATCTGCTCACACAAATCATTAAAAGAACCTAAAAATCCAGCCAAGAACGCACATCAGAGACTGGAATTGTAGTGGGAGTGCTTGGCACAGAGCAAAAAATAAAAAAAAAACAACATTTTACAGACATTCTGAAAACAATTAATTTGCCAGAGAGTGGACTTTGATGGATGGGAATCCATGCTGCCAGGAATACCTTGTCAGAGCTTGTCAGATTGGGAATCAAAACTTGGAACAAGATCCAAGTTAGATTATAAATACTCCAGTGGAGTCCTTCACAGAAAAATGCACAGAAAATTTGTTTTTGTGGAATAGTGAATCCAGAGCTGCCATCCCAGGCTGCTGTGCCATTGAGGAATGTTCATTCCTTCGGGCCATGGGACACAGATCTCAGTCTGATCAGCATCCCTCAGGTTTGACTGCTTCACATGAGGACCTGCACTGAATGTTCCACCCAGATCTGGGGTGCCCTGTGGCAGAAGGACATTGCCAGAAGGATGGGAAAGATTGGCACCATTGCTGGAAAAGTGAAGTCATTGCAGTCGTGAAGAAAGCCAGGTGAAGTGTTCTTTTAATTTTTTAGAATTTTAGCCATTAGAATGACTTGGCATGAGCTGAAGTTCTAAATAAGGTCAGCGTGCTTTTAGTGTGTGGTATCTGCAACAATGATTTTGTAACGGGTTTGCAATGAGTGATGAAGGATCTCTGCCTTGGCTTAGAAATAAACCTGAGGTGTCTTGCATGTTCCAGCCTCCAGTTTGCAGGCACAGCCTTGGATCCTCGCAGACCTGCAGCACTCTGTGAATTTCCTGCTGGAAAACCACAGCGTGTGTTTGGTTTGGTTTCAGGGTGTGTTTGCAGCAGTTCCCCAGCAACTCCCAGAGAGAAGGGTGCTGAGTTCTTGGGTGCCTTTTTGCAGCACCAGAGCTTTAAAGCAGCTTTAAAGCAGCCTCCTCCTCCTCCCTGAGCTTTACCAGCCCCGATTTCCGTGCTGCTGATCTTATTTCTGTGTAACTCACATGGAATTTCATTCTGCTGCAGGGCTGTGCCTGCCATTGGAGCTGCCTGGGAAGCAGAATGAGCACAATGATCCTTTATGCCACTGAAACTCCCCCTGAGAGCAGCCTTGTCCCAGAATGAGAATACACTTCCCAAATTGCTTGTGTCACATTGTGTTGGTAATAAATGACAACTTCTCCCCTCACAAACTGCTCTCCTAGCATGGGGAGATGGGAACTCAGCACTCTTCACTGGGATAAACCTCCCCATGAGGGTTTTAAATGGCATTATTAATCCAACAGCTTTATTCATGAGGTCTTGCACCTAAAACCAATTCTAACAAATCTGCAGTGACTTCAGTTGTGAAATGGGGCTGCTGATACAATAATAAGATATAATCTCCTGTGTGTTTTATACTTAATAGAGACATGGGGTCTGAACAAAGTCTGGTTTACTTCAGCCTCACAGACTTGGGCCATGACAAGACATTTGGGAGAGTTCATTGCAAATTGGAAGAATGTTTAATTCTCTTTCCTCTTAATTGCACTTCTGTGTAATTCAGTTTAAGAACAGCCATCCCTGTTGTTAATGACTGCTGAGTGCTTCACAGCTTTTCAAATATTGCTGTTTCTATTGCTGGGGCATGTGGTTCAGATCAGCCCAACAAATGCCTGATTGTTCTGTGCTGGCCCGGTCACAGAGAACGGGGTTGGTTAAAAACCAACCTGCAGCAGGAGCAGGAATTAAAGCTGAGTGTGTTCAGTCTGTGTGTGAGAAATCAAGGAGCATTTCTGTAGCTTTTGGCTGCTCCCAAGGATTACTGTGCTGAGCTGGAGCTGTGTGATTTATCCAGGTCGGATTGTCTGGGAGGCAAATTTCTGTCACTGAGGACAGAGGGGAAAACACAGTCCTGTAACAAGGGACTGCTGTGAGAAAGGAGAGCAGAAATCATCACGATTTCCTGTGCTGTTTGTTCAGATAAAACAGAGCTCACACCTTGTGGAAAGTGCACTTTATTTCAGGTATGTAAAGGTGTCACACAGGAGGATCTGTCTTTAGGCTTTCTTGCCTCTTCTGACAAGTGTTACTCCACCATATGTTATAGTCTGTGGAGACAAATACACATTTTTATAGCTAAGTGTCAGAAGTGTCTGTAATTAATGCATAAATCCATCCTAGTCCACAAGAAAACACAGTCACAGCACCTGCCTGTAAATATGTGTACAACACTAAAATATATGTACAACATTTGCATGAAGGAAAAGTTGCAGTTTTTTGTGCTGCTTAGAGCAGTCTTTATCCACTCTGTAAACACTCTGAGCTAGCCAACATTTTTTCCTTCAGCATTTTTCTGCAAGTGCCTTTATTTTCACTTATTTGCACTTACCTCCACCATTTCATTTCCTTTTACTTCCTGCTCATGAGAGAATTTGTCTGATTTGCACACCAGCTTCCCATTGACCAAGTTCACAGTGCACTGTTGGGACATTTAAAAAACATTTTTAAAAATTAGATTTTGGCATTCAATTCCAGTAAGTAGAGGACTAATAGGAAATAAATTACACTCCTGTTTCATAATGACAGCTGTTAATTTGAACTGGAGAGCATTTGAATAGGAGTTTTAAGAACATTTCTGTTTGTTAAAGTGGTAGAAATATTTGCAAATTGAACTGGTACAAACAAATTCCGCTCACACACAAACTGAGGTTTAGGGATAAATAAAGATGTCCTGTTCTAGGAATGCTTTACCTTCAGCTTCCTGCCATCCATGGTGGTGATGTCAGCCTCCTTGCCCAGTGTAAATGAGTTGGTTACAGATTTGTTGGGTGTTTTGGATGTCACAACAAAATCATTGCCTTTTTGTTGTATTTCAACTACAGGCTTAATATCTTTGGCCATTTTGATGGTGTCATCTGGCAACCCTGCAAAAACAGGCAAAACAGGACTTTTGTTATGGAAATAGCAAAATAGCAAATTGTGCCTTCCAACAAAGGCACAGAAATCCAAACCAGTATTGGAAGGTGATGTCCAAGTTAAAAGACAAATCCTGGTTTGGATTCCTCTCTTCTCTATGGTTTTTTTGTTCCATTCCTTCCAGTCTGGTTAGGTTTTGGTGTGATATCTGGTGATGTGTCACATTATGCAGTTTCTTCTCCTAAGGGCTGCCCATGGGGTGATGATTCTCCATGAAAAGAACCACGTGTGCATTACTTTATTCTCCCGGGGAGTTGGGGGATTATCTGTCCAGTCAGAGCTGGAACACTGGGAGAAGCTCACACTCCCTTTTTGGGGTGTCCCTGGCATGATTTGGAGGTGTCATTGTCACCAGGAGAGGGGTTGGTTTTGTCACGCTGTCAGACCAGGCTTTCCAACTGGAACTGGATCTTACTCCACTGAATATCTCCTATTTACTGTTCACAACCCAACAGGAATGTTTTATTGGCAAAGGTAAGTGCACATTTATTGGTGTAGCCAACTGGACCTGGATCTTCCTCTCCTGAATATCTCCTATTTCCTCTTCAAAACCCCAACAGGAACCTTTTGGCAAAGGTAAGTGCACATTTATTGGTGTAGCACCTCCTAATCCTCTCAGATTAGATTTATAATCACCCAGAGATTACTGACATTATCACACTTGATAAGCACTGCCAGGTTTCTGACCACTTCTAGGTGTTAATTATTCCCAGATTACTGACAGCATTTGTGCTGCAGGAACAGCTTCTGTACAATAATTGGGAGGCTGAATAAATCATTGATGGCTTTTTCTAGTTATATATGTTAATAAATTACAGATAATCAACACAACAACTCTTCTTTGGGGGTTACCTGTAACATTTCTGCATCAATATATATTATATGTCATATATTATATGTTATATATTATATCTTATATGTTACATATAATATATAATATATAATATATAATATATAATATATAATATATAATATATAATATATAATATATTATATATTATATATTATATATTATATATTATATGATATGTTATATGTTATATGTTACATATTATATATTACATAGTAGATAGTTGATAATATATATTACATATAATTATTATATATATTATATATATTATCTATTATAACTTTCAGCTTCTTTTCCCATCCAAATTCAATCAAACAGACTGAACCAAGCAGGGCAGTTTGTCCCAGAAGGAAAAGGACAAATCCATGGGAACACAGCAGTCAGAGCTGTGCTGGCAGTGGCTGAGGAGGAGGAGGAGGCACTTACCCAGAGCCTTGAGGAAGGCCTCGAGGTTCTCCTGAGCGTAGATGTTCCAGGTGCCAGTGAATGCCATGGTGGGACACAGCAAGGGCTGCCCCTGCCCACGGGGATGCTCTTTATGGAAGCACAGGGGCCAGCCCAGATTGGCAGAGGGCTAATTATTAACTGGGAACAGCAATCATTAATCAGTTATTTGTTCTTAATGATCATAACCTCTCGTTCATGCTGCTCTTACCTTGAGGGCTGGGGTGCTGTGTTTGTTGTGGGGTACTGACCTCGTGTCCAGCCTTGTTGGAAAGTGTTGCAGTGCAGCTTCATTTGTTTGCTTTTTATTCACAACTTCAGTGTTTAACACATTCTCTGTGACTTGGGTAGAATTCTTCAGATAAAATTACAGTAGATCAAGGTGATTGGTGTTGTACAGCAGGAACTTCCTAATTATAACAATGTTCTCTGCTGTGAACCTTAATGAATGAATAAAATAGAATGAATAAAATCATTCTATTTCTTTTAAAATTGGGGGCCTCCCATTGAGGACAGGCAAAATCATGTTGGAGTGGGACATGAGTGATGACTTTATCCAGCAGATGTCAGTGATGTGCATCTAATGGAATTGAACTAAACTCAGCTTCTTTTTACTTTTTATTTTAATAGAAGATAAAAGATGAAACAGGGAACATTGCTGGGAGAGTGAATGCAGGAAGCAAATAGGATGTGTTATTTTTTCTTCTCACCAACTACACAAGGATTTCTTCACTCACTCCAGCCCTTGAGAAGTTCCTTGCTGTCTGTGCAGGCCTGACTGTTGATTTTGGAAGACTTTCATTAGATGTGCCTTGCAATTAGATTGCTTAATTCAAACAGAGCCTTATCCCAGGGGTGGGTGACCTCTCTGAGTTAACTTTTCATTCTATTTAAATAGAGACACAAGTCACAAGCTCAGCTTCTTCTTACCAACTCACCACCCTTTTTTAGTAGGTAATTTTAAAGAAGGCTTACACAGAAAGAGCCAGATTTGTGACTACATTTACCTGTGAGAATTCCTG
The DNA here is from genome assembly GCF_027579445.1 of Ammospiza nelsoni. Classification (NCBI taxonomy): domain Eukaryota; kingdom Metazoa; phylum Chordata; class Aves; order Passeriformes; family Passerellidae; genus Ammospiza; species Ammospiza nelsoni. Next base: position 1,263,418 of record NC_080657.1, on the reverse strand, counting down.
ATTTGCAGGGTCATTTTAATGTGTGGAGCATGTCCTGACTTCCCATGCACCCACAGGTGGAGCGATTTCATAATGGATATACTCAAAGCAGTGCTGAGATGGCACCAAGGGGTTGAGTTTAATGACACACGCACAGAGGCTACAAGAAAATCTGTCACATGTAGAGATTTAATACAAAACCCCTCCACTGAAAGCCCCACACAGATTTACCAGGGCAGAGTCTGTCTGGAGGGTGAACATGCAGTGCACACACGTGTGAGCACACACACACACACACACACACACACACACACACCCCAGAATTGTTCTATAACAACTGCCAAACCACTGAAATATTGCTACAATAAACACAGAGACACCAAAAGGCATCTGAAGGAGTTAAATTCCTTTCCATTTCAAGGAGACAATGAATTCATTTACGCTTTTTTGTGGCAATCCCAGCTGGGACTTCCTGCTCTGTTCCTATTGGGATCTCCCCGTGTTTATAGACACTGATGGTGACCTGCCCTGTTTCAGAGCCATATTTATTCTTGACATAGATGCTGTATTTTCCTGTGTCCTCATTGCAGACTCTCTCTATGGTGATTGTGACCATTGAGCCCTTCACATCCATCTTGTATCTGTCCTTAAACTCGATGACCTTCTCGTTTTTGAACCAGGTGATCTCTGGGTAGGGGTCTCCAGACACACAGCAGGTTAAGCACAGTGTCTGTGGTGAAACAGAGAACAGAAATGGATTGTGGAGCTGTAAATGTGCAGGGAATTCAGTTCATAGAGCAGAAATGGATTGTGGAGCTGTAAATGTGCAGGGAACTCAGTTCATAAAACAGAAATGGATTGTGGAGCTGTAAATGTGCAGGGAATTCAGTTCACAGAACAAAAATGGATTGTGGAGCTGTAAATGTGCAGGAAATTCAGTGCATAGAACAGAAATGGATTGTGGAGCTGTAAATGTGCAGGGAAATTCAGTGAATAGAATCAGCATCATTTAGGTTGGAGAAAAACTTTAAAATTGAGGCCAGCTCTTCAGCCACCACTGAACCTCATCCCCAAGTGCCACATCCACACATCATTTAAATTAAGAGCAATAAAAATCAGTTCTCACATTTTCATTGGTGACATTCCAACACTGATATCTGATATTCCTTTTCCTGATTTCCTCCAGTGCAATCAGGATTAACCTGCCTGAATGCACTGGGCCTGACTCATATTTGTCTCACTGGTTTTTATAGCTGCCTGTGCTGTGAGGTGGCACTGAAACAGGCACAGGGTGAGTTTGCAGTTATTTGCAGAGGGTTTGTGCTGCCTGAGTGAAGGGAAATGTGACTCAGAAATGAAAGCAGGGAGTTGGGCTGATGGGAGAATCAGGCCCAGCACCTAAAGGCCTTCAGAGTCCGATCCTGTGAGATGGGGGGACAACAGCAAGGGTCTGGCAGTGAGGGTGACCCAGGAGGGCAGCACTTGCCACCCCTGGCAGTGCACAGGAGGGTAAAAAAGGATCTTTCCTCCCCATCAGTGATCCCTCTGTGTCTGTGCAAGGAATTCATGGAGTTACTCAATATCACCTTGTCCTCCATGATGGTGGCAACATCTGGCAGACCTTGAACGACTCTGGCACGACCTGGGAATGAACAAATAGAACATTTTAGTTTTTCTAATCAGCAAGCCTGGCTGTGTTTCACTGAAGGGAAGAGATTCGTTTACTTACGCTTCTCTGCTATTGCTGCTTCCCTGAAAGGGAGAAAATGATTGTGGTTTTATTTATTAGCCATTATATGAACAATTTACAGTGTGAGACTCAAAATAGATTTAGCTGTGAAAATATTTAGGAGGAACTTACTTCAGCCTCTTGTGCTCAGCCAGGGCATCTTCAAAAGCTGCAGGAATGAAAGGTTTTAGGGAAGTTGCCTTTAGTTTTGTTCGACTCATTAGATTTAGCATTATGTTATTGTTACCAGTGCTGGGATTACATGATAAATGTAATTATCCCATAGATGGTATCTGCCCCTGCCTTAAGGAATCAAGCTCTGTTTGTGTACTGAAATAAGTGGGACTGAGTTCTCTCTTCCCAAAGAGAAGTTTAGAGGAGGAAAAAACCTCCAACAGTTTGGAAAAGCTTTTGTAATCCTGGAAGTTCTCTTTTCCAAAATGCCACCTGTGAGATTTGATGTCCAGGGGAGGAATTGGACACGTCCCAGGAGCAGCTGCCCTGTTCTCATCCTTTCCCCAGCAGTGCCAAGGCTCCCTAAAGGCTTCAATCCTTTCCCCTCTCCTCGTGCTGCTGTGGGCTCTTCCCTGTCCCCCTCAGCCCAATTCCACAGGGATTACCCATGGAAATCAGCTCCAGCTCCAGAAAGGAGAGCAATCCCTGCCCAGCTCTGAGGGCTCCTGGAAAGCAGCTCAGAGGTGACTCAGCTCACCTTGCCCTGACAGGTCTGCTGTCAGTCTGTGGGAGCTGCTGCCATCGAATATCTCCAGGGTGTATTTGCCCTTGTCAGCCTCCCCGGGCTCCAGGATGTGCAGCCAGAGCTGGTTCATGGTGCTCCCAGCTCTGCTCCTGTCCCGGCTCTCCAGCTGCTTCTCCCTGAGTGAGCAAGTGATGGCACTTCTGTCATTTCAGCAGAGCTGAGAAATCACATTTTCCAGTGGGAGTCAGAGAGAGGGAATCCATGGGGCTGCACTTGGAGGCAGTTTGCCAGAGCTTCATAAACTCTACAAAAGACCTCCTAGTTGTTATTTAAGGGATTAAATCCTGTTTAGATGTTGAATATTTGTAAGTATGTAGCCCTTGAGTGTTATTAAAAGTTCACCTCCTTATCTCCATGTGTAGGTGGTATCTATAAAACACCAGCTCTCTATTTAGGAAGACATTATGAGGCTAAATTATTCAGTGTTTGGGAAGAATTTTGTAATTTTGGGAATATTTTTTATTCAGAGTGGGGGAAGAGAGTGGTTTAGGAAAACATGAAGTAGTAAAAATGAAGTGTTTGAAAAAATTCTGTCTGTAACCAAGGAGGCTGTAACTGAGCAGTACCATAAGTGCAGCATCATTATTATTCTAGGAAAGATGATCACTTATAAATATTTCTGCAGTGCTACCATAAAAATAACATGACTTTCCACTCTGGAATTCCCAGACTTGTTCCAGGATGGGAGTGAATTGTGGATTTCAGCCGTTACTCAGACAAAACCAGAAAAAATGTATGGGCTCAGGCCCAAATGTTTAAATTTGGATAAACAGTTAGAAGGAACAGTGCTCCAGAAGCTTTGCAAATATTTTTTGGGGACTTACTTGTGGTACCAGGTGGTTTTCATGTAGTCTGTGTAGTACTTGACATCAGTGTAGATTTTGATGCCCTCCTCAGTGGGCTGGATTTTCAGAGGTGTGGCAGAAAGAGCTGGTGGTGTAAAATAAAGACTGGAATTGAGGAGGAATTCCCAGATTTCCCTGTTCAGGACAAAATCCCAGCCAGGGGAGCAGGGAGGGGATGGTGCTGGGCTGGTTCCACAGCCAGGGCCAGCTGTGCCCTCCCACCTCTCCCCTCACATACCACTGATCCTGCACAGCTCCTTCAGAAGCTCCTCAAAGGCTGAAAGACAAAGATTGAAGAGTCTATAAATACAAATCACAGCAAACCACCTCCAATCTGCCACTGAATTTCACTGTGGTTGGGATGGTTTATACCCACGGGTTATTTGCTGTCTTTTTCTGTGGCACAGCTCACTGGGAATGGAGGTTTTGCCTCTGATTCATTTGTTTTCAGATGCTGGGCATTTCTTACTAAATTTAGATGCTCCTATCTTCCTTCCCACTCAGCATGTGCCTCCCAGACAAGAGATTTATGTACCAGGTTCACATGATGGATTCCAGATGTCGGGGCAGCATTTAATCTTGGGCAGCAGAACCTCCTGATTGATTCTGGGTTGGAGTGACTGAAACATCCCTGAGCTTTTATCCGTGGGGCTTGGCAGAATTTATAATGCAGCCCTGGCTGGAGAAATGACTGCAGGTGGAAATGACATCAGCACGTAGAGCAGGAAACTCTTTAAATTCAACCAGTAATATTTTAGTGTGGCTTTTAACTCCTATAAAAGCACATAGGACATGTAGGTTTTGTAGGAAGTGAGGATATTTGCGTTTAAATCCCAAAAGGAGTGTGAATGTGTCTTATTGTGTGATCCAAAGTTCTCTCACCTCCTTTTGTGAGGTCCAGCTGGGTGGAGTCCTCTCCTCGGTTATCTGAAACCACTGCTTTGTACAGGCCCTCATCTGCTTTGGTTACCTACCAAATACGTGTGAGCATGTGTAATGTTGATTAAAATAACCCAGACAAGCCCCAAAACAAACAACAACCCTCCCAGAGAAATCTCCTGTATCACTGAAACAGGGCAGGATTTGGAAAAGGGGAAAAGCTGACATTCATTCCTTCCCAATCAGTTTGGTTGAAGTGAGCAGAAATGAGGGGGGAAAAAGGGGAAATTGTCCCAAAAGCTCCTGTGAAAGTTCAGAAGCTGTTGGGTTTGGGGTTCAGTAGCTCAGCTTTTGCCTCAGTGCCTGTGTGAAACCAGCTCTTTTCAGTCTCTCAGGATGTGTTAAACTTTGCACAGCCACCCACTGTTAAAAACATCTTAATTCTTATTAGGATCTTCAATCACAGCCTGGTTTGGGCTGGAAGGGACCTTAAAGATTGTTTAGTTCCAACCCCCTGCCATGAACTCCACTAGAATTCAGATTCAGAGCCTGACTGTAACATTAAAAGTTTCTCCTCTTTGGCTTTTCTCAGTGTCTCTGTCACTCAGTGGGCACTACCCAGAACCCACATGGAATATGAATAAGATCAGCCCTTTTTTTTTTTTTTTTTTTGCCATTTTCCTGTGGATCTCTGAGCTGTTTGATGTTTCACCTTTGGGATCTGCAGAGTTCCCATCCCAGTCTGTGGATCAAACCCTCCACCAGCTCGTGCCTTGTGATTGAAGAACCACTGGAAGCTGGTGTCCTTCCTCAGGTTTGTTGCCTGTTTGAAGCCAACATTTAGAAGTCAAAATCCGTTTGATTTCTTAATTCTTGGATGTCCTAATATGAATCATCACTTACATTACTCCAGAATCTGAGAATTTCCCTTCTTTGTTAAAGTTTCTGCCCAAAAGAAACCATTTCCTTAAAAATGCAGCAAAGCATTTGCGCTGCTCATATCCTCTGAAAATTGCACCTAAAATTGATGCTGAAGGAATTCTGTTACCTTGCAGGTGAGGAGCACTTCACAGGTCTCCAAAACTTTCCATGTCAGGTTCTCTATGAAATGTGGACCTGGAAAGAAATGAAACCTCTGTCATGGTGCCGAGTTTCCTGCGGGAATGCTTCCATCTAGTGCTGGATTCCCGCAGTGCACCTGGAATTCCCGAGGGAACAGAGAACAGGGAGGGGAAACTGAAATGAATTACTTCAGATCCTTTCATCCCATACTGGGCAGCTGAGAAGAGACTGGATTTATAACGTGCTGTCACAGTCACTAACAAGTGAATATTTTTATCCTCACTAGCAGGGTATCACATTTCAGTTGTAGTATTTTTGCAATGAACTTGTTTTATAAACTTCTTTATTCACCAACATAGGTGGGAGGTGAAAGTGGAATGCATGGATCTTTACAAACTTAGCTAGAAATCCTGGTTTTTACAAGTGGATCTTAATTACAGAATGTATATTCAGGTTGGACAGTCTTCAGGGTTTGAAAGTGTTCAGTGCCACAGCACTGATGCAGAGGATCTCCACTGATAAATCTGCCTAGCCTGGCTAAAACTAGTTCATTATTTGATTTTTAAGGGCAGGGCAAAGTATCTGAAAACAAGGAGTCTATCCTAGTGTCACCTCAGCTTGAATGCTGTGTTTGAAAAGATGATGGAGTGAAATAAATCCATTTGGCTTTTGCCATCCTGGCCTCATTCTGACAAGTCCTTGGCCTTTGGCTGACCTTACCCTGCTTTTTCTTCCATTGTCTCCGTTTTGCTTCAGCTTCTTCTGCCACTTTAGCAAAAGCTATGGAACAGCAAAGGACAAAGTCAACAACCCCCCATTATTGGATATTTCCTCTTCAGAGATATTTCCTCCTTGTCTTTATTACCTTTAGTGCAGTGAACCTGCTGCTAAATACATTGAATTTCCAGCCTGATCCTGCCCTGAGATAAATGACCGCACACTCCCCACTCTGCTGCCAAGGCACAGTTCAGCACTGCAAGCTAATATGTAAAATATTTGGAAGCAAGAACTAAGCATTCCACTTCAGCAGACTGCTTTTATCATCAAGCACCTGTTTATAAGACTAAAAGCTTTAATTTATGGTAAAGAGAGATTCAGAAAATTTTTTAAATGATTCCTGGACTTTAAATCTGGGCTAAAATTTGCTCTCCCCATTCCCAGTGTGCCATTAGAACTGTTGGAAATGCTTTGGGGCCTTAAGTGCCTCACAAAGTTTCCACTGAGCATGGCAGTCTATATTTGATTCTGAATTTCACTTACTTTCATCTATGAGAGCAAGGATGAATTGATTTTTGGCTTTCCCATCTTTAAGCTGGGCTGTGTACATCCCTTTGTCATCAGCACAGAAATCCTGGATTATCAGTTCCACGAGGCCTTTCTCTTTGACAAAGTTGATTTTGTGTGTCTGTGTCAAACAGAGGAAATAGGAGAAACTGAAGAGATTCCACAGTAGAAGTGCTCCTGGCACAGCAGATATTGCAGTTATTTTGTACCTGTATCCTTATAAACTCCCCTCATTTTACAGGATGAGGAAGACATCCTTCCCTCATGGGTATTACAGAGCTGAAACCAGAGTATCTGTGATTTCCAGTGGCATGGGAGTGCTGCACTTGGTTATAATGTGTGATGTGCAGTTCCATCCTTGGCCAGGGTGGGGAATATTTCCCCCTCTTGCTGAGGTGCAGGTACCACTGAGCTCCTGCCCCCAGGAGTGCCAGGTGCCTGAACACAAACATCATCGCTGCCTCACTGCCTGTTTGCTCTGAGCAAATATTGTCCTTGCAACGAGCCTGGTAAATGTGCAGATCCCTGTCAGCTCTCCAGTGGAGAGGAGACAGATTTTAGAAGAGATAAAGCCTTGGATAAACTTGTTACATGTTGATTTAACCCCCCCAACAGGGCACTGACAGCTCTGAACTGCTCTGGCCTGGACGTGTCCTTTGTTCTGGGGGTCCTGGTTGTTATCTGGGCATTGCTGCTCTGCACTGAGCTGACAGCCCATGATTTATATTTGTGCTTCATTCTCAACTGTTCTCCCCTCTGGTCCTCTCATTCCAAGTTTTTTTTACATGTTCTAATATTAATTTGATATGGGAGGACAAGGAGGAGGCCTGAGCATTTTTGTGGATGTTTGAGGAGGTTGGAGGGTGCTGTAACACACAGGGCTATTTCCAGTGCTTTGGACTGAGAAATAAATCTCTTCCATCTGCTCTTAGAATTCATGAGATTTGCCTGTATTCAGTTCAAAATCCCCATCAGAAGTTCGGAAAACTGGGAATGTGCCATGTTCAGCAGTGGGGAAGCGAGCCAAGATGAAATGCAGAACAAAACCTACTGGGGTGCTGGTGAGCTCCTTGTCATTGAAGATCAGGTGCAGCTCCGCGTTCGGGGACAGCTTCTCCACCTCCAGCCACAGCCTCACTTCCCCTTTCTCCAGGACATCGACGTTCCAGCCGGATATCAGCTTGATCACTGGCAGGCAGAGAGAAGCACCAGGGGAATCCCAGGCACAGCACAGGCTCTGGCCCAGCCAGGGCTCTGCTGGCTTCCCTTTTCCCAGGCTGGCCCCTGCTCGTGGCTTTTTGCTGCTTCAACTTACGTGGGTTCCTGATTTCGTGGCTGCGTTTCAATAACTTGTCCAGGTCTGCAATGCAGAGAGTTAAAAGTCAGCACTAGGCCAAAACAAATTAATTGTATCAACTTAATTTAATTTGTTGATGAACATTACATCAAAGAGAAGGTAAAACATTCAGTAATGGGGAGGACTAGAAAAGGTGATGAAGGGAATTGTCGGTTATATCTGAATAAAACATTGGTTGGATCAATTCAGGGAGCCTGCTAAAGAAGTTATAAATCATTGTGACAGTGTAGCCAAATGTGAAATCTGAACTGCAGTGGAAAAATGACTTTGCCGGAATCTTTCCTTAGGGGATTGTAAAAGAAACTGCCCTTGAGCCTTCAAGGAATGGGAAACATCTTTTTAGTGATACCATGAAGTGACATCAGTCACTCACTATTCTTCTGCAGGAAAATTTCCTCTCAACATCTAAGATTAGAAAATGAGGGCACATTAGGGTTTTTTTTCGCAATGATCAGTTTTTACCTTCTTTTGTTAATGTGCAGCTGGCAGAGATATCATCATCTACATCTGTGACCTCCACTGAATACACACCCAGGTCCTTCTCTGAGGGCTCTTTCAGTATCAGCTTTGATCTAGAAGTAAAAAGATTAATAGCAAAAATTATATATTTTCCTCAGAAATGATGTCTCCTGGGACAGAATTTGATACACCCAGAACAGGAAATGTAGAACTTATTGGAATTTATAAATGACTCTGAGGAGCCAATATATAAAGATATTGGGAACAGGATGGCAGCTGCTCCCAGATTGCACTGCCCAACCCATTTCATGGACTCCAGGGCTGGGAATCAGGGAAAGGACAGGGAAACATTTGGCTGCAGGTTTTTCTTGGTGTTTAATGTGTTCCTTACCCACCGGTTCATTTTCTCAGTGTGCATTAAATACTCACCTATTGCCTTTCTCTTCAATCTGGACTCGGTCGGGATCTGGAGGTCCCTCATAGTCCTTTGACCAGATAAATTCAGAGGAGTCATTCTTTTCAGGAGCTTCAAAGGCCATGTAAATGAAACCCTCTTCATCCACCCCAACTTCAATTTCATTTGTGCCTGGATGTGTGAAAAACCCACCAAACACTCCTTACCAAACCAGACCAGGGCTGAGCTTCTGCACATCTAAGTCAGAAAACAACCACAGAGCACAGTTAGAGCTAATTCATTTGGGCAGCTTGATTTGTTCATCTTTGTTTTACTGAGGGTGTTTCTTGCTGTGAAACAAGTAGCTGATGCATCACAAAGCACATTTTCACCCACATCATACATTTATTTACAGGCTGGCCCAGTCCCATGGCTTTTAGCTCCATACCAGGTTTGGTTTTAGCCACCACAGGGTCTGAGGGGAGTGAGGGGGGTCCAACTCCAGCCTTGTTCAGCGCTCGTACTCGGAAAATGTAGCACTTGCCCGTTTCCAGGTCTGACACCTGCAGGGAACAGAGCCAGGAATTAATGTCAGAGCAGGACAAGCAGCACCAGGACACTCAGGGCAGGTACAGACCTTCATGTGGGTGCTGGCTGTGGGCTGCTTGTTTATCTGTTTCCACTCTTCTGAGCCTTCTTCACACAGCTCTATGAAGTACCCTGTGACCGGCCCTGCCCCCAGGTACAGAGGAGCTTCCCAGTGCAGCTGCAGGGAGCAGTCCCTCACCTCAGTGCACCTGACATCGTGAGGAGGGCCTGGCACAGAGGGAGCAGGGAAACTGCAGTTGGGCTGGGGTCACAGAGCACAATTTGGGGTAGCACGTCTGTAGGGGATGGTTTCTATGGTAATTAGGGGTATGTTTATGAAATAGCATCACCAGCTGCTTTAATGCTATTTGCTGTGGTGTAAAGAAAAGGGGGTTTAGAGTTTAGATTCTGATTCTTCATTCTCTGGAAACAATACTTAAATACCCGGGTGCTCTGTCTGTGTAACGCATGAACAACATCAGAACACCCCTGGAAGTGTTTTGTGCTTTTCTGTCCTGGGAGCAGCCATTTCTGTGGCAGAAACCCCTTGGATGAGTGAGGAGATTACAAACTCAGCTGGTGCCATTTTCCTGGATGGTTTTCCATGAGGGATACCTGGCTCTGGCATGGTCCATTCCTCACATCTGAACAGGTCACTGGGCTCAGACACTGCCCCAACTCCAGCCCTGTTCATGGCACGGGCACGGAACTGGTACAGGTGCCCCTCCTGCAGGCTGCTGACCTGGGGGTGCAGAGGGCAGACCTGGTCACTTCTGCAGGAGCAGACAAAGCCCAGCTCAGCCCTGGTGCAGCTGTTCCCAGCTGTGCCCCAATGGATACCGTGCAAACGCGCCGAGGAATCGGCCGAGCGTTGACTTCGTGCCAGTCGGGCTCAGAGGGCTCGTGCTTGTCCAGGAAATATCCCAGGATCTTTGTTCCTCCCTTGTGCTTCGGGGCTTTCCAGCCAATGGTCATCTCAGCCTTGCCACAGTGCAGCAGCACAAAGTCACGAGGGGCCGAGGGACAGGCTGGGCGTGGGGGGACAGACAGAACAGCAGGGACAGACGGAACAGCAGGGACAGACGGAACAGCAGTGTCAGCACAACAACCACGTTCTCATCTGGAGTCACAGCAAAAGCCTTGGATGTGCCTATGGAGGTCCCTTGCCTGGTGTTTTAGGGTTTGTGTGGCAGAAAAGGTGGCAGCAGTGGGATGATAAAGTGGGAACGTGGAGGGTTAGGTCCTGGATGGTGTGATTGTAGGATTTTATAATTTCCCTGAGAAATTCCCAATGCTGGTTTCCAGACATCACATAACTGAGCAATTAAAATGGTCACTTATACCCAGAGCCAAATTAACACCACAAATGTAACACACTGCTAGGACAAAGTGCTAATTAATTAACTCTGTCCACGCTTGGCAAGTGTAATTGATGGCAGAAGCTGCAGGGTACAGGAAAATGAGTTCCCTTTTGTTTTGTTTCTCAGCCACTGTCACCACAGCAGGCAGTGGTGGCTGTGCCTGACAGATGGGCTTGGAGGGATTTCATTTGGTCACTACTCACCAATTGCTGGCCTGACAACGATGGGATCTGTTTCTGGTGAGCTCTCACTCAGTCCTGCATCACTGACAGATTTCACACAGAACACATATTCCTTTCCAGGCTGCAGCCCAGGAACAGTAAACCTGGGAGAGCAAATGAATATGTTTGTGTTTGCCTGTGCACAGGTAAACAATGCTGAAGCAGACATCAACACACTTTAATAAGGTTTGGTTCTTGCAAAATCATTATTTGTCATTACCAATTAATGTGTCACATGAAATGGCTGCAGATAACTCACAGTGGATATGGATGAGATGGAGATGAATCACCATGGGCAGGGAGATAAACAGGACTTTTTAATGGACTTTTTCTGCTTGACATGTGACCCCCACAGCTGGAGAGTGACTGTAAGTTCTGCATGTGATTGACACAGACTTACTCTAGTGGAAAACAGGCAAACCCATGGAATGTGTTTCTGCTGGTGGCCCAGGCTCAGTGGGGCTGTAGAGCCCAGCCCATGCAGAGCCCCAGGCTCAGTGGGGCTGTAGAGCCCAGCCCATGCATACCCCAGGCTCAGTGGGGCTGCAGAGCCCAGCCCATGCAGAGCCCCAGGCTCAGTGGGGCTGCAGAGCCCAGCCCATGCATACCCCAGGCTCAGTGGGGCTGTAGAGCCCATCCCTTGCAGAGCCCCAGGGCTCAGTGGGGCTGTAGAGCCCATCCCTTGCAGAGCCCCAGGGCTCAGTGGGGCTGTAGAGCCCAGCCCTTGCAGAGCCCCAGGCTCAGTGGGGCTGTAGAGCCCAGCCCATGCAGAGCCCCAGGGCTCAGTGGGGCTGTAGAGCCCAGCCATTGCAGAGCCCCAGGGCTCAGTGGGGCTGTAGAGCCCAGCCCATGCAGAGCCCCAGGGCTCAGTGGGGCTGTAGAGCCCAGCCCATGCATACCCCAGGCTCAGTGGGGCTGTAGAGCCCAGCCCTTGCAGAGCCCCAGGCTCAGTGGGGCTGCAGAGCCCAGCCCATGCAGAGCCCCAGGGCTCAGTGGGGCTGTAGAGCCCAGCCATTGCAGAGCCCCAGGGCTCAGTGGGGCTGTAGAGCCCAGCCCATGCAGAGCCCCAGGGCTCAGTGGGGCTGTAGAGCCCAGCCCATGCATACCCCAGGCTCAGTGGGGCTGTAGAGCCCAGCCCTTGCAGAGCCCCAGGCTCAGTGGGGCTGCAGAGCCCAGCCCATGCAGAGCCCCAGGGCTCAGTGGGGCTGCAGAGCCCAGCCCATGCAGAGCCCCAGGCTCAGTGGGGCTGTAGAGCCCAGCCCTTGGAGAGCCCCAGGCTCAGTGGGGCTGCAGAGCCCATCCTTTGCATGCCCCAGGGCTCAGTGGGGCTGCAGAGCCCAGCCCATGCAGAGCACACAGCCTTGGCTCAGGCCTGCAGCAATCCTGAATCCCCCCCCACCCCGAGGCCCTGCTGTTGCTGTGCCTGCCAGCCTGTGCGTGGGGACTGAAGGAAGGTCTTTTTTTATCTGAAACACGACTCCAGGCAGAAGCAGAGGAATCCAGGCCGGGCCCCTGGACTCCCTCAGCAGAGCAGAGCTGCACTCACTCAGTCCCTGTCACTGGTTTGTTGTTGACTGTTTGCCACTGCTCCGTGCCCGTCTCCCGGCAGTAGATGTAATACCCAAGGGGCTCTGGGCCGTCCTTGGGCTTGTCCCACTGCACAACAACAGATGTCCTGGTGTCTCTGAAGGCCAGAACCTGAGATGGTGGAGATGGAGGAGCTAAAAAAGGAAAGAAACAAAAAACACAGACAAAAGTAGTCAGGGTTAAAATCTGTAATTTAAAAAGCCCAAAGTATTATAAATGAGTTAGGCTGTTTGATTTATTCACCTTTTCCAGAGCACCGTTTTCAAATTGTTGCCCGGGGAAGCTGTGGCTGCCCCATCCCTGGAAGTGGCCAAGGCCAGGTTGGGTGGGGATGGAGCAGCCTGGGATGGTGGAAGGTCCCTGCCTATGGATGAGCTTTGGGGTCCCTTCCAACCCAAACCATTCTGGGATTCAGTGGAATTAGAGCAAAATGCCATGGACAGGGGTCTGCTCTACAGGATCTGTGCTTGGGTTTGCGAGATGACTTCTTCCTCTCCCACTGATTTCTGCAGTCTCCCCACACAAACTCCTCTGAAGCAGAGGAAAAACAAAGCTAATCTTGATTGTCCTTGGCTCCACCCTGAACTGGGACCTGCTCCCCTCTGCATTTCCATCTCTGAGTGAACCCTGGAGCAGCTTCAGTGTGGGACAATACACAAATAAAGAGTCAGTGCTCATCCCTCTGCAGAACAGAAACACCAACATGAGCCTGTGGCCTCTTTGTGTGAGCTCAGTCCAGGGAGAAAACACCCCAAAGCCAAAGCAGCCATGCAGAGGCTCTGTCCTGGCTGAGCCCCCAGCCCGGGCTGCTGCAGCCTCCTGTCATTCCTTGCACACTGTCACCTCCCTCACACCACGCTGCAAGCATCCTTGGATTCAACACAGCCTTCAACTGTTCCTATTTCATTAAATTTAATTCCCTGCTCACTGCTTGCTCAGATCAACACTGCCCTGGCCAACTGCAAACCAATTAAAGGAGGATTTAGGGCTTGAAGAGATTTCCTTATATCAAAGTACTGCTGTGTAACCATAGACCACGAAGTTTAGAGGGGAGTGTGGGCAGGGCAGGGGATCCCCCTCATTGCTGGCAGCCCATGCCCTGTGCCGGGTTGGTGCAGGAGTTAAAACCATGAGGTTTAGAGGGGATGCCCTCATTGCTGGCAGCCCATCCCCTCTGCACAGGGTTAGTGCAGGACGCAGCAGAGCAGAGTTCAAACCATGAAGTTTAGAGGGGTTGCCCTCATTGCTGGCAGGGTTGGTGCAGGAGTTAAAATGATGAGGTTTAGAGGGGATGCCCTCATTGCTGGCAGTCCATCCCCCTGCAGGGCTGGTGCAGGAGTTAAAGCCATGAAGTTTAGAGGGAATTCCCCCATTCCCGGCAGTCCATCCCCTTGCAGGGCTGGTGCAGGAGTTAAAGCCATGAGGTTTAGAGAGAATCCCCCCCATTCCTGTCAGCCCACCCCCCTGCAGGGCTGCTGCAGGCCCGGCAGAGCAGCGTTCCCGTTACCGGGCTGTGTCCCGGCCAGCACGGGCGCGCTGGGCACCGAGGGCTCGCTGATGCCGAACTTGTTGACAGAACGCACGCGGAACCGGAAGGATTTTCCCTTCTCCAGCCCGAAGAGTGCAAATCTTGGGGAATTCGCTGGCGTCTCCAGGTTCACCATCTGCCAGGAGCTGCTGCCCACGAGACACTGCAAGGGAAAAGGAGATGATTTACAGCTCCTAAAGTGAGCACGAACCCCTCCTGACCAATAACAAAGCTGGGCTTTGGAGGAAAGGAATTTTAAAAAGCTCCAAACAAAACACAAACTAAACCCATAAATTATGTATTTCTTGTGGATGTACCCACAGTTTCACCCTTGGCAGCGGAGGGTGCCTTTGCTACAGGAGGTGAGAAATAAGAATGCATGAAAGGAGATGGGCAGAAGATGCTAATTAACCAACAGAGTGATTAGTGGGGAACAGGACAGTGAGGTATTCTCAGTTCTTCCTGTTACAATGCTGCCACTGTTCTGTGGTGTTAAAATTCCTTGTCCATGGCTTGTCAATCATTAGTCCTTGAGCTGTGTCAGAGTCAGGGCCATGGCTCAGGGCACATGTGGGGTGGAGAGGCTGAACCAGCTGGGTTTGAGGCTGGATCTCCCCAGTTCCTAACTGGGAATGGCCTCACCTGTATCATGTCCCAGCTGAGAAAGAAACTGTTCTTCTCTGCAGCTCCCATTCTGTGTGATATTATTTTCTTACCTTTTCCACATAGTAATTCAGTGGCTCTCTGCCTCGTGGATCTGGTTCATCCCAGGCCAAAGCCACATAATCCTCTCTGACCTCACTTGCATGAACATTGGTGGGTGGCAAGGGAATTTTAATGTGTCCTATGGGAAGGCAGAAAAGGCTTTAGTGATAATGTGGCAGGAAAATTAAAGTTCTTTTACAGTGGATTCTGTTCTCCCACTATAAATGAAGATTCTTCAATATAAAGAAGGAGACAAACACTTTGGGGAGATTTGAACTCACCCTCCAGGTCATCCTTGGATATTTCTATGGTCCTGCCCTGGTCATATGGGATCACTGCAATGACAAACAGGGCAGAGTTACCCACCCACAGGAGGTGCCAGAACCCAGGGCTGGCTCGTTGGTTCTGTGCACAATTACAGACATTTTATGTCACAAACTATGGCACTTTGAGCTTTCTCTGTTCAGAATGATCCCAAGATGGGCTCAGCAGAGACATTTGTGGGAATGGGGAGGATCTGGACAATCTGCACTCAGTTACTCCTGCAGCCCCCCGTGGTTCTGAGGGTTTGGTACCAACCTGTCACTCTCTTATCCCTGCTGGCGTCCTGGGTGGTGACAGGGTCACTGGCCCTTGAGGGGTGGCTGGTGCCAGCCTTGTTGACAGCCTTGACACGGAACTGGTACGTCTGTCCCTCTGCCAGGCCCAGCACTGGGCACCTGCAGCCCTTGACAGGCTGGGCACTGCACCGCACCCACTGCTCCGAGCCAGCCTCACACCTGCAGGGACACACAGGCTTCCTTTGTTCCATTTCCACCATAAATGGGGGTTGCTAGCTCCGAGTGGTGCCTTACAGACCTTTCAATGAGGTACCCCAGGATGGGGCTTCCTCCATCATCACTGGGGGCTACCCAGGAGAGGAGCAGGCAGTCTTTGTTCACATCGTGGCACCTCACATTGAGGGGGGATCCTGGGGCTCCAGCTGTCAGTGCTGCAGCATCTGCAAAACACCACGTGATGGGGAGAGCTTCTGTTCTTTTCCAGAATTTTCATTGAGGAGATTAATTTTAAATGTCTAAAGGCCTATCCCAGTAACACAGTTTTCTAATACTGAAATCATCAGCGAAAATAAGATTTGGTCATTGTGCTAATTGTATCCACACACAAAATTAGAAGCTGTTTCCTTGTGTGTGAGGGGGAGAATTCTTTATGCCAAGGCCCCAGGAAAGGAGATCTGCAGGTACCTCTGACAAACACATAGGTGGTCTGCTCCTTGTATCCGTGCAGCGAGGGGACGCGGATGGTGTAGAAGTCCTCGTCCTCCTTGTGAGCACACAACACTGTCAGAGAGGCCTCACAGCCCTGGCACCTCAGCTCCTGGCCCTCTGAGTCCTGCAGCAGCTCCCCTGTGCAGCAGAGAAGGGGAAGGAAATTCACCTGGATTGCCTGGTTAGGAGTGGCAATATTTATTCCCAAATGCCTCGAAAAGCACAGAATGGCAGCAGGGGTCTCTAAGACATTCCTGGTGTTATTTTTTTGCCTCCAGATTGCAGCTGTGGACTCTGATCCACAGAAAGACCCAAGCAGAACACACAGAGAATCCAGAAGTTTTTCTCCCTGGAGAACCACTGGAGGCTTTTCAAACTAAGGCTCTTCAAATATTCTTATGAACAGGAATGTCATTACCCCCAAAACATTTCAATGGTATCATCCTTTACACACAAACATTAAATAGTAACATCTGTAGCTTGAGCAGAGCTGAGAACAGCTCAGGAATCCTGGATTTTAATAATTTTCTCATTTTGTCTGTGAACATTCAATCCCAGCTGTGAATTCCAGCGGGACATTCCCAGAGGTAAATGCACACAAACTCAGCTGTTGCCTACAAACCATCTCTGAACCAGGTGATGCCTCCTTGGTGCTCCAGTAAATCAGAGGAGAAGTGACAGGAGAGGGTGAAAGGCTCCTTTTCTCTTGCAAATAAGGGTTTCAGTGGAAAAGCAAAATCTGCCTCTCTGGCCAGAAGGGATCCTGTGGAATGAAAGTCAGCATGATAAATAGACTTCAGAGCCTTCCTCCTGGAGTATTTTTATTGTCATATATTTAGAGTGAGCCTTGCACTTGTGCAGTCAGGCTGACAGGAAAAGCTCTCAGGGAAAAAATAATCCAAGTGCATCAGGCTATAAAAATAATTAATAGTAACATTCATTATTTACTCACTTTTGTATATTTCTGAATCAAATCCTGACTCCTTTCCATAATATTCTATAAGAGAAGAGGAAAACACATTTAGCAAATCTCATGGAGTGTTTATCATCTTAATAACACCCAGTGATGCTCAGCAAACTGTTTTTCCCTCAAGCCAGCCTTGGTTTGAACCTTTAAAGTGTCACCATGGGCTAAAAGTTCAGTTCATTTGACCCCTGATGCCCTTCACAAGCCTCTGGGGATGTGTCTGCAGAGAAATTGTTCCATGAATGTTCCAGGAGATGAAATCCTCAGAGGTGAGGAGAGCAGTCCCAGCCAGGCCTTTCTGTGCCAGCCACAGCCCCTGTTCCATCCTCATCCTGCTCTGATCCTAAAGGTCCCACAGGGAATGAGAGGAGCAGGATATTATTGGCATGGGATTTTTCCTCACGCTGCTGCTTGGTGGCCAAGGGCAGCTCCTGTTGTGGCCACACTGTGAGAACCTCCTGGTAACTTGTCCTGCATTAGGGCAGGGGCAGTTTAGGGATCTGGGAAGGATGCAATGAAGGTTTTCTGGGCTGGTGTCCCTTTAGAACTGGTAAATGCCTGCTGCATATTCCCAGTTATGCTGAATTTTGGCACTGTTTAATTAAAGGCCTTGAAAGATGTGATAATACACTGCTTTTACAGTCCTGGAGTCACAGTCTCCTTGTGACATCTGCATCCCAGAGAGAGTTCAGATCAAAATATGGCATGTGAAAATAAGTGTGATAACAACACACCCCATGGCAGAGGGCTCTGTCAGTCCCACTATAGGGTGTAATTGTCTACAATTGCCTGTAAGTCTGTTCTGTCCATTTGTTTTATTGCAAAATTTTAATTTAGATATAAATAGATGAAATATGAACAGCTAAACTGTGATTCTGTGAGACTGCTCTGCATATTTCCTAAAGCTGGAGATTATTTCCCTTTTTAAGTGCTGGTGGCTTATTTGCTTTCTTCCCCATGTCTGGCTTTGGCTGTGCACAGTTTGTATCTGTGGAGTCTGTGCCAGTTATTTTAAGAACACAAATCCCAGATGAAAATCTTGCATTTGCCCTTGGTAGTTACTGATTTTAGGGAAGAATGTGACATTCTCTGCAATAATGCCCTGAGAGGTGCCACTGAGAGCCACAGCTCTTGGGGAGCCATTCCTTGCTTATCTTTAGCAGACTCTCTGTGAGCCTGTTGAGTTCCACTGTGGGGCTGTTTCATAGAAGAAATAAGCTCCTAAATTTAGTACAATTTTATCCCAGTGAAAGGACAGCTGTGTCCACATGGAATCTGAAAGGAAAACCTTTGGCTGGGCCCAGAAGTGACCAAGGAAGAGAAGCTGTTCTGTCCTTTCCAGAGTGCCTGTGTGTGCCTATCCAATAATGAATGTTTGGAAGACCCTGCAGTACTGGGAAGTTGAAACCCAAAGGAATATTTGTACTTACTCCTGACAAGCACTGTAGCAAAGGAATAAGCTTCACCATACGGATTCTTCACCTCCACACTGTACTCAGCAGAATCTTCCATGGAGCATCTGAAAAAAAATTAAATTTCCCCTCCTTCATATTTCACAGGACAAATTCAAAGGGGTTCCCCTTTAATCCCAGAGGTGTTTGCTTTTCATCCAAGATCTGCTTTTCCTCTCAATTACAAGCATTTCTGGTACTTCATCATCAAGAGTTTTCCCAGAAGGAAAACATTTTAAGTACTGAAGAAGCAAAAGGCATGTGGAACACTTGATTGAACTGAAGATTTGCATTTGTCTATCACTGATAATTCACAGATCAGAACTAATGTTGTTCTGATTACACTGATCCATCCCAAATCACATTTTTGTCTGTTCATGAAGTGCTTAATGTGCATTCCTTACCCTGAAGGAAAAAATGTTGGTGATACATGAAAAGAGGAGCAGAATAAATTAAGCAATTTAATTTTGTTTGCTTTTGTGTAGAGTTTTTAAACCTTGTGAACCACTGTGGAGATTGGCAAAGATTTAGCTCACACACAACAGCCTTAAAGGCAGGCAAGGTCAGATTCCAGGAGAATTACTGGGTTTGTTTATCATCCACAGACTGGGAATTTAGGGCAAGCAGGTCTCACTCAGCTGAAGGAGCAGCTCAGCCAAGGGCACAGCCCTTACCTGCTGATCTGCAGGGTCAGCGTCCCAAATTGATTTTTGATCTTGTATTTTCCTGCTGGGGCTCGGCGGAGATCGATGGGGATTCCGTTTTTATACCTGGTGGAAAAGAAGGAAATGTGCTGTTAGGGAAGGACCCACATCAAACAGCACAGGAAAGAGAAGCAGACACAATTCCCTCTTTCACAGATCTCCCTCTTCAATCCAAACCAGTCTGGCAATGAAACCCAGAGCCCTCCATGGTCCTGTGTGGCTGCTCAGCCTTGCCTTTACATCCCCTGCCCTGCAGCTCCTGTGAGTGAGTTCACAGATGTCTCTTCCTTGTGCTCCCAGGGATGTGTGGGAGGTTCAGACTCTCTTTGCTCTCTGAATAATTCAGGGAGGTCGTTCTGGAAGGACACAGGACATGCAGAGCTCCCACAGTGGCAGAGCTGCTGCCCACCAGTCATTAGTAATGCAAATGTTTGCACACTTAAACCTTCCAGAGGAGGAATGGCCAATCACTTCAAACTGATCAAAATACACTGTGCAAATTGGGCTTTTGAGGTGATCTTTCATTTATTTTGGTACTTATGGAATGTGCTGCACTCAGGCCCAGTCCATAACACTCTCCCCCTGAGGTTGGTTAATATACAAAGGGAGTAAGTGACAGTTGTGTTGTATTTTACAAGCTGTAGAAGCAGCAGCACTTTATGCTGAAACTCTCATGGTGTACAAGGCAGCCAGGCCTTGTTGGGGCATGTTTGTGGTGATTTAGTGCTGAAAGGACATTCTGCTTTTTGAGACTTAAATCCAAGTCTACCTGTGGGAAAAGCAAACAGGGAGACCTCCATGAACATCAGCCCTGTCCCAGAATGAGCCTTGTAGGAGTGTTCAGGAAACAGGGAAACCTCCATGAGCACCATCCCTGTCCCAGAAGGATCCCTCAGGAATCTCCAGGGAAACCTCCATGAACATCAGAAGGATTCCACAGAAATGTCCAGGGAAACCTCCATGAACACCAGCCCTGTCCCAGAAGGATCCCAAAGGAATCTCCAGGGAATCCTCTATGAGCAGCAGCCCTGTTCCAGAAGGATCCCTCAGGAATGTCCAGGGAATCCTCCATGAGCACCATCCCTGTCCCAGAAGGATCCCATGGCACTGTCACTGCTCCAGGCCCCCATGTCCCTGCTGGTCCCACACCCCTGAGTGTTTTCTGTGCCCCCTGCAGCTGTCCCTCCCTCCTGGGCAGGGCAGGGCTGTGCTGGCAGTGCCATACCAGGTGGCCTGTGGCAGGGGGCTCCCCAGGACGGTGCATGCCAGGGTGACATCCATGTTCTCCCAGACGCCGTGTGCCCGCAGCGGGATCCAGAGCAGGGGCGCCCGCGCCGCGCACAGCTCCAGCAGCTCCTTCTGCAGGGACGCCTTGTGCAGGGCCTGGGCAGGAGACACTGCTCAGGGCAGGGCAGGCCAGGGGGCAGCTCTCACACAAACCCTCTGGCACCAGGGACCTCTGGTAACATGTCAGGGCCTTTGGTTGGAGGGGTTTTGGGGTTGTCCTATCACCTGCTGTGGTGCAGGATCACAGCTTTAGCCCTGTTGGCATCTGGTGCCAGATTTTGGGGTTGTCCTAACTCCTACTTTGGTGTAGGATCACAGCTTTAGCCCTGTTGGCATCTGGTGCCAGATTTTGGGGTTCTCCTAACACCTGCTGTGGTGCAGGATCACAGCTTTAGCTCTGCTGGCATCTGGTGCCAGATTTTGGGGTTGTCCTATCACCTGCTTTAGTAGGATCACAGTTTTAGCCCTGCTGGCCCCTGGTGCCAGCACAGGGTTCTGCTCTGACCTTCCTGCGCAGGCCCTTCCTGTCAGCCCTCACTCGGAGCTGCCTGCAGATCCTGATGAGCTCCTCTTCCATCTTCTCCGTGTCATTCCCAAAACGAGTTCTCTTCTGCCCCCTCTGTTCCAGCTCCAGGAGCTCAGCTTCCCTTCTCAGATTGTACTCCCTGGAACTGCATGATGATAAAAGCCGACAGAAGTCAAGATAAAACTTTTCCTCTCTTTTTTAGGGGTGTTTTTTGTTGATAGCACACTTTTTGTTAGATCAGAAGTGGTAAGGACAGAAACACCAGCTGATGGAGTGTGGTAGGAATGTCAGGGAATTATCCCCACAGGAACCAGCACTCCCAGAAGAGATCAGACTGCCATGGGGACTGTTTGGCCACTTCTGGTCCTGGGGAGGAAGCTGGGAAAAGGATCAAAGGGAGGAGAGATGTGGCTGATATTTTCTGGGAAAGAGAGAGAGTCCCATCTGTTACTGTTCATTAATCTGTCAGTATTTTCCATTTATTCCTATAAAATCTGGTTTCTCTCACACCCCTGCATGTAAGCAGGGCAATGTTCCTCATTATCACATGGCAGTATCATTTAATTTCCTGCATTTTAGTTGAGTCCTGGTGTTTTTAAAGGAAGAGCCTCTGGGTTGAACCTGCTCTTTTGCTTCCAGCAGAATAAGTTGGGAGCTGTGACCCTGCTGCAGAGCTGTGACCCTGTTGCAGAGCTGTGGTGTTGCCCACAATGTTATATTGGAATTACAATAACTCCTGACTTACTTGGCTGTCTCAGAGGTCAAGGCAAGGGCAGCTGCTATCGACAAGTCTGAAAGGCTGAAGGTCTCCTCTTCCTCACTTCCAGGGGCAGGTTCATGGAAAAGAACCCAGATAATGTTCCATCATTTCACAAACTCAGCATTCTACAAATCCATGAATGTGTAGAAAGGCCTGTCTGCACCTGATGGACTCAGCCTGTCCCTGACTCTGGGGCTTACCTGGTTTTAAACCTTTTTTTCCTGGTTGTGGAGGTAATTTCCAAGCTCTGTTTCCTCTCCTCCTTCTGCTCCTCCTCTCTGTCGTGGAAGAAGGCTCTGGTTCCCATGGTGAGATGTCAAAGCCAAATTGTCTTGCTGGAATAGATTGAAACATTCAAATCAGACTTTAACAGAATCTTTTAAAGTCCTTGTTCTGCTTTGGTGTTCAGGGCCTGGGAGTGAAGGTTGATATAAAAGTATTTTCTGATATCCATGCTATGAGAGGGATGCTTCTGTGGAAAGTGGGATCAGGGGCAGGAATGGAGTCACTCAAGGCAGCTTTTGTTCCTGTTTCTCCAGGATCTCATCAGGAACCCTGGAATGGTTTGGGTTGGAAGTTAAAGCCCATCTGATGGGCAGGGACAGCTCTCACCAAACCAGGGTGCTCCAGCAGGTCCAGCTGCTGAAGCAGAGCTCTGTCGCATGCATGCCATGTACAAATGTGTAATTCCCCATGTACAAATGTGTAATTCCCCATGCCCACTCAGAGCAGTCCCAGCTCAGCTCTCCAAGAGAAAAATGCTTTATCCAGTCCTGTACATCCTGAGGGAACATGTGTTTCTGCTGAGCTCTTAGGGAAAGGATGAAAAATCATGGAGAAAACAAATGCCAGCCTACAAGAAATGGCTCAGGAGCAGCAGGATTTTCCCAAGGAGTGACAAGGAATGGCTCAGGAACAGCAGGATTTCCCCAGAAGTGACCAGGAAAGCTTCCCAGAGCAATCCCAGTGCACAGGTGGAACAAGGAATGGCTCAGGAACAGCAGGATTTCCCCAGGAGTGACAAGGAATGGCTCAGGAGCAGCAGGATTTCCCCAGAAGTGACCAGGAAAGCTTCCCTGAGCAATCCCAGTGCACAGGTGGGACAAGGAATGGCTCAGGAACAGCAGGATTTCCCCAGGAGTGACCAGGAAAGCTTCCCAGAGCGATCCCAGTGCACAGGTGGGACACAGGAGCAAACCCTGGCACTCGTGGCTCCCATCCTGTTCCCAGCCTCTGCTCTGGGGACCCACAGCTCTCTGCTTTTAGCCTCTCATTAATGGCTGGGCATTAAAGGCAATTTTGGATCCCTCCTCGTGTCCCTGTCCTGCAGTTAAATCCCAGCCACCCAGCAGGATCCTGGCCCTGGCACGTTCACAGGCTCTCAAAGCTCGGGTTACTTTGGAAAAGCAGCTTTGCAAATGTAATTGTTGCTGAATAGAATTTGTTCAAGCATAGCTGCAAATCTTTCCCTAGCTCGTGTTCCATGACTGAAATTTTCCCTTGGCACATCTTCCACCTGGATTTGAGCTTTGCTGCTTTTGAATCTGAACCTGATAAAAATACAGAGCTTCAGCTTCTCCCAGTATAATTTTCTTGTACAATTTTTTAACTTGGACAGTTTTCTGTTGATGTAAAGAAATTTCTTATAAACAGTCCATGGAAAAGCAGGGTTGTTGTGGTACATGCAAAATATCCCAACATGCAAATGAAAATACAGAATTATCTTGATAATGTTTGCTTTGTGGGCACTAACTTTGGAAAAAACAACAAATGCTGACAAGTAAAAGGAGAAGAAAATGAAGCAGGCTTTTATGGAAAAAAATCATTGTAATTTCATAGTTTCTGCTGTCTTCAGAAGTGCTTCAGCTGCAAATGAGTCCTGTCATCCTGGGCATCAGAGCCTTGTTTCCATGCTCATGAATAATTACTGATACAGACTCATTTTTACTAAGTAATGGGTTTTATTTTTCCCTGAACAAATTTCATTGTTTTATAATCACTGTTAAAACCTACAGTTTTCAATTAAAATGCAGATTATTTTCTAAACATGCAGTAAACCAGAGAAGATTCTGGTGAGAAAACATGAAGCAAACCAGGATTTTCATAACAACACTGGAAAAACAATCATTAAAGCAGATACAAACACAAAGCATAATCTACTTCTGCAGTGCAAAGCTGTCACACAAAACAACTGATGCTGCTCTTAGATTCTACAAAATGCAGCACAAACAGCAGTTTATTTACAGATAAACCACACTCACCCAGTGAAGGCTGCAGGAGAGCCCCTGTCTCCAGGCAAGGCAAGGGACAAAGGAGGTTTCCTTCTGCTGGTGGTGACACGAGGATGACTCTCCCCAGAAGAATGTTCCCCATGTTGGAGTGCCCATCCTGCAGTCAAATATAGCCCTGCCAGCCCTCCCTGGACAATGGGGACTCTCACTGCTCCTCAGTGCCCACAGCACCCCCACTCTGCCAAATCACTGCCTGGCCAAGGGATCTGAGCAGGGACAGGTGCCTGCAGAGTCCACAGCACTGCAGTGTGCTCTGCTCCTTTGGGATAGAGCTCACAAAGCATCTGAACTGAATTCTGGATAGTTTAACCCTGGCCAGGAATGGCTCTGGGGGTAACCTTGCCGCTGCTGCCTGACAGAGGGATGGCATTTGCTTTGGCATCTCTTTAGGGAATGCCAGCTCCAGGCAAATCCTGGCAGGGTCTGATTGCACCAGGAGCTCCAGCAGCTCGCAGGTTTTGGTGGGCTGGGACTCTTTATTTCCTTTTTCCAGCAAACAAAGGCTTGGTGCCTCAGAGCAGGGGAGCTTTGTGTGTCCAGCAGCCTGTGGTGGTGTCTGAGAGTTTGGGGCAGAGAACAGAGACTGATGAATTTCCATTTATTTGAGGTGGTCCTGCAGTTCCAGCATTTGGGGGAAACCCTCCCAGCAATGTGAGGAGCAGGTGATGTTTCTTGTGGGAATTAATTCCACCATTAAATCTGGCACAGCACCAAGGAGCCATTTCTAGGAATCTTGTTTGCTTCACCATCCCAACAAAGGTGAAACCCAGCAGGATCAGCACCAGACTTCAGGTGTAGAGTTCATTTGTGGCTGAGTTTGTGACATTCTGGCTGTGTTTGTGACATTCCTAGGAGAGAATAAACAGGAGGGACTGGGCTGGCAGTCCTGAAGCACTTTGGGGTGAGCTGAGCTGTCAAAGGGAAGGAGCACTCCCCTTCCATAGGTTTTGAATCCATGGCCAATCCAGTGCTTCCCTGAATTTTGCATTATGAGAAGTAAGGTGTAATTATCATCTACTCTGCTTAAAATTAATAATTTCATTCATTTTGTCACATCAAGCCTCTGTTACAAAATTTATTTTATTTAGAGGGCCAGGCACTGATCTTTGGTCCCTGTGAGCAGGGACAGGACTGAGGGAATGCCTGGGGCTGCCTCAGGGGGTTTAGGTTGGATTTAGGGAAAGGTTCTTCCCCCGGAGGGTGCTGGGGGGTCCCCAGGGAATGGGCACAGCCCGAGGCTGCCAGAGCTCCAGGAGGGCTTGGACAGTGCTGTCAAGCACAAGGTGGGGTTGTTGGGGTGTCTGTGCAGGGCCAGGGGCTGAATTTAATCATCCCTGTGGTCCCTTCCAGCTCAGGATATTCTGAGATTCTGACAGCCCTCCTTCATTCTGTCTCCAGAACCTGGAGCTTTCCTTTTGTCCCTCGTGTAAGATTTTCCTCCCAGAGCTTGTTCAAAACTCACCAGTGATTTCTCATGGTGTTCAAACACCCTCCAGTGCCAAAAGAAAGGAACAAGCAGGGAGGGGGAATGGGATCCTTGGCTTGCAGAGCTCATCCCTGGGCAGGGATCCCTGGGGAGGGGAGTGAGCGGTGCCAGCTCCCAGATTTAGCTGGGAGACAAAGAGCAATGCTGTGCTCTAGGGTTACAGCTGCCACCTGCTGCTCTGCTGCCTTGTGACACTGAGCTGCAGCACTCACCTGTCGCCGGTGTGACATCTGCTGGGGACACACGCTGCCTGAGGCAAGGGGAGCTTTTATTGCCCAGTGGGGGATCTGTAGCTGCTCAGAGTGACCCTGAGAAGACTTGGAAATTCTCTTTTCCCAGCCTGGAGCTTGAAGAAGGAGTCAGAGCTCTTCATTTCTGGGTCTCAAGGTTGTTTATTGGATCTTATCTATAAAATTCTTTCTTTGCCCTGACGAGGTCCATCCAGCAGGACAGTTCCAGGCACTCTGCCTGCCCCTGGTGCAGTGTTATGTCTTTATACTAAAAACTGCACGTACAATGTTTACAATAACTTCCCAACACCTATCACCTGTGTTAGACAGTGAGGTTTTTGACTGACCGAGACAGTCCAGCCAGCTGACTGTGATTGGCCATTAATTAGAAACAAGCACATGAGACCAATCCCAGATGCACCTGTTGCATTCCACAGCAGCAGATAATCAATGTTTACATTTTGTTCCTGAGGCCTCTCAGATTTTCAGGAAATAAAAATCCTAAGGAAAGGATTTTTCAGAAAATGTGTCTGTGACAGAGCAGAGGAAGGCAGTGAGGTCAGCAGGGATGACGTGTTCCTTGCTCCAGTAAAATTCAACAGCATCAATATTTCTTTCCAAGGTTTTCCAAAGAGAAACAGCTTGAGAAGGGATGATCAGTGTGTCAGATTTAGGAGGTGACTCATGAGATGAGAATCAATTTCCCTCAGCTCAGAACATCCAGGCCTCAAAAATCAATATTGACTAAGGCATGACGAAAGCAGGAAGTCGAGGATATTGCAGCAGGACAGGGCTCTCCTGCTGTGATCTCTGGGCAGGGGAGCTGCTGGGAGGATGGGCTGGGGCTGGAATCATTCCTGCCTTTCGTTCAGACAGGGCTAATGCAGCCCTGAAGGTATTTAAGGGCCTGAAGGAGGGGTGGATGTCTCAGCTTGGGGACACTTTGTATATTTGGGCACCTCTGTGCATTCTAAAAATCCATTCCTGGGCTCTCCTCAGTTCCCACCTGTCCTCCAGCAGGATGAGACATTGATTACGGTCTGGGCATGACCAGACCCCATGGCAGGGCTTCTGCAGAGGGATTTGGAAAGGCTTTAAAAATAGAAAATAACATAATTTTAGCAGCAGATTGAAATGCTCTCCCAAGGCCCCCATCCCTTCCACACAACTCTGCCCATACCCATCCTGTGCTGGGGGTTGTGTTTCACAACACCACCCAAAATGTTGATTATTCCCTGGATGGCATCACTGGGAATAGTGTTGACACAAGATCTGCAACTCTGAATAAGGTAATTGGCGTCACTGGCTTTAAATGCCTCTCCAGGGGGGTTTAATGGAAAAAAATGTTACCCCTGGTGTCTCCCAGTCCTTGGGAACAGCTCCAGGAGCTGCAGCATTTCTCTGTGGGTTGTTTTTGGGGCACAGAGTACAGGAACCAGATCAAAGCACATTCCACAGACCTTTGGTGCTGGATGGAATGGAGGGAGCTCCCTGGGAATGTCCTGCTGGTCGCTGCCCAAGCCATGCACGTATTTCAGTCTGTGGTACCCTCACACTTCTCCAGCACACTTGGAATTCTGCCCTTTTGGCCTCACAGGGCTGTGGTCCTTCAGCAGTTGTTGGGGCTGGAGCTCAGAACCTTGGCCTGGAAAGTTTCTAGGACTGTTCCTTAAATCCTGGGTTGAATCATCAAAAATCTTCACTTCATGAGCTTTTGGCTTATTTGCAAAATCACCCCAAAATAGTGGAATTTAACCTTTAGCTTCAGCTTTCCTGGGCTGAGAAAAGCGCCAAGTGCACTTGGAGTGGGAGCAGCTGAATTTTACCCCTGGTCAGATTGGTCTCTGAGTAAATACTTCCCCATACCAGTCAGGCCTTGCTTATTCCTGTAAATGCTTTCACTTCTCTAAAACCAATGTCCTCAGACACGTTTTTCACCACAGCAGTGCAAATGAACAGGCTGAACTGTGCTTTCCTCTGAATGAAAAATAATCACCTCCTCTGGCAATGAATTAGAATTTAGCTTCCTTTTGGGGGAGGTCCAGGTGCTCCAAGGATTTTGACTCCCAAACAATGGTCATGGCAGCTCTGGAGGATGTGCCAGGAGCAGGGAGGGGTGGGAGGGAGAGCTCCAGACCTCCCTGGGCTCCTGGGTGGATTATTGGTGCATGGATTGGGATTGGGATAAACTGAGATTGAGGGTTGAACTGGGAGTGCTGCAATCCTCACATCCCTGCCTGGAGTGTGATCCCAGGTCCTTCATCCCTGGGGATCTCAGGGAGGAGCAGAATGTGTGACTGCTGCAGAGCAGCAGCTGAGAAAGCTCAGAACTAGGCCAAGGCTGCATTAACCTGTGCTGAGATGAAAAAGGCTTTATCTTTGTCCAGGTATTACAAAAGGCTTTATCTTTGTACAAGTATTAAAAAGCACAGGGGACAGGGACAAATATCACAGAACTGCTGCATCAGGAGCTGTTACCCAGTTTCAATGACTCCTTTGAAGGCAAAGTCCATTCCAGGAAGGTGGAATATTCTTTTCCAAGGGTAGAACACCAGTAACACTAGTCATTTATCCAAGGGCAGAACACCAGTAACTATTTACTTCTTTTACTGCACCGTGGTACATTAAATACTTCTAGGTTTGCATACCTGAATTTCCTCAAAGGGAGTCACGTCTATCTTAGGTGTTGGTAAAGAGAACATACAGTGTGTGAATTTTGCTAGATTTTCAGTAAACTGAATCTGGGATTGGAAACAATCTTCTCTGATCTTTTAAGGTAATCCAATTCATGATCAATTTGAGAATATGCAGAAATAAAGACCTGTGTTTAAGTGCAAAGGTGCAGTATGGCAGTGTAACAAGGAGCAGTTCTGTCAGCAAAGGCACCAAATGGGGCAGTGTGACAATGGAGCAGTGTGACAGCCCTGAGCTCTGTTCATACAGCCAGGACCAGCTGTGGGTTTGCATTGCTTCTGGTTCATACAAGAAAACATCATCTGCATTTAAAGACCATTAACTCATCCTAATAAAGTTCCGTGCTCTCCTCATCCCACTGCACTTTGAGGTCCAAATCCTTGAAGAGCATGGTGAGAGGAGTGTCCCTGTCCCTGTCCCCGTCCCCGTCCGGGCTGCTGGCCGGGGACACGCCGAGCTCAGTGCAGCCCAGCTCCAGCCCCTTTGCTGCTGGGAACATTTGCACGGCTGCAGTCCCTGGGAGCTGCGCTGGGGCTGCAGGGGCTGGGCACGGCTCCGGCAGCTCCCACTGCTCGCCGTGGCTCCCAGTCCGGACCGAGAGCAGCAGCGGTGCCAGCAGCAGCTCCTCCTGTGCAGCGCGGCCTGGGGCAGCTTTCCCCGCGGGCAGCAGCAGGGGCACGGCTGCCTGCTGTCGGTAGCATGCCCCCTGCTCCAGCAGGGACAGGGACAGCTGGGACACCCGCTCGGGATCCTGCAGCTCCTCGCTCTGCAGCAGCAGCTGCGTCTGCCCAGGGCTCCCCTGGATCACAACTGACTCCAGTCTGTCCCTGCTCTTCCACAGGGCCGCCTTTGGCCGCTGCTCTCTGTAATCCCAGTGGCTGCAGCTCTTTCCCAGCCCGTGGGTTCGGAGCTCTCCCTCCTCAGAACCATCTGGAGAAGATTCCTTCAGATCTGGAGAAGATTCCTTCAGCCTGTGTTCTGGCTGGGAGCTCCTGTCCGTGCCCTCCACGCACAGTCCATAGGTCAGGGCCAGGCTGGAGCTGCCTGGGGCAGCAGCAATGCCCTGCTCGGCTTTCTGAGGAGTGTAGGCAGTGATGGCAGCTGGCATTTCCACCTGGCAGGGCTGAGGGGCCAGCTGCACTGCTGGGACATCCACCTGCTGCTGGTAGGGACAGGAGGGACGTGCTGGCTCCAGGGACCAGTTCAGGTGTTGGCTCATCTGGGCCAGCTGCACTTCAGGGATGAAGGAGGAAGATTTGGAGAAGCTGAGGGGCTTTATGATGTGCTCCACTGTCAGGGTGAGAGGCTGGAAGGATGGAATCCCTCTGAAGTCCTGGTGGAGGAGATCAAAGAGCAGAGTTATTACCAAGAAGCTGAAGGGTTGCTGTAGTTACTGTAGCATTTTCTTTGGAGAAGTGTCAGTAAAATCCACTAACAGCCACCAGGGATCTGCTCTGCTGACAAAAGAGCTCTGCTGCTTTTTTTTTTTCTGCTGGAAAATCACCATTCCCAGGAATACAGACATTTCTCATTGTCTATTAACTGAGCAGCCTTGAAACATGAGGAAGAAAATCTCCTGCTTTCACTTTTGCAAGATTTGGCCTAAGCCCTGCAGCATGAAAATCCTTGAGCTCATTAGCATGAAACCCAGTTCTTGCTGTGGGAGATGAGGGATAGGGGAGAATCCCAGGGTTTCAAGGGCAACTGGGGATTTAGGATGCCCCAGGTTTAACTGCCTAACCTGAGGGGCTCAGTTTGGGGCAGGTTCTGAGCACTTTAAAATACCAGGAATCTGCAGTGATTGCCTAGAGCAAGCTCCTTAACCCTTTAAATGAAGGAGGGAGAGTTTGATTGGATCCTGGGGAGAAATGTTTTACTCAGAGAGTGCTGAGGCACAGAGCAGCTCTGGCTGCCCATGCATCCCCAGCAGTGCCCAAGGCCAGGCTGGACATTGGGGCTGGGAACACCTGGGACAGTGACAGATGTGGATCCCATACAGGATCTAAATGGACTAAATGACCCTTCCAGCCCCAGGCAGGGAGGATTCTGTGATTTGCAGGCTGAGCTGCAGTGGCTGAGGGCACTCACCAGGGCCCTGGGCTGGGCACTGCGCTGTTTGATGTATTTGTAGCTCACATAAGCAGTGGCAGCAAAAACCAGCCCAGCACAGAAGGCCAGGGCCACCAGACAGTAGAGAATCCACGTCTTGTCTGGGGAAAGAACAAATGGAAAAAGAGCTGGATTAGAAAAATGTCACAATTAGCTAGTGATGTCACTGGTTTAGTCTCACAGAATTAATTTTTTAATTATTAAAACATTCTGTGCTGAAAATCAATGCATTTTGTGTATCCAATATCCCATCTGGACTTTTCAGCTTTCAGCACAGTTAGCAGCCTCACCTGCCAGTGTTTTGACCCAAAACACCTGAGGTTTGCTTCTTCTCTGGAGCAGACAGATATAAACTGTCCCGTTGTATTCAGTGTCTGGGTCCAAGTTGGAAACTTCAAATTCTTTGTTGTGCTCATTCTTTGTCCACTGTTGAAAAGAAAGGTAAAATCTGTATTTGGGCAAGATGAAATTTTCTTCAATTCAGATTGCAAAATTCAGCATAAAATATTATTTACTAATGTGGTCTTACAGGGCTAGAATTACTCTGTATGTATGGAACTCTGCTTTTTTCTGAATCATATTTATATGAGTTTGTTTTCCATTATTTCTGTATTTAATTCTGCATTTGAGTTTCTTAAGACTTGAACTACTTAAATAATTTTTAGTCACCAAGGGTTTTACTTTTTGCTACTTATACAGTACTCTTAGACAGTCCTTTGGATTTAAGAAGAAAGCCTCAAATTCCTGTTGTCCTCAAATTCAAGTTAAAGACTCCAAGACTTTCCCTTGTACATCAGAAATCTCCCCCATAACTGAGATCCTTTTCCATCTCATCTGAAATGGGATTTACAGCATCCCAGAGCCCGAGGCTGTGCTTTACCTGCTGCTGTGTCCTCTGGTTGAATATTATCAGGTGATAATCCACAGCCCCGAATTTGCTGTAGATGTCCTCCACAGAGAGCTGCTGCTGGTCCTCCCCGCGCAGGGGCGTCAGGGGGGGCCGGATCAGGAACCTGATGGAGCGGGCCTGGGGCACGTGTTCCACCTGGGGGGGGCCTATGATGGCTGGGAAGGCACAGCAGGCTCTGTCAGTGGTGTCAGACACACCCTGACTCGCTGAAATGTCATTTCTGTTTGTACAAAATGGGCCTGAGCTGTGTGAGCATGGCAGCAGTCAGGCCTCTGCAGACAGAGGTGGTTTGGGGTTCTTGTGCCCAGGAATTCTCATCCCAGGCTTTTCCAGCTCCATGTTCCCTGCCCCTGTGCAGGATGTCCTCCTTCCTGTATGTGTGAGGGCTGAAATCCCACCACAGGTTACAGCTCAAATCCCAGTTCCCATCCTACACCACATTTACAGGGCTTTGTGCCTGCACTGGTCTCTGTGACAGTCACATGCTACACCCAGCGCTGCAAAGGGCTTTCATCCAACTTCTCACAGCTTTTTTGGTGCCAAAAGCACCAAAGTCTGAAGGCTCTTCACAGCCATTGGCTGCTGATGCCATCTGGAATTGTTCTTGGTGATTTTTCAGTGGGAAGTTTAATCCACAGAGCCAATGAGGCCCCAGAGGCTGTGTTGTGTCAGTAGGGCTCACTTTGGGGTCGGGACACCAAGTACCCACTGGAATGGATGCTTATCCCAATGTTCCCATTTCACAGCTGCTGAACTCCCTGTCCTCAGGCTGCCCATCATGTCCCTTACTCATTTCTCTATTCCTGTCACCAGCAGCTCTCCCTCCCATCGCAGCAGGCCTTTCCTTTCTCTGACCCCCAGCTCCCAACTGAGACCCTGCCCATTCCTCATTCACCTCCAAACCTCCAAGGCTTCACTCCCCCCAGCAACACAGAGCCTGGCAAGTCTGAGCTGTGGGGAAATGCTGCCCTGCAGGATCAGGAGCAGGAGTTTGGGGTTGGTACCTACTCTCCTTGCGGGGCTCGAAGCGCTCGGAGCGCACCCAGCTGGAGGAGCAGCCCCGCGCCCGCACCCGCCCGTAGAAGTGCTCCGTGAAGTTCTCTGTCTCCCTGCTGAGGTTGCAGAAGAGCTGGGTGATGCTCTGGCACTCCTGCTTGCTGAGCCAGGATTTCTCTCCATACCTGAGGACAAAACAAGGATTTGGGGTCATTTGGTTGGACAGGAATGGAGCAAAATGGAATAGAGAGAAGGAAGTTGCTGAAGGCAAGAGTAACTCAGAAATGGAGCAAAACAACCCAAGATGTAAAATATTTGCTTAAATGAGCATCATATCTCCCACTCTGAATAATCCTGAAATATGGAGCAAAACAACCCAAGATGTAAAATATTTGCTTAAATGAGCATCATATCTCCCACTCTGAATAATCCTGAAATATGGAGCAAAACAACCCAAGATATAAAATATTTGCTTAAATGAGCATCATCTCCCACTTTGAATAATCCTAAAATATTCATAGGATTATATGAACCATTATATGAACCACAATACAGGAGAAACAGCAAAATCAGCTTTTCTGTCTTGGCCCTTCTCTCTCTGAGACCCCTAAGAACAGCCCAAAAGAAGCAAACTTCACATACTGTTTGTACTGGACATCAAACACAGTGCCGGGGGGAATATCTGCCTCTGTTTCCCATGTCAGGATGTTCTCAAAGTTTGTGGAAGAGAATGCTGCACGTTTCAGACATGATGATCTCTCTGTGGTCACAATTCCTGGAGGAGCAGAGAAACTGGTATTAAAAACTGGATCCTGGGGTATTTTGCTAAATCTGGGCTGAAAAGAAGGAGCTTGAGCAGAACAAGGCTTCAAACTGTGTTCACATCACACTCTTGCAGACAACTGACTCATCCCAAAGAAATGAGGACTTTATACAGAAAAGCCTCAAAAACTCGAAAACTCAAATCAGAAAGAGAATCCTTGAATTTCTAGTCCAGTTTCTTTAAGAGCTTTTATATGGGTGATAAAATAACACCAATAATCTGTTTTCAAGCCCAGAATCAGGTCTGTGGATGTCTCTGCTTTCTGCCCCTGCTCAAGGGAGTGACATGCAGAGCTCAGTGTCACCTCCTGAAGATGTGGCTCCATTCTGCTCTCGTGCTCCATGTTTTATTGGATGGAAAGTGCCTGTACAGAGTGACACCCAGTGTCTGGACTCTGGCCTGGGTGTGCCAGGGTGACAGTAAACAACTGCCCAGCTCCCTGCTTTCTGAGCCCTGCTGCTCTTCCTTTGGGGTCAGCAATGTCACCTGTCCCTGCAAACATGTCCCTGGACAGCAGGACCCCACCATGGCCCTCGTGCAGCAAACTGGCTCTGAGCTGCTGCAGAAAAGCCCTCGAGGGTTTTGTGTCTCTTATCATGAGAAAACACAGAGCAAAATTTTCCAAGGCTGATCCACAAGAGTTTCTAAGTTCAGGATTTATAAACTCTGAATTCAGATTATGGGCAGACCCTCAAAGGTAAATCGTTTATACATTATTCAGCTCTGGGTTTGTGGCACTGATAAACACCTGGGCATGTGAGGGCTTCAGCCTGCAGTGAACAATGTGAAAAATGAGCAAATGAAAATAGCACAGATGGGCAAACTGAGCCCTGGGGTGGGGCTGCCTTGGACAGGATCACACTGAACAGAGAATAAGTCCCAGCTGGATCCTCTCTCCAGGCTTTCCCCAAGGACCAGGACTGAGCGTGAGCAGTTCAGTCTGCTGGCTGGATGGAGGAGGGTGAGGCACAAGGGCACAGATCCCCTCTCAGTGCTGTGTGTGGCATTTGGGCAGGGAAGTGGTGCAGAAATGAGCTGCTGCCTGCTCCAGATGTTCTCCTGGCTTCATCTGCAGCCCCACATCTGCCTCTGCTCATGCCAGGCTCTCAGGAGCAGCAGCATGGGTATGGAGGAGTGGGGTTCCCTGTCTGAGCGCCCTGAAAACTGAGTCACAAATACCCCAGTCTTATCAGGAGTAGGAAATCTGTCTTCCCACATTTATCCATGCTGGAACACTTATGCAAAGCAGCCTAACACAAGCACAGTCAAGTGTGGGCAGGGGAAAACCAAGATATTTCACAGTGTGACAGTCCCTTGGGCTGAGGAGATGCCAGACACAGCAGATGAATGGCAGGGCTGAATGCTGAACAGCTGGGTCTGGAAGGAGCAGGTTTATCCTTCATTCAGCCAGCAGTGAGCTTGTCACATCTGGAGTAGGATTAAATGGCTTTTAGAGGGCAGAGCTACATTAGATATCAGGGAGAAATTGTTCCCTGATAGTTCACAGGGTGCCCAGAGCAGCTGGGGCTGCCCCATCTCTGGCAGTGCCCGAGGCCAGGCTGGGCAGGCTTGGGGCACCCTGGGACTGTGGAAGGTGTCCCTGCCATGGCAGGGGTGGGATGAGATGAGCTTTAAGTCCCTTCCAACCCATCCACTCTCCGGTGACTCCCTCATTTTAAGCTCTCATTATTTGTTTGTACCTCCTTTAAAATCAGCACTGTTCTTGTATTCATTTGTGCTGAAGCCATGAGGAGACTGATCCAAAGCCCCCTGATACCAGTGAAAATCCTTCTCTGCTGTAGGATTTGGGTCCCAGCACAGTGACAAACCCTTTGAAGTGAAGGAATCTTTCCCTCTCCCTACTAATCCCGAAAGTGCCGAGCGTACCAGCCACACATGGGAGTTACCACAAGGAGAGAGAACTCAGAAGAGAACTCATACACCGGCTCATTCTTAGGTGATAATTCAGCAAACAGGAGTGAAGAGCAGGCTCCAGGATCAAACAGAATCCCACAACCAGCGACAGCAGAGCAGAGCTCAGGACTTACCCAGCACTGAAACTCCAGCCAGGACGATCAGAAATCCCTTCATGAATGACTCTGCAGGCTGGGCTGTGGGAGCAGGCAGCTGCTCCTGTGTGCAGGTGAATCACCTTTTGGCTGAATTCTGTCTTGCCAGGCCAGGTTGGATCTGTTGCTCAGTAACAGAGCACAGCAGAGCTCCTGTCCTGCCTTCCCTGGCTCTGCGCGGAGCCCTGCGCATGTGTGACACTGCAGAGTGACAGCAGGAGTGCACACCTGACTGTACAAAGGTGCACGAGCCAGAGGCTGAGAAAATCCCCAGCTCCTGAAAAAGAGCCAAATACCTTTTTGCTGAGAGCTTCCTGCCTGAAAGCCCTCCCTGAGGTTCCTGGGGTTTGAGGTTTGCTTTTCTGGTCGAGTAACTTGAGCTTGTTACAACTCCAGACATTGAAACTTAGAGCTCTGCACCTGGTTGGTTCAATACCTATTTCCTCCAAAATTACTCCTGAATACTTTCTTACAGTGAAAGTCAGCCAGAGCACTGGGGTTTTTCACCTGATGTGGGCAGAAGGCAGAAGAGTGGTGGCCTTTCCACAGGAGGGGCACCTGCTGTCCCACAGCTTTTTGCAGGGACTGTTGTACACCTGCAATGTTTATTTTTGTGGCTGTTTACAGTGTAAAGTTCTGTTACTGAATCCACGTGATAAGAATTGGGAGTTTGTATGGACAGGAAGAAAGGGATACAGTCCCTTTCCCATAACGTGTGCAGCTTTTAGCGTGATGTTATGTTTTCAAAAAACAAACCCTGCGTGCTTCTGAATGCTGATTTCACTGCTCTATCCTGTGGCCAAACCTGTGATGGAATTCACAAACCCCTTCTGCTTCCCTCCTCCTCTGTGGATTTCCTGATGCTGTTTCTGTTCCCTGCCCTGCCTGGCTGTGGGAGGGCTCTGTGCTTCAGCCCTGCCATGGTGCATCACTGGCATTTTGTCTCTCTCAGCTCACCTGGACAAAGGCAGAGGCCTCAGATTTGTTAGAGCAGACACACCTATGCACCAGTGTCTAATTAAGCACAACTGTTTGTTAGGGTGTTTCCTGAACAGCCTGATAAAAGTATTTCTGTTTTCCCTTCCCTCGCATTCCTGCTGGGTGATGGGGCAGAGCTGGGGGACCTTGGTGTGCACCTGAGCCTTCAGTTCTGACAACAGAACTTCAAACTTTACCTCTGCCCTTATTTCTAACAAGGTGTCTCCTTTTGAATGGCCCAGGAAACAACTCTTTGAATCTTTGGGGACCTGAAGATGTCCAAAACTCGACTTTCAAGTTTAAAATTACGGTTTTATCTTTCAAACTTTTGATTTCCTCACAGTGTGTGGGGAGTGCAGCAAACCTGTGAGTGCTGGGCATGAACCCTCCGTGTGTGGACATGGCCCTGAGGACAGGGTGGGTTCCCAGCTGGACTCGATGATCCCCAGGGTGTTTTCCAAGGAAATGATTCCCTGATGCTTTGATAACACCTGGAGCAGCTGCTGTGGGAGAGGAGCACTGTGCTGTGGCCAGGACTGACCCTTCTGCAGAGGAAAGCAGCTCCAAGCCCTGCTGAGAGGAAATGAGGAGTTGGATGCTGCCACCTCCTGTGCAGCTCCCCTGGCCTGCAGCCTGGCCCTCAGCCCCTGGACAAGGCAAGAGCTGATCCCAGGCCGGGTTTGCAGAGCTGGGACATGCCAAAAGCATTCTGTAGACGTTACTCAACTTCAGAGCTTCCTGTAAATCAAAGCCTGGGGGGTTTTCCTGGGTTGCACAAGAAATTGGGTGGTGATTACGTTTGGATCATCGGTGTCTTTCCAAATGAACTGGAGGGATAACAACGGGGTATGAACCTAAGGACACTGCAGAGGACAGAGGAATAGTCCAGCTGGTGAATCCTTTCCCCACCTCTCCTTTGGACTTCATTCAGGACCTCAAGGAGTAAATCTTGCTGCAGAGCAGTTCCCACTCCCTCCTACCACCCCTCACTTCTTTATTCCTGCTTCTCACAGGATTTCAGCTTTCATACCCTCCATCAACAGCCTCCCCTCACCTGAGCCCTCTCCCTGAGTGCAGAGAATGGCTGGGGAGTGTTTCCCTCTCTCTTTTACTGCTCTGCTTCCCTGTGAGCCCTTTACACAAAGGCTCCCTTTCATACTGCAGTATAAAAAGCTTTTACAAGGACATGAAGTGATGGGACAAAGGTGATGGCTGTAAACTGCCAGAGGGGAGATCTAGATTAGATACTGGACTGAAATCCTTCCCTGGGAGGGTGGGGAGGCCCTGGCACAGGTGCCCAGAGCAGCTGGGGCTGCCCCTGGGTCCCTGGCAGTGCCAGGGACAGGCTTGGAGCAGCCTGGGACAATGGGAGGTGTCCCTGCCATAGCAGGGGTGCCCTGGGATGAACTTCAGGATCCCTTCCCACCAAACCATTCTGACATTCTTTGTTCAGTAGTGACCAAAGTGACCTGGCTGGGAATTTCAGAATTCCACTCCAGCCCAGGATGGGGTCCTGTTTTAAAGGCAATTATTTTTCAGGATGAGCTGCAGTCCCCCTTTGTAGCTCTGGAAAACAAAACCACGTACACATGGAGATTTATATAAAAATATTATTGCTCTCAGACATTCTGCACAGCAGGAAGAATTTCAACTTCAATAAATATAAAATAAAAAATAAATAAACAAACATGCTGCACACTTTGGCTTCAGTTCCCTCTGCTGGAACACAGAAGGTGATTTCTGCAGGATGAGGTGGAGAACTCTTCCTGCCACAAAAACCAGATCTTGCTGAATGTCTCTGTAAGGAACTTCCACTCAAGCTCTGGACTTACAGGGAAGCAAAAGTGATACAAAGCAGTTCAAAATGTGCTCCAGATGCACGTGCAGGCACAACACTGCATTTTCAGGCCCTTGTTCTGGAGTCTGAGGTGACCCACAGGCAGTGGGTCTGTTTGCTGGGGGCTCCCTCAGAGGTGTCCCTGCCTCCCCACCCCTGACAGTGACAGCACAGAGGTGACTTAGCAATAAATTGCACTTTTGTGTCCCTAAAGCCATTGCCTTGATAGGTCAGACATCAGTTTTTGTCCTTGTTCAAGGATCCTTGCTTGGACATCTGGAGCTCCCCAGGATTTCCAGGCACTGCCCAGACCTGCTGGGCACTTCAGATCCTTCCCAAGTAATGTGAGTGCTCATAGCCTGGGAATTGCAGCTTTGGATCACATTTTCCCTCTGTAAGTGAAGTCCCAAAAGCGTCACTGAGCACTGTGGGCTCGGGAGGGGTCCCCTCTGTGAAGCTGTCACTGCCACAGTCACTGGCGATGCCTTCATCCTCTGCCAGCTGCAGTGTCCACAGGGGGATGAGCAGCTGCCTGCTGGGATCCTCCTGGAGCTGCAGCTCAGGGATGGATTTCTGGTAACCCCTGCAGGAATGGGGAACCTTCCTGGGGTTCAGCTCGTGGGGTTCAGCACCAATCCCCCCCAGCAGGGGCTGCAGGGGGCTCGTCCCCAGCCTCTCGTCCCCGTGTCCATGGTCCTGGCCCTGCTCTGGGGCACCTGGCAATGTCACATCAGTGAGGGAGATCCTGTCCAAGGAGGAGCAGAGGTACAGGGAGGGCTCCTCGTGTGCCTGGGACCCCGAGGTGTCCCTCTCACCCTTCCTCTCTGCAAGGAGGGTGAAACCCAGGGCTCTGAGGTCAAGCACAGATGCCACAGAGAGATCTCCAGACCCTGAATCCAGGATTTCCCCCAGAGCTGCTGGGGCTGGCTGAGAGCTGAGACCTCTCTTTGGATACCGAGGCATTTTGTGGTATGGGATCAAAGTGCTGCTGCCTTCCTCCTCCTCATCCTCTGACCACGATGATGACAGTGATGATGATGATGAGAAAGAAGCCCTCCATGGCAGCTGGTGTCCTCCTAAAGCTCTGTTTGTCCTCCTTTGAGGCACTGGCTCCTCTGAGCAGCTCAGATCATCACTGCAGAATTCCTTTTCACCAAGCTCCAGGGGGAAGGTTGGTCCAGCAGCTTTAAATTGAGAGAAATCCTACAGGGAGAAGGAATCAAACAATGAGCCTGTGATGATTCCAAAAGAAAAATCTGGATGTCAGAAAGGTTATTTCAAAAATGGGAATTACAAATGTAAAACTGAGGAGTGCAGAACCCCCCACTCCTCCCCAGTGACCCTCTGAAAACCAGCAAGGCTCTGGGTCAGGAGGGGATTCCAGAATTTGGGCCATACCAGAACTTGAGGCATCTTCCTTTGCTTGGCCTCCTGCTTCACCAGGCAGCAGATGAAGGGACTGGCCACAAAGATGGGGAGGACAAACAGAGGGATCACAACCAGAAGTGGGAACTTCCACTGTGCTGATGAAAAAGACAGAAATAATCTCTTGTGAGTGGTATTTTTATAGGAGTTATGGGCTCTACACTGATATACAATATTCAGAGTTTTCAGAAAACATTTCAGGCTTTTAAAATGAAACTATTTCTACAGAAAGCAGGAATCACTCACCAGAAAATCCAACCAGTCCCTTTAGCAGGAAGCTTTGTTTTTGTGGTGAAAACCTGATTTTAGTGGAAATCTTTGCCTTTCCCTCATCCCACTGGATGTCTCCCACATCCTGTCCTGAGAAGGGCCATACCTTTGTGGTTTAACAGCACACACACAGGCTGGGAGAATTCACTGTGCTTCACGTCGATGCTTTCATAGAGAGCCCTGGCACTGAAGCAGTAGTTGCCTCTGAGGGCAGTGGTGTTGATGGTCACTGTGTCCTTCCTGAAGTAACCCTCGTATTTCTTCTGCTGAGAGACAGAGCAGAGGGTTGGAGAGGTGATTCTTTCATTATTGGGGTGGTGTTTCTGTACCACCTTAGCCCATGGATCCCTTGTGTGGCCCATGTGTGACATCCCCCCAGGGCTGATGGATCCAGGTGGGGATTGCAGCAGTGCTGGGCTCTGCTGTGCCAGGGAATGCTGCCAGTGGCACCAGGATTGGTTGTTTTAAACCTCAGCCCTTCAGACTGACTGGAGTGTAAACTCCCCTTCCTGATAAAAATAGGGAACTACCAAAAAAATAAGGATGCATCACACACTTCTACTTTTTGCCTCTGGCTTTGGTTTGGCTCTGGTTTGGCTGGTTCATTTCCTCCAGGCCCTGGATCAGTCCCTCTCTCTCTGCCCAGAACTTTGAATCTTTTTCAGTTCCTCCATTTCATCTAAAAAGAGCCACTTGTACCGACCTTGTCTTCAGATCCTGCTTCCCAGAGGTTCAGGTCATACTTCCAGGTGAGGTTCTCCACACAGGTGGGCAGAGGGAAGGAGGCACTGACGTGGATGGAATTGTCCCTGACCTTCAGGGTGAGCACAGGGGGAGCCAGTTCCACTGCAATGGAGGGAGCAGCTCTGAGAAAGGGGCTGCCTTGGCTCTTACCTTCAGCAGGGATGGCTGGTCCTCACTTCCAGCTGTTATCTTGTGATAAGAGGGAGGCAAAGGACACCTCTGTATCTAAAGCACCCCAGAGAGCCACTGGGACAGTGGCCACAGGCACAGAGGACACCTCTGTAACTAAAACATCCTGGGAGCCACTTTGCTCAGCTGATGAACAAATTCTGACATTTGCTACAAAATTCATCCTCAAATGATCCCAGCCTGTCACTGCTCCTGCTCGCTCACTCAAGTCTCTGCCATCCATAAAGCCCCTGGACCCCTGTGGGGTGTGGTCTGTGTGTCTGTCCTTCCATCCAGGCTGTCACCTGGCAGGCACTCACCATCTGAGTAGTAATCCTTGAACTGGGATTTCACCCAGGGCGACTGGGACCAGCCCCAAACCGCCTTCACCCGAGCCCGCACCTTGACGTAGAGGTTGGAGAGGGCACAAGTCAGATTGCAGAAGGACCTGGGGATGTTCCTGCAGTGAGGAACCTTCCTCCATTTGTCCAGGCGGTCCTGGCTGGAAGGAACAACCACACCAAAATATGAAACACGTTCTGCTGGGATTTACAGAGCAAGAGAAGGAAGGGTTTGGGAGAGTGGGAGCAAGTGGGACTCAGAGTTTGGATCATGTTTTGTTTTGGTGGGAGGTCACTGAGGATTAGGACACTCATTAACCAGGAGAGATGCCCAGTAGTTGTCCCTGTGCCACCCCTTTGATCTGACATGCTTTGGAGCTCTTACCTTTCATACCTCACAGTGTAGGTCACATCTGGGGGAGAGCCTTCCCCTGGAGCCCAGGTCAAAATCATGGCAAAATCCCTGGACAGCAGGGTCACGTTTTGAGGAGGGAGAAGCTGAACATGACCTGGTCAAAAGGGGAAATATGTGAATGATTCAAAAGTATCTTTGGGGACAGGAAGTGCCACTTGGCTCTCACTGAAGTGGTGTCGATGTCTGAGACTGAGCCTTTCATTAAAGGCTGGAAATTGGCTCTGGCAGCAGGTGTGATGCAATGTTTTCCTTGTCTCTCATAAAGCATCTTCATCTCAACAGCTTTTTGAACTAGGAATCAGTTTGTGTGAACAATCTGGTTAATGATTTCCAATTGCTTTCCCTGTGCTCTCACTGCATTTCACTGATTTCCAACCCACAAACTCTGCCTGACTCCCTGGACAGGGCAGACACAGCTGTCCCACGCTTCTCATTCAATCCCAGTCCTCCAAGGGCACATCCCATCAGGAATTCAGAGCTGCAGGTTTGTCCTGTGTATTTTCCTGCCCCTCTTTTTTCCAGTAGATCACCGTGCCCATCACTAGCCCTCAGCAAGACACCTTCCACAGACAGATTTTAAACTGTCACTTCTTTACCATGGAATATTCCACTTTATGTGAATCATTCCCATTTAAACTGATCGAAACTTCTCTCTCCTCCTACCAGCAAAGCCATATAGTAAAAAGAAAAGTAACACTCAGGTGTTCACGTACCTCGAGCCTGCTGCAGGACACACAGAGCCATCAGGGCTCCCACTTTCCAGCCACACAGGACAAAGCAGGACTTCCCATTTGACACAAATGCTTTTCCTTCATCCATTCTCTGGTGTTTCCTGTGTGAATTGCAGAGGACTGAGGAGCCCAGGAGTGCACACATGCGCCCTGCCTCTCTTCCTGGTACAGCCCTGCACGTGTGCCTGGCAGAGGAGCAGGTGTGGGAGGATTTTGGGGGACAGCACAGGTGAAACTTGCAGCGCTGCGCCCTCCAGTGAGCCCTGGCACAGGGGAAGAGCTGTGAGACATCTCAGTGAGACTCCTCAGTGAAACTCTGACCTTTGGCACTTACCTGCGTGGCTGTGAAATATTAATAGCATTTAAATAAAGTTTCAGTGCAGGAGAGAGCTATTAATAACCTAGCAACAATAACAACAGTGGGATGGGAGGCTCTGCTGGCCTGCTGTTTACAGGAGATCAAAGAGTTGCTCCTGGTTTATGTTAGCACAGTGATTTTTGGGAGTTAGGGAATTACTGCACTTTACAGCTGGGGGGGTAAAGTGCAGAGATAGGACAGGGATCTGTCCCCTCCCATGTGGGCACATGGAAGGACCTGGATCTCTGCCATGCTGCCAGGTGCCCAGGTGTGTGCTTGGAATGGCTGTGCCACTGCAGGAGAGGGGGAAATCCCTGGAGCAGGGATTGTTTGGCACCTCAGCTCTCCTGCCCTCCACCACAGGCACCCAGGCCTGAGCCATCAGAGCAGGAATGGATCAGGGAATTCACTTTACAGGAGTTACAGCAGCTTGGACAAAGGGATTTCCCCGAGTTTTCCCCAGGTGGAAAACTCTCCCAGCCCAGCAGACAGCCCTTGGCAACCCTTGGACCTGGGAGTGGCAGCTTCTGGGTACAGAGTCACCATTTCCTCCCAAAATCTCCATTTCCTCTCACCGCGGGTTTCTGTTTCCCTGGCTGTTTTGCTCCCTCTGTTTAA
The DNA here is from genome assembly GCF_027579445.1 of Ammospiza nelsoni. Classification (NCBI taxonomy): domain Eukaryota; kingdom Metazoa; phylum Chordata; class Aves; order Passeriformes; family Passerellidae; genus Ammospiza; species Ammospiza nelsoni. Next base: position 1,220,224 of record NC_080657.1, on the reverse strand, counting down.
TTTAATTTCATTTAATTTTTATGGATTTTCTTGTGAAAAGAAGAATTGTAATCCTTTTAAAGGAAAACAGCAAAGCGAAGGGTCTGGAGGGTCCATCCCCCTTCAGCACCCCAGCTGCAGAGCCACAACCAAGGCACGGCTCTTGTGCTTCCCCATGAGCCCGGGCAGGAGCGGGAGCGGTTCCAGGAACACTCACTGGGTTCTGCCTCAGAGCCCTCGGGCAGCTCCTCCTCGAGGTGACCGCGATTTTCAGTGAGCGTTCACAAGAGGGGAATCTTATCATCATCATCGTCATCATTGTCATCATCGTCATCACATCACCATCGTCATCATCACCGTCACATCACCATCATCACCGTCCCATCACCATCATCACCATCACATCACCATGGTCACCATCCTGTCCTGTGGGACACCCGCGCTGGGCTCTGCGCTCCGCCACAGGGGCTGTCCCGGGAGGGCCGAGGTGTCGCTGTCCCCACCCTGTGCCGCTGTCCCCACCCGCGCTGGGGTGGCCGATGCCACGAGGTGTCGCTGCCTGGCAAACAAAACGCGCTTTTCTCCAAGCCACAGCGGCTGAAAACTTGGGGAACAGCAAAAACTCCTGGAGTGATTCCCGGAGCATCCTGGCACGGCACAGGGGGCACAGCACACCCGGTTCTGCTCTCCTGCCCCTTCAGCCTCTGCCTCTGGCTGGGGGCCCAGGAAGGGGCCGGATCGGGTGCTGGCAGGAGCAGGACTGTGACTGTGTGTGACAGGGTTGTACCCTCGGTGCTCTGGGACCCTGCTGTGGATGGAGCCTCGTGGTGCCTTTAGGGTGCAGGCAGGGATGGTGCTGCTGCGGAGGACTGATAAGGAGTGCCCTTTATCCTTGGGTAAATCACCCAGCTGTGCCCGTGTTCTCCCACTGGTGTGCTCCTGTGGAGCATCAGTATTCAAATATTCTTATCCAGGAACCAGCTGGACACAATCCTGAGCAATGGGCTTCAGCATGACCCTGCTTGGCCCCACTGTGGCCCTTTGCACCCTGAGTCACTCTGTGGTGCTGTGCAATGCTTTGGGATGACTTTGGCTCTCATTCATGGCATCATGTCTCACCCACCCCTCACTCTGTGACTCCCAGGATCCCCAGGGGACTCCCCCATTTTCCACTGCTCCCTTTTCGTGCAGCAATGATTCAGCGCAGGAGGGCAAACCTGCAACCCTCCCTGAGTCAGGGATGGGTGTCTGCCCTCCTGGGGAAGGGCACTGCAGGAAATCCACTGTGAGGAAAGCACACTGATTGGGTTTTGTGAAACCCTTGGAAGCAACAGAAGGCACCAAGTGCTGCAGTGTCACCCCAGCTCCTTCCCTGTGCTCTCAGAGCTGCTCTGGCAGAGCTGTGTGTGCTGCAGGCTGGGAGCTGGGCACAGACACTGAGCCCAGGAAGGAAAAAACAGATTAAAACTTGTAACAGGGCATTCCTGGTACAGATGGCACCATGGGAAAGCAAACCACTGATCCATAAGTGCAGCACGTGAATGAGGATGAGGAAATATCCCTTAGCCCCAAAATGAAACAAAAATATATATTCTGAGACTGAGAGTCTCCCTTCCTTCCCCTGGCTGCTGGGGCTCTGTGGGATGAGTTGTGCAGCCAAGGCATCGGAGCCATCCAGGAACTGGAAACAGCCCTGCCCTGGCAGGAGGGGACAGAGCCCAGGGACAGCCTGGCACTGCCACCTCCAGCAGCTCCAGCTGCCCCATCCCGGCTGCAGGGAACCTCAGCCTTCTTCTCTACCCCTGGGAAATCTTCACTGGAGGCTTAGTTCTGACTTTGAATGTGGAATTTTTTCCCTCTTCCTGCTCAGGAGCAGCCCTGACACACAGGCTGCTGATGGTTGGATTTCAGTGGAATTATTCTGGAAGGTTCACAAAGCAAACATGGGGGAAATGATGGGCTTAGCAAAGGATGAAATGCTACTGAGAATTAAAAGGTTAAAGAAATCTGCAGAGCTGGGTGATGTCAGATGGTAAAACAAAATACAGCAGTGTCCCCTTGACCCAGACAGGCATTTGGGCAGCCTGTCACCAGGAGGAAGGGAAGAGAATGGGCTTGGTTTGTTTTTAAATTGAGTCTGAAAAGACTTAAAATGAAAAGCAAAAGCAAAAACAACCCCATAAATTTTGTTCCCCATACAAATGCCATGAATCATTTCATCTCCTTTATTTTTTCTTCCGGGGAAGGGATTTTACAGGAACCTGGGGCTTTGCCTGGGCACAGGAACTGGAGCTGGCCATGATTAAGGAGTTTGTACATTTAACAGTTCCCAAAGGTGAGGAGAATACAGAGAATGCTCTGAGGACCCCTGGACCCTGTAGGTCAGGATTTATAGGACAGAATTTGGGCCACATTTATGGGATGCTGGCACCCCTGGCAGCAGCAGCTCCTGGTGCTGCAGCTCTGAGCTGGCTCCAGTTTACCTTGGCTGGGACCTGCAGCTTTTTGGGTGCAATCTGAGGTGTGCAAACACGGAATCTGGAATCCTGGAGGTGTCTGTGGGACATTGGAGGCACAACTATTGAGCAAAGACAGCTCCTCTGGAAGTTCAGGGGTTCAGGGGCACAGGGTTTCTGCCAATGAGCTGAATCCTTGTCTAAATAGAAAAGTTAAATAGGTCTCACTTAAAGTCCAAACTACAGCAAAGGAGACAAGTTTGGGTCCTGCCTTGCTCACAGACAGACTTTTCCCTGGGATGTGTGGAAGGGCAGCCCCAGCTGATCACCTGCTTTGGGCTGCTTCTCTCTCTTCCCCTGAAACCTGTCCCTTCCCTTCCCTTCCCTTCCCTTCCCTTGGCAGAGCCTCTGCACGGGGCTGGGAGCAGCCGGGAGCTGCCTGGACACGCAGCCCCGGCGAAACTGGAGCCCAGCCGGGGGAGCACAGCACGTGCTTGGCCACAGGAGCAGATCCAGCCCCACGGAACGGCCCCGGGGCTCTCCCGAAACCCCCCTCCCCTCCCAGCAGCGTGGGAAACTGCTGGGGACCCTGCATGTCCCGACAGAGAGAGGAGAGGCTCCACAGCAGCCTCTGGTGCTCCCGGGGTCATCCCGCAGCACTCGGGGCTTCGGGAGCACCTCCTGCCTGCGGGATCTGCGGTCACCCCGCTGGCAGGGGCTTCTCTGCTGGCTCAGGGAGCTGGAATGGTGGCCCTGGCTGGGAAACCCTGCCCTGGATGGATGGCAGGAGGAGCAGGGATCTCTGCACAGCCCCAACATGCAGGACATAAACTCGGTTTTGTGGGGGTTTTAGCAAAGTGAGTGCACACACTGGGAAGGAGGAGTGTGGCACGGGGTGTCCAGGGAAGGGAATGGAGCTGGAGCACCAGGAGAGGCTGAAGGAGCTGGGAGGGCTCACCCTGGAGAAGAGGAGGCTCAGGGGGCACCTTCTCACTGCCCACAAGTCCCTGACAGGAGGATGCAGTGAGGAGGTTTCAGTCTCTTCTCCCAGGGACAGCACAAGAGGAAGCAGCTCTTGCACAGGGGAGTTTGAGATCAGATATTAAGGAAAACTTCTTCACTGGAAGGGGTGTAAACACTGGAGCAGGCTGCCCAGGGAAGAGGTGGAGTCACATCCCTGGAAGTGTTCAGGTCAACGTGGCACTTGGGGACACGGTGTGTGCGGAACATGGTGGCACTGCTGAGTCAGTGACAATCTCAAAGATCTTTTCCACCCTTAAGGATTCCAGAATGCCATGAACGTTCTGTCTTTAAGTGGAACAGCAGCAGGAGCAGGTGAGTTCCCTGCACAGGAGGGTGTGCAGGGAGCCCAGGGAGGATTTCCAGGCCAAGCCTGGAGATGCTTTTCCCCCGCAGCCACCAGTGGCAGCAGCTTCCTGGTGGGGTGGGAAGTCTTTGAATGTTTGCAATGTTTTGCATTGCAGTATTTGGATGCCAAAGCTATGCAGTGCTGTAAAAGTTAATTAGCCAGATAACTAATTAAAGACTTCTCCCTTTTATTGTTGCCAACTTGCAATTCAGAAAGGGGCTTGTGTCAAAGTGAATCCAGCCACACACCCCAGTGAAAGAAGTGATAAACCATTCACAATCCCATTAACTATTCTGGGGCTGCAGAGGGAAAATCCCATCACTGGGGGGGAGGAAGGTCCTGATCCCATAAAGCACCACAACAGATGACCAACCTTGAGTGCCTCCAGAGGATCCTGCTGTAAGGGAACATGACAGGATTTACCAGTGCTGGAAGGGTCCCCATGAGGATGACATCCTTGGGGACCTGGTTTGACCTTCCTGTAAAGCTCCAGGGTGGGGTTTATGGGACCCTGAGCTGTGAGGAGGCTGTAAGGACAGGAGTGTGGCAGTTCTGCCCCAGAGAGGGTCCCATGGAATGGAGAAAGGTCTCACTGGACAGACAGACATGGACAATGTTCAACCATCTGCCATCATCTCTTCTCTGAGTGCCATAAGGCATCAGCACTGCTCAGGAGATGTGTGACATTTGTAAAAGGGATCATCACCCTCCATGGCTGTGAGCTGTAGGAAGGAGCAGTGGCCTGACCTGGCAGGGCTGGGGTCACTCTGCCCTGGGGAACAGGAAAGTACAGGGTGGAGGGCAGGGAGCTGGGCTGAGCAGACAGACAGACAGACAGACAGAGGTGCTGTAACTGTGCTGTAACCCAGTGGCAGCAGGCCCAGGGTTCCCAGGAGGGCTGAGCTCCCAGCCCAGCTCTGGAGGGCCCAGGTCTCAGCAGCACTCTGCACGTGCTGGGTGCACCCAGGCTCTGGGCTCTTGTGAAATCCCAGCCTGGCTGAGGGTGCCTGAGTGCTTGAGATTCCTCCCAGCTGCCCGGCCCTCCTTCCCACTGAAAAAAGAGGGGAATTGAGCAATTCCAGTGAGTTCTGAGCCTGGGGAGCCCAGGTAGAACCCGGGGCAGCCACACAGGGCATGGGGCTGCTGGCACTGCCAAGCTGCTGCCACTGAGAGCTCAGGGTTTTGGTGACAGGACTGCTGAGATCAGTCCATGGCACATTTACAGCAACCAAGCCCTGGCCAGAATCCTGATACTGGGAGAATTCTCTTCCCACCCCCGCTGCTATCAGGCCCAGCCCTCAGATGACAAGAATTTAATTTAAAGGCTCAATCTCTTGTCTGAACAGCTCCCTCCCTCCCCCTCTGTGATGAGAGGAAAGTCTTTCGGAGAGGATCCAGGCGAGTGGGAAAGCTCTGGAGAGAGCTGTCTCTTGCCCTTTAGCCATCCAGAGAGGAAGAGCTCATCTGAATGAAATGAGGATCAATCAGAGGCAGGCATGGGAAAAGCTGGGAAAAGGAGCCTCCAGTGATGTATATTCATGGGGGGGAAAACCTCCCCCAGACATGCAGGAGCTTTGATGAAAACCCTCCCAGCTGTGCTGGGCCTTTGAAGTGACACAGCAGAAGCAGCATTCACGATTAGCCAAGAGATAGAGGCAGATGAGTTCTCAATCAGCTGAATCCTCCTCTTTGGGACACACTTTCAAGCTCAATTTTTATAACTCCTTCCAAAATTAATGAGAATCCTCTGCATGGCACCCCAGCCTCCTTCTCCCCTGCTTCCTCCCCCTGCCCTGATAACCTCCAAAGGCACAATCCCATTCCCAGAGGGCAGGGCATGGGGTGCCCTTGCTGTTTGTGCTGCACAGGGTAACTGGGAGAAGTCTTGAACCCTTATCAGGGAATAAAATGCTGATGCAAATGGGTTCTCTTCTTTTTAAACCAAAATTGTGGTTTCTGAGACACAGGGGTTGAGTTGAAGTCATCAGCAGTGTGTCTCCACTTGTATCTGCTCCCCTAATCTGAATCTTTCAAAGCTGAGCCTAAAACCTGCACTCTGGCTGGGTTAGAGCTGGTTTGAGCTGGGAGAGCCTTTTAAGGGGAGGGAGGGATGAGTCCCCAACACTGCAGAGGAATTCTGGATCCCCCACATGGACCCAGGGACTGAACCCCATCCCTGGAGTTCACATCAGCACCAAAGAGGATTTTTACTGCTGGGAGGTTCCTCTGTTCAAAGATCTGCTCTTTCCAAAATGCAGAAATGCACTTTCACTGAGCTGGGTGACCTGCTAAGCACAAAGCCCTGAAGTCCCTCCTAGGGAAAGCCTCCAGGAGTGCCCAGGAACCCAAGCCCAGGACATTTGTGCCCTTGGTGCCCCTTCCCCGAGGGTGGCTCCTGCAGGGCCACTTAATGGAAGAGGCAGATGCAATCAGCCAAGTCAGATGAGTTTAACACACTTCAAGGTGCGTTGGCAGCCCCAGATGATCAAAGGCTCCCTTGTGATGCAGTGGCATTGCCAGGGTGTTTTCTTTTAACTCTATCAGATAAGTCCCAAAGAAAATCAGTTTTGATGTTGTAAGAAACCAATTTGGGAATGGTCAGAGACAAAAAGTTGCTCAAGAGTTCAGTTAACTGAGAGCAAGGGCATTGCCAAGGCTGAGAGGGAAATCTCACCTACTTCTGCTTCTTTTGGTGCTGAGTTTCTCTTTCTTCAGTGACTTTACAAGCTCACAGCTGAACTGGAAGTGTGAAATGTCAGAGATTTGAAATGAGAGGCCTTGATCTCTGAGAATCACCCTAAAACCTCCACCCCAAAGGACTTCCAGTGCTGATGGCACCTGGGCAAGGCACCCAGCAAGGAGGAAATGTCCTGTGCTCCCAGGAATGTGTTTGCATTAAAAATACATTTCTTACACTGATTTGTTGTGCAGGAGGTGTCTGGGGTTAACCTGGGGGTGAGGCACCTGTGGGAACACAAAATCTCTATGGCCAGGCTTGGGTGCCTCACTCAGCCCAGTGGGTTCCAATATGATCATTTTCCCTGCTGCCACTGGTTCCTCATGGATCAAACTCATCCTGATTGCTGCTTATCAGTGGTCATTTCCAGCCTGACCCATTCTGGGATTTTGCACTTTTCTGTCTCCTGCTTTGAGAACATTTTGTGGTTTGTGTTTTCCAGCCTTCCTCTGGCAGTGTCTCAGAAGTGTGAATTCAAAATGAGCCACTCAGATCCCTTTGGATTCCATTAGAATTGGAGGCTCAATTAGAATCAAATAATCCAACTGGAATTCTTTGGATTTACTGTAATTTAATGGAAAGTGATTTCAGATTATGAAAATGGTTATGATTTTGCCCTGAGTTCACTGCCATTTTACTGACCTAGATTAAATTATATTCATGAACTCAGATTATTCCCCTGAATTTCCACCAAGCTCAGAGAGTTTCAGAACTGACTCCTCTGGACCTCCAGAGTCTTTCTCATCCTTCAGCTGCTTGGGAGAGGAGCGAGGCAGCCAGAGAGGAGGAGGTGCTGGTGTGACCTTGGGGAAATACCCCAGCCAGATCCCCAACCTCCCTGGTGGGCAGGGCAGGGGCTGTGCCTGCTCCCTGCCCTGCTCATGCATGACAAGAGCTTTAGAAAGGCAGGAGACACCTTCCCCTTCCAGCAGCCAACAAAAATGTCACCTCTTGAGAAAATGAAATGAAATCTAAAGCCTCACCTGTCCTGCAGAAATAATCCGGGGGGGGGTTTTAAAGGGGCCTCAGGTTTTCAGTTCTAACCTTTCTTGAAAGCAATGAAGGGGAAAAATCAGGTCTGGGTGCTTTAATAATTTTTTTGTGGTGGGTTTGTAGACACAAAGACAACATTGGATCTGTGCCCTGAGCTGTGCTGAGCCCCGGTGCAGAAATGTGGCAGTTGGAGCCTGCTGGTGTTTGTTCACACTGGGATAAGCTCAGCACAGTGACTGTAGCACCCAGGGGCTGCCCAGGGACACAGGAGCTGTTTCAGCCTCGGGAGAGCAGCTTTGGCCTCTGCCAAGTGGTTCTGCTGGGAAAACTCTGAAAGAACCTTTCAGGCTTGGTTTGCAGCCCAGCCCAAAGCAGAATTGTGAGGAAAGCATGGGAACAGCAAGGGCTGCTCTGGGAATGCCTTACACCCCAAGGCAGCATTACTGAAGTGCCATTAAATGCTGTATTTTTGTCACTGCAAAAGCTTGGACATGGCAGAGGGAGTTCTGTGTTCCTCATGGGTGAAACCATGGGGTTTTCCTTCCTCCCCTTTCTGGTTTTGGGCAAGGCACCACCCTGGTGGGGCAGTGTTTCCCCCATTAGATAAAGTGTGTAAGAAAATTTCAAGGGAAAATAATTTTTGTTGTTTTTTAAAAGAAATACTGAAGACAAATTTCCTTTAAATTCCCCCCCCCCTCTTTCTAAGCAAAAATAGAAAATATTTTTTTTTATTGTTTCCCACCCTATGTGTTAGAGATTTCTTCTGGAGATGAAAGGGGCTGTTTGAGTACTGATTATATATTTGCAGTTTTACATCACCAGCCCTCATTTCTACAAGGTCAGTGCCTTGAATTGGACAAAAATATCTTTTTTTTTCCTCGGCTAAGCCACGTGGGTTTTTCCCTGTTTCCCTCACCTCTGCAAAACAAGGCGAGGGATTACACCAGCGGCTGCACAGCCAGCAGCGAGCAGCCCATTAGCTGCTCTAATTAACCTCATTAGGGCACGCAGGGGCGCTGGTTGTGGGTTCCTGGGGTGCCCTGCAGGACAAACAGCCCCGCCCTGGGCACCGCGGGGTGGGCACGGGGCAGCGGGGCGCTCCTGCCCTGGCACCTGCAGGGAGTCCGGGGGTGTCCTGGGGGTGTCCGGAGCTCTCTGGGCACAGAGAGGGAACCTCTGTCCCTATTTGGGGCAGGGGGTGATGCTGAGCCCCCTGGGCAGATCCCATTCCTGTCCCACTCCACACCCTCTCCATGCCCTCCCCATCTCATCTCATCTCATCTCATCTCATCTCACCCTGCCCTTACCCAGCCACAGCCACTGAGCACAGGAAACCTTTCCTCCTGTCTGAAGGAGAGCTGGACCTGCACAAAACCAGGTCCTGTCCCTTCCCTTGGGCGGTTTGAAGTCCCCATTTCTGGCATTAAATCTCTCAGTGTAAAACCCTCCATGGGCACATCTAAGGAGAAAACAGAAATGTGGCACCCCTCTAGGGAGAGCCCACAGGAGAGCAGAGGGGAGCAGCCATGGGCTGCCTGTTGTGAAAGAGGATTTGGAGCAGCCAAACCTGTAGTTATGAGATGAAGCCTGCCTCAAATATACCAGAGGAGGATCATAGAGGCACTTACTGTAATTACTGCTAATGACACTGACACTTAGCCATACGTTATTCCATATAAACCTCTTTCATTCCCTGTGCAGACAATGAATAATCAGCACCCTCCATCCCTGCCTTCTGCAGGATTAGCTCGTGTTCCCTGGGACAAAAACCATCCCTTTGAACAGCTCTTGCACCCAGGGCATTGAGTACCACTGCAATAAAAGCTTGTCAGAATTGCCAGTGAATTCATTAAGATCAGGAGGGACAAGTTATCTGTAGGGCAAAACTGTTCCCAGTGGAGCTTTTCATTAGCTTTTTATTGGGGTGTAATTTTCTAGGCTGTCATTTCACTTTATGGAGGAAATCTGTTTTAGGCTTGTTTCTTTTGCCACTCCAATTGTAGTGCACAGATTTAGGGGCTCTGCTGGGAGAGTTCTGCTGTTTCTGATGTTTTGGCATCCACTTGCATCTGTTTCCCTGTGAAATACCTTTCTCCTACCTGTGTTTTGGCACCCTCTCAGCCCTACGTGAGTGAAATGCCTCTCTCAGCCTTGATTAGGCATCAGGCATTTGCTTGTGAAAACAACAGCTCCCTTTGCCCTTCCAACATCATTTTTCCTCCAGACAAAATTGGATTTATTGCATAAACAAGGAGCTCACTATAGCTAAGGTGAGTTGGTGGTTAAAAGCTGCTGTGGTTTCCATCCCTTTCCAACCCACCAAAGCCCAGCCCTCTGCTTTGGGCTGCTGCATTCCCGCTGACAGCAGTAATTTCTAGTGACAGATACAGAAATGTCCTTAGGGAAAATACAATATTGATGGAAGTTTCCTGTGGGAAAAAAGGATTTTTTCTTCTTTTTTTTTTTTTTTTTCTTAAGTGCTTTCACCTTTTCTGTTTGTTTTTTGGTTTGTGGTTTATTTTTCTCCAAGGACAGTTTCATGACAGGTGTTAAAAATCTCTTCATCCTCTTAATTCCCCCCTGGTTTTCCCTGCACCTCAGGAGGAACAATCAAGTTCTTTTAGGATCAAAGCTGAAGAATTGGCTGTGCTCTCCAACTGTACTGGATGGAAGTGCCAGCTGTGGTGTGGATTTGCTGCAATCTCTGGAAAGGCCACACCTCTGTATGAAACACTGTCTTTTGCATAGCAAGTGATACTGGGAGTTAGGTTGGATTGCACAATTCAGACTCTAATCTTGACAGCCACGATAGCATCAATTCTGAGTCAGAACCCTGTTTTCCCGTATCTCAGAGACAGGATATTTTTTGCACTGCAAATGGCAAAAATTTACATGTATGCAAATGAGTTTAATCTTGATCCCACCGCTCTTGAGCGAGTCCTGGGTCAGGGAAGTCTCCCACTGGATGCAAATGGCTCTTGATGGAGCCCAGGAGGAACAAGGGTGGTACAGCCCTGCTTGAACCAGCCCAAAATCCGAGGGATTGCAGTAAACAAAGGGGAGGAGACTCCCAGGGGAGGAGAGAGGTTACAACAGCCCAGATCCTGAGATTCACCTGTTGCTGTAAACCAAATGGTTGGGTCATAGTGCAGAACCCAAAAATTTCATTAAAACAACGCTGGGAGGTGATAACATTGTCCCTACTGAGAGGAGGTAAATCAGCAGTGTCAGAGCCAGGAAATGAGTAAGGGAAGAGCTGCCCACAGCTCCAACCAGTCAGGGACTGCTCAGCTCAGGCCACACTGGCCAACCTCACCTGTGAGCCAACAAAAAGTGCAGCTCTCAGCCTGGGAGCCCATCAGGAAAAGCCCAGGAGCTTGTGCTGACAGGCACAAACATCACCACTCTGTCTCACTGACCACCACAATTTCACTGAACTCAACAATTTTCTTGGCCTGAAAACAGCTTGACATTTGTTGCAGATGTGGATGTGTGAGTGCCCATCTCTGCTCTGCAGTGCTGGCAGTGCTCAGAGAGGATAACACATCTCCCTTGGGATCTCTGCCTGCCTGAAGTGTTAATCCTGGAGAGGGAGAACCCCCTCACTGCAGCTCCTGCCTGCCTGAGCCCAGGGAATGCTCACATCTGCAGGGGGGCTCCTCACAGCTCACACAGTCAGGATTTCTGGTGTTAGGGGATGTGCTTCAACATCACATCCTTAATTCTGCCCCCAAAATTACTGATCTTTTTCACTGCTTTGGCTCCTTGATGCCATTCCCAGAATGTTTTCTTTGAAGCAACATGGAAGAAAATCATTAATTGAAACATTTACTTACTTGGCTTTGTGTATTTGGCTGTAATGATGGCAGCTATTACCTCTGATAATGAGGAAATGTATCTTAATTAGAACTTAATTGCTGCTGTAGCATGGGACCCCTGTCTGGAGCTGGACCAGCTCAGAGATCCCTGTCCAAAGAGCTCAGCTCCGATGGGATGTGTCATCAACCTGTTCCTGTAGCTTTCTTGCTTCTCCTTGGAGTGTTTGGTGCTAGAATTCCTGGGTTTTGTTTTGATCAGGCCAGTGACTAAGATATTTATGCTGTAATTGCTGCTTGTTTCTCTGTGTTTGATTACAGCGTGCGTGGTGTGAGGAGCAGGAGGTTGATGGCACATGGAGCAATCCCTTGTTTTGCTTCTAGCTGATGAAGCTGTGCAGGGGAAGTGACAAACACCCCTCTGGGAGTCTGGAGTAAGCTCTCAGCTGTGTCATTGTCTCCTGACATCTGCACAGCTCCCTGACAGGAGGGTGCAGCCAGGTGGGGTCGGGCTGTGCTCCCAGGAGCAGGGACAGGAGGAGAGGAAGGCTCAGGGGGGGCACAGCAGGAATTTCCCCATGGAAAGGGGGCTCAGGCCTTGGCAGAGCTGCCCAGGGAGGTTTGGAGTGCCCATCCCTGGAGGTGTCCAGGAATGGCTGGAGGTGGCACTCAGAGCTCTGGGCTCTCACCTCACAAGGTGAGGACCAGCCACAGTTGGACTCCATGACCTTGGAGATGTTTTTCCACCTTAATGATTCCATGAGTTTGTGATCCTATGGTTCCATGAGTTTGTGATCCTCTGTTCCATGATTCTGTGACTGTGGTTCCATGAGTTTGTGACTCTGTGGTCCCATGATTTTGTGATCCTATGGTTCCATGAGTTTGTGATTCTGTGATTCCATGAGTTTGTGACTCTGTGGTTCTAACTTGGGTCTTTTTTTGAAGACATTTTCAGCAGGATTCCTTCTCAGCAGACATTCCATGGTGGATCCTGGAAACCTTTGGATCCTCTTTGCTTTATATCTGATTTATCCCTGCATTGTGAACAAACTGCCCTCCAAACAAACCAGCTGAGATGGAGGGGAAGAGACTTCTCCTGCAAGTACTGTATGAAATCATCCTCAGAGACCCTGGAATTCCTGGGTTTCTCCCTGGCCATGGGAGCTTTGGGCTGGGATGTGGAGGGAGGAGCTGGAGGGACGGAGCCGCTGCTCAGGGCACCCTACAGTTACCTTAATTGGGACAGCTGTGCTCCAGCAGCCCGTGTGTTCATTAGAAACTGATGCTTATTACAATTAACCAGACACTGACATTAATTACTGGGAAGAAACATGATGGCTGTGTTGATCCATCCACAAGAGGGAGAGCAGAGGTCCCTCTGTGGCACTTTCCTCTCTTGGCATTTTGCTGTTTCCAGGAGGTTCCCAGTGCCTGCTGGGGTGACAGTTGGATGGATTTACTGATGTAATTCACTCCCCTGTGCAGCCCCATCTCCAAACAACAAAGCAGGAGACAATAAGTGCTCAGGCAGCCCTTAATCCACCCCAGCAGGGCAGAGACAGAGACGCTCTGAACTGGCCTGACAGGAATGATGAGCGACAGAGCTGGGGCCCTGCAGGGAAAGCTGGTCCCAAAAACCACCAATCCCTCTGGATCCTCGTGGCTCTGGGGCTGCTGGAAATGTTCTGGGACACAAGAGCTTGTGGGGATTTGAGTGCTCATGTCTGGGGTTTAATCTGTTTATTACGGGGGAGCCTGTGCCTGAGACCTCCTCAGAATGGGATTTGATGTGGATGTGGGAATTCACTCAAAGCATTCAGGAAAACTGAGACAAAGGGATTCATCCCATAGGTAAATGTGGAAAGCACTGGGCAGGAACAAGGCTACTTCCAGGATCATTTTTGGCCTCAATTTGATGCATTTTTTTAGTGTGGACTGATAAAATCTGATGACTCTTGTCCAGATTTTATCATCAAAAGCAGGGGAGAGTCAGAGCATTCTGTGAAAAGAGCAGAGTCACCCTCAGGAGCAGAGCAGCAGAAGACACTTGGCATTCAAAGCACAAAAATGCAAATTCAGGGATTCAGGGATTAATAACTGATCAGCTACAAACATTTAATTTGGAGACAACAAAAGCAGGGAAGGGCCTGGGAGTGCTGTGGGGATCTCTGAGCTCTGGCAGGGGGAAAAGACACTTTTCAGAGGAAGGACAATTGTGATGTAATGAATTTGAAGTGAATTTAGGATGACACTGACTGTTTTTTCTGCCACCACAGATGAAAGGCTTTGGAAACACCCATCAATCCTCCTGCCCTCTCTGTGTCAGTCAATGGGGAGGGTTCAGGAGGAAGAGGAGCCCAGATCCAGGCACATATCCAGTCTTCAACCTCCAAAGGTGGGGATTTAAAGTCAGTCCCACAGCCAGTGGCTTGTCCAGTGCAGGACCTTTGTCTTTTACCTGGTATTTCCATGGATGGTGAAACTCCTGCAGAATGTACCCAGCCACTTGAGCAATGCTGTGAACGGGAGGAAAAATTCCTCCCTTGCCACCAGCTCGTGCCCTCAAGCAGGAGCTTTCATGACCCCCATTTCCCCTTGGGTTACAGGACTGCCAGGGTTATTTGCAGTTGTAAAACTTTCCAACTCCAGCTTGAAACCCAAACGTTGTTGTTTGTCTCAGTCTCCTTCCTGCAGCTGCAAATTCCTGTGCTCTGCACACAGCTCCTGTAGGAGCCCACCCTGTCAGGAAACACTGTGGAAATTGTGGGATTAATTTAGATTTATTTGTTCTTTGGTTCTAGATTTTATACTCATTTCCAGTAAATAAGGCTGAGAACTCCCTTCCAGCTGAGGGGTGTGCAAGGGTCCGGAGAGAAGCACATGGGATCTTTTTATTGTAAAGAGAAAATCCTGTGGAAAGCAGGAAGGGGCTCAACACTGAGTAAAGGGTCCCTCAGTGGCTGGGATGGGGACAAAAGCTTGGAATTCCTGCTGGAGAGGGGAGGCACTGCCACAGCTGCCAGCCCTGCTGGTGCTCACAGCTCCACAGGCCCTCAGGGGCTGCTTTAGTGGAGATTTTTCTTTTTGCCTGGTCCTGCTTTTGTCTTTTTTGTGCCCTGCTCCCCTCCTGGCAGTGAGGCACTATAGTATAGGTGGTCTTTGAGTCCTAGTAAAATATCTGGATTGTACTTGAATATCTGTATTGTACTTGAATATCTGTAAATAGGCCTTGCCCTGGTAAGTCCCAGTTGTTCTTGATGGGCTGCAGCTGTGGCTGGTGAAGATAACTGGGATAAAAGGGGGTGGCCTGGGCAGTCAGGTAGAGCCTGGAAGGAGCCTTGACTAAGAAGGAACAACATGCAGAAGAAGGGGTCTGTGCTGTGGAGGTCTGCAGCCATAAGAAAGCACTGAGGAGGTATGGGACTAGAAATATGGTAACAGCAGTATGGGACTCTAGAAATATAATGGCAATAAGGCACAGGCTGGGATTGAAGCTTTGCTGGCAGGGAAAGCCCTGCTGGGTTCATTGACTCCAAAAGCAGATCCTGGCAGGGCTGCAGGGGCAGAGGACACAGAGTGGTGTGAGCAGTGATGGATCCAGCAGTGCTGGGCTGCCCTCACCCTGCAGCCAGAGCCCTCTGGGGCCTCCCAGGACAGGCAGAGGACTCCCAGAGCCCAGCTGGAGGCTCAGGGTGTTTCTCCCTGCTTGGCTCTCCCACCATCCCAGCCTTGGCCATGGCAGGGCATCCCTGAAGCAAACCAGACCAAACCCGGCCCTGGTGTCCCCTGCAAACTCAGGTTCAGAGTCAGGAGGAGCAGAGGAACCGGAGCTGGTGCTGGGGGTGTGGAAGAGGCTCAGGCTCTGCCCCTCGGTGCCAGGAGCACAAACACAGATCCCCAGGGTGATGTTTGTACTTTCATCAGGCTCTCCAGATGTGGAGGGCCCCTCTCAGATGTGGGCAGCGATAACTCAGCACATGTAAATAAATCCATCTCTGCAGCGATGCCGGCTCCGATCGGGGCTGGGAGCTGCAGCGTTCGGAGCTCCCATTTCCACGATCAGATGGGGAAGGGAGGCAGCCCGGTAACAAAGGCGCAGCTGCCTGCCCCACACACTGACTGGAGATGAACAGATTCCCTGTGCCCCGAGGTGCTGCGGGCTTTAATCTGCAGCTCCACGGAGATGCTCCACGCCATTGGCACCTCTGCTCATTACTCCCTCTCGCTCCATTCTCACCCAAAGCCCTCCGGACAAAAGGGGAGACGTTTCAAGCTCCGTTTGCCGTGGCAGTTTTACCCCGCCTCTCCTTTCTCCCCGGCTCTGAGAATCTCCCAGATTTGTTTGTGGTTTTCATTTTTCACAGGAAGTTCAGACTTTCCTTTCCCATATTAGGAACGTCTGTAATTCCGTCTGCTACACATCCATTTTGCCATCCTTCAAGAACTTTTCCTCCACACCTTTCTGCATCCCAGCCCCAGCTGGTTATGATCTTGTTCCCCCACTGGGTGGCTGCTCATGTGTTTATTTGCAAAACTGGATGGAGGTCTTTTAAGAGGAAGATATTTTCATTTCATTTCATGTCCTTGCTCCAAAGAGAGGCAGAAGGAAAATCTGAGGATTTTCCCATCAGTCCCAGCCACAATCTGAAAACAGGAGTTGTTATCTTGGCTCTGCTGCTCTCTCAGCTGTGACTCTGTTTTCCCAGTTATCAATAGAATCAATAATTGGTAAATATCCCAGGGATGCTGCAATATTTGATTAGGTAGAGCATTTCCAATCTGCAAACTAACTTTTATTGTCCAGAGGAAAAAAAATATTCTGGAGAAAGCTCTGATTCTCCCCAAGAGAGGAGGAATAAGGGGATGGGGATCAATTCCTTGAACCACAGACTCCAGGGGATTTGCCTGGCTTCTGCAGGTGGTAACTGGGAAAAGGAAGGTTCTTGTCAGTTGGCTTAAACTAGTTTTATGGAGAAGAATGGAAAATTTAGAGAGCTCCTCATCCAAGAGAGGTTGAACACTCCTGATGGCTGGAAATGGGTCAACATTGGGGTGGAAGAAGTCAACAAAGCCTTGCTGCAACTTTCATGTCAGTTCCTTTGTGACTGTACCCCTGTGGGCTGTTCAGGGATGGGTCAGCTCCCGAGAATAATCCTGGAACTGGTGAATTTTAAGGAGCCCTGATTTTAATTCATGTAGTTTAGTTTCTGTGGTTTACATCAAAAGACACCAAAATGCTGGGAAAACCTCGGGAGCAGCCACACCTCAGTTCTGAGCAGGGCAGTTCATTCACACTCCTCCCGAGCTCTTCCTTTTAAGCTGTAGTAATTGTTTTAATAAACAAAACAGTTTTCTTTCCAGAGCATTCTGCCCTCTTAGCTGCCAATCCCTTGCTGTGTCTCCCTATGCTATGATTCCTTTTGTTTTTCCTTCCTCTGACTTGGTTTTTAGGTTTTTATTGAGTCTGAGATGGCTTTTAGGGAGTCCAGTCCTGTCTCCGAGACATTCACTGCTCTCATCTCTCCAAATCCTTCACCTGGACACCCAAACAGGGCAGGGAGCTCTAAAACTGGGGAAATGCTGCCTCCTTAGCCACTCTGCATGCACAAATTGACATTTCTGTGTGCAAGGGCAGCTCCTTGGATATGTAACTGCTTAGGTGTATATTGAATTTCTCTTTCAGATACTCCACCAGTTCCTTCTGCCACTTTCACTTGCTGAAAATGAGGGTCAGTGTGATTAAACTGCATCTTCAGTGAAAACTGCTGTAAACAAGGAGAGAGTTGGGTTTATTGCCTGTGTGCTGTGCTGGGGTCGTTGACTTTGCCACATATTTGGGATTTTTGCTGTTCCCAGTGTAGGAAATCCCTGCCCTAAGCCACCCCCAGAAGGTGCCACCACCAAACCCCCGTGCGATGCTGACGAGTGAATTCCAGATGGAGCCTGGAGAAGTGATGATTAATTTCCAGCAGTCCCAGAGAGGAAATTATCCTCGTTAAATCAATCCGGGCGAATTTCAGCCCTTGCATAAAAGGCAGCCTAATTGCCGTGGTGAATGGAGGATGAAGTGCAGGACAGTGACAGGAAGTTCACACACGCCTGGCACTGTCATTAGCGATTGCACAAGAGCCTGAAATGTTTACTCACCCGGCCAATAACATGTTTGTGCTCCCTCTTTATTTGGCTTTTTTTGACCTTTAATTGCAGCGGGAAGGGGGAAACCTCCGGCCCTGGTGCCGGGTCTGTCCCGGGTCCGTGTCAGGGGCTCAGCCCCGATTCCCAGAGCGGAGACCCGGGTCTGTCTCGGTGTTATCTTCCAGTTCGTGTGGCACCAATCCCAGCCGGAAACTGGGATGGGGATGGAGATCCCTTCAGTCCCAAGTGCAGCTTTCCCCGAGCCTTTCCCAGTGAGACATTTCATCCTTGGGCTGTGTTGGCGATTTACCAACATCGCGTCCATCGGGGCTCAGCTTAGCGAGCTGCGGAGCAGAAAACAGCCCAGGAATGAGGCAGAGAGTGCTGGGAGGCTCCGGGGCTCAGCGGGCTGGAACTGGGGCATGGACGGGAACAAAGGGGTGGCCACTGTCCCTTCCCGCTGGGGACAGCAGCACAGCTCCTTCGGAGTCTCTGCTGGGTGTTAATTTAGGCTGGATGAGGATTTTCCATCCCCTCTGTCCCTCCTCACTGGGGACAGCACCCTCGGGGTCTCTGCTGGGTGTTCATTCAGGCCGGATGAGGATTTTCCATCCCCTCTGCCCAGGCAGAGGTGGCTGCTGTCCCTCCTCTCACTGGGGACATCAGCCTCAGGGTGTCTGTTGGGTTTTAATTCAGGCTGGATGAGGATTTTCCATCCCCTCTGTCCCTCCCTACTGGGGACAGCTTCCTCGGGGTCTCTGTTGGGTGTTCATCCAGGCTGGATGAGGATTCTCCATCCCCCTCTGTCCCAGGGATTTGTCAGTGTCCAGGCTGAGTGCTGAGGGTTGTGTGTGGTCCCTGTCCCTTTATGGGGACTTGGGTAAACAGCCGTGGCTTTGTTATGTTCTGAATAGGAAAGCTAGCCCCAAATTAGAGCTAATGTGAGGTTATTTAACCCTTATGGGAGGTCTTTTGAGAAATTATAATAGAGCCAGGCAGGAGTCACTCACAGAGCCCTGCAAGATTGACAGAGTGCACCATTATCGTGCTGAGACCAGGTCAAAAATGTAAATACTCCAGAAAAACTTTTCCTCCTGCTGGGCTGATTATTCCCAAAACAGGTGCTGCTCCCAAATCCCCGTGCAAAGGCCACAGGCTCCCCGTGTTATTCCTACAGGAGAATTTCAGGTAAATTGGAGTGGGCTGAGACCTCTCCAAGCAGAGATTTCCTTGGCACAATGAAGCCAGGGCAGCTCTTCCTCCTTTCCTTGTCCTGCCCTGGGAACAGGAGCTGTAATTGCCATGGACAGGAACGGTGTGGGGCTGGGCTGGGAGCTCTGAGGGGGCTGCAGACACTGCTGTGCTCCCTCCCTGGGCAGGGCAGGTTCCCCAGCCCACCTGGCTCCTGGGCAGGGGGTCAGAGCTGCTCCTGATGTGGGGTCTGTACATGGGGGGACTTGATTCTGAGCAGAGCCCACCCTGGGTGAAAGCTGTGGTGATTTTTGGGATTAGATCACCTTTAGCGAGGAATTGTGAGGGTGGGCAGGCCCTGGCACAGGGTGCCCAGAGCAGCTGTGGCTGTCCCTGGGTCCCTGGCAGTGCCCAAGGCCAGGTTGGACACTGGGGCTGGAGCACCTGGGACAGTGAGAGGTGTCCCTGGCCCTGGGAAGAGAACCCATGAAAGAATGGAGCACCCCATGGGGTCAGAGGAGATGGAGATCAGTGAACCCAGACCCCTGGAGCCCTCACCTGTGCGCCAGCAAGGGAACAACAAACCCTTACCCAGCTCCCTCCTTCCAATATTAAACCCATTTAAAGCTTCTCTATCGCTTAGATCCAGATCCATGCTTTGAACCCAAAAGTCAGGAGGGAAACCTTGTCCCCTCTTTGCTGGTGCAAACCTGGCCGTGCTTCCCTGAGTGCAGGAGCTCCCTGGTCCCATCCCAGCCTTCCCAGGAGCGTTCTGCAGCTGTGTTGGGAAATCCTTTCCTGCCAAGCAGGACCGGAAGCTCCGGATCCCTTCCCATCTGCAAAGGCAATCAGACAAAATGCCAAGCCCAGGGGGCAAAATTTCAGTCTTGGTGCCAGTCTTGCTTATTACATATCTGGGTTCTGCAGCCTGCTAGACTTTCATCATGTAATTTATTTGCTTCTCAACATCCCTGCAGTTATTAAAAGCGCCGTGCTCGGAGCTGCCACCCAGGCTCTCCCTAATTGGTACATCTGCCTCTCGGGCCGCTCTGGGGTTGTTTCACAGCCTCCCCTGGGGCCAGGATCCCAGCTGGGTTCCTGGTAGCCAGGGGGGCTGCCCGGGGTCCCTGGGACAGGGATCAGGTAGTGCAGGGATGGGCTCTGGGGCAGTGTCAGCCAGGTGTCACACTGGGGTCAAGGGGACAGCTCTGAGTGCCCTCAGCTGCCACTGCCAGGGGCACTTTGTCCTTGTGTGGGAGGGAAGGACAGTCCCCACTGCAGAATCCCCCTGCACTGCCCTGTCTGGACTGGTCTCCACTGAGGGTTCAAGGCTGGGCTCCCCGAGGAGCCTCTCACAGGGTGGATTCAGTGGCTGGAGCAAGGAAATCTCCTCAGGCCGTGCTGTGTCCCCATCCCTGCTCTGGGCAAGGTTTGCCATCCATCCCATCCCTGGAGTGCAAAGGCAGTGCAGACCTCAGGCAGGGAATGTCCCATTCCTGCCCCCTGAGCACCTGCAGGGACACAAACGGAGACACAGGCAGGCCAGGTGGGAGCCTCGGGTCTCATTTCTTTCACCTTTTATTCAAGAATGGATAAAATACATTGAAATTCTTATAGCAAGGCTTTCAGCAACCATCTGGCATCCTCATCTGAGCCCAGTCCTCAACTCTGCCCCTCCACTGAGCTCTGAAGGGAGTTGTGCTGTCCTAGCTCTGACTCAGATTAGATTTTTCTAATTTATCCTAAAATTATTTCATTCTATGCTGAGAATCAGAGCAGCTTTCACTGGTAGTGATTAATCCTAAAGCTGCTGTAGGAGCTCACAGGAAAAGGTCTCACTGTCAAAGCCATAAATCCTCCAGGTTCAGGTGAAATCTGAGCTTCCTTTTGTGCCTTTTTAGGACTCAGCTGTGCTTGGGTTTTGGCCAGGAGCAGCAGTTCCTGGTGCAGCAGAGCCACTTTGTGCTGGTGCAGCCTCATTTGTTTGATCTAGCTTCAAACTGGGGTGAAAATGCATTGCTGAAAGTCACATCTCCCCCCGTGGTTTGCGTGGGTGAGGAGACACCCAGGGTAGGCAAATTCTCCTGAGACTCACATGGAATGACTGCCAGGAGGGTCAGGGCTGAGAATGCAGGGGGTGGCTCCTGTCCTGGGGCTCTGTGCCCCGACAGGCCTGGCCCAGAGCAGGCTCAGGGGGGCTGGGGGCAGAGCCCAGGCTCAGGCACACGGAGCAAGAGGGGTTTGGGGGTGCTGAGCCCACTGCAGGGCCTGGCACGCTGATACACTCACACAGCCCAGGGCAGCAGAGCCTCAAATCCCACCGGGCAGCTCTGGCTCTAGGGACAGCACCTTGGGAGGGGCTGGAGAGGCTGAGGTTGGATTTTAGGGATTTTAGCAGTGCCCAGGCTCCCCAGGGAATGAGCACAGCCCTGAGGCTGCCACAGCTCCAGGAGTGCTTGGACACCACTCCAGGGTGGGATTGTTGGGGCTCTGATCCTTCATCCCTTCCAGCTTGGGATATCATTTTATCCTCCCTGGACATCGCTGGTGCAGATAAATCAGGTTTTCCATTCTCAGTGGTCCCACTTGGCCATCAGTGGGATTTTTGCAGGGCCATAAAACCGTGGGGAAAGCACAACAGTGTCAGCTCAGGAGGGAGCAGTTCTCAGAGCACAAAGAGAGTTGATTGATTTATTTAACAAAGGCCAGGCAGCAGTTGGTTTTGTAAGAGGCATGTGCTTCTTGCAGGAGACATTTTCTCAGAGGAAGGAAAATCCCCAGGCCCCGAGGCCAGCAGCTCCCATGTGCTCCCTGCCACCCAGGACATTCTTGGTGCATCTCTGGAAATGTTGCAAAATACCTGTTCTTTTTCCATCCATGGGTTGACTGGTACCTTGCAGTGAACTTTCTCTTCATCCCACAACAGCAGCCTGCCCCAAGAAGCAAATTCCAGCGCTGTAGATGGAGGGGTCTGAAGGGCTCCAGAGTCACTCCCTGGTGAATCTTCCAGCCACAGCCCCTGGCTCCTGGTGCTGTCCCACAGGGGGGACACTCTGCAGCAGCTCCCTTGAACCAGGAGAAAAATCCCCAAAGTTTCCCCATTCTCCAGCCTAGAACTGTTAAATTTTTACTGTTCATTTTTACTCTTAATTTTTATTGTTAATTTTTACAGGAGGCTTCAGCCCTGCTGCTGTGCCTGGGCTTTGCTGCATCACCCACATTGTGTCCCTGCAGGATTTTGGGGGGCTGTGGCTGCAGTTAGCAGGACAAGGCTGGAGCCCCTGGGGGAAGGAGCAGCACCAGCACTGGGATGTTCCCAAGAGAGAAATCCAATCCCTCTGTGCCTGGAGAGAGCTGAGAGCTCCAAGGAGCTGGAGCTTGTCCCTGGTGGGGCTGTGTCCCCTGAGGGTCCCAGGACAGCCCTGACCCACCCAGGCCCTTTGGATTTTCCAGGTTTCTCCCTGGGGAGGAGATGCAGTTCCCACAGGAGCTGTCCCAGCCCCTGCCCAGCCTCTCCTGCCTTTGCCTTTTCATCTGAATGCTTCAAGAGCAGGAGGAGTCTCCAAACCAGGCCTGGCATCCAAGCATGGAATCCCAATTCCAGGGACAATTTCAGAGTCAAATCAAGATTGTGGAGCCGACTCCTTCCTGTTCTCTGTAAGTAATCAGCTCCCACAGCTGTTTTCTCAAGCTGTTGTGGGAAAGTCAGCTCTGCAAAGTGCTGAGGCAGAGAAAGGCAGGGTGAGTTCTGCTGTGTGCCCATTCTGGCCACCCCAAAACATCCCCTGCTCCAGTATCCCATGGGTGATTCAGATGAGTAATGACAGGGGTAGAGCTGAAGTGAGAAATAATTAAAATTTGCAGTGCTTTGATGAGTCCAGCACTGACCAGCACAGCACTAATGTGTCCTGAGCCCTGGTTCTGCCTGGAAACCACAAGCCAGGTCCTTGCTAGGTGGAGGATTGCCTTGGAAATTGCTTCACTTTGTGGGGTGTGTGAGGGAGTTATTTTCCTTTCTGTCTCTTCATTCCTGAGCCTGTAGAAATTGGGGTTTGGAGTGTTTTGCAACGATCCTGAAGGACAGAGATTTTTGTGTAGAGAACACTTTCACATGATGGGATGATTACAGGAAGCCAGGCTTGAAGAGGCAACTAAATAAACTAATAACAGCAAGTATCAGCAGATTTGAGATGAAACCAGGGAGGCTGGCAGGGCTGAGATGTTATTAGTTCCAGATGTTGCTCCCAGATAAATATCTCTGGCCTGAGCTTTTCTAATTACTGACAGAAACTGAGCTGTCACCTTAAGATGCCTCTGAAGGCTCCCTGAGCACATTCATTACAGTCCAGGCAGGACTGATATCCATTCATATTTCCTTTTTTTCAGTTGTTACTCAGGAATTTGCTGAATGAAATTCCATTTCTGTGCTGTGCTCAGATTTTGGGTGAGAGGAGTAGACAAGGAACCTGAACCCAGCTGTGCTGCTGGGATCTGCCACACTCCTGATAAGGGAAATTTATTCTGAGCAGCCCAGGACAGCTCTGCCAGGGCCATTTCCATATCTCTGCTCAGCCAGGGCTGATTAAGGAGGAGTGGAGTCAACTGAGGTACCCAAGCCCAAGCTCATCTGTGCTGCAGTCACTGCCTGACATCAGATAATTCCCCAGGGGAGGCAGCTTTGATCAGGCTGCAGCACTGGGGGAAATGCTGGGGAGCAATCCCTGATGTTTTGCATCTGGTCCATTTTCAAAAGTGTTTTCATGTAGGGACGTTTCTCTGGGGGAGGAATGGCAGCACTGAGGAAGTGTGGGCCCAGCCCTGAGCCCTTCCTGGTGCTGCTGGCCCTGGGATCACTGGGGGGGATCCAGCTCTGGGTTTCTTCCAGGAGGAAATGTGGGTTTGGGGTTGCAGGTGGGAGGGAAGCCCTGAGAGCTGGGTATGTGCTCCCTGCTGGGTGCTGGGGTGAGAAAACACCAAACTTTCCTTGGAGCCAGGCTGAAATTCCTGTTAAAAGGAACAGTTCTCTGTGAAACCTTCCCTCGGCTCCTTCCCTGTGCATGTTTGGAGCTGAACATCACAGGAATGGGGAACAACCTTGTGGCATCCCCTGGCAGACTGAGCTGGGCTGGGCTCTGCCCACCCTCCACACTGACAGTGTCAGGCCAGCTCTGGGGAGCAGGGACAGAAAAGTGAAGGTGCTGGGCTGGGGGTCATGTTTGTTTGTTTAACTGGAGCTGCCTGCCCTGCAGCCCCTCCGCTGGGTCACTTGTTTGCAACCCAAACTTGTTCCTGGGTGAGAACTGGTAGAACCCGCTGAGGACAACAGGAATTTTCCTAAAGCCCCCTGGGCTACAACAGATAATAACAAACTGGCCTGACTCTATTAAAAAGACATTTAAGCATCAGGTCACATTGTTTAGTGATACTGGGATGCAGCAAAGCCAGCTGGATTCCCAGGAATCCTGCAGATAGGGGCTGGAAAACTGCTGGGAAAGGGCCAGTGAGGGGTTCATCCCTCTTGATTTCTCCAGAAATCTTCCTTTTCCTTTCCCTCATTATTCCTCTGCTGTGCAAACAGAGGGAGGGCAGCACTGCCAGACTGAGCCTTGCAGCCCAAGGAAGTTTCTGTTCCTCTTTTTGTTCTTCCTTCTCTGGGAAAAGGCTCTGCGAGACACAGGGAGGGATGATCTGGTTTGGATATCAAATGAGTGAATGGCACAAGGTGTGTTTTTTGCTGGAAAAGCACCTGAAGCAGCCCCATCTCACTTTAACCTGCTCCAGGCTGCTTCCTCTTGTTGTGTATTAATTGCTGAAGTGTTTTAATAACCCTTGGTCAAAGACAACTGCAATTCCTGGCACATCACAGGACAGCTGGGAAGGATGTTTGACAGCTGTCAGTGGGAAAAGCTGTGTATCCTAAAGGGATTAGAGTCCTTGCTTTGAAGTTCCTCACAAGTTACACAGCAGAGAAGCCAGACTGGGAGCAGGGAGTGTGGAGCAGCTCAGGTGAGGTCACACCACAAGTGGGAAGCAGGAACAGGAGCATTGGGGTGTCAGGGGCACAGGGCTCTCCTGGCATGGGTTAAACACCCAGGGCTGGCCCTGCAGGGTGGGGACCCTCTGGTGATGCTGAATCCATCCTGTGTCCCTCACAAACACAGCTCATCCCAGGCTGCCCCTGTGTGTTTGAAGAGGGTTTAACAAGCCAAACACAAGAGCAGCCTTGTTGCCTTAGAGAGGGTGTAGCTGTGAGCAAAATTTGGCCCTCTCTTTTAGACTCTGCAGTTTGTCTTGACTGCTGCATGCTTTATTTTTAGAGCATCATAAAAGGCTTTTGTTCCAGAGTATATTTAACAGGGGAGTGGAGGGGAAGTGGGAGGGTTTTGTTCACAGAGAATGTATCTCTTGGTCTCTTTCTTCTATCCCACCCCCTCACCAGATACTCTTGGAGGGTGGAGTATAAATGAAAAAAAAAAAAAAAAAGGAAAGGAAAGAAAATAATAATTAGAAATCCTGAAATCACAGTCAAAGGGATTGTCTGGGCGTCCAGGCCTGGAGGCCTCCGAGGCGCCACAAAACTCCATTATCACAAAAAAGGCACAAAAGGTGCCCAAAGGATGGAGGGGGCAGGACAGGGGTGGTCCTGTCTGGCAGGGGCAGTGCCCAGTGACACATCCCAGCCATGCAGGGCTGGCACTGGGGTTTTGCCAGCACAGGAGCAGGGTCTGGGGGTTTGTTCTTCTCCTGTGCCCTGTGCTGGGGGGGCACAGCGCCATCCCTGCTGCCCTGAGCCTGGCAGGCTGAGCCAAATCCAGGTGGCACAGGTCACCTCCACTGAGACAGAGCTGGCCCTGCTCAGCTCTGCCAGACACATTTCTGTCTCTCTTTTCTTTCTCAGGGCTTTCCCCTCAGAGGTCAGAGCCCTGTCCTTCCCCTGCCTGCTCTGGCTCTGGCAGTGTTTTCTCCTCCTTCACTTTTGTTGCTGGAGTCTGTGAGGGTTGGAAGAAACTCGGAAATGCCCCGGGGGGATGTTGCAGCTCTGCAATAACCAGAGCCAGTGAAATCCTCTCTGCCTGGATGGGGTAAAGGACACGGACTCAGAGCTGCCACTGTGGGCACCATGAACTCGGCAGGGCTTCATTAATTGGAGATAAAATCAGAGTATTGATCAGCTGCAGCCACAACTGCACAGATGAGTGCTGCCCTTGGCCTGACAGGACACAGCCCTGCCCGTGGCAGGGGTTGGGACTGGATGATCCTTGAGGTCCCTTCAACCCAGCCCACTCCAGGATTCTCCACGGGTTCTTTCAGCTTTGGGCTGTTGCTGTCCCCTGCTCCTGGTGCTCTCCAGCAATCCCCAGTGGCTCTGCACTGCTCCAGCCCCTTGGCTTTCATTCCCAGAGCAGCCTTTGCCCAGCCCCTGGATCCTGGCACGTCCTGGGTTTGTCAGTAGGAGCCCCACGGTCACTGCTCATCCTGAGCCAGCACCAGGGAGGTGTTGGAGGCCGTGGTACCCAAAGGAAAGAGCTCTGTGCTCACAGAGCCTGTGTGGACACGACTCCTGCCTGCCCTGTGTCCCCAGGGAGAGCCACACTCAGAGCTGTGACATCTCAAACCTGTGACACCCCCAGAGCCGTGCTGGGCTGAGCTGAGCGGGGCAGGCAGGAGTGAGACACGATGGGGGGGTGAGAACGAGGGGTGGAAGCTTTTCTTTTTCCCTTTGTTTTAAGGCTTGTGTCAACTTGCCTGGCAAAATCCTCTGCTGCCTTCCAAATCCAGTCACCGTGAGTCACGGCTGAGCCCATCCTCTGCTCCTCATTGCAACACGGATGACAGAAACCATCCCGCAAGAGGGCTTGAATCCCTGATGAGTTTTGTTCTATTGCACAAACCTTTTCCCCGGGTGCAGGGGAGTTGCTGCAGAGGTGTTGCCTGGGTGGGATTCCTGCAGCCCCTTCCCAAAGCCCCCAAACAGAGAATGGTTATCCCACAGCTCAGCCCTGCTCCTGACAGACCCCGTGCACTGCAAGGGCTCCCTGAGCCAGGAGATTTAGGGAATGACTTGGTACCTAAAGTTAGGGGGGTTAAGGTTCATTTTTTTAAGAGGGAGGAAAAAAATCTCCTCGTGGTTCTGGAGTGAGCGGCTGAGAGAAGGTGAGGAGAGGCAGGAAAGGGTTTTCCTGTCAGTACAACTACCACGGAGGGATGAGAGGAAACTTTCTCCTTCCCTAATTCATTCCTTTACAAACACATGTATTTTGAGTGTATTTATATATAAAGAAACAGCAAAGGACGAACCAGCCCCCAGCTCCGTAGAAATGACAGCTCCTTGGCACGGCAGGCATGGAACCCATGCACCGACCTGAAACTCATGATTATCCCCGAGATGAATCCCCGATCCCGCCCCTTTCTGCTCTCCCCGGGGGCTTTTCCCCGGCGGCCGGCAGGGACAGGGTTACACTGCACCTGTCTGGGTGTACCTGTCCCAGGGCACCTGTCCCGGCAGCCAATCCCGGCACGGCCGCCCCACCTGTGCGAGCGCTGCCATAAATCAAACACCTGGCAGGGAATGTCTGTGAGCAGCACCGAGCAGCGCTGCTGAGACTCACCGCGGCGATGTCCAATGAGCTGGAGTAAGTGAAGCCTTTATCCCTTCTCCTGTTTGGGGAAATTCCTAATGGGCTGAAGTGCGAGCCTTTATCCCTTCTCCTGATTTGGGGAAATTCCTAAGGAGCTGAAGTGTGAGCCTTTATCCCTTCTCCTGATTTGGGGAAATTCCTAAGGAGCCGAAGTGCGAGCCTTTATCCCTTCTCCTGATTTGGGGGAAATTCCTAAGGAGCTGAAGTGTGAGCCTTTATCCCTTCTCCCGATTTGGGGGAAATTCCTAAGGAGCTGAAGTGTGAGCCTTTATCCCTTCTCCTCTGCCTCAATGCCCAGTGAGCTGGATAAGTGTGAGCCTTTCTGCTTTGGGGAAATTCTCAATGAGCTGCAGTATGTGGAGCCTTTTTCCCCTCTCCCCTGCCTCAATGCCCAATGAGCTGGATAAGTGTGAGCCCTTTTCCCTTCTCTGCTTCGGGGAAATGCCCCATGAGCTGCAGTTCCTTCTCCCCTCTGCCTCAGTGCCCAATGAGTGCAGCGAGTGCAGCTTTTTCCCTTCTCCCCTTTTCTCGCCACCGGGGCTGGAGGGGATTCCTGGGCTGCTCCTCTGTTGGTAAAGCAGGAAAGAACGGGATGGGAGCATTTTCCTGATTTTCTGTCGCTGGTGCTGCTCTGGGGAGGAATCACTCATCAGAATCAATCACTCCTTTTCACTTGGGACTTGTTAAAAACCACGATCCTGGTTGGTTTTTTATCCCCGGCTAAAATTGACACATGGGGTTTATGTCTAAAGGGAATCTGCTCTGCCTCTGTCCAACAAAATCTAACAGCAGCTTCAGGAATCTGGTTTAACTTTATTTATTTGAGAAAATACTTTCCAAAGTATTTACCAGTCTCTAGTTTCTAGGGGTGGGGATTGTTGTGTGTCTTTTTTTTGTTGTTTTTGTTGAGGGCTTTATGATTTTTTTTTTTTTTTTGTTTGTTTGGGTGCACGGTTTTGTTTTTTTTTTTTTTTCTTTCTTTAGGTTTTTTGTTTGTTTTGGGGTTTGGTTTTTAGGTGTTTTTTGTTGTTGGTTTTGGTTTTTTTGTTAAGTAAATTTATTCACACGATGACCCTATAAAATAATTTATTCTTTTAAATAAGAAAAAGCTTTTAACGCCTATCGATCCTGTATAACCCTGGTTTCTAATTTTGGCACCTCTGATATATTTTGGAGTTCTGGATGCTGATGGTATGAGCCCAGCACCTCGTGCCTCGCACCTCTGAAATAAATAAAGGCGAACAAGTGTCAGGTTGGCAGAATGCTGCTGAACGCCAGCCCAGTCCAGAACCCTGCGTGAAGGATTTGTCTGTAAAATATTTATCGAGAAATAGAAATTACATCTGTCTGTGTAAGGATCTGGTGCTCTGAAGGTGTTTTTTTGGAGAAAGCCGCACGCCCGAGTGTGTTCACCAGAGCTGCTGTGTCAGCCCATCTCCTAATTAAGAACCCTGCAAAGGCACGGCAGTAATTATTATTTTATGTAAATCGTGGGATCGATCTGCTCGGATCGATCGAGAATCTGTCACTGCAATTTTCGCTTTCGGAAGTTTTTGGGTCATTCAGAACCGGTGCTTTTTATGTTTGAGGCCGTGTTTGGCAGCGGGGAGGCGCGGAGCGTGCGATTGATGGATTTATCGCTAATTAGGGCCAGAATTACACGGCTGCTGCCTCTGCCCTCCCAGCGCTGTTAACCCTGAGCCTGCGGGCCGGGGGAGAGAGCCCTTGCCACAAACCATCCTTGGCGAGGATCCGGCATCTCGGGAAATTCCGCTTTATTTCAGCGGGGCTGGAGCGGCGGCAGCCCCCAACAGAGGCCGGGGGACATTTCGGGCCGGAGATGCTCGCCCAAAGCTCTGCAGGGGATTCCTTGGGAATGGGAATTCCTTGGGAAAGGGAATTCATGGCAGTGAGAATTCCTTGGGAATGGGAATTCATGGCAGTGAGAATTTATTGGGAAAGGGGATTCATTGGAAGTGGGAATTCATGGCAGTGAGAGTTCCAGGGAATGGGAATTCCGTGGCAGTGGGAATTCCAGGCAATGGGAATTCTTGGCAGTGGGAATTCCAGGGAATGGGAATTTTGTGGCAGTGGGAATTCCTTGGGAGTGGGAATTCCAGGCAATGGGAATTCCTTGGCAGTGGGAATTCCAGGGAATGGGAATTCCTGGCAGTGGGAATTCTTTGGGAATGGGAATTCCTGGCAGTGGGAATTCCAGGCAATGGGAATTCCAGGCAATGGGAATTCTCGGCAATGGGAATTCCTGGCAGTGGGAATTCCAGGCAATGGGAATTCCTGGCAGTGGGAATTCCTGGCAGTGGGAATTCTCGGCAATGGGAATTCCTGGCAGTGGGAATTCCAGGCAATGGGAATTCCTGGCAGTGGGAATTCCTGGCAGTGGGAATTCCAGGCAATGGGAATTCCAGGCAATGGGAATTCCTGGCAATGGGAATTCTCGGCAATGGGAATTCCTGGCAGTGGGAATTCCTGGCAGTGGGAATTCCAGGCAATGGGAATTCCAGGCAATGGGAATTTCTGGCAAT
Organism: Ammospiza nelsoni; assembly: GCF_027579445.1. Lineage (NCBI taxonomy): Eukaryota > Metazoa > Chordata > Aves > Passeriformes > Passerellidae > Ammospiza > Ammospiza nelsoni. The sequence goes on along the minus strand of NC_080657.1, from coordinate 1,190,367 downwards.
GGGAGTTCCAGGCAGTGGGAATTCCTGGCAGTGGGAATTCCTGGCAATGGGAATTCCAGGCAATGGGAGTTCCGCAGCGCCAGAGGAGCAGGGAAAGGCTCAGCCCCGTTTGCTGCCAGGGCAGGAGGTGTCAGCGGGGCAGGAGCTGAGAAGAGGCTGCCAAAGCCCCTGCGGGAGCCGAGGGGCTCCGAGGAGCTGCGAATTTGGGGTAATGGCCAGGGAGCAGCCCCGGAGCGAGCCGGGCACAGCTGCCCAGATGTGCAGGAGCTCTGATATCTCCATTCCCACGCTCAAAATGCCACGGCCCGCATGGTCCCTTCCCACCTCCCCTTTTGGGATTTAAAATTCCCAGAGAGGACTGGAAGGGAGCAGCGGGGCATGGGAGGGGGAGATGTTTTGCCTATTCTAAAATATTCTAACTGCTGATTTCCATAGTCTTCTAAACGGAACCTGTGTCTAACTCTGCCTGCGTGGGCTGGAAGGAGTTAACCAGGAGTTACTCCCAGTTGTGGTTTTGTGGTCGAAACCATGATCGCCAGAAGCAAATTTTTGTCATGCATAAGGTGTGTTATTAAAACTTGAGTTATGCTCCTGGTGAATGAAAAGTTAAAGCCCTTTTATAAAATCCTGGCAGCAAAGCACACAAGGGATAACCGTGCCGGAGCAAGGGAGGCTGGCTCGGATTCTTTTTTTTTTTTTTAAGTTATGTAAAGAGAAAAAGAGATTTGTAAATTAAAGAAACAACAATCAAATAACTGCTATGCAATTCCCAACAAAGGAGTAAAAGCCCTCTGAATAAACTCCAGACTCAAAGCAGGAGTGAATCAACATTTGCTCAGTATCTCTGCTTTGATGCTTTGGGTCACATTTGGGGCTGATTGGTCCATGGGAATGGTTCCAGGGAAATTTGGAGAATAAAGAGTTCCTGGAGGAGGATCTGCTCTGGCTGGGGTTTGAACTGTTGATCCAAAGTAACATCCAAAAATGCACTTGTACCTGGATTGCACCTGCCAGCCCTTGGGATCAGCTGATTGGCAGGGACAGGAATCCTGGAGTTGTGTGAGGAGGAAAAAGGCAACAGCTGAAAAATGGTAATGATAAAAATGATAAAAAATGAGTGGAACTCATTATTGAACATATGATTGTATGCCATTGCTCACAGCCAGGTTCCCAGGGCTTGGAGGGTCAGAAATAGGGAAGAGATTGGGGTTAGATGGGATATGGGGAGGAAATTCCTCCCTGGCACAGGTGCCCAGAACAGCTGGGGCTGCCCCTGGATCCCTGGCAGTGCCCAAGGCCAGGCTGGGCAGGGACAGTGCGAGGTGTCCCTGCCATGGCCTGGGTGGTCCCTTCCAACCCAAACCACTGCAGGTTCTGAGGGTTCATTTCTTGTCCCTTTAGGTGTCAGTGCTGTTCTGGCTGTGGGGGGAGGCTGATCCAGCCCCATCCCCGTCCCAGCCTGATCACACTCGAGTGCTGAGAGCCCCAGGGCTGGCACTGCCCCTGAACCCCTGCTCTGCCCCCTCCTGTTCCTGCCATGCCCTGCCTGGGCACCCTGAGCTCTGCAGAAATGTCTGATGTTATGGGGTCAATCAGATTTGTTTGGCAGAACCTGGATCAGGTTTCTTTGGCAGAGCCCTTGTGTGAAGCTCCTTGTGCTGGGGGTGGATTTCGTGTGGAGCAGCCAAGGAGAAGCTGCAGCTCCTGTGCTCCCAGGACACTGAGCCAGAGCAGGGACACGCTGCACCTCGGAGCTGGGACTGCTCAGGCAAAAATCCCCCAGGACGGGGAGGGACAGGGGGAGCCCAGCCTGGCTGTGCCCCTGCAGGGCCCTGGAGCTGCTGGGCAGGGCAGGCAGCTCCATGTGAGGCTCCTGTCAAGTGTCCTGCCCTGGCACAGCTTCCTGGAGCCTCTTGGGCAACAGGATCCACCTCTGGCACCGTGAGCAGGGCACCAGCCCCGTGCCAGGCGTGCAGCCAGGCAGGGGAGGGATCAGCACAGCCCTGGCTGGGGGGACCCCTGTGCTGGGACTGAGCACAGAGCTGAGAGGCTGAAACCCCCAATCTCTCTTCCTTGGAAAGCTGTGACATCCCCAGGGTGACCCTGCTGCAGCCTCTGGCAGGATGTGCTGAGGGAAGCAGAGACCCCTGAGTAAAGCTGGGCTTTGTTCTCAGCACAGACAACCCATAATAGCTGATTGCTGGCTTAAAAATCCACATTATCTGAAAAGCAGTAAAAAAGAAACAAATTATAGTGCAGAAGTTTGTATTATGGCTGCCACTGGGGGGTTTTAAATCCACATCTTGTAAAAACATGATGTTTTAAAATTTCCTTTTATTTAAAAGTCATGGCTGTTGGAGTTGGAGAATATAGAAGAATTACCTGTGATGTGTTCCTTTTGGTGGATGAGGCACTGAGAGCCTCAGTGGGGTTTGTGTCCAGGAATAACTGTACATAAATTGTCTGTGTCTGTCCACAATGAGAACAGGAATGAGAGTGGAGTTTTCAGCAATATTCCAGAAGTGGGAGCAGATGCTCAGGGCCTGGTTTTGTGTCTCCCTTTGGGGCCAGATACCCCTGAAACTCAGGACACCCCAAAACAGAACCTGCTGGGAATGCTCAGGTGCCTGAGCTGAGCTAGCCCTGGGCTGGGGCTGCTGAAATGCCCCTGCACAAAGCCGGGGACAGAGCCCACATTGTTCTCCAGCTGCCAGAGAAAATATCCCAGGAAATGTCCCGTGGGCAGAGCAGGTCAGGGCCAGGGGACAGAGCCTGGTCTGCTGGGCTGTGGGTGACACTGTGTTGTGCTTGGCACCCCAGCCGTGTTTTCCATCCTTAGTCTGTTTGTTGTGTTTCTTTCTGTGTTGTTTTTTTTCCTGGTTCTGTCTCTGTTTGGATTTTTGCCTGGCTGTGTGAGTGGGCTGGTGACAATGCCCTCACTGCAGCCTGTGCTGTCACTTTGTGTTCAGGTGTGCTTGTTTATTAAACCTGCACAGGAATTCCAAAATGCCAGCTCAGCTGAGAGCTTTGGCCTCAGCACTGAGGGTCTTGGTGGGATTCTGTCCCCCCTGACAGGGCTTTGCAGGCCACAGTCCCTGCCCTGTGCAGGGCACTGCTGATCCTGCCCCGAACTCCTGACTTGGGCAGCTCCAGGGTCGTTCCAGGAGGGAGGAGAGGGCACTGCCCAAGCCCAGAGCTGGTGGAGCCCCCACAGGAGCTGCCTGGGCACCCCTGAGCTCCGCAGGGCTGGGGCTCTGTGCTGTGCCCGTGTTTGCTGCTCTCCAGGGGCTCAGTGGGATCTGCTCTGCAGGGCCAGGGCCAGGCTGGGCTCAGTCAGGTGCAGAGGAGAGAACAAAGGCAGCAGCACCGAGCTCAAAGGCACCAAAGCTCCCAGAGCCACCACAGAGGCAGGAGGAGTTCAAGGGCTCTTTCCTGCCCTGAGTGTTTATCCATCACCAGGAGAAATTGGGGAAACAGAGATGGGCTGGGCTGGAGCAGGAGAGGGGCTGGGATCACCTTGTGTCACATCCCAAGTGTTTGGAAACAAACAAATGCTCCCTGCCCCAAAGCCTGCCGTGCACATGGCCCCAGCTCCAGTGCGCCCAGGGCAGGGAGGTGCTGCTGCTCCCAGGGTTGTGTTTCCCGGGCCTGGAGAGGAGCTCTGGCCTTGCCAAACACACCAGGGAGCTTGGAACGGGCAAACAGGGCCTGGCCACGTGCAGGGGCATCACAGGCAGGAGCAAAGTAAAGTTCAGCTGTGTTTGGTTCTGGATTTGGGTGACTTTGCTGCTGTGTTTGGATCTGGATTTGAGTCTCTCCCTGCAGCTGTGCCTCACAGAGGCTGCCGATGGGATCTGTGTGTCCTGTAGGTCCTGATGTCAGGAAGGTGCCTTGGATTTGTCACACACCTGCTTATCTCAGATCACCTCAGGCACTGGGGAGCTGTGGTGGCCTTTGGGAGCAGGGTCAGAGCAGGGCTGATCCCAGGATGGGTGGATGGGTGGGTGCTCCCTCAGTTCCTGCAGGGTGGGTTCTGAGGGGCTCCACTCACAGGGATCCCAGGGACTCTGGAATGGGAACAAGGTGGGATCAAGGTGCAATTGCTGTCACCCAGGGCAGTTCCCAGTGCACGGAGCAGCTGCTGTGCCTCTCCAGGCCCCTGTGGGTTCTGAGCACCTCCCAGCTGTGTGTCCTGCTGTCCTGCTGTCCTGAGCTCTGCTGTCCCACTGCTGCCAGCAGCACCAGGGGCTCTGCGTGCCCACGCTGGGCTCTCTCCAGCTCAGGGCCCTTTTCCTTTGCTCTCTCCAGGCTGTGGCAGTGCAGGTGTCCCTGGGTGTCCCTGGGTGCCTTTTCCAGGTTTCTCCCAGCAGAGGTGAGGGGCAGAAGGGAATACTCACACAAGGAATGCTTTAGCTGAGGGAGGATGAATCTCCCAGGTAATATATCGGTGTTTTTAAGCTCCCGAGTGCTTTGTTGCCCCATCCTGCCCCGTGTGTTGATCCCTGCCGGTTCCCAGGTCGGAGCCGAGCTGTGCCGCTGTCCCTGGGGAGGATCGGGGAGCTGCGGGTCCTGCCCGGGCAGGAGAGCCGAGCCTGAGTCACTGCCGGGCCCCTGGGAGGCAGCGGGAGCAGGAGGAGGAGGAGGATGGAGAAAGGCTGCGTGAGAAGCGCTAAGACAACGAAACTGCCCCGGCACTGCGGGGCTGAGAGCGGGCCCGCTATGCCCGGGAGCGGTGCCAGCCCTGCCCAGCCCTGCCCCGCCGGGCACGGAGCCCCGGGAGCCTCCCGAGCTCGGGGTGCGGGGAGAGCAGAGGATTGCTGAGGGGAAGGCTCAGGGACAGCAGGAACAGCCCCCGGTGGCCTCATGGAAACAATCAGCGGTAACTCCTGACCTGCAGAGTGATTCCGTGCTGACATTTGTTTGTTAGGCAGGGGAGGCACCAGAGCAGGAGCCTGAGCCAAGCAGAGCTCGGGAGGCTGAGCCTGGAGCACCCCAAGCTGTCCCTGCACGGTTTAAGGTGAATCTGTGCAGGTGACAGAGCAGCCATGGGAGCTTCAGGGATGCCAGGTTCCTCCCAGGAGGAATGATTGTTCTCTGAATGATTCACTTAAAAATCTCCACCAGGACTTATTATAAACACATGGAATGGCTTAATGAAACAACATATTCCTTATAGAAATGCCATTAAACTGCAGCATTCATTGCTGTAACTCCTGAAGTTTCCTTTGCCTTTCCATGAACAAACATCAGGTGATGTCCTGGTTCAATTCCAGTCAGCTCCTGACAAATTTGGAGATTTAAAGAGGTTTTTAAAACCTTTCTTCTAATAAAACCCAGTCTTGCTCTTCCTGGACTTTGAGGAAAAGGGAATTTCTGTCCATGGAGGTGTTATTTGATGGTGAATGGTGTGGGCAGTGGTGGTGACAGGAAGGTCACTGTCACAGGAAGGTGTGACAGGAGCAGGGCTGAGCAGGCTCAGCCTCTGTGGATGTGCTGGGATTCCCTCAAAGGTTGGACTCAATGATTTTTGGGGGCTTTTCCAACCCAAACAATTCCAGGATTCCATGATTCCAACCTCCCAGGGAATGCACAGAGGCACTGCTGGCAGGGCTTGCTGGAGGAAAGGGAAAGATGACTGATGTTTGGGCAATTCAGTGTCTGACAGTTTATTAACATAAGATGGAGAGACCTGGAGAAAGTGCCAGAAGTGAGGACAGGCAGGGCCTTATTTTGGTGTGTTGCTTCTCACGTAGTCCCACGAGCCTCACCTCAGTCAGGAATTCTTTAGTGGAAGGGAGGGGGTTGTGATCTGCCTGTCTGCTTCCCTCTGAGTAAAATCACCTACAAATAACTGGGAAAAAATAATTTCAAACCATGGACTGCAGCAAAGGGAAACAATGAGGTTTGGTTTCATCCGGCACTGAGTGCCTGTGTCTGACTGGGGCTGTGCTGGCCTGGAGCTCCACATCCAAGGGAAAATTGTTCCCTGCTCCCTGTTAGTGCCCAGCACCTGGGACAGGGCAGTGGGGCTGGGGGAAGGAGCAGCTGAGGGGGTTTGGCCTCCCTGGGCAGGACAGGGAGCAGCTGCCAGGGGAGCTCTGGCCTGGATTTGTGCCCAGCTGCAGCAGCAGAGGAGCTGACCCCAAAGGCTCCCAAAGGGAGTTCAGCACCAGGAGAAGATCCCTCCTGATCCCACAGAGCCCTTGGGAAGCCCTTCCTGTGTCCATGGAAAGCTCTGTGGGAAAAGCTCCTTCCTCATTCCCGCTCCCCCCAGTTTCAGATCCGTGCGCCTGATGAAGAATGACACCATGAGCTTCCAGAAATTCCCCTACACCAGCGAGGATGAGGCCTGGAAAACCTACCTGGAGAACCCCCTGACTGCAGCCACCAAGGCCATGATGAGGGTGAACGGGGACGACGACAGCGTGGCCGCCCTCAGCCTGCTCTACGACTACTACATGGTGGGTGCCCTGGGCTGGCAGAACTGGGGTAGAACTGGGGTAGAACTGGGGCAAAACCGGGGTAAAACTGGGGTAAAAGAGGTGCAGAATATGTGTAAAACATGTACCACCTTAGCAGGGGACCCCTCTACTGAGCCCCCCCATCCCCTGAGCTCCCCCAGTTGTTTATCCAACACCACACCGGTATCCCCAAAGGTAAACTGAGGCACAACCCAGCACTTGGAGGGAATCCAGAGCATGTGGAAAAGCTGAACCCAGTGCCTTGAGTCTGGATTTTTATCCATGAGGGCTTTGAGGGCTGTTGGGCTGGAGCAGCCTTGCAGACCCCACCAGTTCTGTTCTCCCAGTGCTGCTGGAGGAAGGAGCTTTGAGAAATGGGCTCTGATTGGAAGCAATAGCAATGGTGTCCCCACTCACTTGGGGGCTTTGAAGGTCCTGCCCAGAGAAGTTGCTGTGGTTGTCCAGGGTTATTTGGGAGCCCAGGGCAGAGCCCAGCTCTGCTGTTTGTTCTTCTCGTGGGGTTTTCTTAGCCAGGGCTAACTCTGCTCTGTTTCCCTTTACCAAAATCCTGCCCTAACCAAACTCTGCTCTGCCCTGTCCCAGGTGCCCAAGGAGAAGAGGATCCTGCCAGCTGGGATGGTGGCACGCAATGACCTGGCCAAGAGGTTGGCTTCAGTTCCTGCTCTCTGGGGCTGCCTCACTCTGCTGCAGCTGCTGAAGTGCAGGATGGGCTCTGAGCTTGCAGAAAATAGACATCAAAGCACGGTGTTATTACCAGCAACAGTGCAGCTCATTAACCCTGAGACACACATTAAAATTCTTTAGGCCAGGTCCCAAGCAGGGATAAATGGAGCTACACCCATTTACACAGCTGAGCATCTGTCTGGCTGTGCTCAAAGGGGTTCTGCTGATTTGCAGCAGCAGAAATTGCCTTTAGTTGCTATTTTGTGACAATTGCAAAGGGCACAAGGATTGAGCACTGAATGGCCAAATCCTGGTTCATTCCCTGAGAGTTTCTGTTCCACTCTCCCAGGATTCTCCTCCAGTGACTCCCATTTGTCCTTTGAGGTTTTCAGATAATTGACTATTAAATTAATGCCTCATTTGCCACTGTGAGTTCAGTTCCCCTCCCTGGGTGCTGTACTTTGGCACTCTCAGCTTTGAACCACTTGACAGAATAAACCTCCAGTGATACTTCACCCCTTCAGAAGTAAACTGAGCTGCTTTTAGTTTTTGCTTCCTAAGTTGCTGGAGTTTGTGAATTTGTACAGTAATTGTTTTTCCTTAAAAAAGGACATAAAAAAAATCAGCTTTGAGCATTGATGAGCCATAAAAAGACTTGTGATGGACAGCCCACACAGCGTCACCTTTGTTATCACCCCTGCTGCTCTGAAATGAAGGAGCAGTGGATGTGCAGCCCCAAACCACATCCAGACCAGATTCCCTGACTCCCTGTGCTCGTCCCTGATCTGCTGAGCACCTCTGGCTCTGCTGCCTGCCCCGAGAGCTGTGGGTGGAGATCCCCAGGGCTGTCAGGGCTCCCAGGCACTGGCTCAGGGTCAGCAGCACAGGCAGACCCTGCTGGCAGTGCCAGCGAGCTGGGGGTGCCCTCTCTGCCCTGCCCTGAGCCAGGACTGTCTCCAGCAGGCACTGCCACGGGATGGACTATGAGCCTGAGCTGCCCTCCTTCGATGGCTCAGCCCATCTCATGAAGCTGCTGTCAGAGAACGTCTCCATGAGCCAGGAGTTCTGCGAGCCCCCCAAGAAGAACGGCCTGAGTCTCGAGGGTGTCCCTGCTCCTCACAAGGCAGCCCTGCTCCCTCCAGGCACCAGCAAGCTGGAACCCACCCCAGACAACTTCCTGGTGGCCCCTGGGGACGTGTATGACAGCAGCTCCCTGAACTCCCTGTTCGAGAGCCTGCCCATGGCCCCGGCCCAGCAGCGCTGGCAGCCCGACAGCACCTTCAAGGAGGACCCCCAGGAGGTCAGGCTGGGTCTGGGGGCACTGGGCTGTTCCTGGGGCATTTCTGGGGGTTTATGTTAATTTTGGAGGTCTGTTGTGGTGTCTGGGAGAGGTGCCCCAAAGCCATGAGAGGTTTGACTCTTGGTTTGTGTTTGCTCTTGTCTGCAGACATTGCTCTTCAGTGACATCCTCAAACCCCAGCCAGAGCCACCCTGCCCCGAGAGTTACCCCTCAGATGGAGTGAAGAGGTAACAGCAGGCCAGGGCTTTGGGATTCCAGGAACTCTTGGCTCTTTCCTGGGGAAGGACTGCATCCCTTTCCTGTCCCCAGCCCAGCCTTGGCAGTGACCAGTACAAATTACAGATCCTGTGCTTGTGCAGACACAGTTGTGTCTCCCTGGTGTTTTTGGAGCAAGGGGCTGCCCCATGAGCTTTTGGACCAAAGCTGGGATTGCTCTGCCCCCAGACTGGGCCAGTGCAGGGCCAGCTGCTGTCCCATCCCAGGGTGACAGCCCCTTCCTGCTTGCCTGGTGACACAGAGGGACCAGGTGGCTGCACCATGTCCCCACAGGCCACTTGGAGTGGGGTAAATGACAGGGAAAGGAGGCTGCCAGGGCAGGAGGGTGATAATCAGCCTCCCCTAATCTAAGGTTTGGGTTCTCACTTAGCACTGTTAGTCAGCCTTGATTTTAGAGGGTGCCACTGCCTCTCATTCCTAAAACATGTGAGGGATTTCTTCCTCCTTTCCACCCCTCTGCCAGGCTGAGCTTTGCTGCTCCAGATACCAAATCAAACCTCCCAGCAGGTAACATTATTTCACCTCCCACTTTTTATTTGCTCCTGAGTCAGCTGACTGGGTGAGTCAGCTGTCAGACGTGGGGATGTTCACACAGACAGCAGAAGCTCCTGCTCACTGTTTATTTGTGCACTGAACTCCTCTGGCTCTCCTGGCTGCAGATAAGAGGAGCTGCCAAGCCCATCTTCAGAGATGGCATCACAGGAGGTGGAGCAGGAAGAAGATGGGTTGGTGACTAAACAGGGCACTTGAAGGGTCTGAGTGAAGGCTCCTGTGCAGGTGGTGGCTTGCACAGATCCCTCCCAGCAGAAACCAGCTGTGGCCTCATGGTTTCAGTGCTCAGCTGCTGGTGAAGGCCTGAGAGCTGCTGAATTCAGGCTCTTCTTTCAATTTCCATTGCCAGCAGTGACACCTTCTCTGTGTGCCACCGCAAAGCTTTTCTGTACAGATTAAAGTTGGTGCCCACCACAGTGAGGGTGTGAGCTGGGATCTGAGCCCAGCTCTGCACAGCCAAGCAGGTGTTGGTGTCCTGCAGGTCCTTCTTCTACAGGGCCACTAAGGGAGAGTCCTCCTGGCTCTCCAGTTATGGGGATGGATTTGGAGCCAGGAACCTGAGTTAGATGTTGTAAAAGTCCCTTCCCAGGTCCCCATTTTTGTGTGTTTTTCTGCAGGCTGCTGGTTGAGCAATGGTTCTGTTGCCATCCACACACAAACACTGGCTGCAGTCACATCCAGGGGTTTTTTAAGCCAAAGCTGGGGGTAAAATGAGGCTGTTGGGGCAGTGCTGCTCCCCAGGGTGTTGGGGAGGATCAGAATGTGCTGTGCTGTGTCAGGGTGTGTGAGGTGGGGAATGGAGCAGAAACTGGAGCCTGTAACCCGTGGGGTGGAGGCTCCTGGGGCTCTGTTTTGCTTTTGCAGTGAAACAGCAGCGTGTGCTTATTCATCCTTCTCTCTTTGTTCCATCCAAGTGACTTTGAATACACGCTGGGGTCACCCAAAGCCATTCACATCAAATCTGGGGACTCTCCCATGGCCTACCTCAACAAAGGACAGTTCTACCCCATCACACTGCGGACAGCTGGAGACAGCAAATGTTTGCACTTGTCCTCAAATAAAGTGAAGGTAAGAGGCACAGACAGGCTGACAGCTCTGCTGACAGCTCTGGAATGGGACATCCAGCAGCTCCTCTGGCCTGGGAATGGAGCTGAACGTGAGCAGGAATGGCTTTGTGGCTCATGTGGCTTAAAGGGGTGAATGGGGTGGATTCAGTCCCCCAGGATAATCCTCTGCTGCCCTGCAGAGCCTCCCTGGCAGCTGGAACCTGTCACAGGAGCTCAGGGGTGCACAAAGGGCCTGGGGGGGCCGTGCAGGAGGGCACTGATCACTGCTGTGCCCTGTGCTGAGCTGGCTGTGCTGGTCAGGGGGGCACTGATCACTGCTGTGCCCTGTGCTGAGCTGGCTGTGCTGGCTGTGTTGCAGAGCGTGGTGATGATTGTGTTTGACAATGAGAAGATCCCCACGGAGCAGTTGAAGTTCTGGAAGCACTGGCACTCCCGGCAGCCCACGGCCAAGCAGAGAGTCATCGACGTGGGTACGAGGGGCTGCCACACCTGGGGGCTGGGCAGCTTCTGCCTCCTCTTCAGGGCCTCCCTGGCTCTGGGAGTCAGCCAGGGCAGGATTTGGGGCTGGCAGGCCCCTTGATGTCACCAGTTTCAGCCCCAGTGCTAACTGCTCTCCTCTCCTTGCAGCTGACTGCAAGGAGAACTTCAACACGGTGCAGAACATCGAGGAGCTGGCCTACAACGCCCTGTCCTTCGTGTGGAACATCCACGAGGAAGCCAAGGTACAAACTGCCCTGCAGGGAGCTGGGAATGGTCCTCAGCAAAGCTGCAGCTCCCTCCTGAGAGCCCAGCCCTGCCCAGAGCTCAGACGGAGGCAGAGCCACTGCAGTGTTTGCCTGGCAGGACAGCAGGACACCGTGCTCAGAGTGCTCCAGCACTGCCATGAGCTAACAAACACTCTGGGTACACCCAGCCTGGCTCAGGGATGTTTTCTTAGTGCTGATGGATAGCTCTGAAGAAAAGGTTTTGCAGCAATTCAGGGCTCTGCTCACATGTACCTGCAGCCTGTTTGAATAAGTCCCAGCTGAGGGAACAAAGAGCCCCCTTGGCAGCAGGGGGATGCAGACAGACTGACCACCCTTCTGTGGGATGGAGCCAGGCAGGTCACAGATCCCTTTTCACCTTAAAATCAGCAAAGTTCATTACAGCAAAGCCTTTGCAGCTCTGCCTCTTCTGCTCAGACCTTTCATTAACACTTCGTATCTAGTGGGGATTGAAAAACAGATGAAGTAACCAAGGAAAAAAAAGAAAAGCATAAATAGCCCAGGTCTCTGAAGCTTGGGAAAACCCTGCCTGGCTTTGGGATCTCAATAAGCCCAAAGGCAACCTGGGTCTTTTACAACCCAGGAGGTTAACAAATGTCTTCAAGGCAGAGCTGTCAGAAATGGAAATATGTCAGGTATGTGGCAAGCCCTGGGGGCATCTCAGCAAAACTGGATTTAACTCTTAGCAGAAACTCTGCTCACTCACTGGCCTGGGGCAGGGAGAGGTGAGACTCAGAGAGTGGGAGTGAGGCAGGAGGGGTCAGGGGCTGGAACAGGAGGGCTCAGGTATTTGGGTATTTGGGTTGGCCATGGCACCTGTTACTGCTCTCTCCAATTAAACTTTTTCCCCCAGTGAAGAGGTTTTCTTTCCTAAGAACTGACTGGAGCTGACATTGGGTGTCAGGGCTGAAATCCTCAGCTGGGGGAGCTCTGGGAGCTTCTCCACCTGCAAATCTGTCCCCAGGGTCCGGGGGAATTCCAGGGTCACACCAGTGAATTGGCAGTTTGGAGATGTAATTTGGATTCGAGCTGTGCTCAGCTTTTCTTCCAGAGTTCCCCCTGGAGTGAACTCCCTCCTGGTGATAAAAGAGCCCAGTGTGGGATGAATATTTATTTAGGCAGCACTGCTGGGCAATTCCTGAGGCTGCAGCCTTGCCCTCCTCCCTTCCTGCAGGGCTTTGCTGTCTGAGGGTCCCTTTCAAATGAGAGATCAGAAATATCAGCAAGAACATCCCCAGGCAGGATTTGGGGAGGGGAGAGGCTGAGTTCAAGAGCTGGAATAGCTGTGGGGGAGAGGCTCAGGTGGAGTCCAACTGCCCTGGGAGGGCTGAGGAGCCTCAGCAGCTGCTTTGGCCCCTTTTGGGGAGGTTCCCAGCAGCACCAAGGCTGTCCCTGTTTGCAGGTGTTCATTGGGGTGAACTGCCTGAGCACAGACTTCTCCTCTCAGAAGGGGGTGAAGGGGGTGCCCCTGAACCTGCAGATCGACACCTACGACTGTGGCAGCGGCAGCAGCCAGCTGGTGCACAGGGCTGTGTGCCAGATCAAGATCTTCTGTGACAAGGTACAGCTCTCCTTCCTCCATCCCAAAACACAGCTGGCCCCAGGAGTGAAACCAGAGAGGCTGGGAGAGCCCAGAACAGCCCAGACCCCTGACTGTGCTCACAATAAACTCTATTGCTGACTCTATTTTTGACTAGTTGTTAAATATCAAAAGAGATGAGAGATGAGAGTTTCCTTGGAGGTTCTTCCCCAATCTCAGGTATCTTCCCATGGAAAAATTTCTCACAGCTATTCTTGCCTGTGTGTTTCATTTTTAGAAGCAAATTTTATTTTTGTTTTTCTAATTTCTGAGTGTCAGAGAGTCTTGGCTTGGGCTGGGGAAGGTCCCTGAGGTTTTTCTGAGTTAAGGCTGCCCTCACCTCCATGTGTCACACCCCAGAGGTGGCCATGGAATCAATGTTGGAAATGTCACTGTCCTAAATTTCACTGGATCTTCCCACAGGGAGCAGAGAGGAAAATGAGGGATGATGAAAGGAAACAGTTCAGAAGGAAAGGAAAATGCCTGGACTCCAACAACAATGGTGAGTGTTTGTGTGTGCTCCCTGCTGAAATCCCTGCCTGTCACCTCCCATGGACCTGGCTGTCCCCAGGCCTGCTGCCCTCAGGCCCTTGCTGGGCTCCTTCCCCTCCCAAAGCCCCTCAGGAGCACCCCCAGCCCCTGGCGATGGTTCTGGGCTGCCCTGGAGCTGCTGCAGGTCCTGTCCCTGGGCAGGAGCTCCCCTGTTCCAGAGCGAGGGGCTGAGATGAACTGGACTCTCCGTCTGTAGGTCTCAAAGGCTGTTTGCTCTCTGGCTTCAGAGGGAACGAGATCACCTTCCTGCGGCCCGAGAGCGACCTGGAGACGCAGCCCGTGCTCTTCATCCCCAACGTGCATTTCTCCGCCCCCCAGAGGTGTGGCTCGGTGAGTGCCCCGGCCTGGCTCCCCCTCCGGGCTGCGCTGAGCCCCCCGAGCCCCAGCCCCAGCCCAGCTCTGTGGGATTGAGCTGAACTCCAGTCCTGAGGGCCTGGCCATGCAGCAGTGCAGGGTGGGAGAACCTCTGCAGGTGTTCCTGTGCTTTACACACCTGCACAGGACTGTAGTGGGATCAAAACTAGCAGTAGAAAATAAATTATAGCAAAATGTGACCATCTCAGTCCCTGTGCGGGTGGGACATCCCCCCACTGTCCTCTATCCAGTGGCCTTTAGAGCTCCTCATCATTCCCTGCCTCAGTTTGTCAAAACCAGGGAATCTGGGGAAGTTCTTTACATCAAATTTCATTTAATCTAAGAAACAGATCTTTGGGTTTAATTGTGTGGGAAAACTGATGGGTCAGGAGGAGGGAAATCACGTGTAAAGTGTGCCCAAGTTGCCTCCCCCAGCCTGTCCAGCACACAGTGATGCTGTGCACACTCACAGATCTCTTTCCTTTGCATTCCAGGTGCTCCCTCCTGCTGTTCCCAACTCTGCAAACAGGTGAGGATGCACAGTGTGCATTTCCCATCCATCAACTGCTCTGTTCCTTTGGGAATGTCAGGGCTGTTGGATACCCCAGGGCAGGATAACTCAGCTCAGAGTGTCCCTGATGCCCCGAGAGTCAGAACATGAGTTAAACCTTGTCCTGGCAGGGACTCAGGGCTGCAGGAACATGGACGCATTTCTGTCCCTGTCACTCCAACATGAGCTGCTCCCTGATTGTCCTGCTGTTCTCATGGAGACAATGTCTGAAAGGGAGAATAAAACATCACAACTGGCACTGAAGGGCTCAAACACCCAGAGGCTGGAGAATAATCTGGAATGAAGTGGGATCAGAATTGAAAAGCAGAATCCCCCCCAGCCTGGGCCCTCTGTGTGGGGATTCCAGTGCCCCACAGGAGGTGCAGGAGGATTTTTGGTTTGGTGACCCCAAACCTCTGCAGGCCCTCTCTGAGCTGTCCTGTGCTGCTGTAATTACAAACCAACAGTTAATTGCTGGCTGGCTGTGGGAGTGAGTGGCTGTTCAGGCAGAGGCTGGGCAGCTGCAGGGGTTTGTGCCCTCCTGAGTGTGTTTGTGTCTGTCCCTGCCCAGGCTGCCCCTCAAGCGGAGCGGGGCCTCCTTCGGTGACGACTTTGATGCGGTGCCCCCAAAGCACAGCAAGGACGAGGATCCGCAGAGAGGTAACCCTGGGACCCCAAGCCCCGAGCCACAGGGCTTTGGGAGCCTGGCAGAGCCCCTGAGCAGGCCCTGTTCTCCTGCAGTGCTGCTCTACGTGCGCAGGGAGTCCGAGGAGGTGTTTGATGCTCTCATGTTGAAGACCCCAGACCTGCAGGGCCTCAGAACAGCTGTGAGTGTCCCCAACCCCCTGGGAGTGTCCCCAACCCCCTGGGAATGGACAAACTGCAGATAAAAGGGGATGGGGCTGGTGAACAGGGAGCTGGACATGGGCTGCTCATGTCCCCTGCCTGCTCTCCCTTGGGAATGGGAATGGAAGTGGGAGCAGGAGCAGGAGCTGAGCTGTCCCCAGAGCTCCTGGCGTGGCTGTGTTGTGCTGCAGAGTGAGGATTACACCTCCTGCCCCATCCAGATCTTCAGGGAAGTCTCCTCTTGTGACAGCACATTCATATTTTCCACTGTCAAACACCTTTTCCATTCTCTAGGCTGGGCATGTGTGATCTGAAACCCTCCCTGGCCTCGTGCTGGAATTCCCTGGCTGTGTTTGAGGAGCACAAGGACATATTTCTGTCATGGTTATCAGCAGCATCTCTGATAACCCAGCCCTCTCTGGAGACTGCTGGGAAGGAAACAAACAATAAACCTCCCAGATTTGGGGTGGCTTTATGGCTGCACTTGAAGCTCTGTTGGTTTTACAAACTTTTAAAAATAGGGCGTTTGAAAAATGTCAGCACAGAGCATTCTTTGCCATCTTCTCCTTCCCCCATCCCTCACCACAGAGTCAAAAACCTTCATGGAAAATGCTTGGCAAAAACCTCCAAAACTCCTGCCACCCCAAACCAAAACTGAGCTTGCCCAGCAGAATGTTCAGGTCATGGTTTTGTTCTCTGCAGTAAAACTGAGGGGGAATCCTTTGCTGCTGAACACTGGCTCGCTGGTATCTTTGATTTTTATCATGGGAATTTCACTTTACAAGTATGAGAAATTGCCATTGTTTTCTCTCACAGATTTCAGAAAAATATGGGCTTCCTGAAGAAAGCATTTACAAAGTCTACAAAAAGTGCAAAAGAGGGTAAGCTAATCTCTCATCTGCTTTTCTGATGTGCCTCCAAAGCTGTTCCCTCCAGCCCCTGCCATTGGCTCCAGGAGCATTTTAACAAGATAATAAAAGGTAGAGCCATGGCAGGCTCTGCTATTTGCAGCATATAAAACTCAGATCTTTCTGGGCTTTAAAGATTTGGGATAATGCTTGTTTGTATTATACTTGTTTGGAGGGTAAAGTCTCCCAAGGAAAGGAAGTTGGGTGAAGGTGGAACTGTTTGGGGATCCTTTGTCTCAGTCTGAAAGCCTGAGGTTATGGAGAACTTATCAGAGAGGGATCAGTGTTTGCTGCTCCAAAAAATGCTGGAATGTCCCTGGCTCAGGGTGAGGGGTGGGCCATAGTGAGCCTCTGAATTCTTCCACCTGCTGCTGATGCTGCTCATCCCTTAGCCCCAGAAATGGGAATTTTCTCCCCAGAGGAAAAGAGCTGCACTGGTGGCTTCAGGGGAGAGGCCACCTCACTCACTTTGGCTTTGGTTTTGTTCATGCCTTATCTGATAAGCGGTGAGTGTTTGGTGATGACTGAGAGGGAAACCAGGCAGGAGGAGCAAAGAGGTATCTCATGAAAAGGAAAGGCCACACCTGGAAATTAGATTAAATAAATAATTTTGACACCTGGTTTAATGAAGGCTGGATGTGACCCATGCCAGCAGCTACTCCTGAAGTGTGGGAGATTGGAGATAGCTGCACTCGGGCTGGTGGCAGGGTCAGGCCCAGCTTCCTGCTCCCCCAGATTTAATTTTCAGTAATTTTATCCTATTGCTCCACCCTAAACAATCTTCCCTGGTAATTACAGCTTGAGGGGCAGATCTCCATCAGGTGAGAGCCAGTGCAGCTCAGTGGGACTGCCTGGCCTGGCAGCAGGGCAGGGCCTGCCCCAGCCATGGCCCTGCCACAGGGGTGAGCTCAGCACATGAGCTCGGTCCCAGGGTGACTCAGGAGCAATCATGAGCAATTCTGGATCTTGCTGAGGTTTGGTCTGGAGGAACAATCCAGGGCTGATTCCTGATCAGCATCCCTGGGATTGTTTGTGGCTCAGCAATCAGATGGGAGCTCAGCACAAGGGGCACAGGTGACTTCTGTGGCTCCCGCTCTGGGGCAGGCACAGATGGAGGGAGCAGCTCTGCTGGGGAAGCTTTTGGGTACCCACAGAGTCCATGGGGCACCTGCTGGAGCCAGAGCTGGAGCCAGGGCTTGGGGTGCTGCTGGGGCTGGTGCAGCCAGGAGGATTCTGATGCACTGGGCAGGGCCAGACCCCCAGTGCCAGCATCCCTGGAATTCCTGACTGTGCCAGGACAGAGCTCCCAGGGCTGGTGACTGTTCTGTGCTGGATCTTCCCTTGTCCTGTGCCATGGCTTTAATTAATTCATTAACAGTGGCTGAGCCCCTCAGACTGGGGAAGCTGAACTGCTTTCAATGTGCTGCATCTGACCCAGCCATTCTCCTTCTCTGCAGGATCCTGGTGAACATGGACAACAACATCATCCAGCACTACAGCAACCACATGGCCTTCCTGCTGGACATGGTAGAGGCAGAGAACAAGTTCCAGATCATCCTCAAAGAGCTCTAAAGAGCTGCAGGCAGCACTTCCTGGCACTTCTCTCCGAGCTGGCACGTGTGACCCCACAGAACTCAGCCCTGTGCCCGCTCTTGTTGCCTTGACTTGAACCCCACGGCCCCGGGGCCGGGCCACAGACTGCTGTGACATCATCCTGTGAACGTGGAACTTGGCTCTGTTGACTTCATTATTATTATTATTATTATTTTTTATTATTATATTTGATTCCCTTCTGGCAGCGGGCCTGAGCTGCCGTTTCAGAGCTGGGCACAGGAGGTGACACTGCCAGGCCTGGGCAGAGAGCAGAGCTGGTGGCCCTGGCAGGGAGTGATGCCATCCCAGCCCTGGCAGGGAGTGATGCCATCCCAGGCCTGGCCTCTCCACAGCCCCTGCAGAGCTTTTCCAGCAGGGCAGAGCCTGGCTCTGAGCTCTGAGCTCCCCTCTGGCACAGAGACTCTCCCAGCTGCAGCCCCAGCTGAATGGACACTGCCTGCTGAACACCCTCCCTGCACATCTCTGACTGTAAATACCACGGAGGCCTCCACAACCCCTGTTTATACATTTCTGTGTTGTTCCTTTTGTATTTTATATGTGTATAAATATGCATTGTTTTATACTGGACTCAGTATGTGACACAGAGCATTTCAAACACAGGCTGCTTCACATTTCTCTGTGAACTCCTTTTGTAACTGTGTTGTTGGTTGTGTTGTTTTGGATATTCTGTACTAATAAATGCTCAAGGACTGAAAATGAAGCATTTCCCCCAGCTCTGGAGTTGGGATGGGCTGGCCAGGAGCCAGGGCAGGGAGGTGACCCCAGAGGCACCAAAAGGGCTCCAGGATGGTTTTGGCCAAGGTCTGTCCCCTCTGCAGCCACCGTGTCCAGCTGTGTCACCAGCTGGGACTGAGTCCCTGCACTCCTGTGCTCAAACTGCCTCAAGCTGCTTCCCATTTGGGTCATCAGATGCCAAGGGGAGCCCTGCATTTTCTAATGAATCCTCTGACCAATGAAAACCAGGGCCTTTCCTCCTCCCTCTTCTTCATCCTCTGCTTTTCCTGGCTGTGTTAAAGATGTACCTGAGGCCTGTGAGTGGGGAGGAAAGAAAGAGCCCTGGGAAGAGGATTTGGAAATGCTGGAATGTGTCAGCTTGGTGAGTTTTGGATTACTTCAGTACTGTTTGAGGATGGCCTCTGAGATGAAACACAGATAAGCTGCAGGTTTATCAGCCTTTGGGATCTCTCCAGCACTCCTTCCCTTCAGATCACAAACTCCTTCTTCAGCAGGATGGCTCTGAATCAGTGTTGATTCTGTGAGTCCTCCTGCAGCAGAGTTTCAGCTCCAGTTCAAACCGGTCCCACCAGGAATCCCCCAGAGCTCGGTGTCTCCAGCTGGAAGTTGCAGGTCCCCTGTGCCCTGCTGTGCCTGGGGACAGCTGGGGAGGGTGCAGGCAGCCCTGGGCTGTTGTGTGCACGCAGAGTTGGGGTTTGGGGACCTCTCACCCCTCAGTGAGTTGCTCTCAAAGTCTGATCTTCCTGCCAGACAAACATTTACCCGTATGAGCTTCGATTCCCCCAGCAGCACCACTCCTGATTTACAGCAGCAAAAGCCATCTCAGGTGTAACTCTGTGCTCCCAGCAGAACAAGGATGAATTTTGCTGGATGTTTCGGGGCTACCTTTCCCACAAACCCCTCCTGGCTTTTGCAGGGGCTGCAGCGCCCTGGGTGTGCACTGGGACAGTGACTGCCCCCCTGGGGTGGGATGGGGGCAGACCCGGCAGTGGTTCCGTGCGGGTCGGGGCAGTCCTGGCCGTGCCGGGCCGGGTCCCGGTGCCGGCTGCGAGCAGGGAAGCGCTGCCGGGGCAGAGTCCCCAGCCCTGCCCGGCCAGGTGGGTGTTTTGCTGACTGGCTCAGTATCGCTCATCCCTTCCAGCCAAGGCGAGTTGCTGGGAGGTTGCGCAAAGCAGAGCTCCCAAATATGTGAGAGCATTCCTGACTCCTTGCCCGGAGCCCACCAGCTCCTTTTGAAGATTGAGATAGGAGCGATGAAGGCGATTTTCACCCCGAGCACCAAAGGTCGTGTGAAAGCAGCGAGGGATTGCTCAGGGCTCCCTCGGGAGCTGCTGTGCTCAGAGCTCACCTGGGCTGCTCTGGGGGTGGCAGAGGGGGTGCCTGGACTCGTGCTGAGCACAGGGTGGGTGACAGACCCCAGTGCCCGTCCCTGGCCAGCAGCATCTGCCCCTGCCCTTCTCCCTGACTCCCACCCCCTCCAGGGTCACTCCCCAGCCTCCAGCACTGGCAGCTCTCAGGAGAACACAGAGGAGCCCATTGCTTGTTTTAATTACTCAACATCTACAAACTGGAAGCTTTCAAACCAATTTTAGTTAATGATCATCTCCCAATTCTTAGAACTGAGTACCACTAATTAGCTGCCTGTGAGCCAGCCCTGGCAGGCCAGCACAGGCCTGCTCATGGTGAGCAGAGTCTGAGGGAAATCCTGATGCAGGAATCCCACTCTGGCATCCCAGCTGGGGAGGAAGGAAAACTTCCCCAAT
Source organism: Ammospiza nelsoni (assembly GCF_027579445.1). NCBI lineage: Eukaryota > Metazoa > Chordata > Aves > Passeriformes > Passerellidae > Ammospiza > Ammospiza nelsoni. The sequence continues at coordinate 1,170,362 of NC_080657.1, read as the reverse complement.
GCCCACAGAGACAGAGATGCATAAAAAGGAGCAGCAGTGAGAGCTGGGTTGTGCAAGAGCTCTGGTATCCCCAGTGCTGGGTGGAGGGCTCTGCTCCTCACTTCTACAAACAACACCCAGTTTCTGTGTCTTTATTCGTGCTTATTCACTGCTTGCATCATCAGGCAGGCAGCCGAGGAGCTCGGTGTGTGGTGTGGCTCTGCAGGGCTGTGAAGGAAAAACAGCATCCTGTGTTTTGTTAGGACACCCACACACGTGTCCAGAGGTGCCCTGCTGCTGTGCTGGCCATGGCAGGAGAGGATTAAAGCCAGGGAAGTCAAACCCTGCCTGCCTCTGTTTGTAAGTGTGCAGAGCTTTAATGAACCTGCTGAGGGCTCCCCCAGCTCTCATTTATTTCGCCAGGTAGTGCCTTGGATTTATAGAATTAAATTCTGGGTGAGCTGGGCTCTAGAACCCCCAGAGCTATGGGAATGTCCTGGGATCATCAGCTGGAAAGTGGGCACAGAATGAGAGCTCAGTGCTCACAGTCAGGGAGCACAATTTGGGATTTACCTCAGTGAACTGAGGGTTGGCTTGGCTGGGAGTGCTGGGAATGCTGAGCCCCGGCTGTGAGGCAGCCCAGGCATGAATTGCTGAATAACCAGCCTTTGGTGAAGCTGCTGTGTCAGCCCCTGCCTGACTGAACTGTGATTGTGCCTCCCTGTGGCTCTGCTCTTTGGGGCACAGCCCAGAGCAGCTCTGGGTGTTCATGCACCGGTGTGGCACCGCACAAACCATGTTAGCCGGGCATGGCACAAGGAGCCAGCGGGCACGCAGGGATCCTGCGCGGTCCCACAGCTCCACCCCGCAGGAGCCGGCTCTGCCTCCAGCCCGGGGTGAGCTCGGCAGAATCCGGGCAGGGAAGAAGGGACAGAGGTGGGTTTGTGGCTGTGTCTGCCTCTGCCTCACCAGTGCTGCTGTCAGGGTGGGCACCCAGCTCTGCAGCTGCCCCCTGCTCTGCCTGGGGGCTGTGTTTAACCCATTCCCCTCTGAGATGGGTCCCTCCTCTGGGTTTCCCAGCAGGAAATTGATTCCAAGCTTCAGGATGTGTTTCTTCTCCCATTTCACTCAGTTCTGGGTGAGGAAAGCTCTGGTGAAGCCAGAGCAAAGGGATGCTGGGGGTTCTGATGCTGCTCTGTGCCCCCACCCTGTCCCCTGCAAGTGCTCCCCTCTTCCCATCAAAGAGAGGAATTCTGCAGCTGGAATGTGTTGTACCAACAGTCAGTGATGTGAGTTTTACACACACAGAACTCACAGAACCTGTTTGTCCAAAGCCCTGACAGTCAGTGATGCCTTAATGGCCTTTACACTGCAAACACACTTTTATTTTTTCAACCTTACCTTTAAAAATAATATTGTAAAATATGAACCAGCCAAGCTGGACAAGGAGCTGGCAGTGAGGACTCCAGAGGTGCTGTGTGGCCCTTGGGGTGATGCTTAACCTTTCTAAGCCAAAATCTTTGGGAAGTGGAAGTGCTCTGGACGGCCTGTGGTGTTTATTTTAAAATCCATGGATTTGCCATGGTCCAGCCCTGCACAGACCTGGTGCTCCCCTCTCCCCAGTGCTGGAACAGGACAGGGATGCCAAAGGACCCCAGCTGGGAGTCCCTGCTGCTGTCCCACAGCAGAGGGAGCAGGCTCTAACCCAGCAGCTGGGTGTGGAGTGTTTGTGTGTTTTCTGATAACAGCCTGGGGATCTTCCCTCCTCATATTTAATTTGCCCTTTCCTCCAGCCCTCTGTCCTTATCAAATCCCTCCTGGCATTGCTTCCCTCCCAGCTTCCTTTCCCCCAAACTCCTGATAGAAGATCCAGCTGCTGAGAGATGTAGTAAAGATTTCCCTGTTGGGTAAGGAGAGCCCTGGGCTTTCTCATGGGCTCATTCTTTTCCACGGTCAGGAATTTATTGATGATCTTAATCTCAGGCCTGAAACGTCACTGTGTGGTGACAATAAATGTTTTTGAACGATGTGCTGATGGATTTATTTGCCTTCCCATGAGGATCCCAAGGGGTGGGAGGGCTTGGGAGAAGGGAGTTTCTGTTCATGTCTTTTCATCCCTCTGAAGTGGTGGCAGGATGGAATAGCTGGGGAAATGGCCAGGTGTCATCCATCAGCTGCCCTGGGGTGCTGTGCAGACAGCAGTGTCCCTCCCCACTCCTGCCCCAGGGTCCCCACATTTGGGTCTTTATCCTCAGTGCTCCTCAGGGGAGAGCTCAGGCACAAAACCAGCCCAAAGGCTCTGCTTGGGATGTGAGGAATCTTTTTCCGGGTCAGGTGTGCTCTGGTTCTTGCTCCATGCCATGGGGATAAGACGTGGCCCCCACATCCCAGGGTGGTGCAGGTTTAATTACTGTTTGTAAATGTCTGGGAGATCAGCTGATAAAGGGCCCCTGATCCACTGCTCCAGGCTGTTCCCAGCCCACACTGCCCTTCCAGGCACTGCCACCTCCCAGCCACTTCCTGGGGACAGCAGCCATCCCCTCTGGACCAGGACACCCTGGGATCACCCTCCTGTGATGGGTTTTCATGTATCCCATGGCAGTGAGGTGTTTTCCAGGCTGCACTCACCTGGAAGGAGTTTTCTTTGCCTCCCTGCTGGGTTTGTGTGGCTGAGGCTGCAGACTCTGGAATAAATCTGGAGTCAATTCCTTGTTAGGTGGGAAGCCTTTGACTGGAAGGAAGATGTTATTCCCTTGGTGAGGGAATCCATGTTGGGATGACCTACAAGACAAACAGGAAAGGGATGTAAATTCCAGGCACTGGGGAAGGAGAGTGCATCCAGCAGGGAATGTGAAAAGGAAAAGAACCAGTGTGACAGGACCATGGGGGAGCTGCTGCTGGATTGGAAAGGTGCTGGGCAGAGCTGATTTCCAGGGACACTGATAAGGCAACACTGAACTCAGTCCTGAGCCCAGGAACAAAAGCACCATTAGCAATTCCAGGGAATCAAACAGGAGAGCTCCCAGATAAACTCTGTGCCCTCACCCCAGGTCTCACCCTCAGGGGCAAAGGGCCAGGAGATCTTTTGAAGCTTAGTGCATTATGCACCAGTGTGGCTTCTCCTCAAGTCTGTGGCATTTCCAGTGTTGTGGGGTGTTCTGGTGATTCCCTACAGCTACTCCAAAGTCCCAGGGTGGTTTCTGGATGGTTCTCCCAGCAGAGGTTCAAACCTTCCCAAGTGCCCTGTGACACCTCAGCCCTAAGAAGCTCTGGCTCTGTGTGTGAAGGAGCTCCATGGAGGAGCAGAGCCAAGGTCAGCAGCACCATCCTCCCTCCCAGCTGCAGGCTCACAGACATGGACAAAGCCATTTCCCAAATTTTTCCAAATTAACTCCTCTTGTGGTTTGGGCCACAAACACTGCCAGGGCAAAGTGGTGCTGCTTTGCTTGCAGAAATGGTGAGTTTCAGAAGGAAAAAGGGCTTGGGGATGCCTTTGAATTGCCTTTACCTGTGGGTGATGACCAACAAAGGCAAAGCCACATTTCAAAGGCAGATGTCTCCCTGTGAGTGGTTACAGCTGCCAGCAGCACTCACACCAAAGTCTGGGAGAGCTTTGAACACTCTGTGACTGCCCAGGACCTGACACTGGCAGGAAATGTCTCTGTGGCTGCTGTGTCCACAATCCTCCATCATCTCCATGTGTCTGATTTTGTTCAGGGCCCCAGAATTCCAGGAGAGGAATTTCAGGAATCTGTGGTGCCAAGGGTTGTGTGAGTAACCCCAAATCACAGAATAGATCACAGTGACATGGGACAAAATCCTTCAGATTGCCAGGATGAAGCTTTACCTCCTGCAAGCTCCTCTAGGATTTAAAGCTTTTATTGTTGACTTTCCTAACAGGCTGTGATGAGAGGAAACACCTGATGGCCAGGCCTCATCAGGGATGTGGGAGTGTCCAGGTCAAGCTGGAGAGGAGAGAGGTAAGAAAACTCCTGTATTACAGATTCAGACACAAAAAGATGATGCTTTTCCCCTTTTTTCTCCTTGTTTCCTATGGCAAGCTGGTGACATGCTGAGATGTTGAACTGCCTTTGTTGAGATACAGGGTTTGGTCCCAGAGCTGAGGATGGCTTTGAGGTCTGCTTGGATGCTTTCCTTGTTTCTCACTCCTTTTCTTCCCCCTCAGTTTTAACCTGTCACTCAAAAGCAAATCCAGTGACTACACAAAAGCTCCTTTTTGCTGAGTGAGAGCAGTGACCACGAAACTGCAGGATCTGTCCACCTTCTTCTTCTGAGATATCTCTTTGTCTGTAGCCATAAATTATCAGCCACTGCCATCTTTTAAATAGGTAGTTTCCTGTTCTGCCTCTTGTAGGTTAGATATTATCTCCCCCAGTAAATCATGAGTCAGTGATTAATTCAAGAAGGCCGTTCCCAGAAGCAAATTCTTACAATGTTAAAATTAATACGATGCAGAGCCATTATACCATGATAGAGAAAATAATTATGGCCTGCAAAGCAGTTTAATCAACCCAGACATGCTGGGGCAGGTGCTGAGCCTGAGTCACTGCTCAGAGCCCAGAGTGCCAGAGCAGGGGCTGGGGGTGAGCAGGACTGAGGCCCAGCACTGCTCCCTGTGCTCTCTGCACACCCAGACTGGGAGGGAAAGCACCTCAAACACCCCTGATGATGTACAAACACCATCCAGTGACTGTAAAAGCTTGAATTGCTCCAGCAGCGTGCATGCAGGCAGTTAAGGTGTCTCAGCTGATGAGTGGCAGCTTATTAAGCTGATTAAGCTGTGTGTTCACTCGTGTTAACAGCTCTGCAAAGTCATCACATATTCTGGAGTCTGCTCAGCACAGGGCATGGGGCTGCTCCAGGAGCACTCTCAGAGGGCACAGCTCACTGGGGAATGGCTCCAAACTGGGGAAAAACTCAAAAACTCCCTCTGGAAATAACAAAATCCCAAAGCAATCCGAGCTACAGCAAGCCACCACGACCGGGACAGAGCAGCCCAGGAGGCGTGTGTATGTTATTATAAGCATCTGATAATGGCTGATGACACTGGGTGCTCTGTTAACAGCTCCCACATCTCCAACACCCCGAATTCCTGTGGATGAGGGCTGACAACACCCTGTGCAGCCTGGGCACCTGCAGGGCTGGGCAGCAGGCACAGAACAGTTAAGTGACTTGCACAAGGGTGAATCAGCAGGACTTGAGGAACTCAACCTGAAGGCAGGTGCTGAGCTGCAGGAACTGACACAGCTCCCAGCAGTGCCACCAGGTGAGACCCTGGCACAGCTCCCAGCAGTGCCACCAGGTGAGACCCCCTGAGCCCAGCAGTGCCACCAGGTGTCACCTGCCAGTGCCTTTTTCAGAGTTAGGGTGGCCAGAACCAAACCCACCATTCCAGCAGCACCACTGCTATTATTGTATTTCCTGTTTTGCTTTCCAAGTCACACAAATTTCATGCTTTAATTTTAACTGTGCATCGAGGTAGGTGCACAGAGTTTCAAAATGTTAATCCTTTAATGCAAGCCTCCTGTTGCATGGAAAGCTGAGTGATTCTGGGGATGGGGAAGATCAAATTTCTCTGCTGTCTACAGGGTAATTTGTATAGACTGGGAGCCAGAGCACATCTCAAATCCCACCTGTAACTTCTGAGCTGGGCCTAATTAATGCAGCATGTGGGCAGAATGCTTTATTTGCAGTACCACACCTTTCCTGCCTCCCTTCTTTTCCTGGGCTTTTCAAAAAGAGGACTGGGCAGGATTCTATTTATAGAGCCAAATAAATCCAGCCCTGCCTGTGTTGTACGTGATCCCTCCAGCTTTTCAGATGTGGTCCCAAGAAGGCTGAATGCCCTTCATGTCCTACTCCTGCCAATCCCAGTGGAAACTGGAAGGTCTGGGACCATGGAAGATAAAAGAACAGCTTTATATTAACACAAATGTGAAATTATTCCAGTGTGTAGGATGGGAAGAGTTCCTGGTCTTTAGGAACACTGTGTGAACTTCATTAATTGTCTTGTCTGCCAGTTACCAATGGAAACCACTCTGGAGGTGCCTTGGTTCCTGTTCTGGTGATTTGAGAGCTGGATTCTGGCAGTGATCCCATGTCCCCTCCCTGAATGGCACAGGAGGCAGAGAAAGGGAAGGCCTGGGATTGAAGAACAAGACAATGGCAGCTGGGGCATAATTGCACTCATACAGACATGAGGATGAAGGGATTTAACCGTGTTTGGCAGGAGCAGGGAAGAAGGCAGGCTCAAAGAAGGGGAATGGATGAGCCAAGGGCAGATTAAAACCCCCATGCAGATGGAAGCTGTGCTTGGCCACAGCAGCAGCAACCCTGGAATGACTCAAACCCCTCAAGGAACAACCAGGAACGGCTGAGAGGGGAATGGAGGCTCCTGCTCTGCTTGGCCTTACAAAAGGCTGAGGGAAGAGTGGCAGGGAGTGGGCAGGCAGTGCTGGCTGCTGCAGAAGCTGCTGATTTACAGTGAGATCACAGGGAACTCCTCCTGCTCCCTTTTCCTCCCTCAGCTGAGCTGTTCCTGCCTGCATGCATGGGCAAGTGAACGGTGCTACTATGGTGCTAAAAATAACAAACCCAAATATGGGCCACTCCATGAAAACTGGGAGAGCTCTGCAAGGAATCGGAGCCCAAGGAATCAGTCTGCTGCTGGATTCAGCCTTTCCTGTAAAATACCCCCCGAGTCACCAAGCAGCTCAGCACAAATCCTCTTTTCCACTTATTTTTCTTTGTAGGAAAACGTTTCAGGACAGCCCAGAGTCTGAGGTGTGTGCTGCAACTCCGTAAACTTCAGCAGAGCTGCTCTGACTTGGGCTGCTCCAAAATGACAGATTTCTGAAGATGTGGTCTGAGGGTTCGTGTGCAGGGAGCAGGATCCTGAGGCAGCTGTTCCTTATCAACCACCAGAACCAGAGGAGAGCCTGCACTGCCCTGCCCACGGGATCCCTCTCCACGTGGCCCTGCCATGTGCTCCAGGCTGTCCAGCCCGTGCCCTGTGGCCAGAGGGGTTGTGCTGAGGGAAGCAGGACCTGCCCAATTCTGCTGGAGCTGATTATTAAAACTGCAGCAGGTTTCCAGAGCAGCTGATAAAAAACTGCATCTGCAAGCTCCTTCTGCCCTGCTGCTGCCAGGCTTGGAGGGCTGGATGCAATCCCTGGGCAGCCAGGGCAGCTCCTGCTGGGCAGCACGTCCTGGGAAAGGCTCTGAGCCCTTCTCCCCTCCATGATCCAGCTCTGGCTTTGGCACATCCATCATCACCCAGTGCTGCTGAGGGTAACTGGAGACCAGGCACCTCCACACCCTTGGGTTTCAGCTCCTGCACGCCTCAGAGTGCCAGGAATTGTGTTTGGGTGAGGCAAGGGAAACCCAGCAGCAGCTCCCAGCCCCAGTGGCTGGGTCCTGCAGGGGTGAACGGGCAGAGTGACACAAGTGGGTCAAGTCACCTCTTGGGTGTTCCAGGTCAGGCACTGAGAGACAAATAAGCTCCTTGCACTGCCTCAATTACAAGTGGGTAACTTCCTGTGCTGGCATTTATCCCTGGCTCAGGGAATGTGCTCCAGAATGGCTGAGGGGACACAGCCAAGTCCTTCAGCTGGGGGAACCAAACCAGCAGCCCCAAAAGTCCTGGTGTTGGTGTCTCAGTGCCTCCCCTCGTAACCTGCTGCAGGAACTCCTCTCCAGGGATAAAGCCCAGGAGAGAAGCAGCCAAGCCCTTGTGTAGTTTGTGGTTTGGCCTGCTGCCCACTGTGCCCTTCAAGCAGGAAATTCTCAAAGGGAAGGGAGTGCTTTGAGGAGCTCCCTGCAGACTCTGCTCTGCTTTAGTCACAGCTCAGCAGCAGGTCAGCTGGCTCTGCTGGAAGCTGACCAGGCAGACTCATGGCGCCTACACAAAGTCTTTAAGCAACTTCTCCACCTTGATCATTTTCCCCTCATCTTTTTTTGTCCTTTACGTGCTTGATTGCTGTTATTCAGCCCTGAGATAATGCTCTCCTGATATCACCGAGATGGGAGAGACAAGCGAGGAGCAAGAGATCAAAGCAAGGAGAAGAAAGAGAAGATGCTAAAGGCAGGAGAAGAAAGAAGGGAAGATGCCAAACACCTCCTTGATGTACCTACTTTACATAGCCGGTACCAAGTTTCAGAAACCCTTCCTGTAGGTAATTTTGGGAGTTCTGGGGTTACCACGTAGTCCCCAGACAGGGGGAGGCTGTGGAAGGGCATCCTCCATCCCGCAGCTGAGGAAGCAGCTGGGAAGGCGCATCCAGGAGGCCCTTAGCACCTGCGAGCGCTGCCTGGGAAAGCGCCGCGGGTTTAACGCATCCTGCTGCTTCCCTCTGCTGGTGAGTGAGGGCAGGTGCAATTCCCGACCACCTGGGGGCCGCGGGGAGGGCAGCAAGGGCAGCGACCCAGGGAATTCCTCTGGCTGCCCTGGAGGGCTCTGCCCCTGCCCGGGGGGCTCAGAGACCTTGGCACAAAGCCCAAGCCCCCCGTGCCTTTGATCTTAACCCATGCTCAAAAAAACCCCTCTCATAAACTTTAAACATTTTTGGTTATACTGAAATTCCTTTGATTGAGACTTAAATATCTTTTTTTTTCCCAGTTTGAGGTCCCTTTTCTGCAGTGTTTATAAGGAAATCTTGAAACCTAAGAAGAACAGCCAAGGATAACAACACTGAATATGGAGATGGAGGAAACGTGAACACAACAGCAGCTGTCCTTTGAAATGGGGTGTGTAAGATAAAGGCAAATGCAACATTAATGCAGCATTCCTGCCAGAAAACAGCAGTCACTCCTGCATTTCATTTCCCTGGTTTATTTAAAAATACTTTTGGATGCACTGCTGTTGGTGAATGCTTTCTTTGATTGAATTTCTTATTGCCTTGCACTGGGTTATCCCAAAGAGGAGGAAACGTGGACCTGGAACTCCTCTAACCCACCGTGGCTATAAATAATTCCAGATACCCCTTGATTTGCTCCAGAAATGAAGCTTGTTTGTGCTTTGAGAGAAAAACCTTGGCGTGATTGATGTTTTCACCGTTCACTGTGGTAAGTGCTGTTTATTTTCGGAACACGGCACCGAGCGGTGCTGTTCTGCAGAGGTACCTCGTGCTCCGCAGCATCCCTGAGCTGGATCCGGTCACAGCCCGCACGTTCAGTGCCACCACTCAGGGCACAGCCGGGATTTTGTTTCTAAGCTCAGTCCCGGCTCTGAACGTGCAGCAGGGCCGAGGCTGCAGAGCTGGCCCAGGGCAGCCATGGCCTTTGCTGGCTGCATTGAGAGAGCCGGCGCTCGGGGCGATGGCTCGGGGGCCCAGGGCAGGGATGAGGTGAGGGATGAGGAGCCCGCCAGGGCCTCACCTGAGGCGCCACCGGAAGTCGCCTCACGGCCCAGCCCCGCCCAGGTGAGGCGGCGCGGGGCGCGTTGGGAACGGCGGGTGGGTACCTGAGCGGCTGAGGCGGCGCGGGGGGCACCGGGAACATCCCCAACCCCTCTCAGGTGCGGTCTGTGGTTTGTACCCGCCCGTTCCTGCCGGTTCCTGCCCGTTCATCCCCGGCCCTCAGCGGCCCCGGGAATGCGGACACCCGGTTACCGAGACAACAGCCGCCTCAGCTCTCCTCCAATCACCGTGCTTGTTACTTTGAGCAGCCGCCCAATCACAGGCGAGCTCTCAGCGGCACCGCGGCTGGTTTAAGGTGGCTCGGCGGATGCGCTTTGCGCATGCACCTTAAGGAGGCTCCGGCTGCTGTTCGCGCAACCGGGAGCCGCGCACACGGGGAGGGCGGGAGGAACGGGTCTCACCGGGGGAGGGCGCGGGACCGCGGCTGTCCCTGCAGCTCTGGGCTGGGGAGCGCCCCGGGCGGAGCCCGCGGGACCGCCTCGTCCCGCCCCAACCGAGCGGCGGAACGCAGCTTCTTCCGCCCGGCCCCTCAAAGCCTTGCGCCCATAGGCTGGACTAGACCCCGCCTTCGCGCGGTAGCCAATCCTCGTCCTCACCTTTGGACCGGGTCTTTGATTGACAGTGTTGGAGACCAATCGGATGGGCCAGGCAGGAAGCGGCGCTTGATCGGGAGCCGGAGTTGGAGGCCGGGGCCGGGCCGGGGTCCGCGGTGGGGCCGGTGAGTGCCGGGGCCGGTGAGCGGCGGGACCGGGCGGGGGCAGTGGCGGGGCCGGTGAGTGCCGGGGTCAGCGGTGGGACCGGGCTGGGTCAGCTGCAGGGCCGGTGAGTGCCGGGGCCGGTGAGCGGCGGGGCCGCGCACCGGAGGGCTCGGTGGCACACCCCGTGTCCCGGCCCGGGGCTGTCCCGCTCTGCGCTGCCCGGGCAGGGTCGCTGGCGGTGCGAGCGGGATTTGCTGCCCCGTCCCCTCACCATGGGCGGCTTCGCCCTTCCGTGGCTGCTGTGCCCGCGCTGGGGCTGCCCGCGGTGCCCGGGGCCGCTGCTCCCCGGACACCTGCAGCGAGCTCGGCCCCGGGAACCGGCGCTCGGAGGAAGGAGCTGCGGGGAGGAGGGACATGAAAGGCAGAGCTTGGAGGACCTGGGAGCCTTTGTGATGCTGCTAAATGCCAGCTGAGTGTGTCACCCCTGGGGCCCAGCCAGGTCACAAGAGCTTGAAAAGCACAGTCTGTGAATTTCTGTCCAAGGCTTTCTAAGAAGACATTTAAAATCTGCTTTTCTTTTCTATGTGCACCTGTGAGTTTGATTTCTGTGGCCTATCCTTTATTACAGGTTTTGGTCCACTGATTTATTTGTTCTAATTCTTTGGGTTTTATTTCTTTTTTTTCCCTTGGATTCATCTTGAAGGAACATAATCCAGCTGCCTCATTGACTGGCTGGAAGCAGCAGAACTCCTTTGTGCTTCCCTGAACTTGCCCAGGGCAACAGGATGGATGGCAGGGAGCAGTACCAAACGTTGGTTCCAGCCGGGTCCAAGTCTCTTCTTTAAAGAGAACTTCAGCATCAAGCAAGCTGAAAAGCAAAGAAAATCCCCAGAATGGAAGGAGGAAACAGCCCCAGCCTGCAGCTGCAGCAGCTCCCGTTGGCCACAGCAGCAGTGTCTGTGCAGCCACACACAGACTCCTTCTCCTACAAGGTCAGCTTCCCTCCCCACGGGGGTTTCCATCCCTGAGGCTCTGATTCCTGAATGAGCTGATAATGGTGCTGCTTTGGCGTTATTTCCTGCAGAAAGGGCTCTGTCTCTGTATCCAGCCATTCCTGGGGTGCCATATCAGAGTGACAGAGGAATTAATTCTGTGTGTGCAGGGCAGAGGAGCTGCAGGAAGGTGTGGCAGGGAGGGTGTGGAGGTGTTTGGGTGCAGAGATTCCCACAGGTGCTTTCAGCCATGCAGCAGTGACAGAGCAGAGGTTCTGCTGTGCTCTGTGTGTTCAGGTGTTTGAATTTCAGGGCTGAGCCCACAGCAGAGGCTGGGACATGGGGCTGTAGTTCCTCCTTGTTCCCCAGCTGGGAGCAGATAAATTCCCTCTGAGTCCCTGATTCTGAAGGGTGCTCAGAGAATCTCAGCAAAAAGGGGTTTTATTTTCCTTTGAGACCACAGTCCTGGCCCCTTGTGGGAGTTGTCACAGCCCAGAGAGCTCTGCACTGTGTCACACAGTGACATCCTCCTGCCACCTTCTCTCTCTGTCCTGGGAACCTCTCAGGTGCTTTTGAGTGAAGCTCTTTTTGTGAGTCAATCTTCTTTTTGTGCATTCTGATAAAGAGGTTTTTGTTCTGCTGCTACAAATTTGAAATCTGGAAGTTTTCCAGTGTTTGAGAAAATCAAGATTACTCCATTTATTCCTATTGACATGTGAATCCAAATCAATGCAAGTAAGGACTGGGCTGAAGGAACACTGCTAATGACATTGAATGAGGTTTAGGCAGTTTGGGGAGCACACAAATGTTTGGTGGCCTCAGGCTCTTCCCTTCAGTCCTCCTCTGCATCTCCTTTGTGACTCAGCCTGCTTTCCATCCTTTCTTCATTTCAAATTCCATCCTCAGAGCGCGAGAATTGTTGCTGAGCTTTGAATGCCAGAGCTTTGAATGCCAGTGCAGAAGAGGTTGGGAGCTGTCAGCAGTCTCCTGTGACTTTGGGAATAACTGGTTTATTCAAAAAGCAGATTAAAATCTGTGATAATTTGGCTTCCTCATCACATGGGCTGAAGAAGTGACTGAACCAGCAGCTGTCACAAGTGGAGAAGAGCAAAATAGTTGGGAAGCAGAGGTTCCTGATCCATTCTCTGGATTCCAGGGCAATAAAATCCTCATAAATGAGTTTTTCAGAGGCAAGAATGAGTGATGGTGTGGGGCTTTTTTAGCCTTATCTTCCCCCTCTCTGAGAAACTGCAAACTAATTGAAATCTCTTGCAGAAAGTGGCTGCTGAGTCTTATCTTGCACCTGGGTTCACAGGTCTGGAGCACAGGCACAGCACTTATCTGAGCTGCCCCAGAGCAGCAGGAAGGGAGGGAGATAAACAGCTTTTATTGGCAGCTGGGTGCTGGACCCAGTGACCTTTGCAGTTCCCTTCCATGCCAGGCTGTTCCATGATTCAGGAATGGTTTAAAACTCTGCTCTCCTCCAGGGTGTGCAAAGCCCTCTGGGTTCCTTGGCTGAATTTGATAATTTTCAATAATTGTGTGTTCCCTTGGTTTTGCAGGAGAACTTGATTGGGGCACTCCTGGCTATTTTTGGGCACCTTGTCAGCAGCATTGCCCTCAACCTGCAGGTGAGTGCCCTGGAGCAAACCCTCACCCTGCACTGAGAGAACCAACCCAACGTGACAAAGCTGCTTTGTTTCTGTGTTCTTGCCCAGAAATACAGCCACATCAGGCTGGCAGGCTCCAAGGACCCCCGGGCCTACTTCAGAACCAAGACCTGGTGGAGCGGGTTCGTGCTGCTGCTGCTGGGGGAGCTGGGGGTGTTCTGCTCCTACGCCTTCGCTCCCCTCTCGCTCATCGTGCCCCTCAGTGCAGTGTCTGTAGTGGGTAAGGAGCAAGGAGCCTGAGTGTGGTCTGTGCGAGATTCCTGACTCCACAATTCACTGTTTCTCTCCCCTTTTCATTTTTTCACAGCTAGTGCAATCATAGGAATTATATTTATTAAAGAAAAATGGAAGCCCAAGGAATTTTTGAGTAAGTTCCACAGTTCCTTTTCATTTCTCCTCTGTGTTTACAGTTCATCACACGGCATGGGCCCTCAGGAATTATAATTACAGGGCTGGCAAGGTCTCATTAGCACCTCTTGGATGAAATGTGTCATCTCCTCCACTGTTTATTACAAATGGAGATCTTTTTCCTGGCTTGTGCCAAATCCCCTGAACCTCACAGCATTTAGAAACAGGCTGAAGCTGCAGCACAGGCACAGGGGAGTGAATTCCATAAATGTGGAGGTGTTTGCAGAGGTGGGAAAGGGCTGTGGGCAGTGCCAGGCAGGATCACAGACCTTGCAGCTGGATTTATTCAGCAGATGCCACCTGGTCCCAACTTTGTCTCAGCTCCCACACCCTGGTGGCTGCAAGATTTTGTAGGTGGGGCAGGAAGGGCACCCAGAAGAACACCCAGTGATGGTGCTGTGGCATTAATTCATGAATTGCACGCATCCCTCATTAACCCTGTGCTCTCCTGTCCTGTGCTGCCCCAGGGCGCTACGTGCTGTCCTTCGTGGGCTGTGGCCTGGCAGTTGTTGGCACTTACCTGCTGGTGACGTTTGGACCCAACAGCCACGAGAAGATGACAGCAGAAAACATCACCAGGCATTTAGTGAGCTGGCCATTCCTGCTCTACATGGTGAGGGGCCATGGAGGGAGGGGGCAGTTTCATTTCCAGCATTATTTTTCCTGGTTGTTCCCTGTGTTCACTCACAAACCTGGGCCAGCTTTTCCAGGTGTCACACACACGCACAGCTCCTTTGTTTCTCTGAATTCTGTAGGATTAAATGTCTTTGACTGAAAATTTACCTGAATCTGGGCTTTTTCCACACTGATTTTCTCTGGGCCCACAAATCTCTTATTGAAAATCCCATGAAATTTGTGTTCTAAGGAAGATAATCCTGGCATTGCCCCAGGGATCACTTGTGGGAGCTCAGTGCAGAAAGCAGACTGAGATCTCCCCTGTGAATATTCAGTCAGGACTGTTTGATCAGCTGCTTTACCATAAATCCAGCATCAGAAGTGCCCTGTGTTTCCTGTTCTGCCAGCAGCTGCTGAGTATCTCCTCTAACTGGAATCTGAGATGATGCAGAATTTGGTCTGTAATTGTGTGGGATCCCCATTTCCCTTTGATTTGCCCTGTTCTGATGTTTGATTGGCTCAGAATCTCATTTACTGCCAACCCTGTGTGCTCTGCATCTCTGATATTCTCATTTCTCTCTCTTGTAGCTTGTGGAGATCATTGTGTTCTGTCTGCTCCTGTATTTTTACAAGGAGAGAAATGCAAACTACATTGTCATTATTCTCCTGCTGGTGGCTTTGCTGGGTAAGTTGATATGCACTTGTAAGATCTTTTATCAGTAAATTGAGGCATGCAGGGGATTATATTGATTTAATTAATGCCATGAAATGCACTAATTTCCTCCAGAAATGTTCCTGAAGCTGATATTTAGAATCTTTGCAAAGAACCTTTGAACAATTAAGGCTTTTTCCCCATCAGGCAAATAATCTGCCAAGCACAGAAAGTGCAGGTTGTTTATTAATGTTCTTAATTTTAATCTGGGCACACAAAGGGTGGCATTCAGTGTGTGAAGAGGGCTGAGCCAGAGGGTGAAAGAGAGGACTTGACCTACAAGGATTGTCTTAGCTCTGGTAAAGAAATGAGGAATCCTCTGCCACCCCAGCTTGTCCCTGTGAAAGAATCCCTGGTGATTCTGATATCCCACAGTGGGATCCTGCAGTCATTCTGGATTTACACATTTAATACTTTTTTAATGGAAACTGTAATCAATTAAACTTTAAAAAGGATGAGTAATGGCAAGTCTGCCATGCTGAAATCTGTGTCACAGTCCTCAATTTTTGTTCATGCACCCTCAGTTCCTGCAGTGTCTTTTCTTTTACTCTTTTTTGGTTTTTTGTGCTGTTTGGGGCTGGATTTCAGTGGTGTCTCAC
Source organism: Ammospiza nelsoni (assembly GCF_027579445.1). Lineage (NCBI taxonomy): Eukaryota > Metazoa > Chordata > Aves > Passeriformes > Passerellidae > Ammospiza > Ammospiza nelsoni. Next base: position 1,155,252 of record NC_080657.1, on the reverse strand, counting down.
AGGGTCCATAAATTACAAAGCAACTGCCCTACTTCTGAATGGCCCAACTTTCAAGAGAGGAAAATTCTTCCTGATTCTTGTTTTGGACACCTCTTTGGCTTTATGAACCAAACCAAATGGAAAACTTTATCCTCCCATCCTGTAATTGCAGAACACTCTTTACACACTGACAGCACCAGTAAATGTGTAGCCATGATAATTTCTGAAAAATCCTTTCCTTAGGATTTTTCCTCCTGAGAAGCTGAGAGGCCTCAGGAACAAAATGCAAACAATGGTTATCTGCTGCTGTGGAATGCAACAGGGGCATCTGGGATTGGGCTCATGTGGCTGTTTCTAATTAATGGCCAATCACAGTCAGACTGTCTGTCAGAGACAGAAGCCTTTGTTATTCATTCCTTCTTTTTCTATTCTTAGCCAGCCTTCTCATGAAATCCTTTCTTCCATTCTTTTAGTATAGTTTTAATATAACATATATGATAAAATTATAAATCAGCCTTCTGAGACATGGAGTCAGATCCTCATCTTTCCCTCATCCTGGGACCCCTGTGAGCACCTTCACAGTAAATTCTCCCAGTTCTGTAGCTGGAGAAGGGTTCAGTGATTTATTGGAGGTTACTGTGGTGGGTTTGTGGGGATAGAATGGGCAGAGCTGGTGGCAGACAGGCAGAGCTGGTCTGGCCTGGCAGGAGGAGGGGTGCTGGGGTTTTTGGGGTGCTGGGGTGCTTTGCAGCCTCGTGCAGCTGCCCCAGCTGAGTGTGGTGCCCCCCAGGTTCCATGACCGTGGTGACAGTGAAGGCAGTGGCTGGGATGATCCTGGTGTCCATCCAGGGCACCCTGCAGCTGGACTCCCCCATCTTCTACATCATGTTGGTGTGCATGGCTGCCACTGCCATCTACCAGGCCACGTAAGGACTCCTCTCTTGCTCTGCAGTCTGTGGGGTGTGGGGCAGGGGCTGTTTGTACCATGCCAAAATACCATTAAAATCTAGGGGAATTATCCATTCTTTCCTGTGATCTGTCCCAGGAGCCTGGGGGGTCTTTGCTTTTCCACTGCCAGGTGGTTTTAATGCCACCATTCAAGTGTTTGCCAAACAATTTTAGGGCTGGAATGGTGGCCAATCAAATGCATTATCTGCACTGGCTAAAATCAAAGTGTTGTTGAAAATGTGTCTATTTTTAGGGGTTTTTTCCCCTTTGTACTTGCAATAACATAAAAATGTTTTAATGCCACCATTCAAGTATTTGCTAAACAATTTTAGGGCTGAAATGGTGGCCAATCAAATGCAGTATCTGCACTGCCTAAAATCAAAGTGCAGGATCAGTGTTGTTGAAAATGTATCTATTTTTAGGGTTTTTTTTCCCCTTTGTACTTGCAATAACATAAAAAGCTGCTAGCAGCAGGGATAAAAGGCTTCTCAAAATATGAGGGACACTCTGGCCCTGAGGTTGGGGCAGTAATTTCAGTGCAGCCACAAACCTCCCTCTTCTGTCCTTTTTATTCTTTCCAAGGCTTGCTGCTGCTGTTCAGTGAGAAAAAGAATGAATTTCCTTAAATTTATGCATCACTTTTGAAAGGTGTTTCCAAAAAAGGATCATCCCAATCAGCCCCTGTTGCCTGTGATTGTGTTGCAGGTTTTTAGCTCAAGCCTCGCAGCTCTATGACTCAGCTCAGATCTCCAGCATTGGCTACATCCTATCCACCACAGCAGCAATCTCAGCAGGTAACTGCACAAACCTTTCTGAAAAAAGGGCAAAAGATTTTGGGAAATAATCCTCCTGAAGAAGGTGAATACTCAGCAATATGATGACTCTTATTTTTTTGTCATCTCTCATCTGTACTGGCTTTGTTTGGGTCTTTTTTTCCTTTTTAAAAATGTGAATTATCCCAGTAGACTGTTAAAATTTTCTGTTCTGTGCTGTCATTTTGTTTAAAGTGCAGGGGAATTTGTTTGAGACTGTTCCTCATTCAATATGTGTTTCTAGATGTGCAGGTAAAATGTTTCCTTGTTATTTATTTTTTACTTTATTTTCTTTACATTAAAAATGTAAAGAGGAGGAGACAGAATTTGTGTCCTGCTGCCACCCAGGACACTTCTAGAATTTAGAGCTGTTTGTTGTTGTTGGGGTCAAGAGTTTGCATCTTTTTATAGTTAAATCCAATTTGTTTCATCATTCCAAAATAGTCCCTCTTGTTTTTACTGCACAGTTTCATTTATCTCTGTTAGTGACACCAGCAGCACTATTTTGGTAGTGAAACTCGAAAAGATTTGTCAATGATTTGTGTTAAAATAGAAATCAGGACACCTATTTTCAGATGATTAAATAAACAAAGGTGCTGGCTATAAAAATAGGAATCCTGGCTGAAGGTGGAATTGGGAAGATGTAATTGAATTTTTTCCTTTTCAAGGAGCAACTTTTTACCTGGACTTCATGGGTGAAGATGTTCTCCACATTTGTATGTTTGCACTGGGGTAAGTGCTCCAGGTTTCCTTGACAGGAAACTGTTGCTTCATGTGGCTCAAATTTTAAAAATGCAAATCTCTTTTAAAATGCCTCTCTGTCAGAGCAGAGAGTGGCCCTTAGAGCTCAGTGTTGTGTTTGGAAAAAATTGTGTAACCCTTGGTAATGCACAATTACACAACAATTAATCACTAAATCCTAGGGATCAGCTGGGGTGCTCAGCATATGGCTTGGTTTTCAAGCTGCCTGCTCATGAATTGTAAAATAACCCAAAGACTCTCTCTGGGAACCTTATTTCAGATTTTGCCCCTTCCCTGAACTGTGCCTGACTTCTAGAGTTTTTAGAGCATGGAGAAGGCACAATGCAGATCTGATCAGTGAAACATTTCCTGTGTAACTCAGTGTTTTGGTTAATTAGCTCTCCATAATCAGGAGACATTCTCAAATGGCTTTTAGATAAGTACAGAAAAAAATCCCCAAACAATTGGGAGATGATTGTTCTGAGCTGCACCTTGCTCTGTGACAATGCAGGTCTGTGGTTGTTGCTGTGTTTACAGGGAGCCTTGGAAAGGTCAGGCTGCTGAATCCTGGAATCCCATCAAAGCAAAACCAAATGTTGCTATGCTTCCTTGCCCCTGCAGTTAGCCAAGGTTAATTAATTAATTAACATGGAAACTTTTTGTGTTTGATAAAGGTGAAGCTGTGCTGGTTGCTGGGGGTGTTCCAGTGCTGCTCAAGGGGGCTCAGTGCCCTGGAATTCTGCCTTGGCAGTGCCCAAACTGCAGCTCTGAATTCTGTAGGGAGTAACAGGGAATAAATATTGTGTGCTCTGCCTTGCCAGGCATCTCAGTGACCCCTTCTCCTCCCTCAGGTGCCTCATAGCATTCCTGGGAGTGTTCCTGATCACCAGGAATAGGAAGAAGCCTGTCCCCTTCGAGCCCTACATCTCAATGGATGCCATGCCAGGTGACCAAGCCCAGGGTTTATCACCCTGTTAGGGAGCTGGGCTGCACAGGGAGGGCTCAGGCTTTGGCTCAGGGTTGGGTGGGTCACACAGTTGTTATCTGAATTTGAACTGGTCTGAGCACATGCTTGGCATGGGGCTGGGTCCAGCAGGAAGAACTGATTTTTGGGGATGGCTCAGAAGTGAGGTAGAGGAGCAGAAATCTCCTTTGGGAAGCACAGCTAAGCTCTCTGGTGAGCTGTAAGAAAGATCTGCAGCACTTGCTGGATAACTGAGAGCCATCCCTCATTCACTGGGACCTTATTGCTCATCAGCTGCTCCAGTGCTGAGCACAAACCCTGTCTTTGATTTAGCAGCTGACGAGCCTCAGGGACTGCTCATTTCCTGGCTGAGCAGAGAGCAGCAAAAATGCACTTTTGTGCCTAATGTGTGCCTCTGCTCCTGCAGGCATGCAGAACATGCACGACAAAGGGATTGCAGTGCAGCCTGACCTCAAAGCCTCCTTCTCCTACGGCGCCCTGGAGAACAATGACAGCATGCCAGAGATCTACACCCCAGCCACGCTGCCCATCGTGCAGGAGCAGCACGGCCCCAGGGGGGGCTCTGCCCCTCCCTACAGGGTGCTGGAGCACAGCAAGAAGGAGTGAGTGACCTTCAAGGACTCAGCAGTTGGACCTGTATTTATTTACCTGTTCAAATAGAAGCGAGAGAAGAGCCGACCTTGAGAGGAGTTTTAAGCTCGTCTCGAGCTGAACTTTCCAGGCTGATTATTAAAATCAACAACTTTTGCTAGTTGGGAAGTTGAAAGCACTTGGCAGGAAGCAGCTCCCAGTTGTGCATGGAATTGTGCTGGCTGGGAGTGTGCAATGATGGACTGGGGAGTGCAGCCCTGTGGAACTGATGGCAGAGGAGATGCTGTGCCAGTGACTGTGCAGTTTTCAGCCCTGCTGGGAGTGGTTTTATCTCCAGACAAGTTTGCAGGAGCTGCTCACAGAGAGGGGAGGACAGGATTTAATCTTTCCTTTACAGGGACTGTGACAGATTTCCAGGAAGGCTCTAAATCCTGGTGTGACCACGGAGCTCCCCTGACACAGCAATAAATGGAATTGTGTTGAAGCACCAACACTGGAACTCGCTGTGTCTTTAGAGCAGCAGGACTGGTGAGAGTGAACATTTATTCCCTCAAAACACCAATTCTGGGCACTTCTGTTCTGGTGTTGAACACAAGCACTGAGGATGGCGGTTGTTTTTAGAGCACCACTGGATTATATGGCTTAGAACAAAGACTATTTGCCAGTTTTCTGATTTCATAGCAGGAGCTTCAAGTTGGATTAAATGGTGCAGAGGGAGCACTATGAAGGATGAGGACAAGGAGAAATGAGAATGATGTGACTGTATCTATTGGGAATTGATGTAATTTTGGACAAAATCTCAATTCTTTATCTTGTTTATTTATTTTCTTTCTGATTGAGGCAGGATTTCCAACTTTAGTGGCCCCAACTCTTAAAGGTGTCAAAGTTCCTTAGTTAAAAGCTCAGTTTAGGTGATGTAAGCTGGGGTCTTCCCCCTTTTTCTTTCTTTTTAAAAAAGTAAAACCAATACTTGTCTACTACTGTGGATGACCTAAGGAGAGAAGTTGCCCAGCACTCACTGAGGCCTGTGAGGATAATGGAGCTTTGTGTACTTTGACATTTATCTTTCCAGCTTCCAGGAGATGGCCAAGAGATGATACTGAGGGAGAATGGACACAGGGGGGACAATGGGGAACTGTCAACTCAGGAGAAAGTACAACATTCACTGCTTATCCTGCACTTTGATAGCACTGGCTGCTCTAAAGTTGGGGTTTTTTTTCCTGAGAAACTGAATTTTAAGTCCACTCAGTGGGGTCTGGGCTGTCTGCACATTAGAGTCTCCAGGACCCTGGAACTTTATTTGAAAGGAATAGTGCTCGTGTTCTGTGTATTTCTAAGTGATTCCTTCAATACCACGGAGTTTGGGATTATCTTAGATTTGGAATTGTGTCTTTCTGCATCTATTTATTTTTATTTGTTAAATTGACTCATGGCCAGTTTCTGTTCCCACTGCCAGAAATTCCCAGCAACTCCCCTGACCTGAACATGATTACTCTAGGTTCTTGTTGTTGTAAATGCCAACAGAACTGTTCCTTTGCATTTGTTTGCTTTGCAGACTGATTCAATCTGGGCATGCTTTGGATTGCTTTGGCATTTTTGTGCAGCTTAGAAAAATTACCTTCCCCTGCTCAGGGGAGGTGCCCTGGGGCTGTACCCAGCTCCCTTCACCAGCTGGGCACAATTCAGATCTTATCAGTGGCATCCCCTGCAGTGGGACTTAGGAAACCTCGAGAAATAACAGCTTTGCTTTCACCCTCAATCCTTGATTTGTGATTAAGCAAGATAAGGATGTTAATGGGCTCCTGCTGCCAGAGCATTCATCTGCTGGGGTGCAGTGACACTGATTGAGTGCCTTTGGATGTGGCCATGGATTGTTGGTGAATTTATGGGCAGCTTTTGTTCATTAACAATGCAGAATGAGGCTGCATGGGAAGGGCACAGGAATGCTGCCTTTCCCTATCTCTTCCCATTTCATCAACCTCTTGTGGCCTATTGGTTCTGCAGCCACAGAACACAGAGTCTGAAAACAAGCTGTGCCACCACACACTTGTTCCATGGCAATATTCTCTGTGCTTAACTGAGTGGTGTGAAATAATCCAGGAGGGCCTAAATGGCTGCTGACACCCAGAGCAGTGATGGTCCCAGCTCTCAGCAGGGATTAAACCCAGCACAGACTGGAGCACAGACTTGGCAGCCATGGATTTGGGTTTGGGTTTTCCTCCTCAGCACAGCCCTGAGAGATGGACACAGATCCAGGGGACAGAGCTGAGGTGGCTGTGCCTCCTGTTCAGGGGTGGTTTTGCTGTAAACTCCCCAATTCTCCTGAGCCCTTGTTGCCTTCACAGAGCCCTCAGGTGTCAGCCCTTCTCTGAGTGAAACTGCCACGAGCTGAGCTTTCATGCTATTGTGTGGCTTTGGTGCTTTCTTTGCAAAGATTCTAAATCCAAAGCTTTACATAACCAAGATTCTAAATCCAAAGCTTTACAAGTTTTATTTACACAGGCTCTGTGTGCTCAAATAATTCTACTTAATAATGACAGTTCCCTTTACCTGCAGCCACAGGGAAATCTTCCTTTGTTTGCTTCTGGAAACTTCCCTGCCAAAGGCCTCCACTGGAGGTGGTGTCTGTTTCTCCAGCACATCAATCACAATATTTTTGATCACTGTGCCACAGCAGTGGAGTCTGGGGTGTTCCTTGGCCATGGGCCTCAGCTCCATGACTGATGTAGGGGTAGGGCTGAGGGACTGCACCTCACTCCTGTTTGCTGCTGCTGTTCAACACTGCAATCTTAAAATGAGGTTGATTTTGTTTGTTTGTTTGTTTGTTTTTCTTTAATTTTAAAATATTCCTCTTTCTTGCTTTTTCTCCCAATCTTCCAAAAAATGTTATTTTCTGCTCTTCAGCCTAAGAAAAGGCATGAGCAGGGCCCAGAGAAACCAAGTGTGTTGTTTAAACTTGACTGAAGGACTTCTGTGCTCTTTCAGGAGTGAATTAAACTCCTCACCTCCCTTCTAGTCCAGAGAAGCTGGAAGAGGAAGAGTTTTGCACCCTCACACTGAGCTTTTCACAGAATATTTGTCAGTCTGAGGTGACAGTGGCCATGCCTGGGACCGCAGCAAATATTTACAGCAGAGCAGCACAGGAAGGTTTAAAGGAGAGGAGCCCTGAGCCACATTCCAGGGTGAAAAATTATTTAAGTGTTGTCCAGCACACTCTGATCTGTGAATGTCAGCACTGCAGGGTTCATGCAGGACCCTGCACGTGGCACAGCACCCCCAGATTCCAAATGGAAGGAATTTCTCAGCACCAGGAGCTGCTCCAGTACTTTGGTGAAGGAGCAGCTCCTGGGGTTTATCCCTGCCTTCCTTACCCAGTGTGAGCTGACATCTCTGGCCTCCCCTTGTGTGGCTTCCTGAGGCACCAGAGCACTTAAAACATCCTCGGTGTGTGTTTTATGTGTAACTGCACTCTGTGGAGCACAGCTGAATGTATAAAATGATCTGCCTCCAACGTTCTACTGTCACCTTAAAATGTGTAAATAAATCAAGCTTTACACTCTTGCACTGTAAAGGATAACTGCTTCATTTTTCACAGGCAGTGTTGCATGTCTGTTTAATTCTGTTTGTCTTTCAGGTGAGACAAATGAAACCAAACTTTGAATAAATGATTGTGGTAAAACCTGTGGAATTCTGGCTTGCTCCATGCTCCTGGTAGAGCTTTCATTGACCAGAAATGTCTTGGGAGAAGTTGACAGGATTTAGGTACTAAAGTGAATATTGAAAGAGTTCTCTGTCTGTTTTTAACAGGACACTTGTAAATGAGATGCAGATTGTTACAGCATTACTAATGCTCCCAGTTTCACGGGAGTCTCCACAGGGTTGGGGTCAGCTGTAGGAATTGTGCAATTTACCTTTAAAACTTCCTTTTACAGGGCTTTGGAAAAAAATATTTTGCATTTAATATTTTGAAGAGATTGAAATTGGGATCCAAGGAAAGGGGTGGGGACACAACCCAGACTCACTGTATGTTTGGTGGCCTGTTTAGTGATGTTTATTACTGAAATTGAGCTTCTCTGACACATCAGATCCCCCTGAGAACAGCTGGAATGCAGCTGTGGCAGGAGTCATCCCTCAGGCACAGGGCACGTGTCTGGGGGACAGAAAAGTGGCAACTTGGCTTAATGGACTGCTTGCCAACCTAATTAACACTCACCAGATGGGTTTGCAGTCCACGGGGAGAAGCAGAGGATTACCCTCAGGACACTTTTAATTAAGTGTATCTCTTGGGGTCCCAAAGCACAAAGGGAGACAAGACAAACAACCCAAGGGCAGCCTCGGTGTTAGAGCTGCACTTCACTGAATCCTGGATTCCCTAATCCCCAGAATTTCTGATAAAAGTCCTTTGTTAACATCCACCATTCAAAGATTAGAGGGTTATATTACAAGTGTTCTAAGTGCTGATACAAAGATGTGCCATTGATGGCAGGAGTGTTACAGGAGTGCTACAAACGAGGTGTTATTGCAGGAGACAAAGTATTTTAAATGCCACTGAAGTGGGCACAAATGTTGCAGTTAGTGGTATTAAAAAAAGAATCTATTGTTGCCCAGGGAGGAAAATGTGGTATTGAATCGATAAAGCAGAAGATTGTAGCAAGGGAGGGCTGAGCATGGAGAGTAACCTGTTACACCTGGATTTGCACTGCATCTAAATTGCAGAATGTTTTACCTGGACAGGGAAAACTGATCCTACCTTCCTGAAGTGACATCTGCTGGGCTGTTTTCTTCCAAAGGAAAGGGACAAATCTCCTGTAGAGAAGCCCAGCTCAGCATCTCTCTCTGTCTGTTTCTGAAATTTAAAAGAAAATATTTCAGCCACAGAAACTTCACTACTTCTATCACCAACCCACGCTGTCTTCTGCCTTTCCAAGCAAGGACAAAGCTGTTGAACTCGATATTAGTGTCAGTGAAACTCAATAGTTTTGTGTGGTTTTTTTGTGAAAAACCAAAGAAAGGATGTTGGTTTGTGCTTTCTTTCTAGGGGTAAATGTGCACAGGCACTGATGTTTCACTCAGCTCAGATGATGGCTGTCTGAACCATCTCATGGCCGGATTAAGCTGTGATTTACTCTGAGGAGGACACAAACTGTCACTGTTCCCAGCTGGCAGCTGGCCGAGGCTGATGGCAGAGCCATCCCGATTGATGGCAGGGGACGAATCAAAGAATCCCAGAATGGTTTGGGTTAAAAGAGACCTTAAATCTCATCCCATCCCACCCCTGCCATGGCAGGGACACCTTCCACTGTGCCAGGCTGCTCCGAGCCCCAGCGTCCAACCTGGCCTTGGGCACTCCAGGGATGCAGGGGCAGCCCCAGCTGCTCTGGGCAGCTCCTTCCTCCACAGCAGCCGCCGATCCCTCGTCCGGACGCTGCTCCGAGGGCGATTTGCAGCATTTAAAATAAATTCTCATCGCTCTGTGCTCAGCCATTCCCACAGGGAGCCTGGACGGCCGTTCCTCGGGGCCTCTCCAGGGCTGGCTCAGAGCCACAGTGCCATACAAACACCGTTTGAAGTGTCCCCGGAGCGCTTTGGGGCTCTCCCTGAAACCTCCCGGGGGAGGCGGCGGCGGGGCCGGGACCGCGGCGCCCCTCAGGGGCGCGGACCCGCCACAGACCCCTCAGCGAGGCCGGGACCGCGCGGCCCCTCAGGAGAGAGGACCCGCCGCGACCCCTCACGGCGCCGGACATGCGCAGAGCCCCGGCTCCCTCCCGCCTCTCTCCCTTTCCCTCACGGCTCCCTCCTTCCCGCTCTCCTCCCCTCCTCTCCATCCGGGTCACCGACCCCCCTCACACACCCTCAGCTCCCGGGGACGGCGGGAGGAGGGGAGACGCGCGCGCAGGCGCGTTCCCGCCGCCGCCCCGCCCCGGGACCCGCGGGCGCCGCGCGCTCCCGGCGCCTCTCACGGACACCCGCGGGACCCGCGCGCTCCCGGCGCCTCTCACGGACACCCGCGGGCGCCGCGCGCTCCCGGTGCCGCTCCCGGACCCTGCGCGTCCCCGGCGCCCCTCAGGCAGAGCCGTCCGCAGGTGAGCTGAGCCGCGGCCCCGCCGGAGCCGCCCGCGGGCCGTACCGGGCCGGGCCGTGCCGTGGGTGCGGGCGGGGAAGTTGTTTTCATCCTCTCTCAGGGCGGAGATGGAGCGTTTGGGGGTTGAATTAAAGAATATTCGCAGCCGAGCTCCGGCCCCCGGCTCGGGCTTGTCCCGGCGCGCTGAGCCAGGGCAGCTCCGTGGGGTCCCGGGGCAGCTCCGCGGGGTCCCCAGGGTTTGGAATCGTGGCATGGTTCGGGTGGGAAGGATTAAATCCCACCCGGTGCCACCCCTGCCATGGCAGGGACACCTTCCACCGTGCCAGGCTGCTCCAGCCCCAGTGCCCAGCCCGGCCTTGGGGATCCAGGGACAGCCACAGCTGCTCTGGGCATCCCCGCCCTCCCACGGAAGGATTTTCTCCCTGTCAGAGCAGATTTAACTGCTTCTGTGGAAACTGCCACTATTCCCAGCCCTTCCATTCCCTGAGCGGTGAGATGTGACCGTGAATGAGCTGCTGCTCCAGAGGATGCCAAGGAAAAGTCCCCGGTGCTGCCTGAGCCCGTGAAGAGCCACAGTTCCCTATGGCAGGAGCTGCTTTGCTTTCATTTCAGATGATTTTTAGCCTTCTATGAAGTTGGGGAGTTTGTTTGTAAGCATTGTTTGTTTATAAGCATTTGTCATTATGAGCATTTCCCTGTCAGCTGGTATTTAAATGATAAGCAGGTGTTAATGCTCAGAGAAAGGACTTAGTGAAAGGTCTGATCCCAGTGGCTTTAGTTCTTGGAATCCTTTAAATTGTGCTGTTCAATCTGAAATCTGTGAGGGAGTGAGTGATCCGATAGTTTGCTAATGAGTATTGCAATGAAATTGTTTATAACTCTATTGCTGTTAATAGTATGATAAGAATAAGCTGATTGTAATAAATAACTTAGATTTGCATATCTCCATTCACATCAAACAATTTATAAATAGGAACTCTCACCTTTCCAAGGAGGTAAGTGAAGAAATTCCTTTTCCTGAAGCAGTTTAGCTGTTGCACTGATAATCACATTCCTGTACCTGTCGAGTTTGGAGTGTCCTTCTTCTGATTTTGATGCTTTCTAATAATTGCACAGTAAATAGTTCTACCCAGTCTGTTCAAATATCACTTCTCACAGGGCTGTTACTCACTGTACTTCTTAATTAATATTCATACCTGAGTCTCACCTGTCTCATCCTGATGGCAGGGGGCTGCTGGAGATTTCTGCCTTGCTCAGCAATCGGGTGTTTTGAATTGATTGGGTGAAGTAATGAAAAATCAGTTATCTGAGAAAAGAAATAGAATTAACCATCAGGTTTATGATTAAAAACAACACAACTATGATGAAATCTTAATTTAAAAAAGAAAGAAATACAAAATGATTGCAGTATCTCCTATGGCCCAGTGTGTTTCTACAGAAGCTCTGTGCTGAGCTGGCTTTGGTTTAATGTCACTGCTGCCCTGACTTTGTTCTGCACTGAGGCTCAGACCTGACCAAATCTCGACTTGCTCTGTGTGTTCCTCACTCCATGTTTGAGTCACCATTCATCCAAGTGTTTGAGTTTACTTTCCAAACTCTCCCTTTTCTCTGCCAGTGTTGCTCTCTCCTTGCTGGAGGCCTCCCCATCCTTTGGGCTGTCAGGAAAGCAGAGTTGGTGGGTTGGGTGCTTTGATCCCTCAGGAATGTGGGATCAAAGCAGGCCAAGGCTGGAATGTTGCTCCCAGCCCAGCAGAGCTTGGCTGGATGTGGGAGTCTGTCCTGCTGCTGTTTGGATGAGCCCAGATCTCTCAGAGCCAGATGGTGCCTTTTGTTTTCACCATGCTGGCGGATTTTTGTTCCTCTTCTCTTCCCTCCTTGCATGAATCAGCAAGCACAAGGACTGAGGTTTCCACCAGCTGCCTGTTCTCCCAAATTTCCATCCCTCCTGCCATGCTGGGCAGCAGAACTGAGATCCCCAGGTGTGACTGGGGCAGTCACTGTCATTAACCCACTTAATCCCCCCTCATTAGGCAAATATTCAAATGAGATCATTGCCAATGAAGCATCATATATTTACTACCTTCTTGTAGTGTTGTGTCACAATTATCACTCTTTCCAAACCCAGATCTGGTGCAATTAACCTGTTTTTCTCTCAGCTCAGAGCAGTGTGATAACCTCAGGAGTTCTGCAGGGATGGGTGGCAGAAGGCCCACTCCAGCAAAATCTTTTCCATTGTTTAAAAAAATACTCTCCCTGATGTTTTTTATTTAGTGTCTTGCTTATTTGCATCTTTTTGTCTTCCTTGATGTGTCTACTCCTGTAAGTACTCCTACCTATGGAAAGGTGCAGGAAAAAGACATTTCCTTACATCAGGAGATTTTAGATTTTGGAGAGGCTTTGGACAGATGATTTAACTTTGTCCACATGCTCTCATTGATGGAATAAAGTTATTTTTTCAGATACCAGAGGACTACTGTGATTACCCAGGAAATGGTTTTAATTATTAAACAAGAACTTGTTGCTCAGTGTAAAATGTGTCATGGAGAAAAGCTTCTAGAACAGCGCTGTCATTTTGGATTCCTGTCAGAGTAAAGGGAGGAGAAATTGCAGTTTCCTGACGGGGTGACTTTATCTTCCCTTGGATGGAGCAGCAGAGTCCTCCCTCCACGCTCAGCAGGGGAACTGAGGGTTGGTGCTGCTGATTCGTGGGGACAGAACAGATTCTGTGCTGATTGCTGTTCTTTGAGGAATGATTTGCCTTTACAGTGGGCAGGGAGCTGTGCTATCCTCACATTCGGGTTTTTGGCTGGCAGGGCCCTGCTGGAAGCTGGCACCTGAGGAGCTGCAGGGGGGGAAGGATGCTCAGGGATTCCATGAAGGCCTGGAGCGACAGCCAGTCAGACCTGTACAGCAGTGACCAGGAGGAGGAGGAGCAGATGATTTTTGGTGAAAATGAAGAGGATTTGGAAGAGATGATGGATTTCAGTGACTTGCCTACCTCACTCTTTGCTTGCAGTGTTCACGAGGCTGTGTTTGAGGTACAGGAGGAGAAGGTAAGGGAGGAGTGTGAGGTGTTCTCAGTGTTCATGGAACGTTTTTATCTGGGTTTTCAGTGTATTAATGCACATCATAATTGAGGGGGGGAAAGTCTGTAAATGAGGTCTCTTGTGGATCAGAGAGCTGGTAAATTAATTGAATTTCATAATTGAAAATTATTAATTGGATTTCAGAAGCATGAAATCGATTTTCATGACAGTGCAGTGCAGCTGCAGCACTGGGCAGCTCTCGCTAGGTGGCACCTGATGCATTCAGAGTTTCTGGGCTCATTCACATCGGTTTGCTCTTGGGATTCAGGTGTAACCAGTCAGACAAAGCTCTGCTGCCCTCAGCGTGGATTTACAAGCAGGGAGGGAGATGTGGAATGTGCAGGTTGACGTGATTCAGGAAATGGATGGGATTTGGGAAAGGAGAGTAAAGGAAAATATCTTTTTATGGAGTGAGAATGCTCATTTTACACCTGGAGAATGTTTGTGCTTCTCTCCAGGAAAGGTTTGAAGCACTTTTCACAGTCTATGACGAGCAGGTGACATTCCAGCTGTTCAAGAGCTTCAGGAGGGTGAGGATAAACTTCAGCAACCCCGAGGCAGCAGCCCGAGCTCGGATAGAGCTGCACGAGACCGAGTTCAGTGGGAAGAAGCTGAAGCTTTACTTTGCACAGGTACAGGGGGACACAGAGACCTTGTACCTCTGTCCTTGCTCCCTTATTGCTCCTTTGCCCATGAGCTTCATTTGGGGGAAATATCTGAAATCACCTCATAGTTACATTGAGCTGTGCCAACATTTTAGGGCACAGTGTTGTTTTTTGTCTTGAGCTAAGATTGGTTGGGACAGTCACCAAACCAGACACACAGAGGGGCTGAAACAAAATAAATGGGTCCTAAATTCTCTTTCTAAGAGATTTGTCCCTGTTGCATTGGCACAGGTCCCACGGCAGCCCCTGCAAAGGTTCTGAGCTGCAGCAGTTCCTGAGGTGTTGTACAAAGAGCTGAACCCGTTTTTTAAAGCTAGGCTGAATTAGTGGGGAAATAAACCAAATAACAAGAGAATTAATATTTGTGCTGCCTGCAGGTGCAGGTGTCCAGTGAAATTGGGGACAAGTCCTACCTCCTTCCTCCACAACCTGTGAAACAATTCCTGATTTCCCCCCCTGCCTCTCCCCCAGTGGGGTGGAAGCAGAGTGAAGATGCAACTCCTCTGATCAATTATGACCTGCTCTGTGCTGTCTCCAAGCTGGGGCCAGGTAAGGACATTTACTTTTGTTTGGTACTTCCCTTCAAAAGTGGCTATTGAGGGAGTTTTTCTACTTGTCCTTTTCTGTGAGAAGAAACTGAGTCTCTTCTCTTTCTAAGCCTTCCTGGGAAATGTGGTATTTGCTTTCTGTGAAAAGCAGGAAATGGGGAGGCTTGATGTGCTCAAATGCTTTTGTAGCTTTTAGTTTACAAATGTCACAGAAATATACAGCACAAATGATGCCACTTAGAGATGTGTTTGCTGCTCATGTTCTGATATCTTCCTGGGATTTTTACATCCCTCCCTTCCTCTAAATGTCAATTAAAAGATTGATTGTATTCAAAGTGTGCTGTAACTGCTACAGAGACTGTTTCAAGGCATTTGGTGAAAAGTGGAGGCTGAGCACATTAAAGACGGGGTGGGAATTAATGATTGCTTGGTTGTGTTGTTGAAGTTAAGGGGTTTTTATCTAAATGCTTTTCCTGGGGGTATTTTTAACCTTGCTCTTGCTGGCTGCTCCCAGGGGAGAAGTACGAGCTGCACGCAGGGACAGACTCCACCCCCAGCGTGGTTGTGCACGTGTGTGAGAGCGAGACTGAGGAGGAGGAGGAGATGAAGAACCCCAGGCAGAAGATCCTGCAGACACGGCGCCCAGAGCCGCCCCCCACCCTCCTGAGTGACTCCAAAGCCTTTGAGTGTGCCCTGGAGGTGGGGGGCACAATGCCCTGCTAGAGCTGACCTGCTCCACCTGGCCAGTCCATGTGTTCTGTCTGTGCTGCTGCTATAGGTCACAACAGGTCTGACTTGTAGTTGTCTCTCATGTTCAAGATCTTGGATGCCAATGCTCTGAAAAGCACTTTAATTTTAGGGACTAGTCCCCCCTGAGTGTAGCAAATCCACCTGACTTGAAATAGTGACAATTAGGGAGTCTGGCTGTGTTTTGGTTTTTTAAGATGTCGCCCTTTGCTCTCTGTTGTACAGTGTGATGTTCCAAGTGCTGAAATAATCTCCTCCTGCCACGAGTGGGTTCCAGCAGGTTCCTTGTACAGTAGTTAAAAGCTGATCTGTCCAACAGCTTCCAGTTAATCTAGTGTTAAATACAAGTGAAATGCACTCTCTGTGCTCAGATTCCTTGCCAGCTGAGGTGAGGGTTAACCTTTGCTTTTCTCAGAAATACCAGCTGTGTGTGTAGTTTGACATGAGGCACAAATGCACTGAGGAGCTGAATTCAGGGGGGAGAACACCAGAGGAAGAACCTCAGAGTCCATCACCAACACTCCTGCTCTGTGCCTGTGGGGGTGCACTGAGCCCCAGTTAGGAGTTAATGACAGTGGTGGAGTGAAATATGGATCCAGCTGGTGAGTGTGCTGTGTCTGATCCTCTCTGACAATCTGGGATGTTTGTTCCTCTCCAGTCCTTGGGACGGCCTCCACCTCTGAATAAACCCAGCGACTGTTAGGTCCTGGCAGGAGCTAAAACATCCAAGGGTTAATTGTTAACTTCTCCAGTCTGTTTTGTATTTTCAAAGACAATCAGTTGCCTGGCTTAGCCAGTTTTTATGCAGTTTCAGCCCTTGTTTGCTGTTTTTCATGAAGACTTTTTCTGTGTGGCCTCCTGTGTGTCTGACAGAGCATCTGCTGCTTCTGAGACCAGGATGCATCTTTTAGAATACAGATCTTTGATTTTGTGATCTTGTGTTAAGTGTTTTAGTAGGAGGAAAATATGCCTTGGTATAACAACACCTGCTCCTGTGCTTTTATGCTATTTTATAGCCAAACTTTTTTAGTCTAGACAGATTCTTCTTTTTTTCTATTTAAAAAGATAAAATGATTTGTGAACAAACCAGGCTGCTGATGTTCCTGTGTAGAAATCATTCAGAAATTCAGACTTTTCAGGTTCATTTCAGTGTGTTTCAGTTGTACCTGACATGCTTCTTGAACTTCCAGAAGTGTTTTCACTTGGCTAACAGCAGGGGGAAAAGGAATGGGCAGGGATTCTCATGGATGTGGAGGTTTTCAGCTCTGTGTTATGCCTGCTCAGGATTCCTCCTGCCACCAGCTTCAAAGTGAGATCCTGCAGGTCCTTGCTCCAGAGACAGGAATAGCACAGAGTGAAAAGGTGGGAAATGGGGTTTGTCCTTCTATCACAGGTGTGGTATTTGTGTATCTCTTCAGGTATTGAAATCACTCCAAGCCCAGCTTCACTGTCTCACTGTTCCTTGGAATTAAAACAAAGGTAAAAACCCCAACAAAAACCTGTGTTATCCAGCAGGCTTATGGATTTTTGAAATTCCAGAAGTCCGAGTTGGATTCTCTGTGGTGTTTCTATTTTTTAAATGATTTCATTTCTACCCCAGTGTAGAAGTTGCTGTAAGTAGGAGTAAATGGAAAACCTTCAGAAACAATTTTATAATGAGAATCAAGTGTGATGGTGTTGATGTATAAATGTGTAAAATGTGGAACAACATTCCAGCACTTTCCATTGTGTAAAGACACTTCAAATAAAACAATGCAGTGCCATTCACACTTGGGATCTGGAGTGTTCCATCAGGACAAGGAGGACATTGAGATCTGTGATGGTGGTGTCTGCTTGAATGTTCTCCTGGGCTGAAGGGATGGCAGGGACCTACGAGAGGGATTTGGGAACCTTGGGTGGGAAGGAGGATTCAAACATCTTTAATGAGGCCACTGATCAATATCAGAAGTGATTTTCTCCACTCCAGGGTGACAGGCTGCCTTGGCAAATGAAGCTGGAGTTTGTTTTATTCCTCCATGCCATGATTCAGTGCCCCCCACCAGAACTTTCTCCCAGTCACTGACCTGCTGGTGAGGACTATTTTTAGCAGCAAGCTTGCACAGAGGCACCAACTCAGCCCTTTCTGAGCTTGCACTTTGTATAAATAAATACCCCAAATTCCTTTAAAACGTCCTCCTTGAGCAGCAACTGAAATATGTGGTGTTTCTTTGTGTTCTGGATTTATGGGAGTACTTTGGTTCTGTAATAACTGAGAACCTGTGATTGCAGCCCCTCATTCTGCCTTGTTCCCTGTGCATAAAATCCCAATTGCTTCAATTATTCCCTGAAAGGTTTAATTCCCATTTTTGTCTGGGTTTGGATTAGGGATACTTTTGAGCCCAGAACAGAAGGCTGGTTTGTGAATTTTACTGCTCCACTCTCAGTGTAAAACCTGCTAGGAGAGAATCTTGGTGTGGAAAGAGACCCCAGCCAAGCTTCATTTCCTTGGAGAAAATGCAGAGCAAGATAAAAGAGTTCTCCTGCTGCAGGTACTGACCCTGAGATGAGTGAGTGTGACACAGCTGTCGCTGCCATCACTCACAGCTCCAGGGAGGGTCCCAGGGGCTGATTGCTCCATAAAACAAGAGCAGGGCCTAGAGAGTAGAAAACACTGTTTGGGATGTTACCTAAAGTGTTAAAATCCTGCTCTGAACCAGGCTCTGTACTGGAACACCCTGGCATGCTCAGGCTTGCAGAGGGAATGTTTGATTCCCCTGCTGAAGGAACGTATTCCAACCATCAGCAGCATCGGGGTGAGGCAGTGGCAAAGACACTGGCAGTCTGCTTTGTTCTTACATAAAACATATAAAAATAACCAATTCCTGTCCTCTGTGGCTCTGTGTTGGGATCACAGGCACAGGACAGGGACTGGGAGGGCAGCCAGGCTGAGCTGTGCCCTCCTAGTGGGACAGGTCACCTCAGCTCCTTCATCCCTCCCAGGGGGTCTGGTAATTATTTCTGAGGCTGTGGGTGCACGGAGGGCCTGATTTCACAATTCAGTTCCAAACTCAATCATAATGACTGTTTAGCTGGTTTTGATATCTGCTGTGATCTCTGTTTCCTCTTGGTTCTCACTGAGACACTCCAGCTCTGTGTGCCCTGCCAGGGGCAGGCAAAGTGCAGATTAACCAGCAGAGCCATTCCAGGAGGAGTCCAAACCTGCTCCATGGTAAATTCACTGGGACTCCACACCTCGTAAGGCTGTGTCACTTCCTGGGGGTTGGTAATGCTGTAGTAAGCCTGGAGTTAATTCAGAGTTATGTTTTGTCCTTTGATGTCCATTGACTTCATCAGGATTTTATGGAGCATCCCAGAGTCTCCTTTGGTCCTCCTTTAATGGGATAAGCTCAGGGTTGGTGCCACAAACTGGGTCACTGATGGTGACAGCAGAGCTTTATAGTGACAGTGTATAAACATTTATTTATCCATTTAACAGTGTATAAACCTGGTGTGTGCCTCTAGCTGGTAATAAAGGGCTACAAATTTAGGACTGGTGAGGGACAAACCTTGGGAAAGTCCCACCCTCCCTCTCTGCTGTCACAGAGGCTTTGGGAACTCACATTTGCTTTTATTTGGGCTGCTGGCTGGTCACAGGGGCTGCTGCCTCCCTTCCTGTACTACTTAAATCTAGTTATTAATTATTTTATTAACTTCCATTCATACCTCTTCCCAGTTATGGCTGCTGACTGCTGAAAGAAGCCCCTTTGCTCTCCAGAGATACAGCCCAGGGAAGGTTTGTGGCTGGAAACCCCTCCTGTTCCCAGGAGAGCCTTGTGCTCCTGCTTGTTTATGCAGGATGGGACAGTCACTGTAAGGAAATCAATCAAGGGAAATTTATTCCCTTGGAAAGGTGATTGGTGAGTAATCCCTGCTGGGATTTCAGTCTCTGGTTTTAAGGAGCTGCATGGGCTTCAGTGGGATTGTGGCGGAAGTGACTAATGTGGGTCATTATCTGTACAAATCATTTGCTAAATAATTGGACCTGAAAACTCTGGTTTCTGGTGGAAAAGCCTCTGTGGTTGTGTTCTGTGGGTTCTGTGTGGAAATCAGCCTATGGTGGACACCAAAGTGAAGCATGAGCTGTGTTAAGGGTACAAATGTCTCTGGAGGAGGAAAGGGAGAGCTGCAAGGTAAGGAAGGACCTCATTTTTCATCCCAACTGGACTCTGGTCTTCCCAAGAAATCCACTGGAAATGTTTATGGACCATCAGGACCCCCCTGTTGCTGCCTTCCATAGGGAGGTGGGATTCTGTAGGGAGCAGGTTTTCTCCTGTTTCAGGTTGCATTCTAAGGGAGGTGGGTGATGTGGCTCTGGCTGCAGCTGGGGCAGCTGAGATGGAGAATTGGGGGAAACATCTCCTGCACAGCAGCTTGACAACCCTAAACCACGAATGGAGCCTGAATGAGGGCTGTGGCTTGTTCCTGTGGTTTCCTGGTTTCCCTTGGGAGCAGCATCAGGCCCAGGCAGGGAACAGATCCCTTTTTAAAGTGCGATGTCCACAGGAAAAATCCAGACAGGGACTGTGATCACACTTCTCTGGAGGATAAAGCCAAGGAAGTACAAGTTAAAGGCGAGGATTCCTTTCCAGTTTGATCCATTTGATTTCACTGACGAGTGGACAAAACCACTCACTCTGGGCTGGATGTGCCTGGGGATCCCAAAGTGCCTGGGAGACCTTTGGGCATGCGAGAGCCACAGAAACCGGGCTGTCCCCAAAGCCTGGGAACTCCCGCTGTGACACGGGGGTTTATCCCAGACCCCTCCATCCCCTCGGCCGCTGCCCGGCGGGATCAGGGGCACCGCAGCCCCGCACAGGGCCAGGGAGGCGGCGCCGGGGGCCGGGCCGGGCCGGGCGGCCCCGGGGAGGCACCTGCGGCGGCGGGGCTGTGCCCGGGCTGCCTCCGGCCGCAGCGGCACCGGGCTCCCCGCGGCAGCGGCGGGGCGGGGCTGGGCTGGGCTGGGCAGCTCCGCGCTGGGGAAGGGGCGGGAGCGGCGGCGGGGGCAGCCCCGCAGCCCCGGCGGGCGGACGGAGCCGGAGCCGCTGCGGCAGCGCCGGAGCCCCGAGCCCGCAGCATCCTCCGTGAGTAGCGCCGGCTGAGGGTCGGGTGTAGGAACCGCTCTGAATAACTGGGGATAACTGGAACCTTTCTGCCCTAAAACTCTCTTCCTTTCTGCCCCAAAGCTCTGCTCCTTTCCGCCCCGTTCCAAGCGCTGGTGGGAGCGCGGTTACTCCGGGTTTGTGTGCAAGGCAGTGTGGATGTATCATGGGAAACGCGAGTTCTTCATCGGCGCCTCCAAACCAGAGGGAAATAGAGAGCAGATGTCCTCGCACGTTTTTCTGTTCAGCTGCTGCTCGAGCAGTTGTTCATTAATCGGGAGCCCGCAAGGGACGGCACTGGGACCGCTCTGGCGCGGTTTCCTCCCCACAGGAAGGGAAGCCCGCATGGCTGTTGAAAGCTCATTCCATCGCCGGCGGTGTCCTTTCATCGCTGGGAACGCTGAATCTCTTGTCCTGACTTATTGAACCCTGGCACTATAAATATGGGTTTGTCGTTGGTTATTTGTTTGTGGGTTTGGGTGGTTTGTTTTTTTGTTTTTTCTATATTTTTTTTTTTCTCCAAGCTGCTGAGCAGTGTGCTGGAAAGAGCTGGCAGAGTAATATTTAACAGGAACAGAACTCGAAAGCTCAGAGCATTGTGTTACAGTTCACTGAGTGTCCCCAGCACAGAACAAAACTACACTGCTTGCATTATTTGGGAACACACCGAAGCTGCTGACAGGTTTAAATGGTAATTTCTGTTTTTTCCTGGTAATTAATGTATTTAATGCCCCAGGAAGTCCTTGCTAAGGGAAGCGTAGCTTTTTGTAAACAGCTTTCACTGATGGGGTGCATTGTGCTGGGTGGCAGGAGGGGTTGATTTAGTGATTACAAACCAGGAGACAAAGGCAGAGCAGAGACCAGTGACTTCAGGGTCTGACAGAGTTATTGTCCCTCTGTGGGTGCCAGACGGGGGCACTGAGGGTTTGCCAAGGGGTTCTGGTGGAGAACAGGCTGCGAGAGTGAGGTGTCAGCTGCTGTGTGTGTCCTCCGGGCTCTGGACAGGGAAGGCGCCTCACTGATTCAACAATAGGCAAGAAATCCTGGGGCTGCCTCTGAGCTGCTCTGAGCACTGAGAGGAGCTGCATTTCTGTGTGGAGCCTTTGTGCTGTGTACAGAATTCTTTACATATAGAAGCACAGAACAGGTTGGCTTTGAAAGGACCTTAAAGCCCACCCAGTGCCACCCCTGCCATGGCAGGGACACCTCCACTGTCCCAGGTGCTCCCAGCCCCAGTGTCCAACCTGGTCTTGGGCACTGCCAGGGATCCAGGGGCAGCCCCAGCTGCTCTGGGTACCCTGTGCCAGGGCCTCATCACCCTCACAAGGAAGAAGTTTTTCCCAATATCCCACCCATCCCTCTCCTCTGACAGTGGGAAGCCATTCCCCCTTGTGCTGCCTGCATGAAAAGCCCCTCTCCCTCCTTTTTATATGACCCTTTAATTGCTGGCTTTAAAGAAAACCTAATTGGGCAATGTGCAGTTCACAGTCTGGTTTAGACACTGCTCTGGACGAGTCAGTGACAGAAGTCTATCAAGTTTATATTTCCAGGCTTTAGAAATGAGGGTGTTCCTTTTGGGGGTCCTGTTGTCACTTCTTGTCACCTGTGGGAGCTGAGGGGTTTTGGTGCCTCTCATGATCTAAAGCAGGCAGGTAAAATTACTGAGGGGTTTTTA
Organism: Ammospiza nelsoni; assembly: GCF_027579445.1. NCBI lineage: Eukaryota > Metazoa > Chordata > Aves > Passeriformes > Passerellidae > Ammospiza > Ammospiza nelsoni. The sequence continues at coordinate 1,133,255 of NC_080657.1, read as the reverse complement.
GTTGGTGCTACTGCCCAGAGCTGCCTGCAGTTTGTGCCCCTCTGTCTTGGCAAGGCAATGAACTGCTTTTAATGTGTGTTTTAGCAGCAGCTCAGCCTGGGCAGCTCATGCCAGAACCTGAGAAAATGCTCATGTGAAGGTGCAGCCCTGACAGGGGGACACTCAGGCTCACACAGGGAGGGTTGTTTGCCTCAGGCCACTTTCAACCTGGGCTTTTCTTTCCTCCTTCCTCCCTTTCTGGAGCCTCTCAAGGTAAACCCAGGCACGTCCAGGTCTCACTGAAGGACATAATGTTTTCACTACTCCCTGAAATCACAGCTTGCCTCAATCCCTGGCGGTGTTCCCGGGGTGCTGGGAAGGTGAGGGCAGGAACAGCTCCATGCAAACCCCACCTTTTCCCAGGTGAAAGCTCTGAATCTGTGTCCTCCTAACCAGCACCTGCCTTCCCTGGCAGGGAGCTGCCTCTCCAAGTCCAGCCACCCAGGAAAAACCCTCAAACAATCCCCTCTGTTCCCTGTGGCCCCTCTGCTGTAACTGCCAGGTGCTGCTGCCAGGTGAGCTCTGATCCCCATCTCCTCACAAACAAACCCAGCCCAGCAGGGCAGGGGCAGCAGAAGGGAGGCTTTGGAAAAGGGGGCACTGCCCCCCTTGCCAGAACAACCCATCCCCTGTATCTGCCAAGGTGTTTGAAATGGAAACGTGCCCAAAGCTGAACTTTATGGAAACATTTCCAGCTCCATAACGTGGGGATGCAAAAATAACCAGCAGTGTGGAGAGTGAGAGTGAATGAGAGGCTCTGAGAGGCCAGGCAGGTGTGTGTGCACAGGGGGAAGTGCAGCCCTGTGTCATGGACAAAGAATGTCCTGTGATTACTGTATCAAAGTCCACTTCTTCTCCCCTGCTGAATGGCTTTTATCCAGCACTCCTGATTTTCCAAATGTTTTTCTGAACAGAGTAGAGCCCAGGCTGAAAATCAGTAGGTTCCCATGGATTTTGCTGGGCTTTTCTGGGTCTTTCTTGCAGCAGAGGCTTGGTCAGGTGTAACCTGCTGATTCACAGGGCAGGAATGGAGCTGGGACTCCAGGTAAGAGCAGGACTGGCACCTTCCACCCTGGCTGGAGACACTGACCTTGCAGCTCACAAAGCAGAAAAATCTCAACCTGCTGTACTTTTCAAACTGCACCTCAGATTGGTGCAGCCTGCTGGATAAATTCATCCCTTTCATAAACAGGTGGTTTCACTACGACAATAAAAATTCTTTGGGTCTGGGTGACTCATGCACAAACAGCTCCCCATTCCCAAGGTGGTTTGAGAGGGAAGGTAGGAAGGATGAATATTTCATGGCTTAATATTAAAATATTCAGCCTTATTTATTATGGAGTTTTTATTTTGGTAGCCAGAGGAGGAAAAAAAGGCTTCTGTAGGTCTGGCATTTGCAGTGCCCGAGTCAGGAGCCACAGGGTGGGAGCTGGATGTGGCTGTTTCTGAATTATGTCCATAGAACACTTGCTCAGCTTTTCATGAAGAGTCTCTTGAGCCTCTGCTGCCATTGGTGAAACCCTTTTCCATATGGGAGGATGGGTGGGAAGACAGGAACGGCTGTCCCTGAGCTCTGGGGCTCCCAGGTCCCTCTGAGGTGTGAGCCCTGTGCTGGATAATAGGGCTGGGCAGAGTCTAAACACAAAATATTTTAGCTGATGCTCATGTTGCTGAATTAACTTGGCCTTAGCTAAACAAAGGAATCATTCACTCATAGGAGAATGACCCAGTTACAGGCTTGTGGCAAAGTTATTTTGGTTTTTAGATTAAAGGAAGAAAACCAAACTTTTAACTTGAGAGGATTGGAGATTTGAAGAGTGGCCCTTGCAGTTCTGATCCTGCATCCTAGTCAGACACCAACCACTTCCCTTCCTGCTGCCTCCTGATCCCTTTCATTCCTCACTGACCTGCTCTGCAGGTTTTTAATTGGTATTAATTTTTATTACCAACTGATTTCCACTGAATTATTTCTAGCTATTGTTTATCTTGTGCTGTGTAAAATTGAAGTTACCATGCCACAATATCCCAGGGAGCACCAGAGCCCTGCCTGGCTGTACTGAGCAGCATCTGGAGTGGGAATTCAGTTCCATATCAAGTTCTGAAGGATAATTTACTGTTCAAGGGGCAGCTGGAGTGTCCCAGCTCCAGAACTGGGACTGGGAGCTGAGCTGGTTCCAGAGGGCTCTTTGAAGTGCTGCTCACACCCCTCTCGGCCTGAAGGAGCCCTTTAATGGCTCGGGTTTCCAGGGACACTTGGAAAACCCTTTTAAAACCAGCAAACACCCCTGCTGCTCTTTCCAGATTCAGTTTTACCCACCAAAACACAGGCATGTTTTCAGCTGTGCCCTTGGAAGTTCATCCACTGCAATAACAGACCTGAGCTGACACTGGGCTGAACTCACAACCTCCTGCCACAGCCACGTTGCAATATTCAGGGGCTGCTGTTTGTCCTGACACTTTTGGAGCTCCAAGTGAAGGAGCTAAATGGTTTTTCTTCTCCATGTTTGATGAATGAAGCTATTTTAAATTCTATTTAATAATAGAGGTTTTAAACCTTTCTGTGATGAGTTTTTCCCTTCCCTCAAGACATTGCTGCATTCTGGATGCAGAAACCTCCACACTCATTTGCTCAGTGATCTGAATCTCAACCAGAGGTGATAATCTAAAATCCCAAAGCACTTAAGATACATTATTGTGTTTGTACCTTATTTTTTTCTATTACCACTGACCAGGGGATATTTTGAGGCGAATGGCCCAAGACTGTACCAAAGTTTCCATCATACCCATTTTGAATTTCCATTCCTTCAGCAGGGCCAGGTTTCCACCACAATGAAAATATGAAGAACCCCGGTTCAGCAAGCCTTTGGTGGGACGTTGCCTAATTAGCAGTGTGAAATTTGGGTGAAGATTTTGGGAATTCACTCCTTTTTCCCCTCTGCAGCCGATTCAAGATGACGATGGCCACGCCACTGACCAATAACACTCAGCTCTCAGTGAATGTGACCACAAAGTCCCAAGAACACAATCTCTATCAAAGTAAGGCAAGGACTGGGGTGGTGGCTCTTTTTGGTTTTAAGTGGACTTTGAACTTATCAAACTTCAAACACTACAGTGACAACTTTGCAAACATGGCTTTTTTCCTTTCCTGCTTCTCTCCCAGGCTCTGGAGCAATAGTTGCTGCCATCGTGGTGGGGGTGATTGTTATTTTCACAGTGGTTCTGCTCATCCTGAAAACATACAACAGGTACGTGACCAAGCCAAAGCAGCATGAACCAAAGTCCCTGCTCGCAGCTCACAGAGCATTTCAGGGCTTGCTGCTGAAAATTTCCAGGAGAATCTAAGCACTGAAGTGCTGATTGCAGTGAATCTCACTGTCAGGGCTCTGTGGCTGGATCTTAGGAAGCACAAAGAGCTCCCTGATGGGGGCTGCATGGTGGGAGCTATTTTTAGGGATTCCTGGTGGTGCAGGGAAGGTGTGAGTGTGCACCCAGGCTGCCACAGGGAGAGCTTGATTCCTCACTTCTCAGAGCTCACATGCTCTGGGAGACTTTTGGTACCTTTGGGATAAATCCTGGCTTGGTTTGACTGTGTTGTGTGGGAACCTCCCCAAAACTTCCCCTGGGAGAGGAGAGCCCAGCCCAGGAGCCAATTCCCCTTTTACCTTTGCCAGGCGCATGCGAGTGCGGCGGGAGCTGGAACCCAAGGGCTCCAAGCTGGCAGTGCCACCTCCTGTGGGGCACAGCAGCCACAGCCTGGCCCAGCAGCCCTCGGTGACCTTCATCCCCGTGGACATCCACCTGCAGAGCAGGTAACCAGGAGCTCCCTGCCAGAGAAGAGATGGAATTGTTACCCCATGGAGCTGGGACTGCCCTGGGAGCAGCAGCCAGCTGGTATTCCCTCTGGGAAGTGACAAACCCTGGTTCCCAGCTTTGGGAGCAAAAACCAGAGGTCTGGACACTTCTGCTGTGACTGAAATGACAGCTGGAGGTCTAGGATGGCAGTGAGGCCTCCTCTGGGTCTGGATAAACCAGGAAGAGAAGATGCCCAGGTGTTGTGGAGCTTTTGCTCCCTCAGAGACTCTGCACCCTCTGTGTTCTGCTGAGGAACTGGAGGGAAAGTCTGGACATGCCCCAAACCCAGCTGGGACCTGAGTTTGTTACGAGTTACATGCAAGAGGTTTGTGGATTATTTTATACCTGATGGGTAGTACAGGAGGTATCAAAATTGTATTTATCTTTGCTCATATTTCATGTTTCTAATCTCAAATATGTACAGGTTCTTATTTTCAAGTATTTTAACTGTTTCTATAAACTCTGTAACTCTCCATTTCTGAAGGAACTCGGTGTCTGAGGGGTTTCACTCTCAATCCACGTTCATGGCTGGAGCTGTGTTAGAATGCTCAGTCTAACACAAAATCTGAGTTCTTTAACTGACAAAAATAAGCATGGAAATAGAAAAACCAGCTTGGACAGAGCAGGGGAGGCTCAGTGCAGCCCCAGTTGCCACTCACCCTGCAAGGCTTTGTTCCCTGGTGCAGCCCAACTATTTTTAGCCATTTTTTATTCTCAAACCAACCCGAAGTGAGGCTGTTTTGTGAGTGTGAGGGCTGTGGGTGTGCAGCAGTGGCACAAAGGAATTCCCAGGGACACTCAGAGCCCACGGGCTGGGAACACAGAGCACCATTGTCACACACTCACTGCCAGATTGTCTGAGATTTTATAGTTTGTACTTTTTTCCAATAAGCTTGGATCTCTTGTGCAGGTCGGTTTAACTAGCTGGTAATTTTTATTGTGCAGAAACTAAATTCAATTACTTTGCCATATTCTTTTTTGGCTGAAACTGGAGCACGGTTTGGATTCCAAACCAAATATTGAGACAGCTGTTTGTGAAGTTTCTGAATCTCCTTGTGAATATTTCTCCTGTCCAGGTTCTTTACCTTATTTTTTGTGGCAGGGAGAATTGATTTAAGAATTCAAAAGGGACAGCAGATGCACATCTAATTCTTTTTCCAAAAAAATATAAAGGAGCTGGTTTTCTGTTTCTATCTCTGGATGTTCTCTGAGCAGTTCCATGGGATCAAAATCAAGATTTTTGGGGAAGATAAGCCCATCTTTACTGTTGTTGTTTTTAACATCCCTAGCCAGACCTACTTGTAGCACATTTTGTTTACTTTCTATTTGCTTTGTTTAAAGCCAGCACAGCTCACAAGCAGAGAAAGCAGAACTATTGCAAGCAGCTCCAGTTTCACAGAGTTACTATTGCTGGCAGCAGAATTGGCCGCTAGGGCCACACCAGCATTGCTCCAGCTGAAAAATTCAAATACCACTAAAATCTGCATCCCATTGGCACCTCCTGGGAGGCCCCACAACCCCTCCTGGCAGCCAAACCCAGAGCAGTGCTGAGCAAGCAAAACACCTTCCCAAGGAACAAAAATCCCTGCTCTGTGCCATTTGCTGTGCATTTCAGCTTTCCAGGAACAATCCCACACTCTCCCTGCCCTGGGAACATCAGGGCTGATCCAGCCTGTCCTGATTTGGCCCCCAGGTTCCACTTCCAAGCTCACAGATTTTGGGAATGCTCCCCTTCAGCTGGCCCTGCCTTGCAAGAATCAATTGTTGTTTTTCCCTCCTGAAAGTTCTACAGGATCTTCAGCAGGTCAGATCCTCCAGCTGGAATTTCACTGATTCAGATACTCTGGTAAAATGTTTAATTTTTCACTGCTGGGTGAGTGCTGACCCCAAAACTCAGCTCTCCCCCGGATTTCCATCCTCCTTGTCCCAGCAGAGAGCATGGAGCTCCACCTAGTGTCCTCCTGCCTTCCCACGCGCTCTAAATCTTGTTCCTCAACAGAAACATAAAGCAATTCCAGCTACAGCTGTCGCCTTTACTAAACTCCCTCATCCACAGTGCCAGGGCTGTGGAGCAGCCGAGTCAAGCACTGTCCCAAGTTTGGCCATGCAAGACTTAGATCATTACAAGTCTAAGCAGATAAAATATGATTATTTCCCTTGGGTTTTATTCTTGAGCCCAATAACCAATTTATTTCCCAAGAATGTGTCTGTAATTCAGCCCAGAAGGAGCCACAGAGAGCAGTGACCCACACCAGTCACACGAGTTTGTCTGGAGTGGGATGGGCTGGAGAGCTCATGGCTTCTCCTCAGGACCAGAAAGGCAGGGAGCTGCTGAGGGGGTCCAGTGGAGGCCACAAAGATGAATCGGGGTCTGGAGCATCTCCCTGATGAGGAGAGACTGCAGGAGGTGGGCCTGGTTATTCTGGAGGAGGGAAGGCTGAGGAGACCCCATAAACCGATAAAATATCCCCAAGGGCTCTCAGAGGATGGTACCAGGCTCTGTTCAGGGACAGGACGAGAAGCAATGGCCATAAAATAAAACATAACGAGTTCCACCTCAACGTGAGGAAGAACTTCTTGCCATGAGGGTGGCAGAGCCCTGGAACAGCCGCCCAGGGAGGGCTGGAGTCTCCCTCTGTGGGGACATCCCCAACCCACCTGGACGTGTCCCTGTGCCACCTGCTGACCCTGCCTGGGCAGGGGCTGGGCTGGGCCATCGCCAGAGGCCCCCTCCAACCCCAACTCTTTGTGATCTCTTCGGAGCCCTGCCTTGCGCCCAGTGACCTCTGTTATTCCGGGAAGGAGCCGAGGGGCGTTGCTGAGGGGTCGCTGCCGGGGGCTGAGGCGGCTGCGCCCTCACGATCCGGCCCGGCCCCGCCGCCATCCCTGAGGGAGCCGCGGCCGTGAGGGCACCGGAGATGTCTCGCGAGACACCGACATCGGCAACAGCTGCGGGGGCCAACATCTCGCGAGAGCGTGACTCACCGTCGCTCTCCCCACGCGCGAGCGCGCCGGAGCAGCCGCGCTCTCTCATTGGCCCGGCTCCCGCGCGCGCGCCGGCGCTCCGCCAATCAGCAGGCCGCGCAGGGAAACCCTGCGCTGCGCGTGCCTGGCTCCGCCCACCCCCTCGCGCCTTCCCTCCCGCCTTCCCTCCCTCCGCCCCCCCACACCCCCGGCACGGCTGAGGGGGCGCGCGGTGCACGCCGGGACGGCAGCGCGCGCCGCGGCCGGGAGGAGGCGGAGGAGCCAAGATGGACGCCGGGTTCTTCCGCGTAAGTGCCGGCCCGGGGGGCCCTGAGGGCGGGCGGGCGGCGCGGCGGCCCCGCCGGGGCGCGGGGGGCACCGCCCGGCCCCGCCGCAGGCCCGCGCTGGAGCCGCGCTGCCCCGCGCGGCGCCGCCGTGCCCCCCCGCCCCCGCCCTGCGCAGGCTCCTCGCCGCGGAGAAAATGGCGGCGGGAAGAGGCCGCGGCGGCGCGGCCCGGGCGGCGGCGCGGGGATCGAGCGGCTCCGGGCCGGACTCCGCACGGGGGGAGCTCCGCGGGCGCCCCCGGGGCTGCGCTCCCTGCCCGGGCTCCTCACGGGGCTCCGAGCGGCCCCGGCCCCGGCGGTCCCGACCCACGCGGGGCCGTGTCACCGCCGCGGCCCCCCAGGCGCGGGGGGACAGGGGCCGAAGGGCTCTGAGGGGCCAGCCCGGGTTTGAGCTGTCCATGCTCTATAGGGGCCACGGTCAAAGCAAATAAACAACCCTGCCCCTGTGTTTATTGAGATTTTTTTAGAGGTTTTAAAGGGTATTCATAGCTAAAAGAAGTTGGGCTGTATTCGTACGTTGGTATTTTGTTTTTAATCCTTGAGTTTCTTCTCTAGTCTTAAAGCTGTGCTGCATTTACTGCAGAGACCGTGAAACCTACGCAGGGTCTATTTCTTTTCGTCTTTTTCCTCCATTAATTGAAATTACCTTTTCTGGGGGGTTTCCGTGATAATTTTTGAGAACCAATCTAAATTTCAAGGTTCATTCATTTGTTCAGCCCATATTATTTTAATTTCCTGCAGCTAGGGTGCTTTTAAAATACAGCAGCGCACATAACCCCTCCCTTAGTTCAGTTCTGTGTTCATGGACTAACTTGAGAAAAATAATTGCAGATTAATTCTGCACTTGTTCTAATGCAGCTCTTAAAAGGTTTACAGTTGATTGACAGCAGGATTACTGGGGCTGAAAACTCTGGATTAGAACTGTAATATTCTTTTAAACTGGCCTGTGGAAGGTGGCATTTTATAAAAGCCAAAGCAGCATGGCACAGAAATGGGGCTGTGAACTGTTCTGGTTTTATTCTGGGTTCATGAGGAACCAAATGTGAAATGACAGAA